>NW_025408625.1:618406-1236813 GCF_020137385.1 Morchella sextelata
GTCTGATGGGGAAATATTTTATTTCAATCACCCACAACATCACCCAGATCCTCGTTTCTCTTCAACCACATGCATCGTTTGAATAAAAAAGGAACGTAAGGTCCCACGTACCCTGTAGGTAATTTTCTGATGTAGCAAGCTCACAAGTCTACTATCTGTAGTCACATACAGTTAGATATTGGCCAATTATCATCGACCAATATATCGTCGACGGCCGCAATTGGACTCAATTGAAAGGGAAGCAGCCCTATAGAGGGCATAGCCTCCATGGGATAGTAGTGGCTTATCAAGGCCTCAGAAAGTGTATCACAATACACGTCCGACGGAAGCTAGTGTTATAACTATGGAAGAATTGATTGCTATGACTGTCTATTGGTCAATCGGCCTCTCTGTGTATATGAGCTTCGCCCTGAGGTCGAACCACTTTATATACCCATATCATCTATCGCAAGAATATCGCAGTGCCAGTTACATATATATAAAACCTTACAGCCAGACTCTAAAAGGTGATAAGTACTCGCAAATTGGCCGGTTATACTTTAATGCTCAACTCTCCACCTCTTCCTGCTCATCCGTACTCCTCGGGTCAGAGAATCCTCTCCCATCCTTCACTATCAGCATGTTCACTGCATCCACTATGGTCAGCTAAAGCCTCCAACGTCTAGCAAGAGCGCTACAAACCAATTTCTGCAAGTTCTGCTATGTGGTTATCTCTCGACCCTGGATGCAGCTCTATGATAGCATTATGCAGATGTAGCAGGTACTCTCTATTCTCGCCCGAGGGTCCACGAGAATTGAAGATATGCCTAGCAAGATCTTCGGCAGATGGGATATCTTTGACGAATTGTGGGTTGTCGGGGGTGCCGATGTAGACGGTTGTGATGATTGGGGGGAGGGTGGGGTCTGCTTGATGCACTGGGACGGTGTGAATGGAGTAGCCGTTAATTTCGCGGATGTCAAGGTATCTGGTGTGAGGTGAGTACGTGAAAGAAGATCCCAGAGGGCACTGGTGGGTGGATAAAGCCCGGGTATGGCATTGATATCTATTATTATCGTGGCCGTAGAAGGCCATACCCTCGCTTTTCTTCCACCACCAGATATTTGTCACGGGGCGGACAGCAATTACTTTTTTACTTCTTCCACCTTGGATTTTTCGATCCTGTCTATATTAACTGTTACCTCAAAAGATTCCCGATGGATAGAGACAGACTTAGCGGCACGTACATGCTACTCCCCATACAATATCGTCGGCTTCGTGCTGAAATTTGAAATTAGTGAGCTTTAATATATGAGCTCGGGGTGCTCAACAGCAGGGAGACTACATGATCATTCAATTTCTCCCAGGCCGATCTGGAGATCAACGTTACGACTCGACCGGGACTTTATAACTCATAGAGCCTAGTTAGCCTATGCACTCAAAGGCAGCTTTCTCACGAACTAGCATTTAAAACGATATCTCTTTTGGGATACGTTTCACACTAGTATTCTCTTTCTCAGAAATAGTAACAGATCCCAAAAGAGATCCCAGAGTTAATTGCTAGTAACTTCGTGTAGTTCATGATCGCCGAGTATTTTTATTTGGAAAAGACGACGGTGCCACACGTACGCTTCTGGAGTACCCCTGTGATCTTCACTGGATAGAAGAAGCCGGTCAGCCTTGGCCTATTTACGTATCGATGAGGGGGTTGGTTATGGAGCGATGGGCTGTGTAGTTGTGTGCATATGTGTGCTATCCCAGGCGAACCAACCTCGCCTAAGTATTGCAGAACGAGATTGTCAGCAGTGGTGGTTGGCGTGGTAACACTTGGTTCCTGGGTATAGTGGCCCATACCTGCCAAAAGCGCCTCACGTAGCCTCTAATGTAGCCAGGAATCCTCCGGTCTGTGGGTTTGTTAGAGTTTATAGAACCACAGGCAATGTATGTAGGTATGTTTGCTTGTTTCTTGTTAGTGCTTGTAGAATATTTTCCTACCTACCGTAATGCGGAGGCGGTTTCCAAATGAGACTCCTGTGGTTCGAATAAGCACAAATCAGTCAAAAACTGCCCTTAGGTGGTTGCGTGCGCCTCGATAATGCGGAGGAGAGCTGAGATTTAGTTGTGGGCCAAGAGTACAGACCCATAGCCAAATAGCCAGTACTCTGGAGAGTGTTCAGTGGTCATTTCAATGGTGATGTTCAGGTGTTCAGGTGTTCAGATGTTTAGATGTTCAGTGGGGTATTGTAGGGATAATATGTCAACGTCACGGACGAGGGGGCATCCAGGGATGATAGATAGAATAGGTAAGAAGGATGGTAAGGATACGTTAGTTACATGTATGTAGGTACGTCTCCGGACCCTTCTACGCCTTGTGGAGGGGTTATCTCCAGCCACAGAAGCCCAAATCGAACCCCACCAAGACCTCTCGGCCTATTCAAAGAAGTTCTTATTGCCTTGGATCCCACCCCCTTGACTGTCCGCATCTCATCCTCATCATCTCAAACTTCCCCTCCCTATTCACCCCCTCTACCTTGACCTATCAGAAGTATTCTACAGTCCTTAACTCGGTAAGTAAATGGGCACTCTTTAAATACTGCTTCCTCTTCCTCTACTTCGTTGTTGCTTTATGTAATACACTACTGACCTAGAGCTCCTTCAGCCCCGAACCCCGCTAAACCACATATTTACATCTCTTTTACCCAGATATACTATGGCCTACAGAAATACCTCCAACCCCGATGAGCTACCAGCGTAAGAAAACCACCTCCCCATCTTTTTTTCAGAACCTCATGTCTTGGTGGATCACCAGACCGACCGTACCATCTGAACACGCGCGCTAACATACTTACGCAGTCATGCCGAGCCCGAACAGGTGCGATCATATGCGCACTCCTTCCAAGCATCTTAAAAACTAAAAATCCGTAGGCCGCGCAAATGATGGGAGGTTACGAGAACCGTCCGCCCCCAGCCCGACCCGCAGGAAGTTTCGGCTCCCAGGGCGGTCAGAAGCCCATGTCTCCTCCCGTACATGACCCCTACAGGCAGCAACAGCAACAGGGATACAATCGCCCGCACCAGGGGCAGTATGCTTCGCCGTCGCCAGGTCACTATAACAACCCCCCACCTGGCTCATTTGCACAGCAACGCCCGCCACCGGTGTCGAGACCACCACCAACCCCGGCGCCGCCACAAGGAGTCGATCCGACTTTGTTGCCACTTTTTAAGGCGGTAGATAAGGATGGTGGGTTTGGGATTTTAGTGAAAGTTTTTTTGTAGGTATAATTGACTGATTTTGGTGGTTTCTTAATAGGGAGTGGGCAGCTTAGTGAGAAAGAGTTGCGCGCAGCGCTGGTGAATGGAGATTGGACTTCGTTTGATCCGCATACGGTCAGGATGATGATCAGGTGAGCTTTCTCTTCATGGTTTTTGGGGGGCATCTGTAAATAACTGGGATATGTAGAATGTTTGACACCGATCGCTCAGGAACTATTGGCTTCAACGAGTTCTGGTTTGTTACCGTCATACCTCCCTCGAAATTCGGTTTTTAATTTAACAAACTCGGATAGTGGACTATGGGGATTCTTGGCAGCCTGGAGAGCCCTCTTTGACCGTTTTGATACTGACCAAAGTGGCAATATTTCCTACCAAGAGTTCACCAATGCCCTGGCTGGTGCGTATCGCTTGCTGTCCCACTCCCACTAAAGCAAAGGAAGAAGACGACTGACATATTCCATGAAGCATTCGGGTACCGCCTCTCGCCCCAGTTCGTGCAGCTGCTTTTCAGGTCTTATGACCGAAGAGGTCAGGATCCTCAACCGGCAGCTGTTGTCCCGCAAGGTGGGCTGCGGTGCCCTCCCTGCATCGCTAGGCTAACAATGGTGTAGGTCAAGACGCAATTAGCTTTGATCTGTTTGTGCAGAGTTGTATCTCACTGAAGCGGATGACTGAGGTCTTCAAGAAATACGATGATGACAGAGACGGGTAATTCTTCCTCCCCCCTTTCGTCATTGATCACTGTAAACTAACCGGCGTGGTATGATGTAGGTACATAACATTGAGTTTCGAAGAGTTCCTGACTGGTAAGTTCACATGTACTTGAAGTTAGGAGTTTTTCCACCCAAACCTCCGACTAATGAATTCCCCCCTTTGCTCCCCCCCCGGTTTAGAAATCCTCCGTCAGCGTTGAAAACTCACTGAAACAACAAAGTATTCTGTTTTGATCGAATGGAGAATTCCTAGTGGCACGATGCTGTCTCCTTTTATTCAGTATTTTCTTCCTTCCTTCCTATTTATTTTTATCTCGAAACAACATTTTCTTCGGCATGATAATTGGGAGCTTTTTTGATATTGATTCCCCGGTATCATACCCCCAGCCCCGGTACACTTTCGCTCCATTTACTCAAAATAGTGGAGGGATGGCATATTGGTTTTGGCTTTTTCCTGAGTAGTTTTTGTCTTGATGGCTGTTCGTGTTGTTGCTCGTGTTAGACTTTTTTGTTTGTTAGCTTGACTCAAGAATTGGGGGGAAAACAATTGATTGGCTTTTTTTCCTTGTGGGAGATTTTAGCGCGCGAGAAGAGAAGCAAGCGGAAATAAATGTGGCTTTAGACGTCCGAAGATCAACCCTGTCTGCCTAGCGAGTGATACGTGGTGACTGTACACGCTATTATCCTGTCCTGGTGAAGCTGCATCCTTGGGTTCCAGCAACCTTCAGTAAAGATCGTTGATGCCGATCTGTGTGAGCACCATTCTATTTTTCATCTTCAATTGACGCTGTAGGCGAGTCTATGTAGTCCCTGGGCCGTAATTGGACTCATCTGCCCACAACAGACATACATAGTTCAATAATACTAGTCTGGAGGACTCATCGATCTGCACCTGGGCTCCCGTGTTTACCCTGACGAAGGGTTGCTTGATGGCGGTTTCAAGAATACAAAGCCCGAGGCTGGTTTTGCCCCTAGACTTTGGTGCAGATATCAAGTGCAGATATCAATAAAAATACACTCTGGGTACGAGACCACCAGTAAACATGTAGCTATATGTAGCTGAAGTTAATAAAGGGGGATAGAAAAGTTGGGGGTAAGGGAATCATACTTAGCTATTCGCTCTACCTAATACTTGTGGTGAAAGCCTGGATGCTAGAGGATGGATCTATATACCACTGGGGTACATTCGCCCGTAGTTCTTCCTTCGATCATCATCGTCGTAGCAGAGGAGCTATTGATTAATCAGAGTTAATTATACTGCAGGCCCGGAGAAGATCATTCAGGGGGTGAGGGATGGAGGGTGGTGTGTTCGTGTTTGTGTTGCGGAAAGGAAGCAGGCCAGGAGAGATACATAACCATCAAACCTAAAGATCTCTTGGCGCTTGTACATACGAACGGACTACCAGCCCCTCCACACTTTTCTTCCCTTCTCATACATCTCTTTTACACACGACGACACCACACTATCAAGACATAAAATTAGAAAGCAGTCAGGGTTAATCAGACAATGTAACCTGGCATGCTTCTTCTCTTCTACCAATATCGCCTTTCCTTTCGAATGACGGATCAAGAGAGAAACCAGTCTCAGGTCGTGGGCTTCAGACAATTAAATCTATACTGCCGGTTTTCATACCCCGAGGTGTGAGGTTTTGGATTTTAAAAGAGATAACCCACACACCGGGATCATGATACGAGTGATGGGCTATGATTCACTCATCAGTAAAGGAAGCTCTGACAGTGACTCTAATATTTTGCCAAGCGATCAAAAGAGATAAACAGCAAGTTTCGCGAGAATATATACAGATCAAAAGAAAAGACGGCACAGAGGCTTAAGTGTTATCGAAGGGAATGTTCATTAACTTGACGAAATTCACGACGGCCCTAACAACGGAGTACACCCGACCCCGGAAGAACCAGGGAATAACTAGCTGTCCTGGAGATATCCTTAATGGTTCTATAGAAAGATGGACTATTTAAAACACATCTTGCGAGCTTCGTGATGGATCGCACCTGTTGATGCGGCAGTATTTATTAACGAGTGATACCTCATGAACACGCAAGGCCCTGCTGCTAACTTGGCATGCACCGCGGCAATTATCTCACAGCTTAAGGGGAAGAAAATTAGTACTCGGGAGTTGTGGAATTGGTATAAATCGATCAAACAAGATGGCCCATGGGTTTGTGGATACTTGAAGTGTTGGCCACGGTGCACGTGGATATCGTTGGAACGACACACATATTCCTAATATCAAAGCAGCAGCTGGATTGGCGGGAGTTATGAAGTACGTATCATAAAAGTGTCGGGAGATCTCTTTTCAGTGGTACAAATGGCACTGTAAAGGACACCGTAGAGCTACAAGTGAGTCGATAAATAGCTATAGGAGGGCTCAGAGAGCCATCACATCAACAGAATCATCCCCCAACCCTTCCTCTTCTCCATCGCGGTCCCATTTTCGTAGGCCCCGTCCGAGGCTCCGGGCCTTGAGTTATGGTGGAGGCGAAGTTCTCAATATAAGTATCCTCGGTATTCTTGGATGTGCTGATTAGTATTAGTTAGTATAGTACCGCTGAGAAAGTTAACAAAGCTACATACCTTCCACATAAGGATCCTATGATCGCCAATAGTGTCTCTATTGGCAATGGTTTTCTCAGGCTATTACGGTCGTGTCAGTGTGGGCTCTATGCTTAAATATAAGGTATTCAGTGCTCAATTTGCTGCGGATCCTGGTCCTGTGAGGGCCTGCACGCATCCCGAATCGGCATAACTGTCTCAAACCACCTTCAGGTTACTCCTACACAATAAAGACTTCATGGAATTGGCTGGATAATTAACTAACCTTAAATACCCCACGCGAGAACTCTCAGCCTCGGAAGCCTCCGAATCGTACGCATGCTTTTTTTTTTTTTCAGAAGCGCGAACGTTCCTGGGGAAAATAAGAAAGGAAAACTAGCTCAAAACCTTGGGGTGACAGGGATTACAAATACGGCGGGCTGTACTCGGGGCAGGTAAAAAGTACCGGACAATGCAGGTTTTTGGTTCACCAATGGGTGTGCGTGCTAGGCGTGAGCTACTGCAAAAAACCCCAGAGACAAAACTTGCATTGTCCGGTACTTTTTACCTGCCCCGAGTAGTACATAGCGGCCCCCCCGCCTTGAAAACCCGCTCATTCCTGCGCAACCTTACTATTTCCTTGGCAAAAGTAACAACAACAACACATACGATTTGTGCGAGAGGGGTCAACGTCCACAACGGACGAGAAAGAAGGTGGAGCGAGGCTGCCAATGCCTCTACCTATTTATTCGTTTATTGTCAATTCTGGGTTTACAAGCAATCGAGCAGACTCGATGTACTGTAAAAAAAAACCCAGTAAATACAGGAATTAATACAACTCAATAGACTCGAACTTCGATTTAAAGGTACGAGTGAATTTTAAGCTTCTTATTTTCAAGGTAACCATCACACACCAGGATCTATGCACGTTACACGATCCTGATGTGTGTACCAGGTAGGCGGGTTTCTTTCGGGTTCGATTCTCATATTTCGGTTCTCCTGCCAATTGGACCAGAAAAACGGGTCATTAGTGGCTCTACTCTTCTGGTTTTTATGGAGGTAAACGAGAAATAGGGATCTATGGGGCAGGGTTTGTATTGCTGGCTGGGCCAATGAAATTCCTGCAATAATTCTATCACTCGCTCCACCCTTCGTGCCAAGAAGAACAAGTTGAGTTCTGGCTGGTAAAGGAAAGTAAATTGAGCAAGTTTTACGCCTCGTCGGATAAATCTCTTGGATATACAGTATTGTGCAAGGCGGGCATGGACACAGGCACGTTTTCAATGTCTCGTGTAATAACCTTTCAATGGAACCTAGTACCAGGTTGCGAGATTAGTTGAATATATAAGAGAACGAAATCCCTCCATCTGTGAGAACTTTCTTACTGCACTGCACTTCACTGGTACTGTCTCGATATATCGGCTCCCTCAGACAATAACCAAGAACTCCAGCATAAACCGATCCAAAATGCAGATCCAGTCATTCCTCCTCGCCGCGCTCAGTGTCACCGCAGTCTCTGCCCATTTCTCAGTGACCTACCCCTACTGGCGTGGCAACAGCTTCAAGACTCAATGGACCTACCCATGTATGCGTTCATCCCGTCATTCCAATGTATTAACACAAATCCATACTAACCCACCTCTCTAGGCGGTGGCGTTGACCAATCCATCTCCGACACCAACCGCACCCTCTGGCCGCTCGACGGCGGCGCCCTCGTCTTCAAGCCCTCCCACACATCCGCCCAAACCTATGTCAACATCGGCTTCGGCAACAACGTGACTAGCCTGAACCAAACCCTTATTGGGCCCTTCAACCAGACCGGCAACGGTACCTTCTGCTTCCCACATATCACCCTGCCCGAGGGCCTCGATATCACTGAGGGCCTCAATGCCAGTATCCAAGTAGTCCAGCTCTCCCACAACGGTGGTGCGCTTTACAACGTATGTTCCTCCTTTCCCCCTCTCCACCCCCCAAGCCAAGGATGACGAGTGATAACACGTGACGCAATAATTTAGTGTGCGGATATCACTTTCTCGGCGGAGGCGGCGGAGACACTGGGTGAAGATGTGTGCTTCAACTCCACGGGCGTTGGGTCTGCACCGTTTGAGTATGGCGATGCCGCTGCGGCGGCGACGACTTGTAGTGAGGGGTCGACGAACGCTTCGTCTAGCGCGCAGGCTACCAGCAGTACTGGAGGAGCGGCGCCGGCGGGATCGAGGATGGGTACTGGGGTGGTTATGGGCGCTGTGGGAGTCGTGGTGGTGGTGCTTATGATGTAAACTGATGTAGTAAATATCATGCATGGGTTTAGCTTTATTTCTCTTTTTTTCTCTTCTTCTCGTTTTCTTTGTGTTCTCGCTGGGTTTGGGGGTTTACCTTGTATAGCATTGCTGTAGGTGCATCATGTAGTTAATTCCCCGGCAAACAGTTGTCTATGTCTATGTCCTATTCTAGGGAAGGAATGAATGGATGAATATGTAAATACATATTATGCAGTTACTGGATGCCAATGATGAAAATACATGATACTGAGATTTAAGACACCGCACCACAACTTTTTAGAATTTGAAATGATGATCGCAAAGCCACCCACAACTCCTTACTAGCTAATTTACAGATGAAGCGATTTTGAAAACGAAATAGTCTTCAAAACAAAAGAAAGAGGAATATAACTGTGACCCCACAATGAAGGGAACCAACCAACGAAAAAAGAAGAAAGGAAATGAGCACTCAATGCACCAAGGTATTAAAAGCATTGCATATAAAGATAACCGCGCTGCTAGTTCTATCTATACCCTTAGTCGGCACCCAGCAGCTGCAGCCCCAAGCGGAACTGCGCAATTGCAGTCTCCACATCCTCATAATCCAGCGCACTAATAGCCCACCTGGCATGCTTCTGTGCTTTCGTCATTTCCTCCGGCGTCACCTCCTTCTTAACCCTCTTTGGCGGCGCCGCTGGCGCCGGCGTTGGTGCCTGATGGTAGTGGTTCAACGGCGGCGGGGACTGCGAGTACGGGGATGGTGCATACGGAGGCTGCGCGTAGGGGGTCTGGGGAAGAGGCTGCGTGTAGGGGGCCCGTGGAGGAGGCTGTGAGTACGGAGTCTGCGAGTAGGGAGCCTGAGGAGGCTGCGGGGGGTTATATGGTGATATATCGGGGAACGAGGTATTCGCCGGTCCCATTGTTGTGGGGAAGAGGCTAGGCGCACTGGGTTCGTGCACGGTTGGTACCTCGGGGAGGTACTCGTGGGGTTTTTCTGGTGACCGTGGGGGGCTGGGGAGGACGGGTGTTTGCGGTGCGGGCGGGGGGGTGGAGTGTAATGAGGTACGGGCAAGGCGTGGCTCAAGATCGACGGACTCGTCGGGGACCTCCTCGATGCTGGGGGCGGGGGGTCGGTTTGCGTTGCCGTAGATATCGGGGGGTGGCTCGGTATGCTGGTTGCCGTAGATGTCTGGGGGTGGTTCGGTGTGGACGATAGGGGCGGGCTCCGAGGGGGCGGGCTCTGGAATGGCGGGTTTGGGAGGGTTGGGGTCCTGACCGGCTTGGATCGCTTTCAAGATACGACTAGACTGGTATTTACCATATATAATCTTTTTGTGGGTCTAGTAGGTGTTAGTTAAGGTATTTGAGGGAGTAGGAAGAGAGGGACGGTACGTCTGCGTCGAGATCGCCAAATACACGGCAAACTTCGAGGAGAGTTACGCCTGCTAGCAGGGTATCGGCGGTTTGACTGCGGTAAATTAGAGGTTTGGCATAGCTTGTAGTGGGGGTTTGTAGGGTGAGTAAGGTACCTGGTGGCTCTGTTGGTATCGATTATTTGGGCACCGTTGTTAAAGATCTTGAGGGCGAAATTCTCGACGTAGGCTTGGGCGGCCATGTCGTCGGTAATTAGTTCGTTGCCCTCCAGGGCTGCTTTCCGCTATCTCAACGTATTGGTATTAGTGAATGGTCTAGATAAGACGAAATGTAGTGTAAAGTACCCGCTCGAGCTCATCCATAAGGTCGGTAGTCCAAACAGTGCATTCCGGACTTTGTGAATGCAGGGAATTGGCAAGAATATGTTTGATTGCCCAAAAGTAGCCTATCCCAAGCCAAATCAGTCAGTACCACTCTTGACAAAAACTAAGATAAGCTGTTCACAGTAGAAAACTCACAATAGTACGTGATGACAGGATCAACATTGCGAAGCTGATTCCCGCGCCGAATGTACTGTTTCACCGAACTGAGCTCGCTCGGAGGCTCCCTGACTGCTGCCGACTTGCCAGACATTGTGTGTCTGTACGGCTGTCGTTATAAGAGGGTGATGGGATGAAAGTGGTACAAGTGAATCAGGAATTCTCTTCTTTGAGGACAGGAGCTCTAATTAGGCGTGTTTGTGATGATGATGCTAAAGTTTCTGTGTGGGGTGGACGAGATGGATGATGGCGGGGTCAGCCAGCCTGCTTGCGGAACGACGACCCACTCTCACTGTCGCACAAGGTGCAGTTGTCGCCAAGGCCCCCTTTCCTCCTGGGTGCTGCTACGCTTATCGATAACGATAACTAGCATGCTGTTTATGTTTATCTCTCTGGAGTAGGAAACAACATCCTGCAAGCACTCGCCCGGATGCGCACGAGTTCACAGAGTAGGAAGGAAGAAAGGAAGATTGCCTGCGCAGCGGCAAAGGCCGCCGGAATGGCGATATTTGGATGACTCCTACGTAATACTACTTTATCTAAATGATTTATTGTACGACGCTTGCAGAGCTCTATGTATTATTAAGGTGTTCAAAGGAGGTGGATATAAAGCTTCAATAAACCCCTCTCAACACTACAACAAAGCCATCTCATCTTCCATCGTCGTCACTACTAGTTACCAGTACTATTGAGAAGTTTAAAACACCCAATTCAGTTGCCTAATACCCTCTACCCATCTTATCCAACACTGCAATGGCTGTCGCTCCGAAATTCGCAGCTCATGTGTTGAATGCTCCGGCGGGTCCAGTACACACGTTGGAGCTCTGTAAGTAATATCATTACCTTGCTCTCATATTTAAAGAAATTCGAGGCTGAATAGCTTCGATATATACACTAGACCTCGACTACGTCTGCCCTGTGAGTTCACAGTCAATATTTGAATTATCGATTCTCAACTAGCAACTCATCCAGCTAACCCTCCATCCAGTTCTCCGCAAAGCTCTTCAACCGCATCTACAATGACGTCAAACCCCACGTCGAGCAGAAATACCCCGGCAAGGTCCAGGTAAGTAGCAAAGCCAACCAATCTACCCCCAAAACGATACTAACCCTGCCTTCCCAGTTCATATTCAGACACCAACTGCAACCCTGGCACCCCAGCTCCACACTTGGTAAGCCGCCCTCCTCCCCTCCTTCTCACTCACCAGTTCTCACTCGCCCATCCGTCCACCAGTACACGAAGCCGCCCTCGCCGTCGAACGTGCCGACCCCTCAAAATTTTGGCAGTTCTCCGCAGCCCTGTTCCGTGACCAGACCTCGTATTTCGACGTCAATGTCGTGAACGAGACACGCAACCAGACCTACGGCCGTCTCGCTGCGCTCGCCGGTTCCATAGGCGCCGACCAGAAGACCATCTATGACCTACTCAAGATCGGGGATACACCTGTGGACGGCGCTCTAAACACCGGTAACCAGGTATGTCGTGTTGGTGGTGATGAGTGAGTGGTAGGGAGGAGACTCGGGCTGATGATAGCGCCAGGTAACGAATGACTTGAAGCTGCATGTGAAGGCGGCGCGACTGACAGGAGTCCATGTGAGCCCCACCGTCATATTCAATGGTAACGTCGAGAATGCGATTTCGAGTGGGTGGGAGCTGGGCCAATGGGTCGAGTGGTTTGAGAAGAATGTTGGTTAGAGCTTATGGCCTCGCTTTTTCAGCTGGGTTTGTGCGGGGATGGGGGGAGGTGAGTGGTTGGGTTCTAACTGCGGTGTGCTGCAGTGGAAACCGGATTGAGATAAGGACCCTTTGATTCTGATTGTACGGATTGTACGGGATACCATCGTAGTAGTATGATTGTCTTTATTCGTGATTCTTAATCGAAATACAACCCCGCCAGGTATAGAAAACAAAACAAAAATCATAAGTAAATAGAGTGAACACCAGTGACAAAGAACGCAAGCAATAGATGCATCCCTATGATACAGAAAGAAGATAAAAATTTAAAGATAAAATGAAACGCGAAACGACAGAATTATCAATAACGTATACCGCTGCTTACTTTTCAGCATCCTACAAACGAAAGTGACCCCTATCCTATCTATTACCCAACACCTTAAACTGTCCGATCTCAAACTTATGACGAGAAAAATTGGCTCTTCTGAAAGCTCTCGATACTAATATCGCCTGGCTTTGTGTCTTTTACCATTTCTCCCGCCATCTCGCTTGTCATTGTTGCTGTTCTGCTTGCTGAGCCGTCTGTGATTTGCTTCGCACCACTTGCGGCAGCAAGCTCATTCTTCCGGGTGATAACTTCCAAGTAGGGACTTGGAAGATACCCCACTCTGCTATCTCTGGCACGGCACTTCCACCACTGCGATGGATTGCCCATGGGATCGCATTTGCTCAAGACAGCAACGAGATCCCCCTTCTTCACGTCCAATTCAACTCCACCCTGAACCTCAGGTGTAAAGTCGAACATTGCGCGGCAAAACTCGAGCTTGGTGGGGTCCATGCTGGCTGCACCGCCTGCAGCAAACATTTCGGGGCCACCAGCGGCCTCAATCCTTCTTCGCTCCTCGGCTTCCTGTCGGCTGGCGAGGGCACGGATAAGTTTACCCATGAGGTAGGGCAATCCGAATACAGCGACAATGAAAAAGAAAAATGGCTTCTTCGATGGCTTAGGAACACCTGCTCGGCCGCTCTTTCCGTTAACACCGTCGAAGGCGGCAAAGTTGGAGGCCGTCAACTCGCTTGCTGATGCAGGTAGAGGTCGGCCAGTGAGTTTGGCAAGGGCAATGCGGGCCCACCGCATCATTGTGAAAATTCCGAGAATGGAGCCGAGGGTATTTTTGAGGTTTCCGAATTGCTCGGCGACTTGTACCATAGCTATAGACAAGAGCGATCAGCCAATGCTCCAAGTAAAAATAAAGCAAATGTGAATACAAGAAACATACCAAAAAACGAAGAGTGTGTCGCCATATATGTCGATTCAAGCATCTGAGCGAACCCACCAAAAGCACCAACGATGCTCTCAATCATCTGGAAAGTCGCAGCGGTGCTATTCTGCATGCCTTGGGTAAGGCTGCTTGGGTCATTGGGGTCTCCGCCTGGGTATCCACCCATTCCTCCAAAACCACCAAGCCCACCCATTCCCATTCCCATTCCCATCCCACCGCCGTACATGCTGCCACCATAACCTCCGAATCGGCTATATGGTGATGAGTATGAACTCATTGCCCCATAGCCGGCGCCCATACCGTAGCCAGGCGGTCGATTGTAGGCTCCATACGCGCCGCCAGCCGTTGTCGCGGCGGCACCGAAGCGGTTGGCATTTGCGTTTGTTAAACTCGACGGCCGTGCCGGGAGCGCTGGGGCACCAGGGGCTGCTGCTGTTGTTGTTGTGGCCGAAGCTGCTGGCGTTGCCGGGGCGGTCATTGTTTGTACAGGGGGTGATGAAAGGATAGAGGCTTAAGAGAAGGAAAGGGACAAGTTAGAACGAGTGTGGTGGCTAGATCGATCGATAGATAGGGGAGAGAGGTGTGGAGAGTGAGGGAGGAAGGTTGACAAGAAGAAAGGGAAGGAAGAGGAGGACGGGTTGGGATGGGATAGGTTAACACGTACGAGCACTGATAGTACCGTTTCGCTCCCAGGGTTTAGGAGGAGAGGGCTGGGACATGGAGAAGGAGAAGGAAGAACGGAGATCGGGAGGGGGCGAAGAGGCAGTGGGCGAGAATCTTTCTTCTGCTTGTTCTTCTGCTTGTTCTTCTGCTGGTTTTCTGCTGTACTTATTCGCTGGCGATGAAAAACCGAGACTTTGTTGGCCAGTTCAGTTGGGCACCGATGCCGAAGTGTTTCGTGACGGGGCTGTAAAAATAAAATGAAACCACAACGTACAGGAAACAGATCACAACTATTTAACACGATTAAAGTACGGAGCCCACAGCAGAGAAAAAAAAAAATAGAGGATGGAGTACTGTCTATCTCTATCTCGAAATTTTATTATTCTCGATCGAGGGTTGCTACAGGGAAAAAGAAAGGAAGCAAGCTCATGCTGCGGACGGTGCAAACCTCGGCAATCGGTTCAAAGCTAAAACATCTCCGCATTTTAACCTCGCCACTTTCAAATGTCTCCTAGTAAGCTAGGTCAAAATCCATCACGTCAAAAAATAAGCCTGGCCATTGTGACAGGTTTGATTTAAGTGGAAATAAATGCCATAGAGGGTTTGGGTATATAGCTAGTCTGCGGTCATTGGCATCAGAAATATTGTGGTGATGTCGGTCAAAGCTTCTCACTCTCACGTGTTAGGTTGAGGTTACTGGTCGGTCCGTTCTTTGGCCCGCAGACCCCTACCCTACGTGACTTAAATCCATAACAGGGTCCTCCTAGGTTCCGTGTAGTAGTAGCAACCGATCCAATAGTGGTCTAGATCATACAATATCACTCGCCATCCACGATTTCATGGAAAGGAGAGATCCAGGTTAATTGATAATTCATCAATTATGTAAGAGATTTAGGTCCCATTAGACATATTTCCATTCTCCTCTACTATCATCTTCTTTCATACTATATGTCCAGCCTCGCACGGTTTTTTTCGTGAATGATTTAGCCCTCAAATGAGACGATGGTCTGGCGCCATATTCCTATCGTGTCTATTTCGGCCACAAATCCAGATAATTAAGAGAACTACCGCATTCTAGGGTAAAAAAAAATGTTTATCTCTACCCACATTGGATTGTTTTTCACTTTTGAAATCGTCGATGTAAGCTGCCTCGATGGCTTGTGCCCATCAAGGGCGAATTTCAAAACAAACCCATCAAACATTACGTCTTTATTATAATTATGCGTTTGGATAGAAATAGAGGATGTATCTATGTTCAGTGACCACTGAACCCATTTACACACCGTTCTTTTGAGAGCTCGCTCACTGGGATCTCTTTGTTGAGCTTATGCGGCCTTGAAACCACAAATCTGCATAGGAAGTGAAGAGCAATCCTGCAGCCGTATGGTGGGAACTGTTTCTATTTCCAAAGAGCTGCCTATAAAATTTATATACGCGTCGATGTAGGAGGGGTGGAAATTCTTGACTATCGTATACGCTATCCATTTTGCTCCTATCCGAGTGCAATAATGATTGCCATCCATTATTGGCTCGATAAGGATAATCTTGTCAGAATTCTCGTCAGGAACAATACTGCCATTACCGATCATACCGTATGAACAGGTAATTTGTGATTTCAAGATCGACTTCTCTAAGGTAATTTTGTAGACGGGATTTTGGATATCTGAATGCTCTGCAGGGGCTGTCTCCAAGCATGTTCGTGCAACTGGGCATATGAATAGAAAGTCCATGTAAAATCATTGACCCTGTTCTAGTGTCGGTGGTCCATTAAGCCAAAACGTTGATCCGAGTTAGTAGGTGAAGATCATCCCTAGAGGGCGAAATACCCGCGAGCAACCCATTGACGCAATTAGTTTTACCCATCATTGTCGAAGTGAAAGTACATCCGTATAATCCGTAATAGACCGTTCTCAGGCCCATTAATATCATAATATATATCCAGTATGTAACGAAGATAGGTAGTTTCCCTGTTTTCATCTTCAACACAGGTGATTATTGAGCCCTCATGTTGATATATCAAATACCAATACACCTCAGCTAGGCTAGCCAGTAACATCACATCATATTTGCAACTTCTGGTGTTTCCTCTCTGGATTGAATCGAACATTATTTTATAAGTTATGCCATTTCCCAAGTTTCGGATTCAACTCACTATATATCTTCCACACAATAAATGTACCTGATTAGCCAAGAAGGTTTGTGCCTGTATCTACTCTCCAGAACTCCATACTGATAGACTCCTCTCTAGAGTTGGACAGATCGAGGACGCACGCCCCCACATTTATTGGCAGAGATAGAGCATATAAGGTGAAAGAAGTAAGGAGTATTATGCGCATATGCATTGCTACGTATCGACCCATGCGCGTGTGCATGAAATATTATAGCTAAAAACATTTAAACCAGCTGTGTCCCAAAGCTGCTGATGGAATACCTATATACCATTCAAGGCCATTCTAAAAGTTATATAGAACAGAGTTTTTGTCTGCTGGGGATGCTCGGAAGCGGAGTGGCGAGAAGAAAACATCGTATTACTAGTGTAAAGAACAGAGAGTAAGTAGTATCAAACGGGCACTAGTTTGTACGGAAAGAGTGTGTACACGTATATGAGAACGTTACTGGGCCAAAGACAAGCAGGTTCATTGGCTGTTAAAGGGTGGTTGCCACTTCGTTTATCTTAATCTGCAGCTGCTTCTGGGTGTCTGTTCGCTATTAACCACCTAGCTTCATTGCTGAATTGAGGAGCAGCCGATCGAAGTGAGCATGTTGTATACGATATGCGTTCATAATACACGTAGTAATTAGTGATCATGAGGGGTTGTATTTCGAGGGAAATCGTGGGCAAGCTGGCATAGCCATGGAAAACGGTGCTAAGAACCAAGAGATTCTTTAACTAATGACGACGCAGGAATGGCAACGGCTAGATGGTGATTTTCTTTTGTTTAATTCAATAATTGGATGCAGCCTTACAGCTACGGCAATATCACACTAGAACTTCCCATCAACCTCCTCCACCTCTCACAAAATAACAAATAGGAAATACAATAAAAACAGTGACTTCTGAAATGTTTCCCTCCTAGCAATTTGTTCTTCCCGCCCGTACTCGCCCATATGTACTCCTGCGATCTATACAGGTTAGATGGTGATATTTCTGGTGTGCTTACCTAAAAAGGTTTGTACAAGTCCTTTTTTTGGTCTGGCTGCTATATATGCCAAAAACCCAGTTGCTATGCCAAAGCCCACCAGACGCCAGTTACTGGTGTTGACTACGATATACGTGACCCAACCGTGTCAAAGTATAAATTGCCCACGACCATGCAGAAAACACCGTAAAGTCTAGTAACAAGACTAGATATATGTAAGCAAGAGAAGGACGTGAGATTAAAATGAAAACACTAATTATACGAGGAGGGAGGGAAGGAAACGAACAAAGTTAAAAACAAGTAAAAAGAGAAATGATAAGGCCTCAGTTGGGATTCAAACCCGAGATCCCCTCACAGCTCTATCTCCTACGTGCTAAATTTTGGTGTGTTAATCACTACACTACAGAAGCTTGTCTACGGCTACGATACCCCCAACCTTAAACTCAGATGGATGAGTGGGCCCGGCCTAGCTCAATATAAGTGCGAGTGATATTCCGTGAGCGAGCCTGGCCAAGTACCAAAAATCCATCAGAGGAGCCAGATTATGGACTAATACTCCTTAAAGATGTTGTTTAGGGTAAAATCAGCTGTTTCGGACAAATGCGGGTAATTAACACTTCTAAGTTGTGGCCGTTCTGTGTTTCACATACGTGCAGTCATGAGAAATCACTCGAATACATCATGCTTGAAGGCACTCAAGGGTGTATGGATAAAGTATGTTTAATTTTGACTTATTTTATGGTACTCTACTAGATTTAACTATAAAGGGTCCGCAGATACTTGAAGATATGGTTCATATGGTCCTGCCTTGAAACAACGCTTCCCTAACGCATAGTACAGTGCAGGTATATAATCACCAGTTCAATCAATAGACTTCTTAAAAGAAATTCCCCTCTAGATATCAACTCGGGATTAAGGATGTCTTTTCTCATGCTTGTGCTTCTTCTTTCTTATGGATGAAGAATGGGGCAATGGACTTTTATGAGAGATAGGGTTCTAACGAAAGAATGTATTCCGAACTCGCTGAGCTACATACATGTACTTATGGTAGTTATTCTAGTTAAGAAGATGAATCTGGACTCCTTGTATGAATTGACACTCAATACCAAACCTGTAATGTCCAAGGCGTCTGTAGGCCTATTATATAAAATCAAAAACCTAGAAGGAGAGTTGAAACTTGATACCTCGCACCATCAAACCATGTCCATTTAGCAACTATGGCCGGCACGGCGCTGGTCTAAACTCGAAAGACAATGACGCCAATATCGGCAGTATATACTATATACCCCTGTCAGTGCATATATCCTCATCAACGGCTAGTGGTGACTCAATAACGACCAAAAACAGCATTGACATCAACTGAAAGCGTGATGGATCCCCGGCGCGCGGGTGGCCTAGACATATATATTCCGCGCATCTCCGTCCGAATAATACCCTACTTCTACGTTGAGTAGCCCGCGGTACGCGATTGCAGGCATCCCGGGTTTCAGTCGCAGAAATTACGATAATACCATTTCGCCGAGAGGCATTAGAATATCCCGCCCTGCGCGGTGCGCCCATCTACTATCTACGTAGCTCCCATCATGTGGAAACAAGCTTTCATTCGAGGGCTGAAAAGATGTGGGAGAACTGCGTGAGATTAGATGTTTCCACTTCTCGTGCATGTTTTCTTTTTCATCCGTGGATCGAGGCCTTATTTCTTTATTTTCTTTTTACTTTTGCTTTTCCGAGCTGCATGACTATGACTACATGTGGCTGATAACTCCATGGATGTTGATTGCCGCGCGGGTCTGAAGATAATGAGGGTTACCATTATTCCATGCGATAACGGAATTTTTATAATGTCGAACCGCGATATCAAGGCCATAGGAATAGCGGATACGAGTGATAATTTGTGACTATTGACCTAACTGCACCCACCCCGAGTAGGTAGGTGATACAGCAGATATAGCATCGTTGCTGATGCACTCGTCTTCAGCGTACCTCTCACAACTAGGTACCTATTTCTGCGGGTGCGGACAGGCGAATGGGATTGTCCAAATAACTCCTTCCGATCCACGTGACACGAGTCAAATCTCGAGAATTTAAAGCCGGCCAACATGGATGATGCCGCGCCTCAAGCCCGTAACCTCGGAGATTATGTTTGCAGAACCACCTTTTGTAAAAGAGATAGCACAAGGTAAAGTATCGTGAAATTGGTAGACCTGTGGGCCCATGAGTGGTTGAGATATGTAAAAAGATATGTATCTGGCATACATATAATTCGTCATTAGGTATTTATGTCCCCGAGTGATTGTGTGTGAATGTCAAAATTCGCCGGATGTGTCGTATGTTACGACTATTTGACTGTGGTGTCTTTTCCATGAGGCGGTAGGCGGAAGGCTGAACTTATCTGGACAAAGGATTGATGTGCTTGAAAGTACATATGTATGTCCACTCCCACTCCCAGTACCCAAACACCAGCAGCCGGGCCGTAATCATCGGGGAAGGTTTTTCTATATCTCGAGGAAGAAAAAGTCCCCCTGCACCTTCAATGCCGCATCTCATCTGAGTGTGCACCCGGTACCACCCTTTCGAATCGGGGTGCAAACAGCTCTCTCCAGCGCAACAGGCAGCGGGTGCTTCTCGCGAGGGGGTATGCTCATTAATACTCTATTAGTCCATGATGCGCTGTTCGCCAGGCCGTCTGTCTCCGTGGTGCGCTGTTCCCCACGTCCACGAGTGAGCCTTGATGATGCAAGTCGGGGAGTTGCATCCTGTCATCAGTGCGACCAGTAAATTGATTGGCGAGCCTCCAAGAATCGGTGCTAAACATACTTTTTTCACAGACGTTTTTGACACGTTGCTATTGAGTTAAGGTTTTCACGTAGGTTGCTATCGGAGGGGAGGGTGTGTGTTTCCTCAGGGGAGAGTCGGATTCGACCTTCCCTCTCACCGGCGGTTGGCGGTAATTTCTTTGTCTGCTGAAGCCCAATCACTTGGACGGATAGATGTAAGGGGGGGGGGGGGGGGGGTGTGTGTGCGAGGGCTGCATAAAGTGTTTCTGTCAACTCTTGTTGAGACATCATCCCTAATCCAAACTCTAAAGGCTGGCCGGCTGGGCTGGGCTGAACACAAAGTGGGCCCTTGTGATCCTCTGTATCGATTCGATTCCAGGTTCTCTCGTCGTTAGAGTATGCAGAAACAGCTGAACCCTGATTTCAAGTCTAGTTGGTCGGTCGAGGACATTTTTCGCGAACTGTGGCTGCTGTTGCTGATGCTAGCCAGTGTTTGTCTTGAGTGGTGAAATCTAGATCAGTGATATTCAGCTCAGTTCCCTTTTATGGGCTAGAAGATTGCGAAATCCAAATACCCGATCTCGTTATCATCCGTGGGCAAGGAAAGAATAACAGTTCACTATCTTAGCCTTGATTTTGCGTGTGGATCAACACAACATCACTGTACGTTCTTGGCGGCAAGTAGCAACTTTTTGTCAGTTGCCTATTAACATCAAGACTCGATTCGAGAATCGGTACCCCATGTTTCCCCCCACCCACTAAGTGCACAAGTGATCGCAGCAACTTTTCTCCTTCCAGGTGTAGCAGTCATCCCCCCAAGCTCCCCCACCCAACCCCAAATTTAAATACATACCACAACAACCTTCTTTAGAACAGCCGGTACGCCCCCCGAGCGGTGGGGATGATCTGGAGATTCGCTAATTTCCATGGGGGCGTTGAAGGAAGGGCTCACAGCTTCCAAGGTCGCTAAATAATGACTCTAACAGGAACCCACAGACCTATGGGAAAAGCCACTTGGTGATGGCTACAACTAGAGCACTGTGTGTTTATCTCCCGTCCAGTATGTAGTAGCCGTGCTAAAAAGTGGATTGAGGTTGTTATGGAGTTACACGGCCGCCAGGAAACACCCTGTGGATTCACTAGTTTGCGTGGACGGGCTATGTATGTTCACTTGTAGTTTGAGCATGTATTTGAGTTCAGTACGCGTGCCTCTTTCTAGGTGTATATATCTGGGGATCAAGACCAGGCTTTTTTTTACTTTAGATTTCCAGCGTACTCGATACGGGGCCGGCGGTGGTGGTGATACCAGGAATCGGAATTAGAACTGTCTAAATAATAGGGCAGAGTACTCTAGAGGCCACAAGGTACCAAGAGGGGGGGGGGGGGGGCAGTCTTACTCACTCACCATTTATTGGATATGCAGACCTTTAAACAAGTCCACTCGAAGTCGCAGATCAAGTCTCCAAGATCTCGGAATTTATATCCACTAGAGACACCCTTGCCTGTGCACTATCTACTCTATTCTAATCGCTCGCTACCAAACTCGTCCTGGAGCGAGCAGCACCACTGAGCACTCACCTCGAATCAACACAGATGTCTCTAAAATCAGTTGCGCATCTCGTCCTACCTGGGTGGTGGGTGGATTTTCAGGGACCAGGCACCATGAACGGCTGATTGGCTGCTGGCCCCCAATTGTGCCCCTGAAATCTCTTAGGGTTGCATTAGCGCGTTTTGGATAAAATGCTTGGCCCTTCAACAACAGCCATCAAAACTGTTTGTCCGTTCAGAAATGCCTCTACAATTGTATGCACAATACATATAATAATATTCTACAAGTCTACCGACCATTTTTGCCTAGGATGAGAAATAGAAATAGAAAGGGCCAGTAAACTTATGTATAAGCACAATGCGGCTTCAGCCCTGTAATATCTTCTTCCTACGGAGCTTTAGCCGCTGAGATAAGGCGATATAGAATTGTTTGATTACATATCTTCAATGCGACCATAGCTTTGGCGTTGTGCCTGATGTGATCCACATTCCTTTGTCCTTCAGAATCCACGACGAGTATGGGAGGTTGAGTTTCAATGCGCATAGAGTTTCCGAGCCTCATTGCATAAATAAGCTAAGGAAGAGCCCTGTGTGATGTGGAGTACTGGAGACTAAAGCGAGTTGGGTGTGCGCCAACAACCTTCCTGCGGATCCTCCAACGTGCCCCTAGTGCGAAGACCCGTTCTGCAGGGTTCGGGGTTAGTATAGGTTTGCACATCTCTAAACTAAAAAAGCACCTACTCGATAGTAAAGTAAAACCTTGATAAGTATCGTGAATTTTGTTTGTGCCATGTGGTGTCCAAACATGCTGAAGGTACCGACCCATTCTTATTCTTCCCTTTGTCAGGCAGCGGGTATTCTAGAGAGTGGTGTGTAAAAGAAAGGAGGAGGAGGGGAAAAAAAAAAGCCCACCCATGGCAGCGGAACAGCCTGCTGATGCTCGGCGGCGGCGCTGCGGCGGCGTTGGTGGTGACAATTTCCTTCTTGTGTGTGTATGCTTCGTACCTGCATTGGATGCTCCCACAATTGTAGTACATGTGTGTACCTACATGTCGTGTTTTTTTTTTTTTTTTGCTCGGGAGAGAGCCCCAGCCTAGCCAGCCCAATTCACACCCTGTTCGCATACCCCCAAGAGTATGACTGAACGAACAGGTGCTACGTTTTCGTACCCACCTTAGAATTTGACAAGACGCGGCTTGGCCTGTAGGCTGTGCCTCTTGTAGCTTTCCTTTTATCTAACGCCTCTTTCCCTCTTCTCCCCCTCCTTCTTTTCTATTCCCCAACTTCTTTGTTCTCAATACTTCCTCAGTCTTTCCTTAATTGCGTGGTGGTGGTATTACTTTCCTTAACATCTTCACTTCTCCACACTCTCTTCAGTGATATTTAAGGATATAAATTTCTCCTCAAAAAATAAAAATAAAAAAATCTGCAAATCAATCTCAACAATGCCTAGCTCCAATACCTTTCTGAGCGGTCTCGCTGCCTTCGCTGCTCTCACCCAATTGGCATATGCAACCACTTGCCAGCATCAACCTATCAACTATATTCCTTATTGCCAGGAAACGACCGCCATCACCTACTCAAACATCGCTGACTCCGGTACCTATCAAGATGTTTCCAGCTATGATATGGATTCTTGCACTTGCTCTTTCACGCCTAAGGACTTCTCTGGTGGACTAGCTCCTTTGAACGAGGAGGTATGTTTTTATATAACGCCCTAATCCTTGCCCATAACTACAAAGAATAAATCTCTAAACTTATTCTTAAATTTAGCTCTCTCTCCATTTCCGTGGGCCTATCATCCTCAAGAAGTTCGCTGCCTACACCCCCAACACAAAGGCCAAGCGTCATGAGGATCACGTCCGCCGTCATGCCCATGGCCACCTACGCAAGCGTAACGATAATGTTCTCACAGTCACCTCAACTACTACCATCACAATCACTGTTCCTGCTCCAGATGCCACTCCAGCTCCAGGTTCTGGAGATCAAGGAAGCAATGGAGGCTACGGAGGTACTGGAGCTGTAGCTTCGGGTGTGAATGTTGATACTGTTTCAAGCAAGGACAAAGACAATGCAGATATTGTATCTTCTAAGACATCTGCTGCCGCCCCCGCTGCAAGTAGCGCGAGTGCTGTCACCGGGGACTGGAACCGAATCTCATTCTTCGACGCCGAGGCAGGTAAAGCTGATGGCCTTGTATTTTTGAACCACATGGGTGGGCAAGGATCTGGAACATTCGACAATTGCTTCGGAAACTCAATCTCTTACGCCAACGGGACCGCCAATGGCGGTTCTGCAAAGCCCACTGTTTTGGAAGATATTCTGATTCCTTCCAATAACGAGTTCATTATTATGACCGACCGTCCATGCGAAGGAAATGACTGTGGGGTCCACCGCCCTGGAATCCCAGCCTACCGTGAGTGCTCTAGTCTTGAATTACAAGAATGATATCAGTGTGTACTAACGCTTCTTCACTTGTAGACGGATTTGGAGGCGATAACAAGGTCTTCCTCTTCGAGTTCCAAATGCCCGAAGACAAGAACTGTCCCGAGTTCAACCGCAACATTCCCGCTATCTGGGCACTCAACGCTAAAATCCCTCGCAACGTTCAATACGGAAAATGCTCTTGCTGGGACACTGGATGTGGTGAGATCGATCTCTTCGAGACCCTTGTTGATGCCGACGACTTCCTCAAGACCCATTACCACTCCAAGCAGGGTGCCATTGGCAAGTACGGAGGCGGTGGTGCTCCCGACTTCTTTGCCAGGCCTTACTCAAAGTCTATCCAGGCTGCTGTTGTTTTTTCGGGTACGAGTGTTACCATCAAGGTTCTCGATGAGGATACTTCATTTGCCGATGCACTGAGTAGTGACTTCGTCAAGGGCTGCGAGAAGAGCGTCTCAGTCTTCGCTGTTCCATCATAAACATGATGTGATTTTATCCGAAAAATAAGATCTTGTTGTATTTGTTTTGGATACTTTGTTTACAAAGAATGTATTCCCTATATATAAAGTTTTTTTCTTTTTTTTCTTCAATTTTATTTTATCTCATTGGTGTGTGGTGTGTGCAATATACCTATGCCCTCCCCCTTTACTACCCCGATGGGCAAATATTACCTACTTTACTTTTATTATCACTTTACCGCATAAGCACTTGCTTCAGTTCTGGAAACTATGGGTACCCCGAAGGGGGTATTTGTACAATACTGTAAATTGCAGCGAGCAGGGCCCTACTTAGCATATCGTTTTCTTTACTTGTTTGGAGGAGTTTACTTGTTTTTCTTGGGCATGTGAGGATAGTATACAAATCAGTTGAGGGATAGCTTTTAGATGAGAACAAATGACATTATCTAAAGTATTCTTCTATTCGTTCCGCAAGGATTGTGTACTGTGAAGAAATGTAGAACGTTAAGTAGTTCTTAGAGCAAACAATAATTGACGGGGAGACGAAAACAAAGACAGTGGAATGATCAAGACTTGCAGCAAGAGCTTGAATAAGATATATCAGACTGGTTTAATAGAAGAATCTGCTCAGATCACATCGATCTGTGGCCTCGACAGTAATCGAAGAAAAAAGAAGACAGTGTCTTCTTCATCTTCTTCAGCCGCAACACCTACACTTGATAAAAAACTCACTGGGAAAGCAAATACTATTGCTACAACTTTTAGACTGACTAAAAGCCACCGGCGAATCCTGTATAGTCAGGTCCCCGCACCATAATAATAGTCATAGAATATCACTCGGAGAAAATATGCCGTACGTGACCATGATATTCGACCATTCAAGACGAAGGTGTACTTATTTGTATCTGTGAGTGGGTCGCTATCCAGTCACTTATGTATTCGGGTAGGAGTTCGAGCTGAGAATTTCCTGGGAGATTGTCGGTTTTCGAACCCGACAGGAGGAACAAAGCATATGTACCCAAGAAACCTTATGAACAATACCCAATATGTTCCTATACACCTGATGTAGTCCGGGGATCCCGAGTCTCCGCATGGTAGCTTGGCGCATGATCCTAAACCTCATGTGGCGGTATGTATCTAACAATCGAGCACAGAGTTGAGCCGAGCCTAACCCAGTACCAAGATGATGTACAGGTAGTACTTTACTTCCATCCCATTGCTGAAAACATAGGGTATTGTAGGAGCACAAGAGGTGTTTTTAGTGAGGTTGGTTATTTCAACCCTGCTAAATTGTGTGTGTCTTCGACTATTGAAATTAAATCACCATAAATCACTCGCACACAAATTTGGGTGTCTGTGCAAAGTGAAAGGCGTCGGCACATGACCCCCCAAAAATGTTTGAAGATCTTCTGTAAGTATTTACCACGAATAATTCGACTGGCAGCTTCGTTTTTATTCACAATTTACCCTCAAACCTTTGGTTTGACTCGAAGCCACTTCTTTCCTTGCTGGTTTGTAACTATCAGAAGCGGGCATTCATTCAATGAGTCAAGTTTTGGCAATGGTCGCTATAGTCTATTCAACGGGCTTGATCGGAGCGCACATGGCATTGAACGTACATGTATTGCTTGTACGGGTTTTTGAATCGTTTCTGGTGGCCACTAAGAACCCGAGTGTCCATCAATTCAAGTCATGCCTTAGGTCGATATGTTTCCGTGGAAGGATGCTCGTCCCAATCATTGTCACTCACTCCTCAATTAGCGACTATAGAACCCGGGCGGCCAAGGACAAGCCATAGAATTATCCGTTGATGGATGCCACGGCACACAAAAGTATAGCTAGAGTCTGAAGTCACTTCTCACAATGTAATAATATGTAATGAGCTTTCACGCAATGCTACAATAAATGTACTACGTGCGTACCAAAAAGGTCGGCCATCTCATGAGCGGGGGTTACCTCTACGATTCCCTGGACTAGTACCTTCATGAAGAGTGTATCTATAGAATTAGGACAGCCAGTTCAGGATGGATAAGAATGGATGTTCTCCTACCAGTAGAAATGTGGTAGATATTCCGGGGAAGGGTGTCTTCGAAACATAGGTTTAGGGTTGAAACAGTGTGCGGCACGCAGGTTACATGTAGCCAACCTTAGCATAAGCCCAGAGTAGGCCTTACACCAAGTCCTCACTCATTAACACGTCTCGGCACCAGGAGGGCTATAACCACCCAACTTCCCACCTTCTCCTACCTTCCTCTTCTTCATCCATCAACACACACACACACATCGCCATCTTCACAACACAGGCGGGGGAAGATACACTGGGAAGACGTTACACATCTGGACGGTTTTGGGGAGAGGGGTTAATGCCTCTGGTATTAGCCCTCCTGCTTAAACTCGTCCAGGTGTGTTCCCTCTCCTTGGTGTGTTTTCCTCCCCCCCTGTCTGTTTCTGGGCGTTGGCCGAGGAGCTGAGGGAAGAAATTAATGGGTTTGGCTTTCTTTATTTGTGGTACTTTGGCTTCTTTATGATTCTGCTTTGGTTGGGTTAGGCTTCTGGACTTTTGGGCTGCAGTTTTTAGCAATTTTTTGAAGCTTTTGGCATGTCTTTTCCTTCGGTGTTTGGGCTTTTGGGGGACATTTTGGGGCATTTTGGGCATCTCGAGAGGCTTTTGGCTTCGGTTTTTGTTCTTTTTTATTTTTTTTTTTGATACTTTTTTGGGAATCTTTCAATTTCTCGAGCCTTTAGTTTATAAATGTTAACTTCCCCTCTTACATACATGTAGCTCCTTGTTTTAGATGTCCCTCCCCCCCTACCCATTCCTGAAGTACTTCTTCCTGCTCTCGTTCCTAACCTCTCCCTCGTCCCAGGGTCCCGCTCTACGCATTACACCGTTTCGGCCGTTTCTTCTTCAATGCTGTATAGATACACAACCCCCCCAATTCCAGAAGAGCGGCTACAACACGGCCTCTTCTTTATCCAGCGGGACACACTACATGACAACTTACTTCTGCATCACCAGGCCCCCATCCAGCAGAGGCGAGCCAGCTGCTAGCGCACATGAACAGTGCACTGGTTTGCCAACTACATAAATGTACATACAACTATACGGGACGGAGAAGTTTACCGTGAATGTATATACGCAAGGGACATGCACAAGAAAAAAGCACGCAGGCATAAAACGACGAGGAAAAAATCTAGAAGGGTACTAATTGCCCTCAAGCTCCCCCAGTTTCTCATTTTCACGATCAGAGAGAAGGAGTAGTAAAGTCCTTGGGTGCATATGGTGGATGTATGACTGGCCCTGTGTATAGCTTCTGGGGTGTTTGTGCTGGTATACTACATGTATCTATCGTTACAGTCCAGGAGCTCTCCCGGGGGGGGGGGGGGGTTAATAAAACACCATGGCCAGCTGTATGTACGTATGTATGTGCAGCCGGCTCTCGATACAAGGATACGGCCAGGAGTACCAAAAATCTGTATCCTTAAAGTAAAAGTCAGGAGAGACAGGCAAAAACAGCATTTCGCGGCCACTGCTTGCTATCCTTATAATAAGAGTATCACTATATTGCAGTATCACTACAACGAGAGTCGACTGTAGTCCGTAGAGAGTTTTCAATTAGAGATACATGTACATGTATCTATACTCGCCCAAGGGACAGCCTTATAGCTACATACATGTATGTACTTTATGTATAGCCAACTCTCCCACCATCACAACAACGACCACCACGCCAAGGTGATAACCCGCACGAGTGACACACCATGACTGCCCCCATCACTGCAACTGTAGGTACAACGGTAGATATAACCATAACAGGAGTAGACCACCACCACCCACTTCCACACTCCCTCTCACACACAGCACACAGCACACAGCACAACAGTACAACAAAAGCAAAGCACCACCACCACCGTCACAGACTATATGCAACGCACTATATTCTTTACCACACTACCCTATATGATGCTACCATACCATACCATACCATACCATACCATACCATGCCGTTATGCTTATGCTTATGCTTATGCCTTATGCCTTATGCCTTATGCACACACTAACTAACTAACCACTACAATAAACGCCGCTGGCTGCGAGTGCCCCCCCTTTTGCTTTTATATACGCGGGATCCAATGAGGAGGAGGAGAGGACCAGAACAGAATAGGAAGGGGAAGAAAGAAAAAAAAAAAGCTACAAAAGACCAGCCCATACAAGGAAGAAAAGAAGAGCGAAAAGAAGCAAGAGAAAGGAAGCAAGAAAAAAGACGAAAGAAAAAACCAGAAGACAGACCAACTAATAAAAACCAAACACAAAACAAAAAAACCAAACTACCATACACCCTCTCCCCCCTCCAACTACTTCCCCTCCTTCTCCGCCTTACTCCTAATCCTCGTCCACCCACTAATCCCCACACTCGCCGCCTGCAACTGACTCCACCCACTAAACCCACCACCACCACCACCCCCTTCCCCCCCTCCCTCCTCCCCCCTCACCGGCGCAACAACAACCTCCCCACTCCCCTCCACCCCCCTCTCCACCTCCTCCACCAGATCCCACTCCGCGCCAATCGCCTCCCCCATCACCGTAAACCTCACCCTCTCCACCACCGCCGCCAACCCCACCCTAAACCCCTTCATCCCCATCGCGCCCCCGGCCGTCGCCAGATTCCCCGCGGCCGTCGCATGGCTGCACCGCCCAAACCCCGGCACCACCTCCTTCGCCACCAGCAGCCGCCACATGGCCGCCCCCGGCGCGCACGCCTCCTCGACGCTGTTGACGTCGTCGAGGCCCTGCGAGTAGCACAGCCACGCCACGTCCACGGCCAGCATGCCGAGGCCCTCAATGAACTTTGTGTAGCCGGCGTTGTTCTCGCGCGCGAGGGCCGCGAGCGGCACGGCGAGGTGCAGCGGCCGCGTGGCGAGGTGGCGGTTGTTGAGGACGCCGCGGATGGAGGTTGTGGGCGTGTCGCGGGTCGGGAGGAGGATCTCGTGCGGGAGCTTGAGGCCCAGGTAGTGGGAGGTGAGGACGAGGAGGTGCGAGAGGTGTGTTAGGGCCGTGGTGATCTGTGCGGGGGCGTGGGTGTTGAGGTCCGTGAGGAGGTTGGGGATGGGTACGCCGCCGATGTGATATGTTGGCTGCGGCGGCGGCGGCGGGGGTGGTGGTTGTGGTTGTGTGCTGGTGGTGCTGGTGGTGGTGGTGGTGGTGGTGGGGGGTGGCGGGGCCTTTTTGCGCTTCTGCCGTAGGTTGTAGAGGGCTGCGGCTTCGCGGCAGAGGAAGGTGCGGGCCTCGGCGGTGCGGGTGTGCAGCGTCTTGTGCTTGGTGGTCAGGCGCTTTGTGTCGCGGGTCAGGGCCTGCGACGCCTGCGGGAGGCGGAACAGCGCCGCGCGGGCATCCGTGAGGGTGTCGTGGCGGGCGGCGGTGCTGGCTCGAAGCTCGTTCAGCTTGATTGTATCTGTTCCACACACACTATTAGCTTTCTTTCCTTCCTTCCAACTCAATCACAGGTAGAGTACCAGCAGCGTTGAGCTCCTTGAGGCGGCGCGTCTCCTCGCGGATCTTGCTGATGCGCTCGCGGGCCTCGGCGGCCTGGGCGGCGAGGGCGTCGACGGAGCCGCGGCTGCTCTCGAGGTAGTCGTGGACCCGCTCGGCGAGGGCGTCGCGCTCGGTGATGCGGAGGAGCGTCTCGTAGCGCAGCTCCCAGGCGCGCTCCTGCGAGCAGGAGGTGCAGGTGAGGTGGCGCTTTTCGGTGGTGCAGATGCCGCATTGCATGGTGGGTGTGGTCAGGGGGGCATATGGCGGGTGGTGCTTGTGTTTGTGCAGATTTGTGGGGGAGTTGGGAGCTGTGGTGGTGGTGGTGGTTGGTGGTGAGAGGTGAGAGGTGAGATGAGAGGTGAGGTGGGGCAGATATTGTATGTTATCGATACTGGAGCTCTCTCTGTAGATGGGTACTGTGAGTGTGCAAGTAAGAGAGTAAGAGAGAAGAGAGAGAGAGAGAGAGTGTGTGTGTGTGTGTGATTCAGGAAAGGTGAGTGTTTGCTTTCGTCTAGTGATTGATGATGATACCTTCTAGAGCTGTGAGGACTTTCGTGTAGAGGTGAAGCAGCAGAATCAGGGCTGCACAGTGATGTGATCTCAGATGAGGATCGCTGCTGTGATGCGTTGAGTCAGCCGAGCCAGGTCAAGTCAGCCGAGTCAGGTCAGGTCAAGCCGAGCAGGTGCAGCGGTCAGAAAGATAGAAAGGAAGCGAGCCGGGCCGGTCTGTGGACGTCTGTGGACGGGCCAATGATTGCCTGTGCTATGGATCGACTCTCGCGAGGGTGCAAGAGAGAACGGGCGAGCACTTGTCCACTCACAGCTGGCTAACCGCGCGCTCTCTGCCACTACGCAGAACGACGTCGCCCACCCCGCCCGCCCGTAGCCATGTCCGCCACTGTCACTCTCCGTCACTCTGCACAGTGTCTCTCGGCGTCCATCTGTGTCCATCTGTGTCCAGATACATGCACCCCACCCGTGCCTCTGTGCCTCTCCGTCACACCCAAAGCTTATCTAACCCACCCCACCTCATCCCTCCCACCCCACGATGCCCCTGCATCACATCACGCACCTCACGCTCCAACCCATCCGCACCTACCGCCCGCGCAGCCCGCCCACGCCCGCACCGAGCATGACCACCACCACCACCACCACAAAGAAGCGCTCGCGCGACTTCCTGCCCGACGACCGCGACGGCCTGGACGAGCAGACGACGATTGTGCACAGCCCCGTCTCGTACACGCCGCCCGTGTCGCCGGGCGCCGAGAGGCGCGTGCGGAGCAGGGGCAGCTATCGCAGCGAGAGGGGGAGTGCTGGGGGTAGCTATAGAGAGGAGAGTAGGGGCAGCAGGGGCAGCTATGGGGAGGAGGGGAGGGGGAGTGGGGGGAGTTATAGGGAGGAGAGAGACGGGGGTACGCCGAGTGGCAGCCCGCCGAGGGATGTGGAGAGGGTGCAGGGCTCGCCTGGAGAGCGGGAGCGGGAGCGGGGGCAGGGACGAGACTACAGCCCGTCCAGAAGGATCAGAGCCCACCGTACGATAACCACCACGACCACGACCACGACCACGACCACGACCACGACCTAGACCACGAACCCGCCTCCCCCACCCCGCGACCAAAGCCCCCCCGCACCACCACCACCACCACCACCACATCCCCACCCCACGACCCCCCCGCAACACCCCCCTCCGCGCAACCGCAACCTCCCCCCCTCCGCGACAGCACCACTCCCACCCCCAGTCCCCCCCGTCCCGAGCCCCAGCGACAGCATTCACAAACCCCGCCACCACCACAAAACCAAACCCTACCCCCAAAATCACCACCAGCAGAACCCCTAGCAGAAAAAGAAAAAGAAAAAGAGCCACCACCAGCAGCAGCAGCAGCCCCCGAAACCGACGACCTGCTGCTGCAGCTCCCGCCCCACGACTGGCCCTCGTTCCTGGCGCGCTTCACGGCCGCGCTGCACGCCGTTGGCGACGAGAAGGAGCGCATTGCGCGCGAGCTGGACATGTGGAACTGGGTAAGGCGAGGCGAGGCGAGCGTAGCGAGCCATTGAAAGTGAGCCCTTGAAGCACCTGTACTGACGTAGCTGCAGATGTACGAGATCTGGAGCACCTCGCGCGACCGCGACGACACGCGCCGGCTCAGCAGGGAGATGGCGACGATGGTGCAGTGGACGCAGATGAAGGAGGAGGAGCTGGAGCGCGCGCGCGAGGAGCATACGAGGAGCATGTTGGCGATTTCGTCGGTGTTGGGCATTGCGCCGAGTGGGGGGCCGCCGGGGAGGCGGTAGTGCGTTTTATTTTTCACTTGGTATTGCATATTGATTGTGGCCTGGGGTTTATATATTGCAGGTAGGATGGATGCTCATGGGCTTTTCCTCTTCCTGTTTCTTGCGGTGGGCTTGTGGGTTGTGGGGCTTATATATCGCCCATATAGGTTTCTTTCCTTTTCCTTTTTTTTTATATGTTTAGCTGTCGGTTTCTCTTTTCCTTTTCTTTTCATATATATAGCTATGATACCTTTCATTTTCTTTCTCCCCTTTCTACAGCACAGTACCGCATCACAGACCATGCTTGTATTAAAATCGCGGCGAGTGATGGCGTGTGATACTTAAAACGCACGTACAGTAGCTAGCTGCAATATCACCACCATCTCCACCTAGCTATGGAGAGCTAGCTATATAAAGACGCTCATGAACCCCTCCCCCCCTATGTAAGCTGTTGAGAACCAACCTCTAGCTCTAAGACACTACCATGGGGTCCAGCTTCATTTGCCGGTAGCTCTGGGCAGGTAGGTAGGTAGAGGGTAGGGCTTGATAACTCCTGGCTGTAGTAGACAGCTGGTCCGATTATACAGCTACATGTAGCTAGTGCATTTTATCCCCATCATCTCGTGAGATACCGAGCCGGAGGTAAACACATATCCAATTACAATCCCTTACCTATCTACATCTATAAACCCCGGACCTCCCCTTTGTAATTACCATACCATAACCCACTATATATACAACACTACCCCGCTCGCTCGCAGCCCACAGAATTAACCTATAAAGCCCCAAAACACCTTTGGGGGGCTAATATTGCAACACTAGGTGATTAATCACCTTTATCAAAACGCTTCTTATATAACCCTACTAATCACCTCGTATCACGTGCCTTTTCCATCATTCCTTCTGGCAGGAGATCGGCCAGAGCTAAAGGCTTTGTAGCCCCAGTACGCAGAGTACTGTTTTTCTGCGCCGTGTTGTCTCCGTTATGCTGTCTCCTTCATGCTAGGCTAAGGTGTTCTATATCACCTACCTACCGTATCAACCCTTGAGTACCGCCCCAAGTACTACATATACCTACATTCCCAAGAACAGCGAGCTCTCAAGAGCCGGGATCGGCTAATCGTCGATCCACCACCCCCCCAAAAGCTGCTGACTGGGTCAAGTGTCCGTCTGGGCTTCTTCTCTAGTCATTTGTTCATACTAGCTATCACAAGGCATCATGCTGGTTGGGGCTTGGCCTGCCGTAGGGCCGCCGGCACGGTGTTATATCCGTCATGATGCTGTGGGCTTAGTATTATGTAGACCACTAACTACATGCAGCTTGTTTCTTCGCGCCCTGTGGGGGGGGGCGGGGGGGGCGGTACAAGTGCCCAAAGACCCAACCTAAACCCAGCCCCACAGGGTCACTAGTCACAGGCAATCACTCGCCAGCTTTTACCGGCCGGGTTCAAACCGGCCAGAACACGCCGCCGCCGCCCCCGCTGCTCCTCCTCGATCCATTGGACCACACGTTCCCGTGTTCTTGACAGCAACAACGCCCTCTTTCTCGTCGTGGGTGGTGGCAGGTAGCTACGATGGGTCGAATCAGTATTTATAAAATACTACGTAGCAAGTACCGTTTGGGGTGCAGAACAGATGCGTACATGTAGGCAGCTGCGTGAATGTGGATGCATTGGGCACTCATCCAGCCCATAACAGCAGCTAGCCCAGCTACATCACGACCTTATAGGCGGGTAGGGATTTGGCTTGGGTTCTGGTGTGTGGCACGTGTCTTCCACTTGTACTTCATGTATATATACATGTATCCATGTTGAAGCCGGCCGGTGGAGCTAGTGGTAACGTTGGGGAAGGGTTGCCGGGGATCGATGCATGGGGATATTGAGGTGCAATCAGTGGAGAGCCTCTCACATTCAACAGCCGGGCCTACATGTATCTAACCCGGCGGCCCGCCACCCACGACACCCTCTCCCCGACCAGCCGGCCTATAAAACACCAACTCTCCGCACGCACCCGACCACCGAGTGATAATCCATGACTCCCTCTATCCCATCCCATCCCACATCTCACCCAACAGTCCCCTCCAGCGGAAGGCCAAGACTACCACCGCCGTTTAACCTTTTTTGGATTTGGGGGGGGGGGGTGTTGGGCCACCGTGGGAATGTTACACATTGTAACAGGTTAGCCTAGTCTGGCGCCGATATGTACCAAGAGATCATAGTCTATATGACAGGTCACGTCACATCCACCTCGATGTATCTGCGTTGAGAGCGCCTTCTCGTGTAACGCGGGCTCACTAGGGGGGGGGGGGGGGGGAAGTGTTGCTTTATGGTAGACAGTAGATCAGGTATCGGGAAAGCTAGGACCAGTCAGGCAAAGTTTGTGTGGAGTCGTGCAAAGATAGTTCTCTGACTCCCGTTTTCGGTTTTTATACTCTTATACCCAAGTACAAATATTGTGGGGAGCGGATTAAAAAGAAGAGGAGGATGCCCGGCGTGGATAAGGGTGTGTTGCTCTAATACACACTATATCTTGGCGTCAGGTGATGGTGGTTCACAGATAATCACTCGGCTTTGTCATCTAACATATGTATCAAAAGGGACTAGTACAGATTTATGCAGGGAATATCTGCGCCCCCAAGCATGTCTTTCATATCATCCCTGTAATATAAACAAGAAAGCTTATTCTCTAGTCTCTTTCAATTGGTAACAAAAGTGTCAAAAATCCATCCATGGTCAAAGCGTGTGTTTTCTCCAGAAGTTCTCCCTTTTGGGTCCAGGATCTTCTGGCACCTGTTCAACATAACCACCATTGCTGTGCCTACTGTCCTCCATATAGCATTGCCCTTCATTCATGGTGGGACTCCGACCCCGTCTTAGTACTGTTTTAGCCGTATATGGATGTTCCAATTCGTGGATTTGCCTTTCCTCGCTCGACCCATTCAAGCGACATATATCAGGATCATCAATTACCCAGCCTTCTGGTGCATAGTCAGATGAAGAATCCATAAATGGATCCTCCACAAACTCTTTTCGCCCGTCTCTATCCTTGGTATATTCATAGAGAGCGAGGTCCGATAAGCACTGATCCTCTATCGCTTCCGACAACGGGCTCTCGGGATAATCGTCAGCGTAATCATCGAGATATTTTTCGTTTGAATAATTTTTAGCCATAGCCTGACCACAGGTATTAAAATTTCCGGATTCTTCATTCTGCTGGATTTCATTCAAAGGGTGCCTATCAGCCTTTGCACATAGAGTATGAGGTGGAATAGCATAGTTATCCATAAGCCCTTCAAAATGGTTCCATTCTTGATGGAGCCCTTCCATTTTCGTCAATTGCCTCGCGGGGGGTACATCCAAGGGTCTTGGTGGCCTACTAGGACGATCTTGATAAACCACTGATGGTTGACTTGGAACACTCTTCTGAGGATAAAACACTGGTCTTTGGGGTATTTTCGAGGATTGATGACCCTTCCGCCCTACTTTATCATCACGGTTACTATCATGCCTTTTTCGAGCCCCTAACCTTTCTGGCGAATCAGCACAAACGCGCAGCAAAGCGGCCAGAGGTGAAGATGAGCCTGGAATCTTCAAAAAATGTGAGTTGTTTTATTCTAGCTGTAACGGATAACAGACTTACCTTCTGAAGCTCGGCCGGATCTAGTGTACACCTACTTTTGGGTGCGGGTGATTTACTTTTCGTGATTACCATCTCTGGTGCACGGTTTCTTGCTCGGTCTACGCCTTCCGCTTCTGATTTCCTGTCTTTCACTACGGCCGAAGAAGCGTAGCTGCTGTCCCTTCCCCTACCTTTGGAATTGTGGGCTTCTTTAGCATATTTCAGAGTTTCTAGGGTAGGACTTGAGGTCCCCCGTTCCTGTAGGTGCACTGCTTCTTTCATTTCTGGTCGAAAATGTTTCTGAAATCCAGCACGAGAATACTCTGATAGACCGTCTATATCTTTGTTCTTAGGGACATCTTCATCGGAACTTTCTCCATCTCTGTTTCGTTCGCTTGTAATAACTGAACCGCAATTTGAGTCTCGGGAGGATATATTTGCCGGTAGGGAATATATACCCCTTCTTCGAAGGACATCGGCCATTGCGCTCCGCGGCGAAGGCCTAATCGGGCTCTCCGTCATAAGAACTACAGTAGATGACTTTTCAGGTGTAGACTTGCCCTTCTTTCTGCGCCTTTTCCTTGGCTCGGTGTAGCCGTCACTAGAAATTGTAATTGTGCGCAATTTTCTCTCCTCAAGACGCCTTTTTGAGGATTCGAAGTAGGAGAATGGCTCATTGTCCTCTTTGCGACCCCGGGATTTCTCGTCTTTTTTGTGTTTTGGTGACGCCTTTTGGGCGATAGGCAGATCAAAAGATCTTCCATCAAGAAATTTCATTTCAGAAAACGCAAGGTCGGGCACTAAACATGTGTCAACATCTGGGACTATCATATCAGATCGACCATCTGGATTGACCTACACCCTTTTTTGACTGGAGTCGAAGCCCGACCTTTCTTGAATATACCAAGGTTATGGGTTGGGCGCAGCTATCGCGCTAAGTAGGTTAACGGTGATCTCTATTTTATAAACATGGAGTCTTAAATACCGTGAGTCTGTCCTTGGTGAAATTATCTGCGGAGAACTCATCAATTAAAATGTCCCCTTGTTTCTTATCCTTTAGACGAGAGGATTTGGATTCCTTCTTCTTGGCAGGTGCCCTTTTTCTCTCTCTTTTTGGTTCGGTGATTGGCTTAATTTGACTAGGGCTCCGCATCTTGTGACGAGGCCTCCGCTGGAAGTCCTTCGTCCTCCGACCATCTACTTTAGGAGATATTTCTGGGGAGATCTCACGGACATCCTGAAATCTCTGTTTAGATTGCTTATTGTCGTTCACTACATCGCCCATTACACGTTCACGAGCAGGGCTAATCTCAGCAAACGGTATCACAGAGCTGTCCGATGATAATGTTTTCTTATGATGTTTTCTCGACGGGTTTTCTTGCTTTCTGGCTGCTATTAACGTTGTATGCATATGATCCTCTACGCTATCGCTGCGGATGGTGTAGATATCCACCGGCTTTCTATATCGTTGAACATTTTCTCGAGCTGCAATTATCTCTCCCTTAGACAATCAGTATCCTGGGTTGAAAACTGGATCCATGAAGTAATGAAAATCGCAAACCTTCTGTAGCCATTCCTGTACTTTATTGCTCATTTTCGTCTATAACCAGACTGTACAATATACAGAGATTCAATCGGGGTTGGTTCAACGAATGCCTGGGAATAGCTTGATTGTGAGGTATTCGAGATGTTGGCTGATGAAATCTTACCTTCGAGTAGGATTGTTAGTATTGGCCTGATCTTTACAGAAAAACCTCAACGCACACCTGTTCAACAGCCTAATTATAACCACATATAGGCCAGATACGCGAATAAACATTTTACTTTCAGCATCAGTCCGGTCAAATTTCGTCAGATGCCGCAGTATGCACTGGCTTCTTGCACTTCTCCAGACCTTACTAGTAAAACACTGAAAATTTCTCAGACTACTTGCACACGGAGGATAGGTATGATTCCGTATGAATCAACAAACGATTAATTGTGAAGGCGCAATTGCTTTGTTTAGGTATTCAACTAACCAATTTTGAGTTTTCTGCATACAGTTGAAGCCACTTAGAGTAGGATGAAAAACAAATTATTGTGAAAGTTAAAATAACACGCTTATAGAGTCTTCAGTATTGTTACGTGTATGTAGTATGATTTTACTTGTTTACATAGCCGAAAGCTCGGTGGATACACTACAGAACCATGTGCACACTGAGTTGGTCCGTGTTCCCTACCCTGATCCATTTAACGATTGTTATAAATATGTACGATAAAAGAGCCTATTGCGGGTCCTAAATATGTAAATAGACCAAGTGAAAGTCTTCCTATCAATGGCCCTACTAAATTTTGAACCCGGATATCATTTAATAGGTGAATCATGAAATTGCACTCGACATATAATAGAAATTGCTCATCGCTAGTGCTACTTGGCTAGCTCTTTGACTGGATAAACTCTCTCGATTTTCAACCCGAATTTTAGTAATCCTGGCCGAATTCATTCTTTGGTTACGATGCCAATCCTGAATTGGGTGATCGATGCTTCCGTATGTACTTACGCCTTATGCGTTGTCCAACAGCTTTAATTCCGCTGTTGGATTACTTCCGTCTGTCTAACGTTGACGGCCAATTGTTCAACGGTGGATTACCTAGTTTTCTCTTTGTTTACGGCGAAAAATGCCGGTATTGGCAACAGAGTACCCTAGCGACAGAATGTAAGTGTAGACCTTCTGAAAATGTCCGAGATTGCAGTGGCCCATCGTGGAACTACTTTCATTTTTCATTCGTTCGAACATTTCTTTTATGAAATGACACTGAGCTGTGAAAGAAATTCAGTAACAAAGAATTGGGCTAGACCAAACCGGGCATTCCCTGGTGTTAATTGGGCCCTATGTGCATGAACGATGTACCTCGAGTAGAGTAGAGTAAGGTATGCGAGGCATTTGTAGAGGGTCGAGCGCATAGACAAAACCGTATTCGCACATAGCCAGGTGTATATGGTTATCCACTTCCTTATCAGCAGAACACTTACGTGGATAGGGGGAAGAGGAGAACCGTTTTCCTTTTTCAAGGATATCGTTTCTCATATGAATTGAATGCTCATTGACCAAGCCAAGAGTGCGGCGACTTCGGCTATTAGAACAAAACGAGGAAAGTTGGGTGGGCAGGTGACCTTAACAGTCCCATGTCCGTGGATCACACAATAACCCGCATTGTCTTCCGAGTACACTTGGTCCGACCTTTCTGAGCACAGATTCGTTGGAGGTGGCGTAAACTCTCCACTCAATGCTCTCATGATTCGCGGAATAAAATCATCTCGATCAAAGACCCAGTCGATTTCAGGGACTCTGTAACGACTCCCAGCTTTCGGCGACTCTGATGACTTCTGCTAGCCGGCATATGCGTGAAGATGAACAGAATCGATATGTACTCATAACAGCCAGGCGCAGCGGAAGTGATCAAAAGCATCTGCCCACATCGTCCCGCATCTTGATGAGCAAACCAGATAATGTAGTATAGGTACGGTACTGTAGCATTGAAACCGAGAGCTTTCTCGTTTTCTAAATAGCCCAGTCGTTGCATAGTCAAGTTCGTCGCTTCTGTCTGCCGCAGAGAAGTATCCCTGTTCACATCGGTCAGCTCCGTACACACACACAGCTGTATGAATGTAATAAGAGCTCTTTGCATAGGTGTAAACAACAAAGAGCTCCGCAAGCTACATATCTAGTGTGTGCTACATACTCTTTTTATGATTCTTAAAGATCACATTATTAGGTTCTTGTTGTTGAATTGTACAGCTGGATGGAGGAGATCTGTCTAGGACCATTAGAATGGTGGGATTCGGAAGGTTCTTGGGCTTGTGGGGTGAGGGGCACGGCATGACGTCGTCATACCTTGTTAAGCAATAAGCTAACCTGTAAATTGAGAAGATGCCGCAATTCACGTTTCAAGTTCAAGTCATAACGAGAGATCTCAAGAGATGTACCTAGAGCATAAGAGTGCATCCTTCAGGAGCATGGATAGCTGTTTGAATTGACCGTTCACCTTGCTGTCAACAGGCTCAAGGTAAAACAATTGTCGATCGGTCCGAGAGACTTTGAGCTGCAATCGTAAACTGAATCATCCATCCATCTCCGTGCATGCCAATTCCATATCCATCTGTAGAGGGTATCATGCTCGAGGCGACATGCGTGGAGGTATGAACCGCCAATAACTGGGAGGGTCCAAAACCTCTAACTACTAGGACTGCTGATACAGGAATTAGCTATAGAAGAAACCAGATCGTTATGATCAGGGAGCTACTTTCGTGAAACGTGTGTGTGGCCCGCTTTGTTCTGCATCACACCCATAGCTCTACCCACATCATAATTGGGCAGCACACCCAGTTTATCTCAACCCCACACGCTGCACACACGCCTCCCATACTTTTCCCTGCTCTTCTTCTCCCCCTCTCTCGGCCCTCAAAATCATCATCTTCCCCCCTCCCATACTTCATAACCCACTTCCCCCAGTCTCTATCTGTTCTGACCCATAAGGTCGACCTTCTTTGCAACAACCCAATACTTACGATTTTTTTCCCTTTTTGGATACGTTCAGGCATGCATTTTCTCCCCATCGTCTTCTCTCGGGCAACCGCCCTGCAAGTAGTTCCGCCGTGGTGTTAAATTGTGCGTCCAGTTTGTTTCGGTGTCCGTACGGAATTCGATAACCTCGCAACTATGTCAAAACTATTTGTTGGGTCAGTATATCATTGTGTCATTGTCATTATTGGCACCACTCCATTATTTATATCATGGCCTTCATCTACTTAATGATCTGGCATTCCCAAACCTATCTGATACTTCCTCTAATCAACTATGTGCCATTACCAGAGGCCTTGCCTGGCACACCGATGATGGGACTCTGAGAGCCAAATTCGAGGAGTTTGGTACTGTCGAAGAGGCGGTATGTACCCCAGACACTCTTTATCTACACTGTACACCCTTAAATAGATATATCTGACACGATTCTTCATACTACAGGTCGTCGTCAAGGATCGTGATACCGGAAGGTCTCGTGGATTTGGATTTGTCAGATTCACAAATGACACTGATGCCACCGCTGCAATGGAGGCTATGAACGATGTTGAGTAGGTATTCGTTTTCGACCTGTGTCACCTTTTCGCTAATCAAGGCTATATAGGTTTGACGGCCGTAGAATCCGTGTCGATAAGGCCACTGATCGTCGTGCACCCGGAGGTGGTGGAGGTGGTGGTGGTTAGTTTGTCACTGATTTCAATCAATTCTTCATTCACTTACGAACATCTCATAGGCTATCAACAAGGTGGATATGGCGGCGGCGGTGAGTACTAAGACGCGTGCCTACATGGATAATGATGCTAACGTATTTGAAGGTTACGGCGGCGGCGGCGGTGATTACGGCTCTGGTTATTAGGACTGGTTCCGAACTCTAGTTACTCGGCGCACGGAAAAAATGGAACACTAGTACTAGCTGGGCGTGTGTAAGTTAATGCTACTTCACCAAACTCAATATCAAATATTTGGACCTTTCTCTTTACTATATATTCAAGGCTCTTTTGCTCCGAAAATCATTTGATATGTACTCAGATGCCAGGCTAGTTATCCTCGAAACATACCGCAGAGCTAGTAAAAGTGTGATGATATATGTTATATGTTCCATATTGCTATGATGTTAGCGAGCCAATAGGGAAAATGACCTGTATTCTACAACATGCATTGTTACACAAGCCTAGTCAGGCGTATTTCTAAACAGATCAGGAAAACATTGCAGTAATTCTGGAGAGGGCCTTAAGGGGTGGGAGATTGTATCAAAAAGCAGCCTATAAAACCCATAATCTCTAAGAAGTATGTATAAGTCTTCCTAACCTATCTAAAAAGCCACAGGTCTTGAAAACAGAGGGGCAACTTATTTCACCGCATAAAATTAGACGACTAAGTTAATAAAAACTTATTTGGTTTTTGTGCATTGTTGTGCATCACGAAGCACTTTATGGATATGAAGCACAGACTATCACTCGCATCAAACCTTGTGTTTGTACCTACATTACAATATTGGTTGGCGGCCTGGCCCCATTTAGTCTCCATCTCTGGGGAGTTATGTGAGGAGAACGTGACATTTTTATCACAGCCGATATCGATAGCAACAGGCTAGTGATAAAATACCGACAAAAAACAAAACCTCTCTGACCTTTAAGCTAGGGTAGCTATAGTATTTAGCAGAACAACCTTTCTGCTTTCTGCGGGCCATCTCTCCCTTTTGTATTCTCTTAAGCTGAAGCCTGAAAATTTAGATTCCTCCCCAGGATTTACCCCCCTCCCTCCCTCCACACACACACACACACACACAGACATTGTCCGTATGAGGTGATCGTCGAGTTTCTCAAGATCGAAGGACTTACTGACCGCGGACACTGCGACTTGCGGACTCCCGGGAAAATACGTACACATCTATTTCGTACACTGGAATTCCAGGGATCTTCCAATCTAGATCTAGTCGAGAGCTTGGTACCTGGGATTCTCTGCAACTTGATGGGAAGACAATCCCCTCGTGCGCCCCGCAATTCCGGAGACATGTTCGGCCTACGATGGCGCGGTGGTATTTAGTAAATTTAACTACCTATAGGCTGCGGGCGGTGCATTCACAGCCAAATGAGGTTCTTCACGGAGTGAGATTAAATTTGTTTGCCTGTGAAGGCAATCTTTGTGGCCTAGTCCCCACAGCACTCGTTCGTGAAAACACACCGCTAAAAACGAAGTTAACTGATAATTTTGATACGAGAATTGAGGATGTTTTTGCTACGGAGCCTCCTCTCCCCCCCCCCCCCCCCCCCAAAAAAAAAAAAAAAAAAAAAAAAAGTACTAGGAGTATGAAATTAATCCTATTTGCTTTTAGGAGCTAGTATGACTTTGGTATTCCTCGCTAAATCCCGTACTGCTCTCATAGTGAGTCACCCTGTTTTTTCTCCCTTTTTTCGTAGCAAGGTACTAACAGAAAGCCAGTTGTCACTTCATATCACTAGCTAGATTCAAATGACTTATAGTAGTAGCGAGTCAATTTCGAAAGGGTGATTATCTTTAGTCCATCATCACGGAAGGCTGAATATTAATCTGGAGATTGATTGATCACTTCATTAAATTAATCTGGAGAGGTCCAAGTAGTACGGTCTAGGAAGCATAGGCCGCTCGAGGCAGGCAGTGGCCTCGAGGTGCCCTACCTTTTGATATCTAGGTATAGATTATATATCATCCTTCTCAAGCAAATGAAGGCGATGTCTTTTATATACTGTATTCGATCGGGTCGTGTCTCTCGTTTTTCGAGTGATAAATCATGAACATGATTCTAGAAATTGCAATTCAATTATGTAGTCTTTCAAGGTCTGCATACTATTTAGAGATCCGCTTTTTCATTGTGGAACCTCCCGTCCATCTTGTTGTTTAAAGTTAATAATGTCTCCCTATGCGGGACCGGTTTCCAACCCGTCTTTTATGCTAGTAAACGTACATTAGATATAGGGTCATCATGATTCATTCCATTCATTCAAAACAATAGTCCCGGGGCCATCCTTCTAGATAACATGTAGAGCTAGTATAGCATAACATTAAGAAAGAAAAGGATGAAATATAATGTAGAATACAATACAAATACAGCCAAACAAACTAGAAGCTTCAGAAACGCCACCTCAACATGATCGACATTACTTTATTTCTCCAGAAAAAAAAAAAAAAGAAAAAAAACCCTTTTTTACGCTCCGTCTCAACAATGTCTTCTTATGTTGGATGCTTCTACTATTCCCGTTTCTTCCTAGAAAGAAGGAAAGAAAAAATGAAAGAAAAAAAAGGAAAGAAAAAAAAAAGGGAAAAAAGTGATAATAAATCTAATAAATCCAAAGTAAAGAAAGCCAAAAGAAATAAACAAGGAGCCAATAGGGAAAAGGCCCATCTATACTGATACCGCACAATAAAGTGGATTGCGGAGAAAAAGACTTTGTAGAAATCATTTATCGCTAAATTCGAGGTCCTTAGTATTCTCACTTGTGCTCTGCAGTAACATTTTTGCTACCAACTCCTCTGCTTTTCCCTCCAATGCATCCTCAGATATCCCTCGATCGAGTGCAAGCTTAGTGTTTGCTAACGCAAGGATTTGTTCTTCGATTGTATTTTTTGTTACAAGTCTGTTGTTTGTCAGATTCAAGTTCAACATGAGGTTGGATACAACTTACCTGATGACCTCAACTTCTCTTTTTTGCCCAACACGATGAGCTCGGTCAGCAGCTTGTGCATCGTCATGAGGATTGAAGCTACTATCGAAGATGACAACTTTATTCGCACATGCCAAATTAATCCCAAAACCACCAGCTTTTGTCGAGAGCAAGAAGACCATAATATCGTCCTCCTCATGATACTGATCAATCAAATCCTGTCTGGCATCCACAGGGGTCGATCCATCTATCCTCAAGAAGCCCAGGTCTAGACTCGTGAGCACTAGCTCTAGGATATCTAGCATTTGTGTAAACTGGCTGAAGAGTAGAACACGATCTCCTTTCTTTTTGAATTCAATCAACATCGCCTTCAGCTGTTCCACCTTACCACTTTGCATCCATTCCTGCTCCTGTAAGGCGTGTTTTCCAATTGTCTTAGGAAAATTAGTACATAAGCGATTGAGTTCAAAGTCATTCATGACCTCCATATCCTCAAGAATGTACTGCTGTTCGCTAGAACGATAAACCTCCTCTTTCAAAATTTCATGAGACATTTTTTTTATTTTCTCCTCGGTGTAAATCTTGCGGAAGAGGAGAGGATGGATAGCAGCCTTCCGAAGCTGCATCATTAGATTAGAAGTGGACTTGGATCCTTTTTTTCCGGCAGCCCGGGCTTCAATGGCCTCTTTAGCGGCAGTTATGTGTTCAACATAGATACTATTTTGAGTAGGGTTCAAAGGACAATATTCAACGCGGTTGGTCTTGGCTGGTAAATGTTTCAAAACCTGAAGGGAACGTCAGTTCCTGTAACGGCTGTTATGGTAAGAATTACATACCTGTGCCTTCTTCCTCCGCAATACGAACGGCGTCATCATTGCCCTCGCCCGTTTAATCCTCTGCGCAGATAACAATGCACTATTACTTTCATCCTCATCCGTGGTTTTTGCCTTGTATTTGAAAATGCTAGCCAAGTCCTCCCTCTTCTCATTGAAAACCTCCGGAAGAATAAAGGCAAGCAGAGAAGCCAATTCCTGGAGATTGTTCTGAAGAGGCGTTCCTGTCAATAGGAGCCGGAAGTTGGCAGGCAGGCGCATAAGGGCATCGTAACGATTGGAAGAACTGTTTTTAAGGAGATGTCCTTCATCGTAGACACACACGTTGAATGCTTGGTCTTTCAAAAACTTCTTGTCAAGCTTGTCACCAGTTGCAAGCTGATAGGTTGTGACAAGTACGTTCCAGCCACGATCTCTGGTCAGGTCCATTCGCATCTCTGCTCGTTCTTTCTGGGATCCGTAGTAAGGCTCTACCCTCAATAGTGGACAAAAGTTCTGAAATTCGCGTAGCCAATTCTCTATAAATACGATTAGACATTTTTCGGTTTCGTTGACTAGAACAACAATGATGAGGGCATACCTAATGTAGATGAAGGCACAACGACGAGATGAGGGCCTTGGATACCCTTTTCCAACAAATGTGCTAGAAATGAAATAACTTGACAAGTCTTCCCAAGACCTTGGCTTGGTGTTAGCAACTCCGCCATAGCCCCATGGTCAAAAGATCTTACCCATCTCGTCTGCTAAAATGCAGCTCAATTTCCTTTCGTATAGGAGACTCAGCCAATTGACACCTACAAGCTGATAATCCTTCAAAACAACGCCCTCACCGAGGTGTTTTGGCTGGTTCTTAAAAAATTGACCTGCCTGGTGTTCCCTCTTATTCCTGATAACCTCATCCCCATCATCTATCATTACTATATCAGAGCTTCCAGCATCTGTAGGTGTTCCAATAGCAGAATCCTTTAGCGATTCAGCCCTTGAGTCAATTTTAATGTCAGTCATATCCAGTTCCCCTGCAGGATTATCACTATTGCCCCCAAATACATCGACACCCCATTTTTTGATGGATTCTGCGATTGGCTTTCCCAATTCTTCTACCCTTGCAATGAGCGAATCCACCGCCTCATATCCTCTCCAGGTTTCTAAACATACATCGACAACTTTGTCTCCAATTGCTCGCGTTCTGGCACCCCTTGGCGCACCCTTTCCTTTTGCCTTAGGTTTTGCAGTGGTATCACTGGATACTTCTCGAACCTCGTCAAGTGATCTAAACGGTTTTTGGGACAACACAACTTCTGCAATCTCTTCAGTGGTAGCTGCGATATCCGATAACTCCTTGACGGTACACTCATTGATGTACTTCAACACTTTTCTCTCAAGCTCTCTTTCACCATCCGAATCCTCGGCAGCCTCAGCTGCCGAGTCAGAATCGTCGTCACTGATGGTGAATGTAGGCGCAGGTGGTGAAGAAGATTTATCTCTTGAATTCCTACCGGAACCCCTGACAAGGCGTCTCTTGGTTTTCGCTGGCGGTGCAGGAGGAGACGAGAGGATGGGCTGCGCTTGTGTAGATGACCATTTGTCCTTGATTCCCATTCTGGGAACCCTCGCGGCACGGTTTGAGGTCTTAATCTGAGCCATTCCCCGCTGTGGTTTTTCATCGCTGGATAGAGTAAGATCTACCATCCCATCATCACCCGTCAGGTACTCTATCGCATTGTCAAAGTTGCCTTGTTTTTCAATCAGGGCACTCAAAAGCGTAGAAATCGACCTATCGGGGAGAATCGATGCCATTCGTTGAACCACTTTCCTGTGTTCTATATTCTGAATTTCCTCAATTGAAATATCCATCAACGGCTTTGCGCGATCCGGATGCCGTTGAAGTTTAGGTCGCGCACCAGCAATACTTCCGCCCCCGGAAGAGTACGTGATTGGTGGCTTTTTGGTTATAGAGTCCAATCGTTTGAAAGGCGCCTGCGGCGCAGACCCATTGAATGCAAACTTAGACATTGCGGACTTAAACGCAGACTGTACAGGCGGCGTCTCTTCAATTCTCACAATGTCCGCCGCGTTATCCCTACGATCCCTCATAGAGCTCACAGACGGTACAGGTTTACTCGAAAGAGAACCTTTGAGGAATGTTGGCTTGATGTCATGATCAGAACCATCGTCTGATGAGACTCCGATATACTGCGGCCCTTCATCCATGAGATCTGTCTTCCTTCCATTGGGATAAAAATCAAATGGCTTCACGCTGCCATCTGCCTGGATAATTGAGGAGCTTTTCAGGGGAGACTGGCGAACCTGTGCTACGCGTGGCGGCGAAGATACTATGTTCCTAAATGGGGAGGATGCAGCGACTTGGACGACAGGGGGTTGAGGTATTGAAGGGCTTCCATCAAGAGTTGGTTGAAGAAGCTGTGTGGCTTGTGTGCTGAGTGGTGGTGGGGATGAACCAAGTATAGGGTCTGATTCAGGAATCTTATTGTAGAATGAGGAATTGAGAGGGAGGGTAGCCACATCGTTAGAAAAGAGGTCATCTCCGCTGTCATCATCCGAATCGAATGACTTCGAGGGTTGTGAAAACTTTCGCCGTTTAGGGGTCGGAGCAGCGGAGGAGTCAAATGGAGAGGGTCTGGCAAGGGACGAAGCCATGGTAGTGGCACTACTAATAGAGGTGGCGGATGGTGTTAGTGGAGTGGAAATAGATATAAAGAGACAGAGATGAGGGTAGAGGGGGTAAAGATAGAGATAAAGAAGCGTAAGAGAAAGATGAAAGTGCCAATGGTGATTGATTATGATAATGCGCAAATGGGATATACAGGTATCTAGGAGGATGGGGGCAGAAGACAGAAACAGAGTCAATAGCACTGCCGCTAGAGGCAGACCCGAGCGTAGCCAGGGAAAAGAAACCTTCCAAACCGTGTTTTGGGGTTTTGACGTGAAGTGCAAAGTCGCGCCCAGAAAAAGCAAAAGAACGCGACGCCAAGATATTTTTTCGCGGGACAATTAACTCCCAACTAGGTAAAGCTCAGAGTTGAACGCGTACAGTTGCCTGAGTCCCTGGATGCCGAACGTCCAAGATCAATTGAAGAAGACAACTAGGACTAAAAGGATTGGAAAGAGTATAATAAACCTTTCGAAGAAAGAAGGGAATATTAAACGTTAGGATCAAGTGAACTGAGTTCATAGGACAACAACAAAAACCACTTCTCACTACCTACTTTCACAGCTCAGCTATCACTACAACTGCACACGTTTATCATCATCATTCATGGCTACCAGACGCCCTGTCAAGACAGAAAAGGACTCTATCAGGAACGAAGATGTCCCTAGCAATCCGGTATCAATTGCTGCTGCGAACAAGAACGTTACAGCTGCTTCCGCTGTGCCTAGGTATGTAAAGTAAAAACAAAACATCACGATGTTCGTACTGACACTTCTAGATCCGTGCTTGTGAAACTTCTCATGTTCACATTTGCCATGATTGTTTTTCCTCTGAGTTCTTACTATCTTACCATAAACACAATCTTTAAAGGTGCTGTTTAGACCCCTCATATAGCTTTAAGATACTAATATATACAAGATCGCTCAAGCAGCAGCACTCTAGCGGCAGCCACTGCAGCTGTGGTCGCAAATATCGTTCTGATAGGGTACATTATTGTGGCCGCGAACGAAGACGATACAGACGGAAAGGATCACGAGAGGAAATCGCAATGAGTGCAGGCAGGATGAAGATAGTAAAGGGACCCTATTTAGTGCTGAAAGCTACGCATGCATATTGGACCCACAAGTTCTTTTACATACATGTACTTGTTTTCCCCCCGAGTCCTCTGGAGTTCATGGCTGTAGTTGAGAGTCTGTGAATTTGGCCCCTGTAATGCCCCACAACCCATGTCTTGGACAACAGCAAAGTGGTATTGTATGATCCTCACTCCACAGCATCAGAAGTGCTACTTACAATATTGTATCTACCATGTTTATGAGTCGTATTAGGTTTTTTCTCTTTTTTTTTTAAAAAAAAAAGAGCTTTCCTTGCATGTTATATATTATTACCCTCCGCAATTTTCTCTATGGTGAATTCAGAATCCACAGTGGCTGCTCCAACGGCAACCTACCACCTATCGCACTGCTTGGGGTTTCAGAGCGTGATAACAGAGATTCAAACTACATGCCCCACTCTAAGGCCTCTTTTGCACTACACATAGCCCTACTCTAGATAGATATATTCTCTGGGGTGGATTGTCAATATAACAACTACTACGTCCCTCCTGGATGTGATATAATAACAAAAATACAACCTTCAGATGTACCTGGCTCTACCGCCATGAGTGACTTTCAACGCTCATTCCTCAAAGCAAAGCTCGCGAATCTCCCCCTCGAGCCTCCGATGCCTCGGAATGCCCCGCCACCGCATCTCTCAATGTTTGATGAAGCCGAAGAAGATGCTGCGTTAGGTTACGATGCATTCCGCGGTGAAGTCCCATCATCACCAATAAACGACGACTCTTCCTCCGCTTCCTCTGCTTCATCCACATCAACCATACGTCCTGGCCTGTTCACAAGACCTGAACTGTGAGTTCCATCCTAGCTTCTAGGATGTCAGAGCTAACATGCTATCTTGCAGGCCTAAACGAAAGTCAACAACTTTCGAGCCACTCGCCTGGAGTTCCTACTTCTCCCAGAAGCTATATCTTCACTCCCCTTCTACCGACTGCACCTACCACGCCTATATCACTCCCCCGCTTCCCTCTGGTCCTCTCTTTGTAACTCACCATGGTGCTGGCTCATCCGGCCTTTCATTCGCACTTCTAGCATCCTCCATTCGGTCGCTCCTTCCCTCTGCTGGTATCCTTTCTTTCGACGCCCGTGGCCATGGCGAGACGAAAACAACTAACGACGAAGACTTGTCTCTCTCAACACTTGCAGGGGATCTTGTATCTATTGTTAACCTCTGTAGAGTGCGCTGTGGATGGGATAAGATTCCAGACCTCATATTAGTTGGCCATTCTCTCGGCGGAGCTGTAGTGGCCGAGGTTGCAAAGAGCTTTGCCCTAGGCGAGAGAGTGTTGGGATATGCAGTGCTAGATGTAGTTGAAGGGAGCGCAATTGATGCGCTGCAGAGTATGCAAACATACCTTTCTACGAGGCCATTGGGATTTTCATCAGTGGCACAGGGCATCGAATGGCAGTAAGTAACCCCTCCCCCGCAATACAAGATAAATACGGGTTAACCGGGTGGTTTTTCCGTTCTAGCACTCGCTCCCGCACAATCCGCAACCAAACTTCTGCGCGTATCTCAGTCCCAGCGCTCCTTATCGAGGCAGAATCCGCCAGCCCTAAGCCATGGCGTTGGCGTACAGACCTAGGAGCAACCCAGCCATTCTGGGAAGGCTGGTTCGTAGGATTGAGTAAGAAGTTTTTAGAAGCGCGGGGAGGAAAGCTATTAGTGTTGGCAGGCACTGATAGACTTGATCGAGAGCTCATGATAGGACAAATGCAGGGAAAGTATCAACTACTCGTGCTACCTGAGGTGGGGCACTTTGTACATGAGGATGCGCCGGAGAAGTGTGCAAGCGCTGTAAGTCTTCTCTACTCTTAACCCTCTACTTACTGGGTAATCTACTTACAGCAGTGGGGCCTTTAGTTGGTGGATTTTTACAAGCGGAATGATAGATCCGCCTTGGTCCTTCCCCCCAAGGTTTCGGACATGTATAAATAGTTGTCAATTAACAGCAGTACTCTACCTCGTACAGATCATTAGTTATCTAACGAAAATAGCTAAAATTTGACCACAACCGCAACCAGGGGGGCAAGCAGCGTATAAGTATTTAAACGGATCTCATGAAGGGAAGATCCGAAATACTAGGTTGGCGACATATCTTGTAGGGATGGGAGAAGACTATCTGCAGTTACAGCTCAAACCGCCCAAAAAAGCAGTCTTAGCGGAGGCCTTCCGGATCCAATATATTTCATTTATTCTCTTGAGGATTAGGTAAACAGAGATGGTTAGGATTTATATGTAGTTTCGGGTGTAGAATCACTTCGTACAGAGTTCATTTCGCAAAAAGCTGGAGATCACACAAATGCTAATCCTATCTGCTCGATGATGATTATACGAGGAGGTGTCAATCTGTAGTTAAAGGTCATGCGGAAATAAGACGAGATAGGTTGAAAATTCTAACACTGAAGGTAGTTCAGTAGGTATCGAAGCCAAAAAGGCCATTGCCTTAATAGTGTGTCTACAACTGTACAGTCGATGATGATAAGCCAAGAATTAACTCTGGTGACTCCTCAATCGGCATTAGACAAAATAATATACATCTTTTGTTAAGGGCCCATAATCTACGTACATGTAATCAAATGAAGGTAAGGGAAAGGGTTTAAAAAGAATGAATTATCCAAAACCCGTTCAATCATTCAACGTCAGTAATAGGGCTCTCCGAGACTACCGGCTCTTGAACAGTATGCACCGGAAACATCATCGACAATATCGACTAAGTTATCGTCGCCATTTTCAACCTCTTTCAAAACCATAAAGGGCTCTTCAACTTCTGGCATTGCGGTCTCTGACGTCTTCGCCCCGAGAACCTCATTAAATCTCGACAAGATAGCATTTCGTTCCATTGGCAGTGGCAACCCAGCACGCGCTTCAAACATAAGCTGCAAAACAACAGCAAATATAACGACTCCTATCAAAGACAGGAAAACTGAGAGGAAGGTCTGTTTTACTATGGAGCTCCCCCGGAGGAGACTGCGATGCCCGTTGTGTCCTGAGACAAGTGGGAGTGTGAAAACGACAACCGTGTTGGCTATAGACGTGCTCGCAAGCTGTATATGTTCGCGGGCAACAGGAACGGGGGAAAATGCAACTTTTGTAATCTGGAAAGGGTGTACTTCGCGGAACGTTTTGACTGTTGCGATCTTGTAATTCTCGACAACGAGAACCTCAACGCTTTGATCTGCACCAGCGATGGAAACAATAGTTTGATGGGGCCCAAGTGAGATCGCATCCATTGCGGTCGCAGCTTTAACATTTTTATGAAGATTTTTTCGTGAGAGACATTTGCCACTGCCGGTGATGTCGATAAGGAGAAGCTCTGAGCCAGTGCGCGCAGGATGGTTCAAGACTGCTACAATGCACTCTGGACCACAGAAACGCACAGATCGGAGGCTTCCTTTCATTGATGTAGACGACTGCCAAGTGATCTTTCGGGGGGGTTCATCACCGTCTTTCCCTATAGTAGATGTAACGAAAATCTCCTTCGCAGTGCAATACACTACAAGCCCACCTGCAGATAAGTCTAGATCTGCGCACTCTTCTTTCCCAGGCAGCCGTATCCGTCTCTTTATGTCTAGGCTAGGGATATCGAGAATCACAACTTCCGACGCTGCTTTGCTTACTAGCCCAGCACCACTACCGATTGCCGCTACTGAACCATTCGTACGCATCAATCGTTGATAGCTTCCGGCATCAACAGCAGAACTAAAAAACTCATGTTGTGACGCAAGCGAGATAGATGCCGAGTCGGGAGTCTCAGCGGACACTCTGAAAACGCGAAAATGGTCATTTTTCCCCGCTTGCTGCACACTTTCTGATGAATTGATACCGGTCAATGCTAACCAGCTTCTTTCCTCACACTCATCTAATGTTTGCTCGTGTGCTTCGCTCGTAGTCGTTGGTGGGTCATTGGGTGGGAGCGTTTTCCGCTTCTTTGACTGGTGAGATTTCTCTTCTGATGGTGATAAAGACGAATTTTTGGAAACCACAGCAAGTGACATAACAGCGTCTTCTTGTTTGCTGAGTTCTATTTCCGCTAACACCTTGATCGCTACATCGGTTGGAGATTTTTTCACAGTAGGGGGTTCAGAAACATCAAGAAGAGTCTGTCGGCATAATCAGCAACCAGATACATGGAGGTTGTCAAAACGAATAGCAACGCTTCAGATAATCTAGAAAGGAACACGGACAATCTTATTGCCTACACCGCTTCTCCCCTCCCCTCCACCACCACCAACAAGAAGCCGGTCTTCATCAACAAAGGCGGCGCAGAATATAGGGTAGGTAAGTGTAATCTTTTCGGATGTGATTGAGGGCGGCATTATGTTACGCTGAGGTTTTGTATGCAATTTGAGGGGGTAATCGTTTGAACTTGAAGAGAGAAGACGGGGAGTTGACCATGTCAGCGTCGAAGCTCAGGTAATATACTTTACACATGCAGTTAGTTGGAGCAATCTGTCCTTGGCAGTGACCACCTAGCATCACATACAAGCACTCGTTGCGACCAAAGATTCACATGTGAAACTACATGTACAATCAAGGTCGGGAATATGTAGTACCTAGAATACAATATGTAGATAGCAAGTGTAGAGTATGTATGATCTGAAAGTTTTTACCTATGTCTGAGGAAACTGTAAGTGGGTCCGGTACATATGTCCATCCTTCGGTTCTGTCCCAAATAGATACGTAGAGCTAGATACAATGTATATATTTGGTATCGTTCCCGCAGTTCAAGATTACGTAGAGTATGTAGTATCAAAATACTCTAGGGACAAGACTACATGCGTGCATGTGGGTACATATATGTGCTATGATGTAGTTATTCTCCGTCTGGAGAAGCTGCGAAAAAAGGTCTGTCAACAAATATAGTAAACAAAACACTGTTTAAAACAACCGCCTAGAAGTGGTTATGGTCTATTAGTACATTGTATAACCAGCAGTCAGATTGCTGTCCTTGAGATTTTTTTTTTTTTTTAAATAAAAACAGTATCATTTAATTACATGCAAGTGATACAAACATATGCTTGTTATAAAACAGGGAGATACTTATGCTCTCCAATAAAGAATTACAGCGACAGACGCAACAAACATGACAAACAGATACCCATTAGACCATTGCGCATCAAAGACGAACACAAACAAGCGACCACCAAAAGAACATTTGAACCTGCATCCCTACCTTGCTTATTACGTACTCAAATCTCATGAGTACTAGCTAAGTCGATCGCTTCCTTCCGAAGCTTAAGAGCATCCTCTTAAGCTTCTCCGCAAGACCTTCGTGGGGATTTGCCTTAGTCTTAGGCGTTATAACATTCCCCTCGCCACCCCTCTATGGCAAGAATCAGTTTCACACATTTCATAGGTATCTACTTGCCCATTAATTAAGTCCTGAGAATTCTTGGTAGCAATGACCTCACAAAATTTCTCAGGACTTAATTAACGCGCGAGTAGAACAAAAACAAAAGAGGGACACACCCCAGTGTGATGCGCTTCTTCAGGATTAACACTTAGTCTTGCCGCATCAGGAATAATATCGTCGTCACGACCAGTAGCCACAGCTTCCTGGCGGGGGGATCCTATATTCCCAGCTCCACCTCTCTATCAAGGTATCAGCTCTAGTATCTCGCAGGGTAGTATCGGACAGCCTTACTCCCCCCGAATACGCAGCGCCCGAAGCAGCTGGGTCTCCAGCGCGGCGGATAGCTCCATCAGTATATTCTGTTTGATCGGGGCCAATATTCCCTTGTCCTAGATTCCATGGTCTGTATCAGTATCGGTCCTGCTACTTGAGGTCCAAACTATGACGTCGCGCAAAAGCCAGCAGTTGGAAGCGAGACTCGTATACCTCCACGACCATGAGAAACGGTTTCTGTCATTGTATCTGTATCTTTCCCTTCTTTTATTTGTTATCGAAGAGGTAAACTAGCGGTAGGTTTGTTCGATGGGTGCGCAGAGTCAACAAGGAAAGGTGGGCGAGATATTGGAAAGGATAGAGAGTATTAGACGCGGAAACCAGAACAGGCCACAAAAGAGAGGCGGATAGCGCTACTAAGTATGTAAAGAAAGCAATTATAAAGGCGAGGGGTAAATAAACAAACATAGTTCCAGGGGCCTAAAATGGCACAATCTGACGAAGAACCATCATGTGAGATCTCATCAGATCCTATTACTCTTGCATCTGAAAGACTTGGAGAGAGGGGATAATCAAGTTCTCGGCTTGGCTGATGCAAGGTATTATATCAATAGATACAAGTAATAGCTACTGCTGAGTGTACGTACATGCCCGGCCTGTACATGCGATAAAGTAAAATGAACATAGATACCGACGTTTTTTCTCGGGCAAACCAGGTAATAGCAAGCTTGGAATGGCAGACATAAGTGACATGGGGAGCTTCAGGTTTTGATCGGAGCCGCCTTATCTTGAGCCAAGGGTTGATAAGGTACATCGCCAACCCAACCGCCCCGAACCTCTCTGTATTCGGGCACCGAGATACCTACTTGTTTGTCCGCCGCCGAATTTCCATGACAGATTTCGAGATGTCATCTTGTCATTGTGTTCCGTAAATGGATAAAAATCGTCATGTTTGAGGGTCTGACATGATATGAATCTCCTGCGAGAAGCATTCGACCAAGCAAATGCGTGTGACATGTATTGTAACTGCTTCATATATTGTTTAAGCCGCACTTAGGAGAACTCTTTCCAATTTTTCCAACGAAAGAACCCGAGAAATCCCGTTTTTATGTTACAGACCTTATCAATCACTGCCAAGGGTGCAATCCCGACGAACTGGAAAGACTTAGTCCATCGTCACTTGCAGTATGCACCCTTAAGCGACGTCGCTCTTGTTAGTGTTAATTTAAAACACCCAACCTAAGGAAATCTCATGTAGGTACATGTATGTGCTTTAAGAGTATGGTGCGTACAAGATAGACTACATGGCACTACGTACGTATCTACTAGCAACAATCAGAAGTTTGAACGGTGGCGTTTAAATAACAACCAAGTAGCAAAGGCGTTATTTAAGGTTGAATGCGATCTATGCGGGCTGAGATTGCGGACCCAAGATCACTAAAGAGAATCTTGCATATCGTTTCAATATCAGCAAGGGATAAACCACAGCGAAGTGCGGCACCTTGTGTCTGGATGATGTAATGCCACTGATAGATCATAAGTAGATATATGTACTAACTTCTATGATATATTACAACGCTAGATGTCATGTTCCCCAGAAAGCCGCTACAGTTTGGCTGAGGTCCTCCAACCATACATGTAGGGCACATCCGAGATTGTGAAGAACATCCAACTGCCTATGATAGCATTTACCAAGGGCAAGTGACGACTGAATAATATATCAAACCTAGTTAAGACGAAAGCTTTAGATTACTAGTTACATGTGTATTTTCCTGATGGCCACCGTTCCCCCGTCCGACAAAAGAAAAGCCTCTAGGAGTGAGTGGGCATGGCAGTCGAGGCCTTGGTCGCAATAGCATCCTCGCTTCTCCATAATCTGTAAAAAAAATATTAGTTCTGTATAGAGAGCTTAAAACAAGGTATTCTCACGATGTAACAGTCTTCAGCTGGGTGTAAAAGTTGAGTCCAGCTTTGCCATAAAAGTAATTCCCTCCTTGTCCCGCGATGGAACCCTTGTTTCCAGTGAACGAGAACATTGGAAGAGGGACTGGGATTGGGACGTTAATTCCAACTTGCCCAGCTTCTATGTCTCTTTGAAACCGTGCTGCTGTTGCTCCACTGTTGGTGAAGATTGCTACCCCATTTCCGTATTTATTGGAGTTGATCAGGTCAATAGAATCCTCTAATGTGTCAACATTTAAGCAGACAAGCACTGGTCCGAATATTTCCTCTTGATAGCACTTCATATTGGTCTTCACATTTGAAATTATTGTGGGGGCGATCTGGATAATCATGTTAGTAAAAAAAAAAGAAAAGCAAGTAAAAAAAACCAAGAGAGTTGTTTTCTTCTTTTTTTCTTAAGGAATAACCGAAGAATAAGACCACCTACAAAGTTTCCGTTGGGGTATTTCGATGGTTTGTACCCCCTTCCATCGAGCAAAAGTGTTGCTCCTTCGTCAACAGCGCTCTGGATCAAACCCTCTATCCTCTGTTTTGAATGTGGAGAAATGACGGGACCTAAATCGGCACCATCTTCAAAACCGCCATCAACCTTAAGCTTTTTCGCCTGCTCCACTATTTCTGGTAGCCAACTCTGCGCTTCGCCGACAAGGACCAAGGTTGAGAGGGCCATACAACGTTGACCTGCAGCACCAAAAGCAGCACCAACAATTGCATTAATAGTAGCATTCTTATTGGCATCGGGCATAACTCTGTAAAACGCATTAGAACCTTGCTAATAAGACGTGATTTCCAGGGGTATTACGCAGCGTGGTTCTTAGCTCCAAGATTGGCTTGCACACGTTTGCCTTTCTCTGAGCCTCGAGAGTAGATATATTGACCGGCTTTGTCACTTCCAACAAAGCTAATAGCCTTTATTCTAGGCTCGTCAATGATAAAGTCAACAGTCTTTGCTGAACCGTGGACAATGTTCAACACGCCGTCAGGAAGTCCGGCTTCCCTAGCGAGCTCTGCAATTATCATTGCCGCACCAGGACTTGAAATTTTAGCTACTTCTACGGAAAGATGGCCCTGGGATCCGAACTTACTCTCTCTCCGAAGGTTTCATGATCATGCAATTACCAGTTATAACAGCCAGAGGTAAACACCATAATGGGATCCTAATAAAAATCAGCCACCACAGCATCGAACAGAACCACAGATAACAAACATAGCAGGGAAATCTACGAACCAACACATTAGTCAACCCCACGAAGGTGTAATAAGACAGAGCAAAAGGCATTTAAAACATACTGAAAGGACAAATAGCAGCGACAATGCCCAGAGGCTCACGGTAACTCCTGGTTTCCATGTCTTTGCTGACCTCTAAAACCTCGCCGGTCAATTGGGTAGTGATACCGCATGCAGTCTATATACATGGCATTCTTGTCAGAATGATATGCAAAGGTTTCGCTTTTTAGTCAAAGAACTTACTTCGGCAACCTGTAGACCCCTCAAGACATCCCCCCTTGCATCAACCATAGTTTTACCTTGTTCTAAGGTGATGCTTGCTGCTAACCTATCCCAGTCTCGCCGAATCAAAGAAACAAGCTTGAACATGATCTGTTGCCTAGTTAACAAACTTGTAGCCTTCCATTTTGCAAATGCCTTTTCGGCGGAGTCAACAGCTGCTTTCAATTCGGCATCTGTTGATTGCGGAACCCGAGTAACAAGGTTGTTCGTAGCAGGATCATGTAAATCGATCCAAACTTCAGCTTGAGACTCGGTGAATTTGTTGTCGATAAAATGCTTCGTGTTCTCTGGCGATGCAATCTTTTCATGTGACCTGGGATAATTTACTGAACGAGCAGCAGCAGCTGGGTTGAGGTGATTCGCGGTAGCATGAAGCCTTCGAGTTGCGGTTAAGCTTTCGGAGGTCCCAGCAGCGAGGTGAAAGGTTGGAGAACGTGGTTTAGACATTGCCGTAAAAACAGAACGTGCGAGCAGTCTACGAGCAGACATAGCTATAAAAACACAAAGAAACGTGTCAATTGAGAATTTAGTAAGAGCAGAAGTAGAAATAAGAGCTTATGAACGTACGTGAGCTTATAAATGCGGGATTCGGATGAAGAGTGCGGGGAAAGAAAGGTCACTAGATATAATATGGAGTTTACAAGGTGTTAAACGCACGAGCTACATAACACGCAGCAGTAGTTCTACAAGCAGCCGGCTGCAAGGTCAGTTGGTCAGTCAGACCTCAGGGTTAGGAATAACTAGACACCGGTGATTACCGCTTAGGCTCGGATCCTAATCGGACTCACGGAGGTACTAGTGGGGAAACACTACTCTACAGTTAAGTAAGGAACTCCATCTGCCTATATATAAATACAATGCCGACAGTGTGCCATAATTAATCAATGTCCCAAATGTTGGAGACAGAGAAGCTCACCCGAGGAGCTGTCTTAAAATCCATATTGTGGTGCTTATCAACGTCATCCCTAACCCTAATCTCAGGTTAGACAACATAAGATTTTGGTGAGGCTTGGCACCGGGTTAGGGTTGGGTAAAACAACCTAACACTCCGTTCCGCAAAACTACGATATGAATATGGCGAGGTTGCAACCTGAAAAGATTACAACAAAATATGTGATTTCTGTGATCTAGTATATTTATGAATATTGTGGTTACAATTGGCGTGTTCGGCTGCAACTACAAGTTGGGATGTAAGGGTAATTCTAGTGGCGCTATTTCAAATATTTAGGTTGGAGCAGAATATTTTTTATCGTGATATTGGGCAGATAGCAGATTGAGAAAGTTGATATTTTGTGGTTGCCAGAACACTGCCACTAGAAAAAATATTGCATATTTTCTCAATATCACGATATTGGGCTGAATATCATGATATTGGGCTGAATATCATGATATTGGGGTGTTGCCGAACGGAGTGTTAGTACAGCGGTAGATAGATCCTGGTTACATGTAGTTTGATGGGCTAGAAGGCAGCTAGTCAGGTTCTCAAATGTTTCATATTGGTGAATTCCATGCGGAGCATGATATAATATATACAGTACGAAAAAACGAGGTGAAATCTGTACATACTGTACGACAACGGGATTTAGTGAATAATATGGAATCAAACCGGCATTACAAAAAGAATGCCGTAGTAATGCCGTATTCTTGCTGCATTACTAGCGCATTAACGAGAATAACGTAGCGAATCCATACCCTTTTTTAGTATTGTATACATGTATATACATGTATGTACACTAGGGGTTGGCCCGGTGTTACCACCGCGAAGAGTGATTGACGACCTACATGTAGATATACCGCAAAATCTGAGAATATTCGTTGCGAGACAACAGGGGTATAGGCCAACCAGAGGCAGTCTTTAGACGTCAATATACAAGTTTTGGTGTAGAATATCCCGGTTGCAGCGCAACGGAATTTCTCAGATTTTACGATATGTATGTAAGTACGTTTTTTAACCTGGTGCCGTACCAGATCTAAACTGGGAAATGGGTCATAATTGGCATACAAATTTTGTAAGTTTAGTTGTTATTAGGCCTAGGTCTGACGTTACTGGTAACAATGATATTACATGGATCCATCCATAACTTTAGAAAAGGATTTGCCCTTCATATATATAGTTTTCCCTGCTGAAAACCGACTACCCCTTCCCCGTAGTGCCGAGAATAGTTTGTTTGTTGGATGCACATTTTATTAATCTAATAGCCTCAGGCGCCTTTCTTCCATGATCAAAGAAAGGAGGAAGTGTATATATTGCTTTAAATATTCAGGAAAAAGTAGAGTACTATCAGCTTATGCCTACGTGGCCGTGCTATCTTTAGACAGCCATATGCATATGATCTATTGATCACATGTAGAAAAACTCTGCATCCAGCGTTAAGCTGCCGAATTATACATGCATATACATGTATTATATACATGTAGATAAAGTAGAGGTAAGCATTAAACGCACTAACCGACGAAGCATAAAATCTAATTGCTCGAGACAGGTATTAGAAAATAGTATATTGCTCTCTGAATGATATGGAACTACTTGACATGTAACTCGTGACTACATAGATCATGTACTCATGGAGTCTCACTCGGGACAAGGCATAGGGTTAGGGGTTCTCCATCATTGTTCGATTAGACCCTGACTTGCTTTATCGACTCCGTAAGTGCGGCGAACCGGGCCTAAAGTACATGTATATGCATGTAGCGATGATACGAAACCGTTTGATATCGAATCCAATCCAATTATGGTACGCACTACCTGAGGAGCCTACAATGCCATGTGCTTAGATGTACATGCATTTGTGTATACACATATAGCTAAGAATCTAAGCAGTGTGCGACCATCAATCTAGACTTTGGATCACGTAGGTGAAACTTCACAAGTTTATAATTGAATTACTTAATACCCTCCGGGAAATTTTGAGGGGGTCATTCGTCGTTACATTCCTCTTGACGAGGCGGCTTATACATGGAATAATATCCCTACTGGACCCTAAATGATGTTCCCAATGCTGATATAATCATTGAAAACAATGAAGCAAAGAAACAAAGATGAGATAATGATGAGATACATGTCGAAAACGAGTGGAAAAAGTGAAACGGTAAGGGAAAAGTCATAAATTCTGTAAGTCTCAAAGTTTTACCTGAGCAAAAGTTCTTTTAACCTTTTTTGTAAGATATTCGCTCCATCTATGCTGTTCCAAACATCGTGTGGAGCATGGTTGACCACATCCCAAGCCACCAGGTTATCCGTGATTTCAGTCAACTCTCTTTGGCCGTCGTTCCATTGTTGGTCGTGCTTGACCGACTTTCCTGAGCTTATAACAGCAACAGGTACGTTCTTTGGTAGGATTGCTTTAGCAGCCGCGATCTCGTTCTTCGTGAATGTTGTTGCTACCAAGTTCTCTTGAAGCTTTGCCTTGATTTGCTTTCCACTTTGATACGCAGAACGCCCATATATGCGATCTGCACGGCCTCGACCCATGAAAATGGCTCCCGTCAATCGATCAATCCCAATTGGACTGATGATCCCCCTGAGCCAAAGGAAAAATCCTCTACCAGCAGAGCCAATTCGATGGAGCTGGGATTCGGGGAGAGCATCTATCAGAAGCAGTCCTTTAACCTCAGTGGTATGACGGGAGGCAAAAATGCGAGAGTATATTCTGAGAAAAATTAGCCATTTTGAAAGAGCAATCAATTGAAATGATTTAGAAGTAATAATTACCCCCCTACACCATGGGAAACAAGCACCCATGGTCCTTTTTCGTCTGCCTTCGTAAGTGCCTCTGACAAAACGTCAATTGCCATACCTGCCGACAACGGGCTTGGTGCATTATCGCTGAAACCAATGCCGGGTCTATCCCAGTAACAATATCTTTCGATTTGCTTATCCTGGAATGTACCCAAAATCCATCCCTCCAAACCGTGTTTTACAGGATCTTCCCCTCCTTCCACAAGTACAGTTGTTACTCTCTTTCCGTCCGCCGTCGTAGCATTCCCCGTACAAAACAGATGTATCTCATATCCATGGCCTTCCACCCAATATCGAGTTCCTGGTGGTGTGAGGGATGCGTCGATAGAACGGAGGATGAGTGTTGCGGTAAAGAGGAAGGCGATTGCAATAAAGACGATAAGAACGATAGTAGCAGAAAAAACCGATAACCATTCAGCCAAAGAACGTCTGGTTTCACGATGGCCAGTCAGACGCTCTTCCTCCTCTCTCTTACCATACGCGACCACACGGTCGCAGAGGATCTAAATTGGTTGAGTCAGCGTAAGTTTAACTCAGAGTGAAAGGAGAGACAAACACCCCAGGTACTAATCACAGTAGCCCAAATTACAGACACGATTCCAACCCAGCCTTCTTCACCACGAATACGCGGAACGGCCAAAATGATGATTGTGTCGATAAATAATAAAACGGATAGAATGATCCATGAATATTGCTCAGATTTCGCGGGAGTAGCGAAGAATAGAAGTAATAATACCAAGCTGCCAGTAGCAAGTGTAGAGAAGCTAACGATGGGTACATGTATTTATTATTAGATGTTGCTCTCGTTCTCGCTAGTGATAAGGAAAAGCGAGTGAAGCTAAGATAGACTAGGGACTTACGCAAAATCAAAAAACCCGCTTCCTCTAGGATAGATTCCTGGAGGGCTGACAAACATTGAAATCAAAAGCAAAATCCACCAAAGTAAAGAAACTGTCAAGAGAAGAATCGATGCCCATCTCAGCGATCGCACAGAAAGAAGATTGTACGGCGATACTGCTGGATCATCTGGACTGAGTGGGCGGTGTCCATTTTCGGGGGCTAGAAGACTAGTTCTTTCGTTAGGGTCCTGGCTATGTGACATATGAGAAGATTCCAGGCTTTCGGTATCGTCAGGCTTTCTTGGGCCCCAGAGTTTGCTCATTGTGAAAGTAAGTAATATAATTAAGAACAAAGTACAGGGCAAATGTAATTTGGTAATTTAGGGCTCAACCTTTATACTACCTATAAATCTACTTGCTATTAAAGGGGTGACGTGATCTCAAATTTCAAGATAAGCTTGCACAATTGCTGGAAAGGGTTGGTGACGTCGGGAGACCAACGACGTTATGACGTAATTCGACACAAACACATGCCTACCACAAGCGAAGACCCGTAACCTGGGGTAAATCTCGATCTGATAATCCCTGTAACATGCAATATTAATAACTATTGGGCTTTGCATCCCAGGTAATGTGTAGAGTTGGGTCGTGAAGCGACTTTCAGACCTCTAACTATATAGAGTACCTCCCATTCGCCAATCATATAATCCGAGTTTAGAGCTGGAGTCTTTTGCGTAAAGACTAATATCTGGAAATTCGAGACAGAAAATGTCATTTTCAAGGGAACACGGGTACGAACGAGTAGCTATGATAACTCATCCTCATGAGTCGTACATACAGTAACATGAACGAGCAGATTTTAGGCATTTTGCGATCCCGGAGAGGTATAAAGCCGTTTCCATACGATTACATACTCTAGGTCTATAAGGATTGGGGCTGGTACACCTGATCTATGTATTAATCTTCCCATTCATTGACACTAATTTTCCTGGCTAGAACAACCCCATAGTCAGAAAGTCTTCATATATCCATAATTGATAAACTCATCAAAGATATATACACGGTATGAGTGTGCATGCATCCCTTCGTCTGTTCCCGCGAATCACGGCCTATTAGCGTGGAAACAGCGTCGTGATGAACCAAAATCTAACGACGATAGTTTAAAGCACTACTCGATTGAGGATTTTTGCGTGACGAGTGGAGACAATTTTGCACCGCCGACCGCCGCTTCCAGCTAGGCAGTGAATTTTGTGTGGTGAGCCACAGATTGCCACAAGTCCTGAATACAGACGAAGGGATACCACGCACCTACCATATTTCAGGATTTGGTTTGGTTACCTGTTATTTGCCCCTTACCGCAGCTTGCTGCCCGTAAGGGATGGGTACAAAACTAGACCCCTTGCGATATCCAATCTCTTAGGGACTCGATAGATCATATCGTTTATTACAATAGAAGACGTTTCATTACTTGCGGAAATTCCTCTAATACCTAAAACCCTTGGGCCTGAGTTCCGAATATTTAAATACAGAATCTCTATTTACCATACATGACCAGATATATTTTGGCTGGAAGTTTCTAACGGCCTCAGAGTACGGCTCAGCAAAGGATCTGCTCCGGCTGGGACCCTAGATTGTGGCAAGTTCAGTCATAACATACACTCCGATAGGCCAAAGTGACGGTTCCTGACCACTTTTGGGAACTCTCGGGGTCGGGGGGTCCCACAGATTATCTGTATGCCATTCTCCAAGGGTTTAAGGAGGGCTCAGAAGTCTCGCTCAGATCCCAGCAGTACATGGGCGTCAACGGTGCGCTGCTGGTATTGATTGACCGATTGATTCATTCATCCGACTGGGTGTGTCCCTGGTAAATAGATGAGGTTTGTCAACAATTGCAGAGGTCTTATATTCCCGAGAACAAGAAACTGATGAAAGGCCATCCCTTCATGCACTAGATAGCACATGGGCAACTACTCTCCTTCTCACGCAATACCGAATCCTACTAACGCCTAAGCCTAGCTACTACATATGTCTTGAGACACCACATAAACGATGATAACAGAATAATAGGGAAAGATGCTGGAAAAAATTAGTTGCCATTAAAGGTAAGAGTGAATATGATCTGAGAGAGAAATACGGATGACTTGATTAGCTACAGCAATAAGACCTGCCTAATATATAAATATAATCAGGATCCGGACATGACCATATAGAACGGTTTTAAAAATCTCACTAGACGAAACTATACTTATATAATACCAACAGAACTATCCTCTCAAGTTTAGAAGTCATTAACTCAACACTCACGAGCGAACCTATACCGAGTGATATCTCATGTCCGGCTGTTTATCGCTTTAATTTGACGAATAGTATTTCAATATTGAAACTCTGCAGAGAATAACTACCGCATATACTGAGACTAAACTAATTATATAAAGCAGCATGTGGAATCTTCATACATTCATAAAGAGGCGGCATCCGGTAATGGAAATGAGTAAGTTGCTGACTGAACCAAACAGAGCAAAAGGAAGAAACTCGCCACTGGGTTGAGCTGTAGGTCCTGTCCAAGCGTCTCATTAATATATATATTGAACTAAATCGTCTTTGTAATATGTATGCAGAAATAGAGGTATGTCTGACTTATCAACATAAGAAAGGTCTTATATTAAAACTAAGTATGTAAACTTAGCTATACGAATCACTGATCGCGCGTCGAGAATCCAAATATTTTCTTTCTACTGCATGATAGTTTTATATATCTAAACAGTAGTCTTGTCGATCGTCTCATAAATGGTATAAGCTTCTTCGTTGTAATCGCGAAGCATTTTCATTGGTTGGATCAATTTGCCTGGATTGGATAAATAACCACTACCGTCGGAAGAGATGTAGCATGGTGTCTTTGAACAAAGAAGAGTGTCTTTTATGTCAATATAGATCATCAAAAAAGCAAACTTTACACATTTACAGTCATTAATATAGTTTACTCCATACAGAAAGATATCTGAGATATTCTTCGCCCCTTCAGCTCATCTTTCTCTCCCGGTGTTCTTTCTATATAGGCAATGAGAACTCAACATATTCATATCTAAATACTAGATATAGACAGCGGCATACAACACCAAGTTGGCTATCACCTCAAGATATAGGCATATATATTCAGGTTATACATACGTGCACGTATGAAACATAGGTTTTCAGTACAGGTCAGACCTCACCGGCTTCGAAAGAAAGATTAAGCTAACTATTTTACTATAAAAAGAGATGATTGTAAATAGACTAGAAAAATCTAGAGCCATTCAGAGATGATCGTAAATAGATTGGACAACATTTAGGGGCCACTCGGTACACATAAATATAGGCTTCAATTAATCCGGAGGTCCTGGCATAGACTGAAATATAATTGTACTCACAAAATATCATTACACTACGCGGCCGGAGGCCGCATTCTACTTGTGTGCAATTGGACCTGTATGTAGCTGTGGTAAATCACGCATATACACGTACTTAATTTTATACCAGGGATTCGGAGCTACGTTATAACTCTACTACGGCTGGAAATGCATCATTTGATACATTACCCATACAAATATTTCATGGTATCGCATCAAATGGTGCATTGCCTGTCGAGGCCTTTGTAAATGCATCATGAGATGCCTTTCCCTACACATTTATCGCATTTACCAAATTTCACTACACATTCCACTACACATTTACCAGATACACATTACACTACATTTATCCTACACAATATGATACACATTTCACTACACATTTGCAATGTACATATTATGGTACACATTATGGTACACATTATATTTCGGATTTTCAATAAACTCATGGTTTCTGATAGCAATCTATGTTAGGAAAATTCACCAGCAATGGTTTAGTGGTTAAAAGAATACTAGGTTACCCTAGGGTCAGATGTTCAATTCCTGCACAGTTCTTTTTGTTTTGTCGAGTTTTTTTACTATTAAAGACTAAGTGATTCATTTGTTGATGCATTAACTGATGCATTTATGGATTCATTAACTAATGCATTGTGGGGTTCATTTAACGATGCACTTGCAAATATCTATATACATATATACATATATATGCAGCTAGAGAGAACAGTACCATAATATAAGCAGAAGGCTGCATGTACTAAATGAATCAAAAACCAATCAATTAATCACACTAGACGTCGAGTATATACTAATTAGCTAAACCAATCAATCAATTAAGCAAATTAGTCGAGCTCCATGTTGCATGCAGTAAATGAATTAACAACAACATGGTCGAGCTCCATCATACACAATCACTCGAATCCTATTTCCATCTCTGATCTGTTGAGTTGGTATGGGAAGGTCAAGATATGATCGAGAGCGAGGTGTACAGGGATTGTCTGCTTGACTGAATATAGTACGACGAAGTACTCGATACTATACACCCTTACAATGATCATATGGCTCGTTAACTAATTATAGTGCTAGTACTAATGGTGATACTATATAGCTATGCATGATGACTACAGTGTTGTGGTCCATGCATGAGCCTAATATATCTATAAGTTTGAGCTGGTTCAGATCTCGGAGAACCGCGCGCGCGAGATCGACCAATAGCTCACTTATATAGTTGTAGTTATCGCTGTCATTGCGCCCCACGAGCTGGTGCAAGCTGAAATTCGGGTTTGTCTCGAGCTGGCTCGTAATAGGCTTGGGTTTGACTCGCTCGTTAAATCTCAATTAGCTTATTGCTACCCAAGATCAATATCAGGCAATAAACTATAACCAAAGGACATTGAATCGCATTACTTGTTGCTTATAGTCCGGAAATATGGAAGATTAATTTTCTCTAGCGCAAATATTGCGGATACCCTCTCAATATTAGGACGAGCTGATCATGATGATTATCACAACTGGTTGAGTGTAAGTTTAGGAATTTGGTGGGTTTAATTAGGCAATCAGGTGTCGACAACCGTGATAATGATCAGAGACCCGTGAATTTACCACTTCGGCTTTATGACTTCATGTACAATTGTACAATTGTGGTTGACTGCTAAAGACAATCAGATACCTCCCGGTGATGTGACGATATCTAGTTTATAATCTATATCAATAACCTTTTAACATCTTGTAGAGTCTGAAGATCATAAGAGCGGAAGATAACCCTTACTTTTAATTCTGACAAACAATTAAAGCTAGTATCGGTACTGTTGTTATTTTTTTGTTTATAAATTTTTTATGGGAGTACTTGTACAATTGTATACTAATGACGAGAATATAGGGCCCGCTTAGGTGACTATGATCACCCATATATTGAGGGCTATTGAGGGCAATCCCGAGCGTATTTCTACTGCGAGTATAGTACTCTAGCCTCACATCAATAATTTACAGTCTATCCTGTATGTAGGTGCATGTAGCCTTAAGTATCATCAACCATAATCTACAATACCATAGGGATTGAATTAACAAGCAGTACTTATAGCTACATATACTTATAAATATTGTATTCTACTATGTAGTGTATGTATGATCGCGTTGTACCGTCTCTATGACGGTTGCGCTACTCAGTTGTCAGCCCAATTGGCCAAAGCAGGAGCTTGATGAGCTATGTAAACAGATCCCAAATACTCGTATGTTCACTTCGACCAATCGAATGTCTAATGGCGGTATGTCCCGAGCAGCCCTAGCTAGCAGCCCACCTTCCCAGGTCAACCGAAGGACATGTTAAGATTCACCCTGTCCACGGGATGAGCAGGAGGTGGGGAACGGACAGATGTTACGCTTTCGGGAAATAAGTCCGCATGTGCTCCATGTCCAAGCCAAATCATGTTATTGTAGAGGAACTTCGAAATAGTAGTTCTTCAATTGTGTGGGCACCGGTTGTCCACCCTACAGCAAGCACTATCTTGTGTTGAGCACAAACTCAGGTTTCTTAACAATAACCAGACTGTACATACATGTGTCGATTACTCACTATTTGTATATCTCTCAATAAATTTATTACATCGATGTTTTGTTAATGTTTCACGTAGGGTACTACAGCTGGTACTCGGTGGTTAGCTCCCGGGCAATCAATGCGTGATCTAGGAAGTGCCGGAATGATGGCCGCTGTACTCCACTGCGGAGTGGTCATTCCCCACCCCCATCATGGCCGGAAAGCCACGTGCGTTTAATTGACCTCCGATTTCCCCAAGATATGCTAATTCGCCTTTGGCGCTATTAATTCGAGAAATCGTATTTATCCTTAAGCTTATACTCATTAAATTCATGATGTTTAAGTACTTAATTTGGTTTAAACATTTCTGGTCGTGTTTATTCCGACTGACCATTAATTGTACTGTACTAGTAAGATGGCTTCAAATTTACTATTTAGTTATAATTACATGTATATATAACTAATGCTGCATACACTTACAGCATGTGCCATATACATGTATGTATCCACTTTATCTTCACCAGATGGAAACAAGAATCGTCATTCACTACATGTATACACGATATATACGCGTACGTACTGTGACATTGAAGATAAAATTAACCCACCTTAACCACATGCGAGAAAGCATATATTGTACCTACTCAAGTATGTTTAAGATCAATAATATCATAAGATGTACATGTACTTAACAGCGGCGCACTGGCGCCGCTGTCTTGCGCAACTGTTGAAGTCACTTATCAGATCACAGGTATGTATATACTACATGTACATGTAATAAATGCACTGGGCCAGGTTTATCTTGCGACATTGATTTAATACGTTTAGTACGACGTGCGCGTGTGTACATATCTAATACACACAATGGCCATATGGCCGATCAAACGTTCCCAACGGCAGGCGCTGCACAGCAGCTGACCTATAAACATTACGCAGCCTGGTCGGCGTCGCATGTTAATGGGCCGACGATATCTTTTACAGACTAAGACGGGAAAAACATCATTTTTACCGCGCTGATTGGGGATGCATGCATCGAAAGAAAAAAAAAAAAAAAAAAAAAAAAAAAGACGGGTGCATGGGGGAATTATCAAGAAGTGCATATATCAGGAAATGCGCTTTTGGTCTCGATCCTGAGATGCTTATCTCAACGATTTTATCGTCCCCTATGTAGGTAATGGCATCAGGAAGTGCATCAGCTGATGCATTTCCAAAACTCTAGACGGGAAATGCATCGTTTTGATGCAGTGAAAAAGGATTACTCATGTGAGAAATGCTTAATTAATTTTATATGATTACCCCCATAGATATATATATTATAGCTAATATATTAGGAGAGAGAATTAAAGCCCGTGATCAGCTATTGCCTATATATATATAGATCTATAGCTATAGATCTACGGTATCGATATTCGCGATGATCTATACTTACTTAATACTACATTTATAGACCCGTCCTCTAGAGCAAGGTAATCAGTACCCTCCCTTGCCTCAATTGCGATATATATCAATATTGGACTCGAAAGTTCAATAATGATACATGTACGTATGTGCTCCTATAGCTATAGACGCGTGCTACTATAGGACAGGAAAATGAGATATAAACGATCGATACATGTGCACATAATATATAATTATAGCTACATGTACATATAAAGTACTCGATAAGCTACGTTTAAATCGACTATAGCTACATGTATCTATTGCAAAGTATTGTCTATAGTAGATCTGGTATAGTTGATGATATGATATCAAGTGTATACCTAAGCCAGGTGTAGACGTACTACAAATGATTTGTACATACTACAATTTCCAAACCATAACAACGTAGGGGATGGGTAGCGTTACGAAACTATTTATTCCCTGTAATTATTTGTCGTAAGTGTGGTATTATGGTATACGTATTAATGTGCAAAGGGCAAAAACAGCGAATATTTAAATGGAACATTTTGTGTTACACACGTACTCCCTCTATTCAGCCTGGAGATATTTGACTGGGGAAGTGCAGATGAACCCGCGGCAAAACTGATAAATGTCCGATAATTAGAACCTGAAGACTCCCAGAGGATGTAATGGGCACTGTACATTTATGGAGTTGTGTGGAGCTCAGTCTCGTGGTATTCTAGATATGCCACTAGATAAAATACTAGCTGAGTACACCCGCTTTTGGTACTATACGTTACTGTTAAAATAAGGCGCACATGCGCTATATATGTACATGTATCTGGCTTTAACGTGTAAATGTATGAATTCTCCATGTCTATAGGGATTATCGGTAAGAAAACGCCCTTTATATATGCTAGAGTACCATTAGGCTCTGCACATATGTGTACATGATTGTGCGAATATACATGTAGATACAAGAGGTATTTATAAGGGTTCGTAGAGTATAAGTTGTTGACATGTGCGTGGATATATAGTACGTACAAGTAGCCGCTGGTGGAATAAGAGTGAAACTAGGCGGATTTTCCGGCTGATGGTGGTTTCTATTCTGAGGTGAATATTGTTGAAAGGGAGATCAGCTAGATCAAGAACTACATGTATGCAAAAGCTTAACTCGAGTACCAGCCGCTATGGAATATTCGCCGCAGCTTGGAGCCGGAGGGATATGTAAGATCTAAGGGCTGCAACATGCAATTTGATACCTTATGATAGCGGCTGCTGTACTGGTACTATAGCGCCCCCGGCCCAGAGTCTGGGATTTATCAGGATGAACGAAACCCGCAATTCGCGACCGTTATTACTTTGTACATCTAGCGCCAGTATCGACACTCGGGACAATGTATGTATACATATATGTAAGTATGTGTACGGGGCGGTTGGTGTTAGCGACACATCGAGTCATGAATTCACATGAAAGGTACAAAACCACATGCATGAATAGGTGATGGGGACACGTCGCATACAAGTCCCTAATATGACGGCACCAGCTCAAATCAGTTGAGGGGATGTCTGACAGCTCAAACGGAAGCTCGTAGAGTTCAAGCACATACATACTAGAGAAACTCTAGTGTATCCGTTGTCGAGATCCCCACACTTTCGTCTGGCTGGTGTCAGCGGTACTTTTGCTAGCGCCTGGTGGACCCTTCGCCGGGCTTTCGGTGAGTGGGTTAGGGTGTGAGGTTGAGAAATCACCTCCCCGGGTAGTTTAATTCTGCCTACCCACCAACTATAATATGTTTAGAACCAGCTTGAGATGCTTCAGAGTGCCGGGATAAGAGTGTTGGCGTGATCCCTTGACTCCGATCTCTCTAGCTCTTTCTTTCTCGCTCTCATTTTCATGTGGCTACGAAAATCGCTCAGGCTTCCTAGTACGTAGGAAAACATAAAGGCAGCTGGTAGGCAGGCAGACCCTGTATAATTTACTTCTTCTATATGTTCCCGGTTTCTAATTTAGAAAAGTGCACGCGAAAGAAAGCAAGAAAGGAGGAATAATATTAAGAAAAGAAGATGGTGGTGATCATGATGATAATATGGTTCGCTGTATCACGGAAAGTACAGCCATCCTGGTATGCATTGTGAACGTTGAAGCTGAGGATATGGACATCCCTTGACTCCAGCTGGCGCCATGGCGTTCATTGCGACTTGAGATAGTGTCTCGTACAATATTACCGATACGATGTATAGATAGAGTATGTATAGTAGAGTAGCAGTACAGTACGATAAGTGAAGTCTCTACTATTTAATTGATACTGCAACGTTAGGTCAGTAGGCTAGGAGAGTTAATTTGTTTCCCCTCGATCCCACCTCGTGCCACAAACGCGCAGCCCCACCCGTACAACCACAACCATCAGCATGCAGTTAAAGCTTGCGTAAGTGTGGGAAGTAAGCACAGACGATTATGCAACTGCCACCTCCCAGTACCGCTTCTCAGTAAGTCCGTGCACGGCTACTGAGCATGTATTTTATCCCAGTCCTTCCTGGTCGACTTCGGGCTAAGTAGCACCCAAGTCCCTCCTCGCAATGTTCGGGTCTGGCTTCAGATTCGCCAATTTAGCTGTTACCATATCTGATGCGTTTCCTTCATCCATGGTCCGGACCCATAAGGCTTACGAAAATTGACAGGGCGCTGATCATTCACAAGGGTTTTTCTGGAGAGGCAGGTGGTGGCCCGTAGTGTAGGTGAGAGCAGAGTACCTACAGTACACATTCGTAAGTGGATTTGCATCACACACGGCAAGTGGAAATCTCCGTGGTTTGCCTCGTTTTAGAGCCCCATTTACGTCGAGTAATGTTTGATGACGAGCATGAGGAGAATCCAACAGAGCCTCTTTCTTCACACTATAAGTACATGTACCTGTGGATACAGGTCAACATTCATAATTACTGCCATGCTCCCCCGTTACAATCGCCAGGTAAAGCACGATAGAGCAGATACATGTTAGTAGGTACTGAGTTCTCTACTAGTGGATATAACACAACACTACTCTTAACGCTCTAGCTGTAATAAGGACTTGGATTATGAAAACAACGTGTTATGCAGCTACCTACTTGAAGTTTACACACACACCCACCCGTCCAATGACAAAGCGCCCTTCTTCCTAGAACAGTCTTGTATGTGTATCTACATACTTAGACAAATCCCCGGACGTGAGAGATCGCCGCTTCACACACTCACCCAAATGTTTGGTCATTGATTCACCGTCTCTTCTGGACTTGTACCTACATTGATATCTAGTGTTCCTATGTACTGTCTCGTTGGTGTTCTTGAATTCAACTCGGGACTTTGTTGGACAAATGGGGAAATAATTATCTTTTATGTACATGTCCAGGCCCTGGACAACTTGTCTTGAATATCCCACGGCCTTTCCCACTAGCCCTGCTCTCGAAGAATCTCGCCCGCGGGCGTACCTCCCTTTCGCGATTGACGGGCATGTATGCATTGTGAGAAACAATTGGGGGGGTGGAGGGAGGGGGGATGGTGAGTTATAAATGGGAACCCGGAAAAGACAGGAGAGAAGGATGAAAGATAGCTGGTGCTTTGCTGAAGCCAGCGCCCAGTGTTACAGCTTAATCAGGTATGTACATTTTAATGTGAGTACAGATGTACATAACTGCATGGTTGAAAAGTGACGGGGGTTGCCAGTGGAAAGAGAGAGATTGATTCCCTGCAAGATCTCATAAGACTGGTTGGCCGTGAAGGCCTTTCCCCCACGGATATACACTCTATCCGTCCCCTTTCCCCGTTACCCTCCCCCTTTCCCAGGCATAGAAGAGGGTGAAGGAGAAGGAGAAGAAGGAGAGGCAGCACAACGGCGGCAAGCAGAAACAGAAATACGCACAAACCTGGTAAACGTGCAAATTCGTTCAACTGATATCTTCTTCTTGCCATCTCCGGCGGGCCCGCCATTCGATCTGCCATTATCAAACACCCAGCTCACGGCGGCGGTGGTAGTGGTTGTGCTCGTGTTGCTCTCCCCTCCCGCCCAAAGCGTCTATTCCACCCAATTTCTCAAGTACTTGTTTTGCGGTTTTCTTCCTTTGTTTTTCGGGAAGAGAAAATCAATTAAGAAAATCTATAATTAAAAAGGGAGAGAGAAACGGGAAAGGAAAGAAAAGAAAGAAAGGAAAAAAAAAACAGAACGAAGAAAAAGTAAAAAAAAGAAACCCATAACACAGGCAAAACCCCAATAACAAAACAATTCCCCCCCCTCCTACAATTGCAATTCCTTCCCCCCGAGACCCTGACAAGCCCGACGTTCCCATTTGGAGAGCAACTTAACCATTCATCCATCCATCCAGACTATCCGCACTTTGCCTCGCCTCTAGTGCGTCACACTGATCTACGCGCAGGAACTTTCACTGCACATAGCATATATTAGATCACGGGTACCACAAGCACTGTTGTTGAGGAGGTGGGGAATCCTGAAGATTTTTGGCTTGTGTGGTCCGTGGTACGGAGGTACTTATAACTTATAACGCAACAGCAAAACAACCGCTGAGGGTACTCCTTGTTCCGTTCCCGCGCTGCTGAAGCTGTCCGTTCTTAGAATTTGGACATTTAGACATCTGTCTGTCTCTGTCGCACAATTGCGCATCCTGCCCTCTACAATCCCGCCCTTCCCCCCCTCCCCCCGCCAGTCATCGGCTTCAAACGCATCGCGAACTTTCCCCTTCTACTGAGTGAACCTCACTGCGTCGCCCCAATCCTACTCATCTCACTCACGCTCATCCTCCAAACTCGCGGTCTATGTTGCCTCAAGTGGCTGTCGATTCTGTTCCCCGGCGACTATTACCTCAACAAGCAATGAGCATGCAGCAAAGCATAAATCTCTCCCCGACGGACCTCGGCGGTCAAAGGGAGAACCACAGGAGTATGTTCCCCCTGGATAATTTTCCGTTCACCCCTTCAAACATAAAAATAATATAATTTAAAAATTTCTTGAAAAGAGAGAACTGTCGATGTCTTTGGTCATTAGCTAACTATCACTATCACCAAAGATTATGTTTTTGTTGATGAACACAACCGACACAAAAGGCTCAAGGGTTAGCGTTCATTTGATATTAGGATATTTGGCCCGTAAAACTAACCCAAGAGTTCAGTTATGCGAGCATGCGAAGGATGTCGACGCCGAAAAATTAAATGCGATGCTGCCACAACGAATACATGGCCTTGCTCAGCTTGTGTACGCTTGAAACTTCACTGCGTTCCGCCCATGGTACAGTATGATCGCGATTTCGCACCCAGTCAGGTTGTTATGGAACAAGAAACCAACGGGGATTTTGAGAATTCAAGTGCGAGCGGCGAAGAAGACCTTATGCAACATGCCTCGGGGCATATCGTAAGGAAGACAAGCAGGACAACTGTCCCCGGATATCACAGTAGGGACGGAAACGCCGCCTTTCGAACACTTTCACCCTCTGAACATCATGGACCATCGCATAGACCATCGAATACGCTCGCGTATCCGGGAATCACAGCTGGGGAGGTTGTAGAACCACTTCATTTTCAAGCTCCTGTTTATCAGACACAGCCCGTGATGAGGCAGCAAGACCAATGGGCGGCAGAGAGCGACTATGCATCTGCTGCCCATGTCAGTGGGGTATTAGGGCAGCTAAAAATTGACGATAGTGGTGTGGGTATGTTACGTCTTTCTGGTTTAAAAGAGTGATCTTGTAACGCTAAAATCCGGATCAGCAAACTACATATCGGCCCAAGGAAGAAGACTTGCGGAGACGCCTGCATATGAACCATGGACGGAAGAAATTGAGCCGAACCCGTCGTTTATGCCTGGACAGCATGAATTTGCAGTCAAGATAAGGCCTGAAGACATGCCTACGGACGAAGAAGCTATGGAAATGTTTGGCATATTCTTTAACCACATACACCCATACATACCGATCGTCAATAAGGCAGCATTTTATCGACAATGGAGTGCATCGCGTGACTCAATCTCACCTTTACTTCTTGAAACAATCTTTGCATGTGCTGGCAGATTGACAACAGATCCAGCGAAGGGGCTCAAGTGGATAAGCATGGCAACAAGTTGGTTTCTAATTCTTGCAACTAGATGGGAGGTGAATTGCTCACCTTTCTGTGCCCAGGACATGTTGACTGTTTTTTCGATGTACCGCGACTTAGTACGGTTCAAGCTTTGTTGCTTCTGCTCAAGGCAAGAGAATCTGCGCCGCAAAGAGGTTATTTCTTCCGCTCGTGGATGAGCGTAGTCAGTATAATAGCGATGGCTCGTGATCTCGGTCTTGATAGACACAGTGATTTGCATAAGCATGGAGTAGGATGCGGAGAGAGCCCCCTCGATTGCATGACGCGAACTCGTGTCTGGCAAGCATGTTTCGTTTTCGAACTTATGATTTGCGCTCCGCAAGGTATGCCCTTGGTTTTTGATTCGGACCGTCATTTTCTCACAACTCGACAGGCCGTGACATTATGCAGATTAATCCTGAAAGCATTGATCTGACCACACCACTTGGCTCACCCGATTTGGATGAGAATGAAGTAACTATATATCGCAACTTTATATACTTTGTATGGCTTATCAAGAATATTCGTCGGATGAATGATGTGCATGCAAAACTTAAGGCTACACCAAACTGGAGGAACGATCCTCAATTCTTGGATTCCGGACCAAGCCTTGATACCTGGGCTTATGAGCTCCCACCGAATCTTCATGTGGTGGTAGTCACTGATCTTAGTCACCCTGGTCCCCAGATAGACTCTCACTTTACAGGAAATCTTCAGATTTATTATCATTTAGCTCGGATAATGCTCCATCGTCCTGCGTTGGCCTTCGGAAAGACTTTCTCTTTGGGTGGAGAGTGGAAGACACACATGATGATATGTACAAACGCAGCGAAATCTATGCTTAGATTGGAAGAAACAGTCTTTGAGCAGTATGGGATGCTGGGGTTACAATGCATGCTCCGGGGTGTCAATTTCACCATATACGCTTTGCTCACTTGTGCTATGATACATCTGGTGAATTGAAATTTCTATATAGGCTCTTCCGATGTCTTGGCTGACCTTCAATAACAGATCGCGGCCACGTGCCCGGACCCAGAATTCAACTCAGACGCGAAAGATTATTTCACGAGAACAATGAGGATCTTAGAAAACTGCATTGATAGTTCGGCCTCATCTGAGGTTAAAGGTCAAATCGAGACTTTGCGTCAAGCTTTTTCACTCGACCTAAGTCGACCTTTTGTTTTAAATCCAAATTTTCCTTTTTACCCAGGCGTTTCCGCAGCCGTTGATCCAAGTATCACTCGAGCTTACACTCAAGGGGAAAGCCCACACTCGACCCTTACAGCTGGTGGCCCAGCGAATTATTCGCATCCTTTGTCTCCACCACATTCCACAGGCGACGGCGAGTCAAAAGGAGAATCCCCGGCAGCTGTCCAGTCATTAGTGATGTTAGCGGCAGGTCAAGGAACTCAGAACCCCCCCGCGATCGTAGACAACATGGGGTGGAATCCTTCTAGACTATTTGAGTTCGTTCCCCTAAAGAAGTTGACTGTTGTAGGATACTGATGGCTTCATAGTAATTGGAATACTGCGTTTGGGATAAATGGTTCTGTGTCAGCTATACCTTCTGGTATAGCCGGACATCATCATGAAAGTGGGTTGGTTGATCCGCTTGGCGGTGGGCGTCCACCTTCATCAAGCTCCTATGTGCCTACAACTGTAGGGGTTTCGCACTCATTCGTGTCCCCTGGTATGTGGCAAGATTCTGTAGCTGCGGCCGCCGTTTTCAGCGATTCAAACAAACGACCGTTCCCGTTTGGCGGGGAAACTGTATGGAACACTCCAGGACCGTCGCAAGACAGACCTGAGACTGTACCACCATCGACAGCCCTGCGGTCAGAGGCCGGCCGAAGAAGTCGTTAACCCCCGAAATAACGAGCACCGACGACTTCGAGATCTTCACTAAGATGCGGCAGTATGTCCACGCTTCACTGGTATCCTTGCACATTATCGAGGAACTTGAAACAAATCTCATAAGTTGTCTCCTAAATCCCTCTTTACTGTTGAATCCCAATATGCGGTGACCGCAGCACTGATATTTTCATTTCTCATTTCCTTTTGCTCGATTTCCATTGCGTTTGGCGTGCTGGCTATGTGTATAAACATGTATTTTTGGAAGGTGTTTTTTTTATGTGGACCTTGATTTTTTGGTTTGTTGTTATTCCCCATTATCAGTTATTGGAATGATTTCTCCTCCTCCTTGCTTGCTCGAGCGCCAGATCTTATTATACGGGGTAATCCTTTTCGCTTTTTTCTCTTCAAGGGGGCTAGTTTGTCTGATCGTTATAAGATTTTTTTTTCCCTTGATCCTCCCGGCTTTCTTCTTTCTTTCTTTTTTATTTCTCAAACTTTTGTGGATTGTTGGGGATCGGCATTAATGAAAGATCTTTCTATGTCTTTTTTTTTTTTTTTTTTTTTTACTTAAAAAGAGTGGCTATTTATAATAGGGTAGTTATCTGGAGGGTCGAATGATAACATTGTGATATTTATATCAGGTTCAATGGAAAATAGTATGTAGTAATCATATTACTGACCTTGAATGAGGGGTTCAATTAATTGACCATGTCCGTGGAGCATTCGGCGCCCCCACTCGAAAACAGTTGGGGGCCGTTCATTATTTTTCATAAGGCTAATGATCCCCTACATCCGATCGAGTTTTATCAGCCTTGTCGAGTAGTACCAGATCTCTTAGGTACCGAGGTGCTGGTTCATCCTGTTTAATTCCGTACCGCTGCATGCAAAGAATTGCCACTGTTGATGCTTGTTGCCGCAAGAGGAAGTAAACGCCGAAGAAGCCGCTGCATGTCAAGACTACGAATCCCAGGAATAAGATTTGACGTACCGGTATTTCCCAGATCATATGGGGTCCGGTCTTGGGTTTTGGTTCGACAATGAGATTAGCACATGCTAATTATAATTCATACTTTCCATACACGATCTAGGCTAGCTCGAAGTCCCCGCCCGGGTAACTTCAAAACAGGATATATTGTATGCAGATTTGAGTACTACATGTACCGTACTTGCCTACTCAATGATGTTCGAATGTGCGGTAGCTCCGCTAGCTTTAAGTATTTAATTTATAACCCTCATAATTTGTATAAGGCAGATATTACACAGAGCCGATCTTTGTAATTCTAAATGATCAATATCCCACAATAGCTCTCAAGGTCGATGTCGGGTTTCTCGCACGCCGTATATATTGCTAAGACCCGGCCCATATGAGAAGTATGCAATATAGCCCCAGAATGGGCAGGAAGTACATATACCCATATATATATAAAGTACTGATATTATATAAGAATCTCCAATTAATTAATTGCCACACTGTCTGAATTCTGATAGGACTTGTATACAAGCGAAGAAAGTCAAACAAAGCATGCATCACTGTTTTTAGGCGATTCCAATCGCTTGGGGAAAGTCTCGAGCGCTCTGAGTCAAGGCGAATCACTCGGTCCGGGCGCCAAGACAACTGTTCCATTCTCGTATAATAACTAAGGTGCGTAAGTACATGTACTTCTAATATGTATTATCGTTACTCTCTGATGTACGCTCATTCAATCTGATTGGTCGTGAGAGACAGGGGCGATTCAGTAAGCACGACACATCAAAATTCTGAGTGCTCACGATTGAATGGGGCCGAAGGTCCCCATAGTAGAGAGAGTGTGAATTGGAGAGAGTAGGAGGTAGAAGTGGGAGGGGGGAGGGACCGAAGGCCCCCCCATTGAAGGCCTTTCACAATTATTGAACACTTGATTGATACCCATAATCCAAAGTACAACTCGCGGTCGCGAGGTGGGCCACTACTAGTAATATCGTCATACACATATATCTACATATATACAATGTACCTACATGTCCTTGCCTCGAGATGTTTAATTCCACCAGAAATAGTCAAACCGACCATTATATTATCAAAGTTCTCTTAATTAGACACCATTCAAAACTTCTAGTACAATGTTTTCGTGATAGATCGAGATATTCCTACTGGTATACGTACATATGTAGTTATAGGCAGCTAAAGGGAGCTAGTACTTTGGTTGCGTGTGGTACGGAAGCCTTTAGAGAGAACTACATGTATTGATATATCGTGTAGTCATATATCTTGAGTGAAAGAATATACCTTTATAATTTAAGGAGGTACGTACGTACATGTATATATGTGCGCCTAACTAGATGCTGGAGTCGTAGTACTGGTACGGCCTATAAGCAAGCTCGAAATATTGTGACTCGAGATAACTGACGGTGAGCTCAAGGGGGCTCGGCCCTTGGGAAATTTGTGCCCGCCAAGGTCTCAAGTTTCTGTGCAAGCAATGTGTACTTGATATTTCTATAGGATACATACATGTATACATGCTATAGAGAGCTGACTTGTACTGATGATTTGTAACATTGATAATGTCTTTACTTAATTACATGAAGCATCACCAGTTGCCAAGGCTTATTCCCTCAAATATATAGAGACCCAAAAGTACTCATTAGAAAGCATCATTACTTGTAAATAAAAGTATTAATAAAGGTATCAGTAAAGTGATCTTGAAGATTATCCAGTTCCCCTTATAACGACTTTCCCCCGACGCGGCTTTCCCCCGAAGCGACTTAACTAAATATTTTTCAAGTACACATTTCCATACGCTATAGAGTCAGTACTTGCTTTAGGCATGGTTTGGCTAGCTGCTATGTAGCTAACTACCTAATTTCTCACGTATGTCTCAGGAAAACAATATACACGAGATGATAGCAGGCCTTAATTGTTCTTGTGAAAGGTATCGTACGCGTATCAAGCCACGATAATTTAAGGTCTACACAAATGGCACAGCATACAAAGCCGTATACATAATTACACGTATATATACCATGGCTATAATATTCATTAGGGGTATTCACTTCTAGAAATATGTGCCTTTATAACGTACGCTGCATTACAACGCCGCTTATATGGCACTGGAATTTTCAAAAATCTGAATACCTCTGGAGTGCACATGCCATATTGTGGAGTAAATCTGTTACCATATTAATTTAAGATTTGTGCTTAGTGTACTAGTCAATCACCTTTATATGGTACACATATATGGGCAATAGTCTGGACAATAAGGTAGGTTGGTGATGCTTATTTTCTCCTCATACATATTCCAGAATACGCGACTGCCGATTATTTTAAGTGGTTCATATAGGCACATGCCTATAAGAGCACGTATTCCGGCAAGTGAATACCCATATTATATATATACTTTATATCATTATAATATTCTTAAATTCGTCTCGCGATCGGCTTGTATTACCAAAGCAGTAAATATTATCAAAAGTGGATTATATTATTAAAGACCCGGCCCTGTATTTCTTACGAATGTAAGGCCTCTAAATTCAAGTGTCCTCCCGTGGTAAAAGCTCTTATTTTTGCCATACGCGTTTCTTCTCGCTTGCTCTTGTACTTGGTAGAAGATCCGGAATATCTTGCAATACAAATCATTGACCTCCGGAAGTGATGGCGCAGTAGATAGGCCTAGAATATTGAGTAGTTTAGAGATTGACTCTAGTTCAAATCCCTCAACGCTCACTTTTGCTTTTTATTACCGCTATGGGAAACAGGTAAATGTGTACTTTAATGCATCAATTGATGCATTAAATGATGCATTAAAAGATTCATTTTTTGATCCATTATTGATGCATTTCCACGCATATATATATTAAAAGTAACACATTTTAAATACTACTTTCGGACGAGCTCACCCATACAAAAAAATATGCATTACCCGTACCCCCCAAAAAGATGTATTAAAAGATGCATTTACATGTCTGGTAGAGACAGTATTGCTACAGTGCAATATAGGTTAGGATTCCGATTTGATTCGAAATTCGGAAGTTTTACATAATTCCATATTAGTACAAGACATATTGCATCCCCATTTTGGGTACTGTAGTATACAAGAAGTGATTTCTAGGTAGGATCTGATCATTATAATAATTTAAGCTATTAAATCATAAATATATATATATATATATTTGCTGGAAGGACCTCGAAACATTGTAGTCCACGAGAGCAATTATACTTGTCTAGCTGGCCTAAGCTATTAGGAGTTTGGCCTCGAGGCGCCTTGAGGTGTACGTGTCTCGAGGTGCTTTGATATTTCTCGAGGCTGACCTGTATATCGAGTTTATGAATATTACAGACTGCAAATTAATTAAGTTATGGAAGCACGGGGTAATCTGTTGATAGAGAATTAATTTCCATTACATCTGAGCTTAGTACGTAGCATCTTGTTCTCTTCAAAGGTCCCAAATCCAAACTGTGACAATTTCTATACATTATTAATTAGCAAAGATTCAAAGTCTCTGGCCATCTGTAGGGCCATATATACTGGTCTCGCTAGTATATACCTCCGCCTCGTAGAACACTGGCCTCATATATATATCGTCGAGGCGATGTCCTCGAGATACAGACACGAGGACGGACGCTAGCGCTCGTCCCCGTGGACCGATCGTCATAATCGAAACTATACTTGCAAGCCGTCCCCCGATCTCTTGAAATGAATCAATCAACCCTCATTTTCCTCTAGATCTATCTAAACTGCTAGTACTATATGTAAGAATGTAGCTTAAATTTTGCTTATACCCATAATCGCATTTGACTTGATTGGAGCTTTCAATATGTCAAGACCTGAGAAACATCGACAGAACGCCTCGAGATACATGTATGTACGTGTATGGGTCGAGATAATTAATCAAGACAAACATTACTCGAGAAATATGTACCCTCCTGCACATCGCGAGTTATATGATGGACTTTACTGATCTGCTGCTGTTGCTGTTTAAGACGAGTTATTCAAGACAAGCTTACAAGATGCATGTCTCAGCACCTAGTAAAGGATCCATAAATGTGTATCTAAGAAGCTATACGACGTATATATGTACCTCCACGAAAAATCGGTTTTCTATATATTGTTCCTGGAAAAAAATACGTTGGTACTGCCAGAGCGGTCTATAACTACTTAAGTCGGAACCTAGCATATAGATCGAACTTGTGCGACAAAACAAGAGATCAAGCAGATCCATTTGCATCTCGGTTTTCATTTGTATTATAGACACACATTGTTATTTTGGCTGTTACACAGACTAATAGATCGATCTAGATGTACTTTGTATGATAGTCATGCAAAAACAACCAACGAACCTTCATTATGATGGTGTGCGCAGAGATATGATTGAGAGAAATTTTTTGTTTACATCCAGTATCTTCGTTTAGGATCAGGGTTCAGGTATTTCGTGAGATAATATGATCGACATATTGGTCAATGGCTAGCTAGAACTTAGAGTGGAAAATTAAAAGATGGAGATTAAGACATGTGATGGAAAGATTACAATGGGTGCCACGGTTAGGTGAAGGTAGAGCTAGCAAAGTGCGAGTTTCTTTGGCTTTGTGTATTTCGTCCATTTGTGCTTTCTTTCCTCGTAGCCAGCGTTCGGCCCTGTGTGTGCTACAAACATGTCATGTGAGTAAAATGAATTTGTAGGGAGATTATCAAGGTGTGCGGTACCTTCATATAGGCAACTCGCACAATATATATCATTTTCGCAGCCTGAGCACCGATACTCTCCGTCTTCATTACATATACCTATAAAATATATAGTGAGAATTTTTTAAAGCCTATTGCTATTGTAATATGGAATAGGGAAAAGACTTACAGCACCATGTATCCGATTCCTCCAGGACTGGATCTACATCAAACCCTTGCTTCGTTCTCGGATCCATTCTAGGGGCAGGCGGGAGTTCCAACCCCCCCAGAGCTTCAAATCGCTTGAGAAGATCCTCATCAAGTTCGATCTTTTTTTGGGCAGGGGACCTCTCCCGGTCGCGCGTTTGCGGTCTCTCCTCATCAAAGTCATTCGTGGTGATTCCGTGTGCCCTTTCAAACTCTATCTCATCTTTGATCATTTTCAAAATATCCTCCTCCGCGTCTGTATCGCTTTTAATGTCTTCTTCAGATATGTTGCTTTGTAGCCAAGTTGGTACCACCTCAACGCTAACTTCCTTTCCACTCCTAATTTCTTGCATAGAGGTTGGTATCTTTATATCCGCGAGCAGCTGTTCAATCTGCTTCTCATCGATTTCATCTGCTGCCCATGATTCCTTTTCCGAACTCAATGCGTTGATAAGTTCCTGAATGTGATGGGTGGTGGGTTAGAGATTAGAGTGAGAGATATTCACGTTTTTTATGAATTGGTACTCAAACCTGTATGGGTAGTTCTTTATCAAATCCATAGTATCTATCACTTGCAATCTTTTCCGATAGGCCCTTGCTCCTTTGAGAGGTTGGTGGTTTCTGGAACATTTTCTCGAAACGCATGACTAACACATCGTCATGATCATTATTTGATTGTGGTTCAGAATCCTGAGTGATGGGCGCAGCGGTGTTTCTATATTATAAATATTCATTAATAAGGCAATTCATTGACGTCCCACTTTGTCTTTTTTTTTTTTTTTTTTTTAGCTATAGTGATATATATGCATATGTGCAATGAGGAAAGCTTCTACTTACTCTGAATCCAGAGAGTGTCTCAACGCTGCCAGGCGGCGAGCAAGATCATCATCCATGAAGTCTCTAAGGCACGTTCTCAATGCGCAGGCAAGTTCACGTTGCGTTCTTGTATCCTTATCGATAAGATTTGTAATATCAGGTATGGTTCTGGATCGTTTGTTGTCGATAGGTACTCAGGAGGGTTAGGGTTTCTTTGGAGTGGCCCGATCTTCTCCTTCTAACCCTCGATTGTAGCAAGAGGGTAATTAAGTGCATAACATTACCCGGAAAACTGAGATGAGACGAATGAGATGCAGGGTTCAAAGCTAGGCGTATACAAGTACTAAATGAAGAACGGATAGTCTAGCTAAGCTCCATGACGGGCAAGAGAACACAAGTGCTTTCACGTCACACAGAAATCAATGAGCATGAGAGTCTCTTTCGACTTTCTCGTCAGTGGCTTCACGGTTGGCTGTTCAATCTCACGGGATAATTTCTCGTTATCTTCCTTCGATGACACCTTGCTTTCGACCCAGTCTCTCGCAATCTCAGTTATCACTGTAATTACGTCGATTTTAGTATTTCGCTATTGGCAATCTCTTAAGTATGCAGCAGTATCCTACGAAATTCCGGTACCAAAGCAATGCAGCGAAGAATGGACAGGTGATATCCTGGACAATCCTTCTATAAGGGTTAGTGAAGCTCGCTCCCGGATGATGTTACCAAAACTTACGAATAAAAGACCGCTACAGATAACAACATCAATTGCTACTGTCCCGCCAATGGAAAGTTTCTGGGAAAGGTTACACCGGCATCTCCAGAAGATATTGACAACGCGATTGCAAAATCCGCTGTAGCTCAGAAACAATGGGCCAGAACATCGTTTGAAGAACGGAAAAGAGTTCTCAGGACTCTCCAAAAGTAAGTCTATAGAGCAGCTAAATTCATTTGTTAGTAGGTATTTGATAATCTGATGGACTCATCGGTAGGTATATACTTTCAAACCGAGATATAATCATCAAAGCAGCGTGTCTTGATTCAGGCAAGACGCGTATCGATGCATCCTTGGGTGAGATCTTGGTTTTAGTTGAGAAAATCAAGTGGATATTAGGTTACGGAGAGAACGCATTGAAACCCGACAGAAGGTCCGTTTCATGGCCACTGATGTGCTATAAGAAGGCAGAAGTACGCTATGAGCCTTTGGGAGTTGTCTGTGCTTGCGTTTCCTGGAAGTACGTTTCTTTCATATTTCATAATAGATCAGTCATGCTATTATATTACATATAACTACTGGAGCTAGCTCTAACATGGTATTTCCACTTAGTTATCCGGTGAGTTTTTACGCTAGACGTATATTTAGAACCGTTGGAGTATCTAACTCACGTGCAGTTTCATAACTTGCTTTGTCCTATTATCAGTTCTATTTTTGCTGGTAATGGAATAATTGGTAAGTTCTATTATATCGAGTACTTCAAGGTCTGTGAAATAACAAGGAATACAGTCAAGGGAAGTGAAAACACAGCGTGGAGTTCCCGTTATTTTATCTCAATTGTAAAGGGTGCGCTTGAAGCTTGCGGACACAATTCAGATCTGGTACAGGTAATATACTCAAGTCTTATGTATTTGACAGCATCATCAGTTGACATATGCTACGTAAGTCTATTACATGTTGGCCTGAGGTGGCTCCGCATCTCACATCTCACTCTGGAATATCCCATATAACCTTTATCGGATCACGCCCGGTGGCCCACCACGTGGCTGCCTCGGCCTCGAAATCGTTAATACCTCTCTGCATTGAACTTGGCGGAAAGGATGCGGCTATTATCCTTAACGATATTCCGAACGTGAATAGCCTCTCTTCAATCCTCATGCGTGGTGTATTCCAGAGTGCTTCTCAGAACTGTGTGGGTATCGAGCGGGTGATCGCACTCCCAAAGGTCTATCCTCGGCTTGTTAATATCTTAGAAGAGAGAATAAAGCTTCTCCGGCCCGGATCGATCTTAGATGGCGATGAAGTGGATTGCGGTGCAATGATCTCATCGGCCGGCTTTGATAAACTTGAAGAATGGATACATGACGCGGTCCAAAAGGGTGCAAAGTGTCTTGTAGGAGGGAAACGATACTTGCATCCCAAACACCCCAAAGGACATTACTTTTCACCTACACTTCTCATCGACGTAACTCCTGACATGTTGATTGCACAAAATGAGACATTTGCCCCAATATTCGTGCTAATGAAGGCTCGTGATGTTCAAGATGCCGTTGATATCACGAATGGGACGGAATTTGGTCTCGGCGGGTCTGTCTTTGGAAGAAATAAGAGGGATCTCCAAAAGGTTGTACAAGAAATGAAAAGCGGAATGGTATCAGTAAACGATTTTGGGGTTTATTATCTTAACCAGTCACTCCCATTCGGTGGAGTTAAAGGCTCTGGTTATGGTCGATTTGCCGGCGAGGAAGGTTTACGGGCTGTTTGTAATCTGAAGGCAGTTTGCGAGGACATATTCCCTAGCTTGTTGAGTACTGCGATCCCACCGGTGGTAGATTATCCTATTAGAAATGGAGATAGAGGTTTGAACTTCACTACAGGTGCGTTATTTCTATGCTCATAACCCTTTGTTTTAACCACGTACTTACATCTTATCAATAGGATTGATCGAGTTAGCGTATGGAGAGACCTGGAAAAGAACAATCGGTGGGCTCTGGAAACTGGTCACTAATTTGTAGAAATACGGCCAAATACCACGCAGCGCAGATAAAGAGTTTTAGTAGAGTGGGATTTTGATTGATTTTGGTATGTTTGTTTAAGGGAGCTGTTTTCAAGTACCTATCTGGGTTTTGGAGTTGTCAACCTTAAATTGTTTCTACAATGATAAATCTGATGCTAGCTTTCGGTGGTTTTGGGTGAGCTCTTGTTTATTACGGGTGGGAATAGACGTTTTCTGCCAGGTACAAGAGTTGCACGAAAAAAGGGATCGGCGAAAGGTGATAGGAGTTCCAGTGAACCCCAGGTCGGAACAAATATTAGAACAGAAATGGGATGAGAATGTCGATCTTTGATATCAACTTGAAAAGAAAAAAAATACCATGTAGGTTCACCCGTGTCTGGGTAGCTTCCGGAGCACCACCTCCATGGCAGTAAAAACCACGAACCAATATAAAAATGTAAATATCTTAACAAACACCTATCGAATTCACATGATATTAATAATATGTGATAAAGAGATCGTAAGGTAAGGAAATTTGAGATAACATTTTATGTGACCCCCATTTGCTACATAATACTGACTTGCCTTTCTTGAGATACTATCAATCAAGGCATTACACTCCCCCTGAAATCAATTTTTCCGGGTAACTCCTCAAGAATGAAAGACGTATGATTAAACTACAAGAACAAAAAAGGGGATGTTCCTGATACGGTAGCGAGATTTCATTTTGTAGAAGAGGGCACTACTAGTGCCACATTCCCGAGAAGTGATCCTATTATATAATAGAGAAAACCTTCGATGTAACGGAGCCATTTCAACTGTCTGGTGTATGAGTACACACAGGGCCCGATTAGATGCTGAGAGTTATTGTTAGAAGCCAGTTGCACGGTGATATGCAAGTACCTGTAACGGGGGTCCTTTCTAAGAGAAATAGAATCGGATAGAATAGAGACGGCCGTGCAAGATAGACAATCAGGTTGCAGATTATTGAAAGATACTATCGCTAGAACTCAATAATCTTTAAGGGCTCTGCTACCGATAAGAACTTGATATTTCTTTCTGATGAAGACCCGGGAGAATAGGACTGAAGGGCGAGAATGAACCTGAGTACTTCTACTCCGAAGGCCTCTATTCTCTGTTCCTAACTTCCTTACTAAGTTCCGGTGGAGCATTTCCTCGGTGTCGGAAACAATACCACCGCTATCGCGCTTTTCTCTAAGCGTCAGCAGGTGTTTCTGATACCCAAGACAACCACCCTTAGTCAAAGCCTTTGTAATACCTGCAGCTTTGGTTGCCACACAACCGAGGACCTGCATGAATGAGCTGCCGCTCAGGTGTAAGCTTAATCATTGCTGTAGAGCTTTCACTTATTGTAGACTTCCCTAGCATAGTCTCTGCCGCTTCGGCGGACAAACAATGCTCCGAGGATACAGAGGATCACCGGGCAATCAGAGTCTCACTCTGGCCAGTCTTCTAGTCACTGGCGAGGCATAGACTCGTCAGTCGTTGCTCCCATGAATAGATCCCCTTCCTAGCGCCCGTAATGTAGTTACTCTAACAGCTGGTAGCTAACCACACTGCCGGTACTTGCATATCACCGTGCAACTGGCTTCTAACAATAACTCTCAGCATGTAATCGGGCCCTGTGTGTACTCATACACCAGACAGGTGAAATGGCTCCGTTACACCACTCCCCTCTTCCAGGATCTTGGTCTCCGAGATCTATAACCATTCTATTACCATTCATTCTATATGACAAGAAACTCCGTGATATGCAAGGAAATGAAAACCCAAAGGAAAAAAATCTACACCCCAACAATCCGCTTGTCCTTGGGTTTCTTAGGATACCTCATATGGAAGTCTCGAAGGGCTTCTTCAGCACTCTTCTTGAGATGCTCCCAGGGTTCTCATGTAGCATCCTCCTTCTCATAACCTTCCCACAGCACTAGATATTCCACTCGTCTTCTCTTCTTGTTGACACGGCTATCAGCTACCTCTCTGTTACGGGCATGCCAAGCATTTACGGGAGTGAGAGAAAGGCTAGTAGACACCCCAATACCCTCTGTACGCTAATATCAACTCTTGACCACACTCGCGGAGTGTGGTGCGACCAAATTACGACCAAAAAACCCAGAGTCATAAAAAACACGTTTTCGACCCCAATAATAACCCCCGGAGCGTCAAACCGCCGGAGGGGAGTGTTTTGGTACCGGTGGATATATGAGGGACAGCTGGAATCAATCGGATCGAAGATCGGACCCCTCGGAGCGAATCGGCGCAAGCTGCCAGCCGACCGAGTACCTATCGGCGGTACCTGTGGGCATGAGAGGACTCTGCTATATGGGAAAGCGATGTGGGAAGAGGCCTGAGTAGGTAGCCTTGCCGTCCGAGACCTCCGAATAGCCGACGCTGATGATTATCCACCAGACGGCCGATGGAGAAGAAACATCGACAGGGAAACGTGCATTAGAGTGGATAAATAGGTTGAGGGGTTTTAGCGGGTTTAGGAGTTTAGGGTACGGATTTAGGAGTTAAATGTTCTTGGTTGTTTTTCAGGGTCTCGGGCATGCCCCGAGTGTATTCTGTATTATTAGACTGGGTCCTCGAGACATAAGCGAGGGATATAAATACTGTGTCATTCACTGACTAGCCAAACCATCATCGGCGAAATCAGAGTCTTAACAATATAAATCGTTGATACGCGAGTTACAACTTTATTTGACTATACTTTCTGAAATACTTTACTCTATCGTGACTTCGAACTCTACCTGAACTATTACGTCGAAGACGGTCGAACATCACACGCTAACTCTAGTGAATCTTTGTTGATAACGTAGCTCGCGGGGCCCGTATCGGATCAAGGAGAATCATACTCGACGTTGACTGAAGAGACCTTGGAGACTTCTACCTTTGTAGCTGTTAGCCGAACTCTGAGCTCTGCGTAGTGTACTCTTGTGGTCTGGTACGCATCCCTCACAGTATATTGTTACTCGCAAGTTCACTTGGAGTAACGAAGTCACCTCAAAAGAAGAACTATCATCATTATCCCCTATCACAATGACTACCCGAAGGGATAATTATTTCATAGACACCTCGGCCGTAACTGAGGAGGCCGGAGGAGAAGATTCTATGGTAATATCAAGGGCTGCTAGCCCCGACCCCCTACTCACGGGAGGACCCTCTACACAAACTAGGTCAACGAGTAAACGCTCTGCTCAAGCCCAGTTCGTGAGGAATATGCAGGAGTTTTTGGATACCCATGAGGCACAAATGAGGTATCTTGGTGCAGCTGGACAGGCCGTTTGGCAGCAGCTACAAAACCTCCAGGAACAAGTCCAAGGGAGTGGGCAAATCCTGGACAAAAAGGTACGGCAAGAAGCCATTGCCCAAAAACAACATCTGGAATCGCTCTTTGAACTCGTCTCCAGTGTCCAACAAGTACACGAAGCTGCCCGAGCCGCCGACCACAAGGTTCTGGAGCAAAGTCATCTACAAACCCAGAACCAGTTACAGGAGGCGGAGCGACAGCTGAGGATGGTGAGAGAAGAGCGGGAGCAGGAAAAAGGGGAGCAACGAGCTTGGTTTGCGGAATTCAAGCGGTCCGATGCGGAAACAAACCAACGGATAGCCGAGATGGAGGAACTACTGCGACAACATCTGTCAGTAGCACCTTCTGTGGCAAGTGCTCCTTTAGACCCTAATGCGCCCCGAACGGTTCCTGTTGGCAATGGCAAGAAACCCGAAAATACTGGCCCAGTAGGAGGAAACGCTGGTCCAGTAGGAGGAAATGGGGGCAGGCGGCCGGAGGATGCCGGCCCAGTACAGGGCAATAATGGCAGAGGACCGGTGGGAGCTGCTCCAGTTGGTGGGAATGGTGGGAATCAACCTCCACAAAACCCACCAAGAGGAAACGTTGGGGGAGACCCAGAACCTTCCGACGATGATGACGACGATAATAGTGAATGGTCGCACGGTCGGAAGAATTGGAGAAGGAACCGAGGCGGGAACCGGAATACCGCGCCGCCTGAAGACGACGATATGGTAGATTCGCTCGCCAAAATACCTTTTGAGTTCGATAATGCCAGAAAGCATAACCTGCGGCATTGGCTCATGGAGTGCGAGATCTACTTTGAGCAGAAGCCCAAGAAGTTCCGAACGGACAGGAACAAAGTACTGTTCGCTGGAACGTATACGTGTGGGTTAGCAAAGGAATGGTTCATGGAGTACATCGAGACCAAGATGCTAGGTCCAGCAGCCGCAGACTACGCCACCTGGACTCGATTCCGTCAGGAGATCAGAAAACGTTTCCTAAGCACTCAGGAAGCTATGGAAAATGCGATGAAGATGCAGCAGTTCAAGTACTCTGCTAACATCGGGGACTACCTGACGAGGATGGAGATTATGAACCAGCATGCCCAGATGAAAGGGGCATCCTACCGCGCCGCCTTGCTCCAAGGACTACCAAATGAAATCCGGGAGCGCCACTCCCGCTTCGACCCAACTGATGACGACTCCGAGTACATCCAACAGTTGGAACGAGCCGGCAAGGCTCACGAGGCTTATCAGGAGCAGATGAAGATGTTGGGGAAAGTAGAGTCGAAAGGAAGGGAATCGAATAATGGTGGGAACTCGCGGCAGAAGGAGAAGGGGTTTAAGATCAAGGGGAGGGCTCAGACCGAGGAGAAGGAAAAAGGACAAGATAAGAAGAGTACCAGCAAGAACAAGTCGGGGAATAAGCCAATATACCACGACTACGACGAAGCCACCAAAGGAGTTCCACAGCCGGTCCGAGAACAGCGAAAGACCGATGGAGCCTGTGTGCGATGTGGCCGAAAGGGTCATCTTTGGAAATGGTGTCGTTCAGATGCTAACAGCAGTGCATCTATCTCCTCTTTCTCCCGAAAGCGTACCCGCGATGACGATGGCGACCACGATATGGAACCACCGGAACCCCAACCTCAGAGAAAGCGAATGAGGCACCGTGCTAAGAAGCCGGCTGCGACGGCTGCTGCGGAGTACACCAGTGGGCAAGCGTTTGTGCGAGAACGCGGATCGGAATCTGAGATGGATTTCGACGAGGATTTTTAAAAGGGGACTCTGATGAGTCAGGTCAGGAGTATCCCCAGATTGCTATGTTATCACTGATGGAAAACAACAAAAAAAATATGAAAAGAAAAAGGCAGGAAGGGAGAGCGTCCCAACCGGAGAAAAAACAGAAAATTTTGGAGGAACCTATTCATGGTCCTCGACCTATCGTTAATCAGTTCCTTTGTTTTGCGGAAAAATGTTTACCTTGTAAGGTGTTGTTGGATACTGGTGCAACTGGTCCTGTTTTGTCTGCTGTTTTTGTTGATAGTTTTGAGGTCCCGAAGGTGAAACGAGACGTCCCGGCCCGAGTATTTGGATTTACGGGAGAAGTTATGAAGGGCACGGGACACGCCTTTACACAACCATTAATTATAATGTCAAGGGGGCATCAAACGCAACTATCATTCGAGATCGCCCCGCTCCCACCTGGCATCGACGCGATACTACCGAACTGGTGGTTGAAAGAACACAAGCCGGTTATAGGGGCAAATGGGGAAGTTTCCTACGATGGTGAGAACTGCAAGAGTCGTTGCTTCACTGACAAGGAACCTCAAATAGAAATGGACGAGGGGGTACTGGACGATCCGGAGGCCCAATTCATCGGTAGCATCTGTCTCTTGGAAGATGAATCGGTTAACCTCCGTGAAACTCTTCCCTCTTGGCTCCATGGGTTCCTTAAAGTCTTCCTACCATCGGAAGCCGACAAACTACCACCGCATCGATCTTACGACCATGCGATAGATCTCGAACCAGGGAAGCAGCCACCATGGGGACCCGTTTACTCCCTATCCGAAGTCGAACTGAAGGTGCTTCGGGAGTACCTGGACAAAATGTTGCGATTGGGAAAGATTAGGCCGAGCAAATCCCCTGCAGGAGCCCCAATCCTATTTGTGAAGAAGAAGGACGGTAGTCTGCGACTTTGCGTTGACTACCGTGGACTTAACCGAGTATCCATTAAGAACAGGTATCCGTTACCACTTATGGACGAACTACGAGATCGAGTGGCAGGCGCGGTTATCTTCTCGAAGATTGACCTGAAGGAAGGTTACAACCTTATCAGGATCAAAGATGGCGACGAGTGGAAGACAGCATTCCGTACGCGGTACGGGCATTTTGAGTACCTCGTTATGCCTTTTGGGCTGGCAAATGCGCCGGCGACCTTCCAGAACATGATGAATGATGCGCTGAGGGAATTCTTGGATCAAGGTGTAGTAGTATACCTTGATGATATCCTAATATATAGCAAGTCTCGAGAGGAGCACAGGGAGTTGGTCGGCAAAGTCCTTAGTAGGCTACAAGAATACAATCTGGTCGCCAACCCGAAGAAATCGTTCTTCGAGCTCACTGAAATCGAGTTCCTCGGATACATCCTTGCCCCAGCAGGCGTCACCATGGCACTGGATAAGGTTATGTCTGTTACGAATTGGCAAGCCCCGCGTAGCGTTAAGGAAGTACAGATCTTCATGGGCTTTGCCAACTTCTACAGAAGGTTTATCCACAATTTCTCCGGGGTCTGTAAACCCATTACCGATTGTCTCAGGGGTGATGCTAAGAACTTTGTCTGGTCTATGACGGCCCAAGCAGCCTTCGAAAAACTCAAAACCCTGTTTACGTCTGCACCGATCTTGGTACATTTCTCTCCAGATCGCCAGACTATCGTGGAAACGGACGCAAGTGATTTTGCTATCGCCGCAATTCTATCCCAGGTTATTGACGGAAAGACTCACCCTGTTGCCTTCTATTCTCGAAAGCTTAACCCAGCGGAACTCAACTACGACGTCTGGGATAAAGAGATGCTAGGAATTGTGTCAGCCTTCAAGCAATGGCGTCACTACCTCGAAGGACCTAGCCGAACGGTCCTCGTCTATACGGATCACAAGAACTTGGAATATTTCTCAACAACCAAGGTTCTTAACCGACGACAGGCAAGGTGGGCTGAGTCTTTGGCGGAATTTGACTTTAAGATTATTTACCGCCCGGGAACCAAAAATGGGAAGGCAGATGCACTATCGCGACGGCCGGAGTACCGTCCTGAAGGGGGAGGCACGCTTGGGAAACAGCCGATAGACAGGTTCTTTAAGCCCGGACAGTTGGCGGAGGAAGAGTTTGTGGTATCAGCGGTGTCGCTTGCCTCCAAGGGGGTGATTGACTGGTCGAAGAATTTTCTGGATCATGTCAGGCAGGCGGCATCGGGAGACCCGACATGGGTAGGAATGAAAGAGAGAGTTGAGCAAGGGGAGAAGCTGGGGGAATTGAAGGATATTGCCGAAAAAGACGGGCTACTCTTCTATAAGAACCGACTCTATATTCCGGCAGACGACCGCATCAAGATCCGAATTGCACAGTCAGAACACGATTCGAAGGTGGCAGGACACTTTGGACAAGACAAAACTTTGGAACTCATCACACGTAACTTCTATTGGCCAAAAATGAACGAGTGGATTGATGATTACGTACGGTCATGTGACGAGTGCCAGCGCAACAAACCCAGCCGCCATAAGAAGTACGGTGCGCTTCTACCATTGTCCACACCACATTCCGTCTGGCAATCGATATCAATGGACTTCGTCGTACAGTTACCGGAATCGAAGGGATACAACCAAATTTGGGTAGTAGTCGATAGGTTCTCGAAGATGTCGCACTTCATTCCCCTAGTAGCAGAAACGACCGCGCAGGATTTAGCGAAGATATTCCTCGGTCAAATCTGGCGACTCCATGGGCTGCCTCTTGATATAGTTTCCGACAGGGACGCCAAGTTTACTTCAAGCTTTTGGGCATCCCTTATGGAATTATTGGACGTGAGGATAAGAATGAGTACGGCTTTCCACCCTCAGACCGATGGGCAAACAGAGCGAGTCAACCAAACCCTCGAGCATTACTTACGAGCGTTCTGCAACTACGAGCAAGATGATTGGGCAGAGCTACTCCCGTTGGCGGAGTATGCTTACAACAACTCGGTTACCACCGCCACGGGTCAATCTCCGTTTTATACCAATTACGGTTATAACCCAAGAACCAACTGGCCGACAGAAGCCGAAGTGGTCAACCCAACTAGTGATCTGTACGCTCATTTCATCCGAGGGGTTCATGATTCTGCTCTCGCTCGCTTAACAGACACCAGGGAAAAGATGGGGAAATACTATGATCGAAAAAGGGACGAACCGCCTAACTTCAAGGTGGGAGACATGGTTATGCTCAATGCGACCAATATCAAGACACGTCGCTCCACCAAGAAACTCGATCACAAGAAACTCGGCCCGTTCAAAATCATCCGACTAGCCGGGAAACGAGCCTGCGAACTGGAACTGCCGCCACAAGTCTAAATCCATAATGTGTTCCATATTGAACTCTTGGAACGGTATCGACAGAGCAGTATCCCAGGCCGAGAACAACGTCCCCCAACTCCCGAAGAGGTCGATAAGGAAGGAGAGGTGTTGTACGAAGTGGAAAGTATCGTGGGCAGCCGGAAAAGCAGAAGAGGATTAGTGGAATACCTGGTGAAATGGCGGGGCTATTCGATGAGTGACTGTACGTATCAAGTCATGGACGCTATGGATGAGGAAGTACTTGACCTTGTCCGCGACTTCCATCGAAGGAACCCCAAGGCCGTGAAGGACCAACGCCTGAGACTATAGAGGTACCCTACGGGGCTAAGTCCTTCCCCTCCACAGACACCGCGGGTGATATGTGGAGCAGGTTTACTGGAACCATAGTCTGTCAGAAGATGTCCCGAGACGTGACACCCTGGAAGGGGGGTAAGCTGTTACGGGCATGCCAAGCATTTACGGGAGTGAGAGAAAGGCTAGTAGACACCCCAATACCCTCTGTACGCTAATATCAACTCTTGACCACACTCGCGGAGTGTGGTGCGACCAAATTACGACCAAAAAACCCAGAGTCATAAAAAACACGTTTTCGACCCCAATAATAACCCCCGGAGCGTCAAACCGCCGGAGGGGAGTGTTTTGGTACCGGTGGATATATGAGGGACAGCTGGAATCAATCGGATCGAAGATCGGACCCCTCGGAGCGAATCGGCGCAAGCTGCCAGCCGACCGAGTACCTATCGGCGGTACCTGTGGGCATGAGAGGACTCTGCTATATGGGAAAGCGATGTGGGAAGAGGCCTGAGTAGGTAGCCTTGCCGTCCGAGACCTCCGAATAGCCGACGCTGATGATTATCCACCAGACGGCCGATGGAGAAGAAACATCGACAGGGAAACGTGCATTAGAGTGGATAAATAGGTTGAGGGGTTTTAGCGGGTTTAGGAGTTTAGGGTACGGATTTAGGAGTTAAATGTTCTTGGTTGTTTTTCAGGGTCTCGGGCATGCCCCGAGTGTATTCTGTATTATTAGACTGGGTCCTCGAGACATAAGCGAGGGATATAAATACTGTGTCATTCACTGACTAGCCAAACCATCATCGGCGAAATCAGAGTCTTAACAATATAAATCGTTGATACGCGAGTTACAACTTTATTTGACTATACTTTCTGAAATACTTTACTCTATCGTGACTTCGAACTCTACCTGAACTATTACGTCGAAGACGGTCGAACATCACACGCTAACTCTAGTGAATCTTTGTTGATAACGTAGCTCGCGGGGCCCGTATCGGATCAAGGAGAATCATACTCGACGTTGACTGAAGAGACCTTGGAGACTTCTACCTTTGTAGCTGTTAGCCGAACTCTGAGCTCTGCGTAGTGTACTCTTGTGGTCTGGTACGCATCCCTCAACAACCCAGTTCTGTTCTCCTTCAATTATCACGGGGGCTATAGGCGATAGACTGTGGTGCCAAGGAATACAACCTAGGTGGTGACGTAGACGTGGACGTAGATGTAAAGGTATGCTTTGACTATGGACTATGGGTGGCTCTACCTGGTATGATAAACCAATTGGAGCCCTATGACGTAGTACGAACAAAGAATAGTATTCGTGGAATAAATACAGAGGTTGCGTAAGGAAGAAAGAGAAGAAGGAAAAGAGACAAAAGCACAAGACAACGCCCCCTTATATATCCATCCATAATCCAGTAATGACTAATACTTTCGCGTAACAGAAACCCAAAGAACATAACAGAAATCCCCATTACAAATCCTAATTCCACTGCACGATACCTCCTTCCCTCATCCCAGTTCATCACCTAGCCAAAATACGTAGCTGCCGTTACAGACCACGCCCCCCTCTAAAGCCTACCTCCTGGTAGGCTTAGGCTTCTCTGGATAACGCTCATGGAATTGTCTAATGATTTCAGGTGAATGCTCAAGGTCCGATAGCGGTTGCCAGGAGGCTTCGTCATATCCCATATATCGTACCAAATATTCAAATCTTCCTCTTCGTTTCCTCGAATCCAAAATATCTTCGACTTCCCATTCTTCCTCCCCTTCGATTTCAACCGGAGGTGGTGGTAATCGTTGTTGTCCTGGTAAAGGATCATTCGCTTCAGGTGACAATAACGAAACATGAAATACTGGATGAATTTTCATCGACCGGGGAAGTTCCAACTCATAAGCATAGGGATTAACGATTCGTTTAACGCTATAAGGCCCAATACGTTTCCAGTCGAATTTCTTAGAGGGTCGCTTTGTTAGAATATGACGGGTCGATAGAAAAACCTTGTCTCCTAAATAATATCGAGGAGCTGGAGTTCGATTCTTATTGGCTGATTCTTCTTGTATCCTTTGCGCCCGGAACATTTCTTCTCTTAGGAAGTCCACCACATCCTTCATTTCCCTTGCAATACGGTTCGCTTGATCCTCCGCCGTCGTTCGACCGTGTTCCAAAGGCCCAAATGTTATCCTAGGATTCCTTCCCGAATTAGCATAAAAGGGGGAAACTTTTGTTGTTTCGGAAACGTGGTTGTTGGTTGCAAATTCAGCCATCGGTAGCCATCGGACCCAGTCATCTTGTTGATAGGAAACATAGCTTCGGAGGTATTGTTCCATTATGGCATTGATTCTTTCTGTCTGTCCATCTGTTTGGGGGTGGAATGCAGTAGAGAACTTTGGCGAGATTTTCAATCGATCACAAAGGGACCTCCAGAATTCCGCGACGAACTGTGTTCCTCGATCGGATACCATGGTGTCGGGTAATCCATGTAGCTTCCAGACGTTATTAATATATAGCCTTGCTACTTCCTGTGAGTCCGCCTCCTTTGTCGTTGGTATTAGATGCCGCATTTTGGTTAGTCTATCCACCACGACCAAAATCGCATTATACCCATCACTCTCAGGAAGATCAGTCACAAAATCCATCGAGATATCTGTCCAGGGTCCATCGGGAATTGGCATGGGGCGAAGTACTCCATAAGGTGCATTGTGTGATGCCTTGCTACGGGTGCACACATTGCAATTCCTAATATACTGATCGACAAACTTCCGCATCTGTGGCCAGTAATATTCTCGACTTAGGAGCTCCAGAGTCTTCGCTCTACCCGGATGTCCTGCAGATGGTTTGTCATGGTATTCTTTTAAAAGCCTTAGTCGAAGGTCATCGTCGTCTGGTACATATAGCATGCCTCGATAAAGCAGCCGACCGTTGTTATCTTCCATACATTCGGCAAGTGAGATTTTGTTTGAGTGGCGTATGCCATTCCGAAGCATATTAAGGACCTTGTTTGGGAAATTATCCACTTGGTAAGCTTTTGAAAATAACTCCTCTACAGTGGACGCTCCTTCAGCGGATTCATTTGACAAAGAACCCGCGAACAAACTTAGCTTGGTATCCAAATTTTTTCGCTTCAGAATCACTTGACTCTGATGCGTTAACCGTTCATCCCCTTCTTTAGGTAGGTCACCTGACCTCCTAGTCAATGCATCTGGTTTCGTTCCTTGTTTTCCTGGCCGAAATTGTATAACGAAATCGAAGCGTGAAAGAAATTCGGACCAACGGGCTTGTCGACGATTTAACAATTTTGTTGTCATAAAATACTCAAGATTCCGATGGTCGCTAAGAACTTCAATTGGAAATTGAGCTCCCTCCAGATGATGTCGCCATTCTTCAAAACATCGTATAATTGCTAAAAGTTCTTTGTCATAGATTTCGTAATTGCATTCTGCGGGAGAATGTTTCTTGGAAAAGAAAGCAACTGGATGTAGGATTCCTTCGTTGTCACGTTGAGATAGGATTCCTGCTGAAACATAGTCGGATGCATCGGTTTCTATCACAATTTTTCGATCTGGATTGAAATGAGCTAGTATCGGTGCCGTTGTAAACATCTTTTTCAAAGTTTGAAATGCTTCCTCCCTTTCATTCGTCCATTCAAATTTAACGTTTTTCTTTGTCAAGGCTGTAAGCGGAGCAACAATTTTCGAATATCCCAAAATAAATCGTCGGTAGAAATTTGCAAATCCTAGGAATACTTGAACATCACGAAGGTTTGTCGGTGTAGTCCATTCCAAAACATCGATAACTTTCTTCGGATCCATTCTATTCCCTTTCGGAGTAAGGATTAAACCAAGATATTTTGTTTCCTGAACCATAAATTCACATTTTTCAGGCTTAAGGTGAACATGATTTTCATCAAGTACCTTTAGAACCCTTTGAATATGTTCTTTATGTTCTGATAGGGTCTCGGAATAGATAAGGATATCGTCTAAGTATGCTGTTACGAATTGATCGAGGTAGGGACGTAGAATATCATTGATCCAATGTTGAAATGTAGCAGGGGCATTAGCTAATCCAAACGGCATTACTGTATATTCGAAATGTCCATATCGAGTCCGGAATGCTGTTTTCCATTCGTCTCCCTCCGCTATCCTGATTTGATTATATCCCCATCGTAAATCCAACTTGGTATAGTATTGTGATCTTGACAGCTTAGCCAGGGTTTCCTTTAACAATGGTAATGGATATCGATTTTTGATTGTAATCGCATTTAGACCTCGATAATCAACACAAAGTCGAAGGGTTCCATCGCTTTTCTTCACGAACAATATAGGTGCTCCCGCTGGTGATTCACTAGCCCGAATAAATCCTTTGGGTAAATTTTCATCAAGGTACTCTCGTAGTGCCTTTAACTCAATTTGAGACAATCCATATATAGGTCCGTATGGTGGCCGCTTGCCTTCTTCCAATACTATCTCGATGTCATGGGATGGTCGATGTGGTGGGAGAATTGAAGCATCGTATTCTTTGAACATATGGAGACGATGGTGAAATTCCTTCGGTACTAATTGTTCAATATCGACAGTGGATTTTTCAGTTGCTGAAACGATGACCGTATGGTATTCCGGTAAGGGAATCGAGATGCCATGAACAATAACTGCAGTTCCACTGAGTGAACAGTATTGACAACAGCTTCGAGAGTCAAACACAAGTAGGTTTTCTTTTGGTCGAATCGTAACATCATGTCGTCGCATCCAAGGTATCCCCATCACAATCGGATAATGTCCTAACTTCGTTACAAAACATGGCGCGACCTCCCGATGACCATGAATGTCTAGCGAGACTTCGACAATATGGGTAATTTTTCCTGACTTGATAGGCCTTCCATCTATAACGTCTACATGGCGGGGTATTTTGAGGGGGATCATTGTAAAATTGTTGTGGCGTGCAAAAGATTCATCAATAAAAGCATATCCTGATGCTCCGGTATCAATAAGGGCGTAGGTAGGTATAAAAGAATTTTTATTCTGTGAAATCGAACAAGTTACTACAAGTTGATTTCCATCCATTTCCTCCTCTGATACCGAAAAACCAGAAATACACATCCTAGAAAAATCCTTAAATGGTCCCTGGGCTAAGCCACTTAGTGCAGGGACAAATCTTTTGCCGACTCGTTATCGCTTCCGCCATTCTCTTCCACCGTCAACGCCGCTCCTCTCATAACAGGCCTCCTTGGTTGATTTCCAGTTGCCCTCGCTTGGGGGCAATCCTTAACCATATGTCCAACACCTCCGCAATAGAAACATCGGCCCTCAACTAAGCGGGCATTTCTTTCGGTAGGGGAGGGGCGACGACGTCCTCCAGATAGATCCATTGGTACATCACCTCCCGGACGGGATGAGGGATGACTTTCAGTAACGGGTACATTGGCGACTGGGGCGGCAGCACGAGGAGCAGAAACAGGCTGTGGTGGAGGACGAGGGGCCGGAGTAGTAGTAGTCCAAGGTTTTTTACTTCCTCGCTTAGCTTCTGCCGCTCGACGACGATTATCCAACCGTTGTAGAAGTGTCGCACAGGCATTTACTGTTGTGGGAGTGTCATGGTGTATCATTGATTCATCGAGTTCCGCATTAATACCTTCCATCAAAGCCTCAATCCGAGAGACTTCATCCATACCCGACTCAGCTGCATACCGTTGAAACTCAGCAAAATAATCGGCGAATGTTCGATTTCGTTGACGGATATTCCTAAGATTCCTCCTAGCCGTACGCATCCGATCGGGGTCCCCAAAAGCAGTGTCCAAAACCTCATAAAATCGTAGCATAGAGGGCAAAGCAATGCCTTCTTCACCGACATATTGTAAAAACTGATTAGCGGCAATGCCTTCCAATCTGCTGAATGCATAGGATAGTTTAGACTGTAGTGTGGGATAGCGATCGGCATTTCCCAATAACTTAATCTTCATTTGTTGCTTAAACAGGTGTAGTCTTTCTCGATCACGATCCCCCTTGAATACTTCAGGATCTGGGAGCTTCTCCGACCGATAGGTAGTGTCTGTGACGGGTGGTACTGGGGGTGCAGGTGGAACATTGTCTTCGTTGGGTGCTTGCACAGGGGCGACAGCCTCAACAGGAGCCTGTTGAGCTCGGGCAGCAGCAAGATCTTGCTCAAACCTTCTCCTCGCCCTCTCGGCCTCCGCTTCTACTTCCTGTAAATCCATTGCATATTGAGCAAGACCATGTTGGCATTGTTGAAGAAGTGCATAGGCTTCAGTCGCAACAGTATCATCGACTTGTGGATGCGCTTGAAAAAGGGCTTGGAGACTATCGCTGAGTTGTTGATAATCAATAGATGCATGTTCCGACATTGTAAACTATGGTGTTGTATTGGTTGGCGATAGAGGACGCAACCTACGTATCACGGGGGCTATAGGCGATAGACTGTGGTGCCAAGGAATACAACCTAGGTGGTGACGTAGACGTGGACGTAGACGTAAAGGTATGCTTTGACTATGGACTATGGGTGGCTCTACCTGGTATGATAAACCAATTGGAGCCCTATGACGTAGTACGAACAAAGAATAGTATTCGTGGAATAAATACAGAGGTTGCGTAAGGAAGAAAGAGAAGAAGGAAAAGAGACAAAAGCACAAGACAACGCCCCCTTATATATCCATCCATAATCCAGTAATGACTAATACTTTCGCGTAACAGAAACCCAAAGAACATAACAGAAATCCCCATTACAAATCCTAATTCCACTGCACGATACCTCCTTCCCTCATCCCAGTTCATCACCTAGCCAAAATACGTAGCTGCCGTTACATCAATCTCTTCAGGTTCCGGTGGCGGAACTCTTCTCTCAAGATCTACCGGTGCTCTGTAAGGTTCCAGAAGAGAGACATGAAAGACCGGATGGATTCCCATTTGAGGGGGAAGAGAGAGCTTGTAGGCACGGGTACCAATAGCTTCTAAGACCCTGAGAGGTCCCATCTTCTTCTGATCCAATTTTCCCAAAAGCCGCTTTGTTTGCACATTGCGCCGGTCCAATATTACCTCATCCCCGGGCTTGATTTCAGGCGGTGCCAGGCCATGAGCGTCATACCACCGGGCCATCCTTAATCTAGCTTTACCCAAGCTGGCGTTCATAGCCTGCCAGATAGATTCCCATTGAGAAATCATGACCTCGCTCGCTGAGTTGTTCCATTCCACTCCTTTCTTTGGGGCCGGCCAGTTGGTCCTGGGTTCACAACCATAGTTGGCATAGAAAGCCGATACTTTGGTGGACTCAGAGACCGCCGAGTTATATGCATACTCTGCCAAAGGCAAGAGTTCTGCCCAGTCATCCTGTTGATATGAACAATAACTCCGCAAGTAATGTTCCAGGGTCTGATTAACTCTTTCTGTCTGGCCGTCCGTTTGGGGGTGGAAAGATGTGGACATCTTCAGCTTCACATTGAGGAGACTCATGAGAGATTGCCAAAAGTGAGAGATGAACCTGCTATCTCTGTCTGAGACTATGTCATCAGGTAACCCATGGAGTCTCCAAACTTCCTTCAAGAACAACTTAGCCAAATCTTCCGTTTTATTGAGGGTAGGAAGAGGGATGTAGTGTGCCATCTTCGAAAAGCGGTCCACTATTACCCAGATCTTTGTAAACCCACTAGATTCCGGTAATCCCACAATGAAGTCCATAGAGATGGAAGTCCATGGCCGATAGGGTATCTCCAACGGTTGGAGCATACCAAACTTCTTATGTCTTGAGGTCTTATTCCTCTGGCAGCTGTCACAGCTCCGGACATATTCCTCAACATCCTTATCCATGTTGGGCCAAAAGAAGTTGTTTTTCACCCGCTCTAGTGTCTTAAATTGGCCAAAATGACCAGCCACCTTAGAGTCATGGGTATCGGACAGTATTTCCATCTGAAGCTTCTTGTCTTTGGGTATATACCATCTATTTTTGTAGAAGATGAGACCGTTCTTGACCGACAAGTTCTGGTCCAAATTTGGTTTCCTTTCAACCAGAGAGCGGTGCAATTCCTGCCAGAAACTATCCTCTTTAGCAGCCGTGTATAGGCACTCTAAGAATGTATTCTGCAATTGATTCACCCTGACAGCCGCTAGCTTTGCAGGATCCAAAACCAATTGACCTGGCCTAAAAAAGATCTGTGGCTCCGGCTGCAGAGTTTCACCTCCCTCTCCAAGGCGGTGATCCCAGCGCCTAGATAGCACATCAGTCTTGCCATTCTTTTCTCTCGGTCTGTAGACAACTTTAAAATTGTAGCCTGCGAAGTCCTCAGACCATCTAGCTTGCCGCCTAGTGAGAACCTTAGTAGAATTAAAATACTCCAAGTTCTTTTTGTCTGTAAAAACCGTGATCTCCTGCTCACAAGATTTGAGCATGTGTTCCCATTCCCGGAAAGAGGCTACAATAGCTCCCATTTCCTTATCATGAATATCATAGTTGATCTCAGCAGGGGAGAACTTCTTAGAATAGAATGCCACCGGATGTAGCTTTCCATCATCCCCATACTGAGAGAGCACCACTCCCTTGGCAAAATCACTGGCATCTGTCTTGACCACCATTCTCCTACTAGGGTCAAAATGAAGAAGGATTGGAGCGCTTGTGAACAGCCTCTTGAGTTCTTCAAAGGCCTGCTCATGTGCTGACTGTGAGGGATGCGTACCAGACCACAAGAGTACACTACGCAGAGCTCAGAGTTCGGCTAACAGCTACAAAGGTAGAAGTCTCCAAGGTCTCTTCAGTCAACGTTGAGTATGATTCTCCTTGATCCGATACGGGCCCCGCGAGCTACGTTATCAACAAAGATTCACTAGAGTTAGCGTATGATGTTCGACCGTCTTCGACGTAATAGTTCAGGTAGAGTTCGAAGTCACGATAGAGTAAAGTGTTTCCAAAAGTATAGTCAGATAAAGTTGTAACTCGCGTATCAACGATTTATATTGTTAAGACTCTGATTTCGCCGATGATGGTTTGGCTAGTCAGTGAATGACTGTAACGGAGCCATTTCACCTGTCTGGTGTATGAGTACACACAGGGCCCGATTACATGCTGAAAGTTATTGTTAGAAGCCAGTTGCACGGTGATATGCAAGTACCGGCAGTGTGGTTAGCTACCAGCTGTTAGAGTAACTACATTCCGGGCGCTAGGAAGGGGGTCTATTCATGGGAGCAATGACTGACGAGTCTATGCCTTGCCAGTGTCTAGAAGACCGGCCAGAGTGAAGCTCTGATTGCCCGGTGATCCTCTGTATCCTCGGAGCATTGTATGTCCGCCGAAGAAGAAGGGACTATGCTAGGGAAGTCTACAATAAGCGAAAGCTCTACAGCAACGATTAAGCTTACACCTGAGTGGCAGCTCATTCATGCAGGTCCTCGGTTGTGTGGCAACCAAGGCTGCAGGTGTTACAAAGGCTTTGACTAAGGGTGGTTGCCTTGGGTATCGGAAACACCTGCTGACGCTTAGAGAAAAGCGGGGTAGCGGTGGTATTGTTTCCGGTACTGAGGAAAGGCCCACCGGAACTTAGTAAGGAGTTAGGAGCAGAGAATAGAGGCCTTCGGAGTATAAGTACTCAGGTTCATTCTCGCCCTTCAGTTCGGTTCTCCCCAGTCTTCATCAGAAAGAAAACCAAGTTCTTATCGGTAGCAGAGCCCTTAAAGATTATTGAGTTCTAGCGATAGAATTTTGAATAATCTGCAACCTGATTGTCTATCTTGCACGGCCGTCTCTATTCTATACAAATCTATTTCTTTTAGAAAGGACCCCCGTTACAATGACACAGTATTTATATCCCTCGCTTATGTCTCGAGGACCCAGTCTACTAATAATACAGAATACACTCGGGGCATGCCCGAGACCCTGAAAAACAACCAAGAACATATAACTCCTAAGTCCGTAACCCAAACTCCTAAACCCGCTAAAACCCCTCAACCTATTTATCCACTCTAATGCACGTTTCCCTGTCGATGTTTCTTCTCCATCGGCCGTCTGGTGGATAATCGTCAGCGTCGGCTCTTCGGAGGTCTCGGACGGCAAGGCTACCTACTCAGGCCTCTTCCCACATCGCTTTCCCACATAGCAGAGTCCTCTCATGCCCACAGGTACCGCCGATAGGTACTCGGTCGGCTGGCAGCTTGCGCCGATTCGCTCCGAGCGGTCCGATCTTCGATCCGATTGATTCCAGCTGTCCCTCATATATCCACCGGTACCAAAACACTCCCCTCCGGTGGTTTGACGCTCCGGGGGTTATTATTGGGGTCGAAAACGTGTTTTTTAACTAGGAAAACCGCAACTCCGCATTTGGTCGCATATTGATCGCACCGCACCTCGTGGGTGCGAACCGGAGTTGATATTAGCGTACAGAGAGTCTTGGGGTATCTACTGGCCTTTTCTCTTACTTCCGTAAATGCTTGACATGCCCGTAACACTGCCGTCCAATACCATTTCTTGTCCTTTTGCAGGAGGTCAGTTAATGGTTTGCAAACTTTACTGAAGCCTTCAATAAAGCGGCGATAGAAGTTTGCAAATCCGAGGAATGCCTGTACTGCCTTGATATTCTCAGGGACCGGCCATTCCTTAACTGCCTCCACCTTGTCTTCTGACATAGATACTCCTTCTTCCGAGATGTGATAGCCTAGGTATTCTACTTCTCGGACATGGAAGGATGTCTTACTGATCGATGCACAGAGCTTAGCTTCCCTAAGCTTCTGTAGTACCTTCTTGACCAATAGCTCATGCTCTTTCTCAGTCTCCGAGTAGATGAGGATGTGATCAATATAGACAACTACTCCTTCATCCAGTAGTTCCTTTAGCACATCATTGATCATTGCCTGGAAAGCGGAGGGAGCGTTGCATATACCAAACGGCATCACATTATACTGATACAGTCCATAGCGGGTTCTGAAAGCGGTTTTCCACTCATCACCTTCTGCTATCCTGATCAAATTGAAGCCGTTCTTCAGGTCTATTTTTGTGAAGATCTTGGCCTTGAACAACCTGTCTCTGAGCTCACTCATGATAGGTAGCGGGTACTTGTCCTTGACAGTGACCTTGTTCAAACCTCTATAATCCACACAAATCCGCAATGTCCCATCCTTCTTAGGAATGAACAGTATGGGCGCCGCAGCAGGGCTGTTACTTCTAGAGATCTTTCCTGAAGACAATTCTTTGTCCAGGTACTCTCGGAGGGCCTTCAACTCTGGAGCGGAACATGGGTACAGTGGGCCAAATGGGGGAGCGGTGCCAGGCAAGAGTTTGATCTTCAAATCATTATCGGAATGCGACGGCATTTCCTCAATTTTCTCTTGACTGAACACATCAGCCCAATCCCGGTATAGGTGGTGTATTTTCTCAGCAATATCACCTCCGTCCTCATCATGCCATACTGAACCAACCAATTGATAGACTGTCTCTTCTTCTTCCAACATTTGGTATGGAGAGATTAGTTCAATCTTGGTGGCCGCTGGGAGACAATTCTGCTTGCAGTAGTCACTTCTCCAGCTCATGGTGTTGAGTTCCCAGTTGATGTCCGGGTTATGCTTCTGTAACGGTAATCAGGTATTTTTGGCTAGGCGATAAACTGGAATGAGGGAAGGAGGTATTGTGCAGTGGAATTAGGATTTGTAATGGGGATTTCTATTACATTCTTTTGGTTTCAGTTACGTGAAGGTATTAGTCATCGTTGGATTATGGGTGGATATATAAGGAGGCGTTGTCTTGTGTTTTTGTCTGTTTTCCTTCTTCTCTTCTTTCCTTACGCAACCTCTGTATTTATTCTACGAATACTATTCTTGTCCGCACTACGTCATAGGGCTCTGATCGGTTTATCATACCAGGTAGAGCCACCCATAGTCCATAGTCAAAGCATACCTTTACGTCTACGTCCACATCTACGTCACTACCTAGGTTGTATTCCTTGGCACTATAGTCTATCGCTTACGGTCCCCGTGATACGTAGGTTGCGTCCTCTATCGCCAACCAATACAATACCATAGTTTACAATGTCGGAACATGCACCTATTGATTATCAACAACTCAGCGATAGTCTCCAAGCCCTTTTTCAAGCGCATCCACGAGTCGATGATACTGTTGGAACTGAAGCCTATGCACTTCTCCAACAGTGCCGACATGGTCTTGCTCAATATGCAACGGATTTACAGGAGGTAGAAGCGGAGGCCGAGAGTGCGAGGAGAAGGTTTGAGCAAGATCTTGCTGCTGCCCGAGCTCAACAGACTCCTGTTGAGACTGTCGCCCCTGTGCAAGCACCCGTCGAAGACAATGTTCCACCTGCACCCCCAGTACCACCCGCTACAGATACCATCTATCGGTCGGAGAAGCTCCCAGATCCTGAAGTATTCAAGGGGGATCGTGATCGAGAAAGACTACACCTGTTTAAGCAACAAATGAAGATTAAGTTATTGGGAAATGCCGATCACTATCCCACACTACAGTCCAAACTGTCTTATGCATTCAGCAGATTGGAAGGCGTTGCCGCTAATCAGTTTTTACAATACATCGGTGAAGAAGGCATTGCTTTGCCCTCTATGCTACGATTTTATGAGGTTTTGGACACTGCTTTTGGGGACCCCGATCGGATGCGTACGGCTAGGAGGAATCTTAGGAACATCCGTCAACGAAATCGAACGTTCGCCGATTATTTCGCTGAGTTCCAACGATATGCTGCTGAGTCGGGTATGGATGAAGTCTCTCGGGTTGAGGCTTTGATGGAAGGTGTTAATGCGGAACTCGATGAATCAATGATACACCATGACACTCCCGCGACAGTAAATGCCTGTGCGACACTTCTACAACGGTTGGATAATCGTCGTCGAGCGGCAGAAGCTAAGCGAGGAAGTAAAAAACCTTGGACTACTACTACTCCGGCCCCTCGTCCTCCACCACAGCCTGTTTCTACTCCTCGTGCTGCTGCCCCAGTCGCCAATGCACCCGTTACTGAAAGTCATCCCTCATCCCGCCCGGGAGGTGATGTACCAATGGATCTATCTGGAGGACGTCGTCGCCCCTCCCCTACCGAAAGAAATGCCCGCTTAGTTGAGGGCCGATGTTTCTATTGCGGAGGTGTTGGACATATGGTTAGGGATTGCCCCCAAGCGAGGGCAACTGGAAATCAACCAAGAAGGCCTGTGATGAGAGGAGCGGCATTGACAGTGGAAGAAAATGACGGAAGCGATAACGAGTCGGCAAAAGATTTGTCCCTGCACTAAGTGGCTTAGCCCAGGGACCATTTAAGGATTTTTCTATGATGTGTATTTCTGGTTTTTCGGTATCTGAGGAGGAAATGGACGGAAATCAACTTGTAGTAACTTGTTCGATTTCACAGAATAAAAATTCTTTCATACCTACCTACGCTCTTATTGATACCGGAGCATCAGGATATGCTTTTATTGATGAATCTTTTGTACGCCACAACAATCTTACAATGACCCCCCTCAAAATACCTCGCCATGTAGACGTTATAGATGGAAGGCCTATCAAATCAGGAAAAATTACCCATATTGTCGATGTCTCGCTAGACATTCATGGTCATCGGGAAGTTGTGCCATGTTTTGTAACGAAGTTAGGACACTATCCGATTGTGATGGGGATACCTTGGATGCGACGACATGATGTTACGATTCGACCAAAAGAAAATCTACTTATTTTTGACTCTCAAAGCTGTTGTCAACACTGTTCACTCAGTGGAACTGCAGTAATTGTCTACGGCATTTCAATTCCCTTACCAGAATACCACACGGTCATCGTTTCAGCAACTGAAAAATCTATTGTCGACATTGAACAACTAGTACCGAAGGAATTTCACCATCGTCTCCATATGTTTAAAGAATACAATGCTTCAATTCTTCCACCACATCGACCATCCCACGACATCGAAATAATACTGGAAGAAGGTAAACGACCACCATATGGACCTATATATGGGTTGTCTCAAATTGAGTTGAAAGCACTACGGGAATATCTTGATGAAAATTTACTTAAAGGATTCATTCGAGCCAGTGAATCACCAGCGGGAGCACCTATATTGTTCGTAAAGAAAAACGATGGAACTCTTCGACTTTGTGTTGACTATCGAGGCCTAAATGCGATCACAATCAAAAATCGATATCCGTTACCATTGTTAAAGGAAACCCTAGCTAATTTGTCAAGAGCAAAATACTATACAAAGTTGGATTTACGTTGGGGATATAATTGTAACGGAGCCATTTCAACTGTCTGGTGTATGAGTACACACAGGGCCCGGTTACATGCTGAGAGCTATTGTTAGAAGCCAGTTGCACGGTGATATGCAAGTACCGGCAGTGTGGTTAGCTACCAGCTGTTAGAGTAACTACATTCCGGGCGCTAGGAAGAGGATCTATTCATGGGAGCAATGACTGACGAGTCTATGCCTCGCCAGTGACTAGAAGACCGGCCAGAGTGAAGCTCTGATTGACCGGTGATCCTCTGTATCCTCGGTGCATTATAAGTCCGCCGAAGGGCAGGGACTATGCTAGGGAAGTCTACAATAAGCGAAAGCTCTACAGCAATGATTAAGCTTACACCTGAGCGGCAGCTCATTCATGCAGGTCCTCAGTTGTGTGGCAACCAAGGCTGCAGGTGTTACAAAGGCTTTGACTAAGGGTGGTTGCCTTGGGTATCGGAAACACCTGCTGACGCTTAGAGAAAAGCGGGGTAGCGGTGGTATTGTTTCCGGTACTGAGGGAAGGCCCACCGGAACTTAGTAAAGGAGTTAGGAGCAGAGAACAGAGGCCTTCGGAGTATAAGTACTCAGGTTCATTCCCGCCCTTCAGTCCTATTCTCTCCAGTCTTCATCAGAAAGAAAAACCAAGTTCTCATCGGTAGCAGAGCCCTTAAAGATTATTGAGTTCTAGCGATAGTATCTTTGAATAATCTGCAACCTGATTGTCTATCTTGCACGGCCGTCTTTATTCTATACAAATCTATTTCTCTTAGAAAGGACCCCCGTTACAGATAATCTTTAAGGCTCAAGTCACCTTCAGATTATTCTTCCTCTATACAAAATGTCCGCCCTCTCGGCTCCAGATGCACCCCTTCAGATTGAATGGCAGCCGGTGCCCCTCCAGCTTGATGCCACCGGGCAGACACAGCTTGTTAAGAAACCCAGGACCGCTCTACAGGCCTATATTCCCGGCTGTGAGCCTGCCTGGCAGGATACCGATGAGGTTCCCTTACAACAGTTCTTCACAGAGCTTCAGACCTACCTCCAGCATAGCTTGCAGAGTCAGTTGAACCGAGGCAGTCAGGCACTGCTCATTGTACAAGAGCGCCAGGCAGCACAGAATGCTCTGATGGCAGAAGCTCTAGAGTACATGAGGTCGGAAGTCAACTCTGTTCAGGAAGAGCTCCGGAAGTATGCAGAAAGAGATGAACTAAATGCCGATGTTGATGCCATGGAGATTGAGTGGACAAATCCGGCCACTCCACCAGACTTTGTTGCCGAGATACAGAGAGCTCTTGATGAAGGAAGGTTGGTGGTGGGTAGACCAGCAACTCCGGCACCACTTTCAGTCTCCAGGTCCTCTTCCAGAGCAGCTACCAGAACAATGCAGCGGAAGACCAGCCCCTTTGCAGCATTTCCGGTCCGATCCACTAGGAGAGTTATCCCTATTGTACAGCCAGCGGTGGGGGCTTCACCCTTACCACCTAGCCGCTTCGGTGGAACACATCCACTCCTTGGAGGAGCCGACCGATCCTTTGACTATGAAGGAGAGTTCTTCTCAGGTGCAGGCCGAGGACCTCCTAGTCCGCTAGCCAGGAACCCAGGAAGGTTTACCATGTCTGGGGCTGCTCAACCAGCAGCAACCTCACCACTGGCTAGCAACCCGGCACCAGTAGCACCTGTGGCCCCTCCTGCTGCGGCCGCTGCTCCCCCTCCACCTCAGGCACAAGGAGGAAGTGGCGGAAATCAGAACCCTCCACCTCCAGCAGCCCGTGCTCCCATCCCAGGAGATTCGGATAATTCTGACAGCTCAGACTCGGAACCAGAAGGTAATAACAGAAGAGGTTGGCGGAGATACCTTAAGAAGAAGTTGGAGAAGCAACAGAAGAATCTGTTGGCAATGATGTCCCAGCAGTATCAACCTCCGACCACCTCCCACCCTTCTACTTCCACCAGAGCTCGAGAACCAAAGGCACCACCACCATCAAAGTTCCAAGGCAAGGCGGAGCAAGTGGAAACCTTCATCCGGCAATGTGAGAATGTGTTCTCCATTGAGAGCCTGTCATTTACCTCTGAGGAGGTTAAGATCCGATATGCAGGCAACTTGATGGAAGGGGAGGCAGCGATCCGATGGTATGAGGCATACCACAATTCAATTGATCAAGCCTCCGCCAACCGCCTTGCTGGAATACCGGTGCAGTTGGATCAGAGATGGAAGCGCTGGGATTCCTTTGTGGATGCTTTTAGAGCTGCCTTCGGTGAAGCCATCTCTAGAGATGATGCTGTAGCCCAATGGAATACCCTCACCCACACAGCTCGAGGAGGAATAGACCTCTTCCTGAATACTATTATTCAGCTGATGTGGAAGACTGGCTATGAGGGTCAGTTGGTGGATGATAAGATCCATAACTCCCTCCTTCCGGACCTAGGCATGAGTTGGGCTCTTTTCAACCCCAAGCCAAAGTCCTTGATGGAGCGGATAGCTGCTCTAAGAGAGTTAGGGCATACCCATGAGAGGTACCAAGGGATGGCAGCTGAGAAAGCGCACCCTCGGACCAAGAAAGATCCTCCCACTCAGAAGGACCAGCAGCCTAAGAGGAAAAGAGAAGCTGCGAGCTCCTCCGGACCTCAGAAGACTCCAGGACCTAAAGACAAAGCGGTGGAACTGAAGGGTATCCCGGGGGATATTCTAGAAGAAAGAAGGAAAGCAGAAGTATGCTTGAAGGTATGACCTTCCGGTACTCCCTATTGGTAGAGTGCATAGACTGACTTGTGCAATAGTGCGGCAAGTCCAGACACAAATGGACCGATTGTTGGTCCAAGGAACCTACTGTTGTCCGAGTGGCAGCAGTGAGAGTACAAAAACGGAAAAGAGGGAATGGGAAATCCAACTCTCAGAAGAAGGCTAAAGTGGCTGCTGTAGTAGCAGAAGATCCACTTGTTGTACTCCCGGAGGTTACAGAAGATTTTGTTTTTCAGCCTGAGCAAGACTCGGACAATGAAATCATCTGGTAGAAAAAGTGTCTGTTTTAGTCTATGTTTACTAGTTTTCTTTTATATGGGTTTTTGGTTTCTATGTTTCTCTTGAATAAATTATGATTGTGTTTCCGCCTATTTGATTGCTCCAAGCACTCTGAGGATGGGTTTAAGACCCGAAACAGCTGGTCTGTCAGTGCTCTACCAAAGTTACATTTTGTTACCAAGACACTTCCAAACCACTGCTAAAAAGACTACTACACAATATATCTGCTATATTACCGCTTGGGAATAGAACCAAAGGATCTCTGATCTTAGTAGTGCCCGAAGCTATTAGCTATGTTGAAAAGACAAAGAGAAACAAGTTCAGAACCCGCTGTTAAGCAAAGAAGGTTGGAACAGAGGCTTCCCTCCTTACCAGTACATGGAAAAAGACCTATACTAAAGGCAGGACTGTCATGGACGGTCAAAGGAAAGGATGAAGGCGCCCAAGGGTCTTTTCTGTTTGACACCGGTTGTACAGGAGCTATCCTCAACCAGAGTTTTGTCAGGAAACATGGAATTCCCTTAGTGCGGCGGGATCAACCTCTGACAATGTTTGATGCTCAAGGAGATGTCATGATGGGAGGAGGCGAGTATTACACTCACCCGGTCCGCATGACTATGGGAGATCATAAAGAGACACTCCGATGGGAGGTGGCTACACTGGAAGAAGGAATGACCGGTTACCTGCCAATTAGTTGGGCTAGGAAGCATAACCCGGACATCAACTGGGAACTCAACACCATGAGCTGGAGGAGTGACTACTGCAAGCAGAATTGTCTCCCAGCGGCCACCAAGATTGAACTGATCTCTCCATACCAAATGTTGGAAGAAGAAGAGACAGTCTATCAATTGGTTGGTTCAGTATGGCATGATGAGGACGGAGGTGATATTGCCGAGAAAATACACCACCTATACCGGGATTGGGCTGATGTGTTCAGTCAAGAGAAGATTGAGGAAATGCCGCCGCATTCCCATAATGATCTGAAGATCAAACTCTTGCCTGGGACCGCTCCCCCATTTGGCCCGCTATACCCATGCTCCGCTCCAGAGTTGAAGGCCCTCCGAGAGTACCTGGACAAAGAGTTGTCTTCAGGAAAGATCTCTAGATCGAATAGCCCTGCTGCGGCACCCATACTGTTCATTCCTAAGAAGGACGGGACTTTGCGGATTTGTGTGGATTATAGAGGTTTGAACAAGGTCACTGTCAAGGACAAGTACCCGCTGCCTATCATGAGTGAGCTCAGAGACAGGTTGTTCAAGGCCAAGATCTTCACAAAGATAGACCTGAAGAATGGCTTCAATTTGATCAGGATAGCCGAAGGTGATGAGTGGAAAACCGCTTTCAGAACCCGCTATGGACTGTATCAGTACAATGTGATGCCATTTGGCCTATGCAATGCTCCCTCCGCTTTCCAGGCAATGATCAATGATGTGCTAAAGGAACTACTGGATGAAGGAGTAGTTGTCTATATCGATGACATCCTCATCTACTCGGAGACTGAGAAAGAGCATGAGCTATTGGTCAAGAAGGTACTACAGAAGCTTAGGGAAGCTAAGCTCTGTGCCTCGATCAATAAGACATCCTTCCATGTCCGAGAAGTAGAATACCTAGGCTATCATATCTCGGAACAAGGAGTATCTATGTCAGAAGACAAGGTGGAGGCAGTTAAGGAATGGCCGGTCCCTGAGAATATCAAGGCAGTACAGGCATTCCTCGGATTTGCAAACTTCTATCGCCGCTTTATTGAAGGCTTCAGTAAGGTTTGCAAACCACTAACTGACCTCCTACAAAAAGACAAGAAATGGTATTGGACAGCAGCACATGAGCAGGCCTTTGAAGAACTCAAGAGGCTGTTTACAAGCGCTCCAATCCTCCTTCATTTTGACCCTAGTAGGAGAACGGTGGTCGAGACAGATGCCAGTGATTTTGCCAAGGGAGCGGTGCTCTCTCAGTATGGGGATGATGGGAAGCTACATCCGGTGGCATTCTATTCTAAGAAGTTCTCCCCTGCTGAGATCAACTATGACATTCATGATAAGGAAATGGGAGCTATTGTAGCCTCTTTCCGGGAATGGGAACACATGCTCAAATCTTGTGAGCAAGAGATCACGGTTTTTACAGACCACAAGAACTTGGAGTACTTTAATTCTACCAAGGTTCTCACTAGGCGGCAAGCTAGATGGTCTGAGGACCTCGCAGGCTACAATTTTAAAGTTGTCTACAGACCGGGAGAAAAGAATGGCAAGACTGATGTGCTATCTAGGCGCTGGGATCACCGCCTTGGAGAGGGAGGTGAAACTCTGCAGCCGGAGCCACAGATCTTTTTTAGGCCAGGTCAATTGGTTTTGGATCCTGCAAAGCTAGGGGCTGTCAGGGTGAATCAATTGCAGAATACATTCTTAGAGCGCCTATACACGGCTGCTAAAGAGGATAGTTTCTGGCAGGAATTGCACCGCTCCCTGGTTGAAAGGAAACCAAATTTGGACCAGAACTTGTCGGTCAAGAACGGTCTCATCTTCTACAAGAATAGATGGTACATACCCAAGGACAAGAAGCTTCAGATGGAAATACTGTCCGATACCCATGACTCTAAGGTGGCTGGTCATTTTGGCCAATTTAAGACACTAGAGCGGGTGAAAAATAACTTCTTTTGGCCCAACATGGATAAGGATGTTGAGGAATATGTCCGGAGCTGTGACAGCTGCCAGAGGAATAAGACCTCAAGACACAAGAAGTTTGGTATGCTCCAACCGTTGGAGATACCCTATCGGCCATGGACTTCCATCTCTATGGACTTCATTGTGGGACTACCGGAATCTAGTGGGTTTACAAAGATCTGGGTAATAGTGGACCGCTTTTCGAAGATGGCACACTACATCCCTCTTCCTACCCTCAATAAAACGGAAGATTTGGCTAAATTGTTCTTGAAGGAAGTTTGGAGACTCCATGGTTTGCCTGATGACATAGTCTCGGACAGAGATAGCAGGTTCATTTCTCACTTTTGGCAATCTCTCATGAGCCTCCTCAATGTGAAGCTGAAGATGTCCACATCTTTCCACCCCCAGACGGACGGTCAAACAGAAAGAGTTAATCAGACCCTGGAACATTACTTGCGGAGTTATTGTTCATATCAACAGGATGACTGGGCAGAACTCTTGCCTTTGGCAGAGTATGCTTATAACTCGGCGGTCTCTGAGTCTACCAAAGTATCGGCTTTTTATGCCAACTATGGATATGAACCCAGGACCAACTGGCCGGCCCCAAAGGAAGGAGTAGAATGGAACAATCCAGCAAGTGAGGTCATGATTTCTCAATGGGAATCTATCTGGCAGGCTATGAACGCCAGCTTGGGTAAAGCTAGATTAAGGATGGCCCGGTGGTATGATGCTCATGCCCTGGCACCACCTGAAATCAAGCCCGGAGATGAAGTTATGTTGGACCGGCGCAATGTGCAAACAAAGCGGCCTTTGGGAAAATTGGATCAGAAGAAGATGGGACCCTTTAAGGTCTTAGAAGCTATTGGTACCCGTGCCTACAAGCTCTCTCTTCCCCCCCAGATGGGAATCCACCCGGTCTTTCACGTCTCTCTCCTAGAACCCTACAGAGCACCGGTAGATCCTGAGAGAAGAGTTCCCCCACCGGAACCCGAAGAGGTTGAGGGAGAACAGAACTGGGTTGTCCGAGAGGTAGCTGATAGCCGGTTCAATAAGAAGAGAAGACGAGTGGAATATCTAGTGCTGTGGGAAGGTTATGAGAACGAGGATGCTACATGGGAACCTTGGGAGCATCTCAAGAAGAGTGCTGAAGAAGCCCTTCGGGATTTCCATATGAGGTATCCTAAGAAACCCAAGGACAAGCGGATTGTTGGGGTGTAGATTATTTCCTTTGGGTTTTCATTTCCTTGCATATCACGGAGTTTCTTGTCATATAGAATGGTAATAGAATGGTTATAGATCTCGGAGACCAAGATCCTGGAAGAGGGGAGTGGTGTAACGGAGCCATTTCAACTGTCTGGTGTATGAGTACACACAGGGCCCGGTTACATGCTGAGAGCTATTGTTAGAAGCCAGTTGCACGGTGATATGCAAGTACCGGCAGTGTGGTTAGCTACCAGCTGTTAGAGTAACTACATTCCGGGCGCTAGGAAGAGGATCTATTCATGGGAGCAATGACTGACGAGTCTATGCCTCGCCAGTGACTAGAAGACCGGCCAGAGTGAAGCTCTGATTGACCGGTGATCCTCTGTATCCTCGGTGCATTATAAGTCCGCCGAAGGGCAGGGACTATGCTAGGGAAGTCTACAATAAGCGAAAGCTCTACAGCAATGATTAAGCTTACACCTGAGCGGCAGCTCATTCATGCAGGTCCTCAGTTGTGTGGCAACCAAGGCTGCAGGTGTTACAAAGGCTTTGACTAAGGGTGGTTGCCTTGGGTATCGGAAACACCTGCTGACGCTTAGAGAAAAGCGGGGTAGCGGTGGTATTGTTTCCGGTACTGAGGGAAGGCCCACCGGAACTTAGTAAAGGAGTTAGGAGCAGAGAACAGAGGCCTTCGGAGTATAAGTACTCAGGTTCATTCCCGCCCTTCAGTCCTATTCTCTCCAGTCTTCATCAGAAAGAAAAACCAAGTTCTCATCGGTAGCAGAGCCCTTAAAGATTATTGAGTTCTAGCGATAGTATCTTTGAATAATCTGCAACCTGATTGTCTATCTTGCACGGCCGTCTTTATTCTATACAAATCTATTTCTCTTAGAAAGGACCCCCGTTACAATAATCAAATCAGGATAGCGGAGGGGGACGAATGGAAAACAGCATTCCGGACTCGATATGGACATTTCGAATATACAGTAATGCCGTTTGGATTAGCTAATGCTCCTGCCACATTTCAACATTGGATTAATGACATTCTACGTCCCTACCTCGATCAATTCGTAACGGCATACTTAGACGATATCCTTATCTATTCCGAGACCCTATTAGAACATAAAGAACATATTCAAAAGGTTCTGAAGGTACTTGATGAGAATCATGTTCACCTTAAACCTGAAAAATGTGAATTTATGGTTCAAGAAACAAAATACCTTGGTCTAATCCTTACTCCGAATGGGAATAGAATGGACCCAAAGAAAGTCGTCGATGTTTTAGAATGGACCACACCAACAAACCTTCGTGATGTCCAAGTATTTCTAGGATTTGCAAATTTCTATCGACGATTTATTCTAGGATATTCGAAAATTGTTGCTCCGCTTACAGCTTTGACAAAGAAAAACGTTAAATTTGAATGGACGAATGAAAGAGAGGAAGCATTTCAAACTTTGAAAAAGATGTTTACAACGGCACCGATACTAGCTCATTTCAATCCGGATCGAAAAATTGTGATAGAAACCGATGCATCCGACTATGTTTCAGCAGGAATTCTATCTCAACGTGACAACGAAGGAATTCTACATCCAGTCGCTTTCTTTTCCAAGAAACACTCTCCTGCAGAGTGTAACTACGAAATCTATGACAAAGAACTTTTAGCAATTATACGATGCTTCGAAGAATGGCGACATCACCTAGAAGGAGCTCAATTTCCAATTGAAGTTCTTAGCGATCATCGGAATCTTGAATATTTTATGACAACAAAATTGTTAAATCGTCGACAAGCCCGTTGGTCCGAATTTCTTTCACGCTTTGATTTCGTTATACAATTTCGGCCAGGAAAACAAGGAACAAAACCAGATGCATTGACTAGAAGGTCAGGTGACCTACCTAAAGAGGGGGATGAACGGTTGACGCATCAGAGTCAAGTGATTTTGAAGCGAAAAAATTTGGATACTAAGCTAAGTTTGTTCGCGGGTTCTTTGTCAAATGAATCCGCTGAAGGAGCGTCTATTGTAGAGGAATTATTTTCAAAAGCTTATCAAGTCGATAGTTTTCCAAATAAGATCCTCACTATGCTTCGGAATGGTGTTCGCCACTCAAATAAAATCTCGCTTGCCGAATGTACGGAAGATAATAACGGTCGGCTACTTTATCGAGGCATGCTATATGTACCAGACGACGATGACCTTCGACTAAGGCTTTTAAAAGAATACCATGATAAACCATCTGCAGGACATCCGGGTAGAGCGAAGACTCTGGAGCTCCTAAGTCGAGAATATTACTGGCCACAGATGCGGAAGTTCGTCGATCAGTATATTAGGAATTGCAATGTGTGTACCCGTAGCAAGGCATCACACAATGCACCTTATGGAGTACTTCGCCCCATGCCAATTCCCGATGGACCCTGGACAGACGTCTCGATGGATTTTGTAACTGATCTTCCTGAGAGTGATGGGTATAATGCGATTTTGGTGGTAGTGGATAGACTAACCAAAATGCGACATCTAATACCAACGACCAAAGAGGCAGACTCAAAGGAAGTAGCAAAGCTATATATCGATTATGTTTGGAAGCTGCATGGACTACCAGATACCATTGTATCTGATCGAGGAACACAGTTCGTTGCAGAATTCTGGAAGTCGCTTTGTAATCGGTTGGAAATATCACCAAAATTCTCTACTGCATTTCACCCCCAAACAGATGGACAAACGGAAAGAATCAATGCCGTAATGGAACAGTACCTCCGAAGTTATGTTTCCTACCAACAAGATGATTGGGCTCGAATGCTACCAATGGCCGAATTTGCGACAAACAACCATGCTTCCGAAACAACAAAGGTCTCCCCGTTCTATGCCAATTCGGGAAGGAATCCGAGAATGACTTTTGGCCCTTTGGAACATGGTCGAACAACGGCTGAGGATCAAGCGAACCGTATTGCAAGAGAAATGAAGGATGTAGTAGATTTCCTAAGAGAAGAGATGTTTCGAGCGCAAAGGATACAAGAAGAATCAGCCAACAGGAATCGAACTCCAGCTCCTCGGTACCATTTAGGAGATAAAGTTTTCCTATCGACTCGTCATATTCTAACCAAACGACCTTCCAAGAAATTCGACTGGAAACGTATTGGACCTTATAGTGTTAAGCGCATTGTTAATCCCTACGCTTACGAGTTGGAACTTCCCCGGTCAATGAAAATTCACCCAGTATTCCATGTTTCACTATTGTGACCTATTGCGAATGATCCTTTACCGGGACAACAACAGTTACCACCACCTCCGGTTGAGATCGAAGGAGAAGAAGAATGGGAAGTCGAAGATATTTTGGATTCGAGGAAACGAAGAGGAAGGTTTGAGTACTTGGTACGATATAGAGGATATGATGAAGCCTCCTGGCAACCACTATCAGACCTTGAACATTCACCTGATATTGTCAAACGATTCCATGAGCGTTATCCAGGAAAGCCTAAGCCTACCAGGAGGTAGGCCTTAGAGGGAGGCGTGGTCTGTAACGGCAATCAGGTATTTTTGGCTAGGCGATAAACTGGAACGAGGGAAGGAGGTATTGTGCAGTGGAATTAGGATTTGTAATGGGGATTTCTATTACATTCTTTTGGTTTCTGTTACGTGAAGGTATTAGTCATCGTTGGATTATGGGTGGATATATAAGGAGGCGTTGTCTTGTGTTTTTGTCTGTTTTCCTTCTTCTCTTCTTTCCTTACGCAACCTCTGTATTTATTCTACGAATACTATTCTTGTCCGCACTACGTCATAGGGCTCTGATCGGTTTATCATACCAGGTAGAGCCACCCATAGTCCATAGTCAAAGCATACCTTTACGTCTACGTCCACATCTACGTCACTACCTAGGTTGTATTCCTTGGCACTATAGTGTATCGCTTACGGTCCCCGTGATAGCTTCCTAGCCCAACTAATTGGCAGGTAGCCGGTCATTCCTTCTTCCAAAGTAGCCACCTCCCATCGGAGTGTCTCCTTATGATCTCCCATAGTCATGCGGACCGGATGAGTATAATACTCACCTCCTCCCATCATGACATCTCCTTGAGCATCAAGCATTGTCAGAGGTTGATCCCGCCGCACTAAGGGAATTCCATGCTTCCTGACAAAACTCTGGTTGAGGATTGCTCCTGTACAACCCGTGTCAAACAGGAAACACCCTTGGGCGTTTTCATCCTTTCCTTTGACCGTCCATGACAGTCCTGCCTTCAGTATAGGTCTTTTTCCATGTACTGGTAAAGAAGGAAGCCTCTGTTCCAACTTTCTTTGCTTGACAGTGGGTTCTGCACTCGTTTCTCTTTGTCTTTTCAACATGGCTAATAGCTTCGGGCACTACTAAGATCAAAGATCCTTTGGTTCTATTCCCAAGCGATAATATAGCAGGTATGATGTATAGTAATTTGGTAGTGGCTGGAAGTGTCTTCGTAGCAAAATATAACTTTGGTAGAGCACTGACAGACCAGCTGTTTCGGGTCTTCAACCCATCCTCAGAGTGCTTGGAGCAATCAAATAGGCAGAAACACAATCAAAAATTTCTTCAAGAGAAACATAGAAACCGAAAACCCATAAAAGAAAACTTAGTAAACATAGACCCAAACAGACACTTTTCTACCAGATGATTTCATTGTCCGAGTCTTGCTCAGGCTGAAAAACAAAATCTTCTGTAACCTCGGGGAGTACAACAAGTGGATCTTCTGCTACTACAGCAGCCACTTTAGCCTTCTTCTGAGAGTTGGACTTGCCATTTCCTCTTTTCCGCTTTTGTACTCTTACTGCCACCACTCGGACAACAGTAGGTTCCTTTGACCAACAATCGGTCCATTTGTGTCTGGACTTGCCGCACTATTGCACAAGTCAGTCTATGCACTCTACCAATAGGGAGTACCGGAAGGTCATACCTTCAAGCATACTTCTGCTTTCCTTCTTTCTTCTAGAATATCCCCCGGGATACCCTTCAGTTCCACCGCTTTATCCTTAGGTCCAGGAGTCTTCTGAGGTCCGGAGGAGCTCACAGCTTCTCTTTTCCTCTTAGGCTGCTGGTCCTTCTGAGCGGGAGGATCTTTCTTGGTCCGAGGGTGCGCTTTCTCAGCTGCCATCCCTTGGTACCTCTCATGGGTGTGCCCTAACTCTCTTAGAGCAGCTATCCACTCCATCAAGGACTTTGGCTTAGGATTAAAAAGAGCCCAACTCATGCCTAGGTCCGGGAGGAGGGAATTATGAATCTTATCATCCACCAACTGACCCTCATAGCCAGTCTTCCACATCAGCTGAATGATAGTGTTCAGGAAGAGGTCTATTCCTCCTCGAGCTGTGTGGGTGAGGGTATTCCATTGGGCTACAGCATCATCTCTAGAGATGGCTTCACCGAAGGCAGCTCTAAAAGCATCCACAAAGGAATCCCAACGCTTCCATCTCTGATCCAACTGCACCGGCATTCCAGCAAGACGGTTGGCGGAGGCTTGATCAATTGAATTGTGGTATGCCTCATACCATCGGATCGCTGCCTCGCCTTCCATCAAGTTGCCTGCATATCGGATCTTGACCTCCTCGGAGGTAAATGACAGGCTCTCAATGGAGAACACATTCTCACATTGCCGGATGAAGGTCTCCACTTGCTCCGCCTTGCCCTGAAACTTGAAGGGTGGTGGTGCCTTTGGTTCTCGAGCTCTGGTGGAAGTAGAAGGGTGAGAGGTGGCCGGAGGTTGATACTGCTGGGACATCATCGCCAACAGATTCTTCTGTTGCTTCTCCAACTTCTTCTTAAGGTATCTCCGCCAGCCTCTTCTGTCACCACCTTCTGGTTCCGAGTCTGAGCTGTCAGAACTGTCTGAATCTCCTGGAGTGGGAGCGCGGGCTACTGGAGGTGGAGGGTTCTGATTTCCACCACTTCCTCCCTGTGCCTGAGCTGGAGGGTTCTGATTTCCGCCACTTCCTCCCTGTGCCTAAGCAGGAGGGGGAGCAGCGGCCGCAGCAGGAGGAGCCACAGGTGCTACCGGCGCCAGATTGCTGGCCAGTAGTGAGGTTGCTGCTGATTGAGCGGCCCCAGACATGGTGAACCTTCCTGGGTTCCTGGCTAGCGGGCTGGGAGGTCCTCGGCCTGCTCCTGGGTAGAGTTCTCCCTCATAGTCAAAGGATCGGTCGGCTAATCTGAGGAATGGGTTTACTCCTGCAAAGCGACTAGGAGGTAAGGGAGATGCTCCCACCGCTGGCTGGACAATAGGAACAACTCTCCTAGTGGATCTGACCGGAAATGCTGCGAAGGGACTGGTCTTCCGCTGCATTGCCCTGGTGGCTGCCCTGGACGAGGACCTGGAGCCTGGATTTGGTGCCGGAGTTGCTGGTCTCCCTACCATTAGCCTTCCTTCATCAAGGGCTTTCTGTATCTCGGCAACAAAGTCTGGTGGAGTTGCCGGGTTTGTCCATTCAATCTCCATGGCATCGGCTTCCAGTTCATCTCTCTCTGCATACTTTCGGAGTTCTTCCTGGACAGAGTTGACTTCATGCCTCATGTATTCAAGAGCTTCTGCCATCAGAGCATTCTGTGCTGCCTGGCGCTCTTGTACAAGGAGTAGTGCCTGACTGCCCCGGGTCAACTGATTCTGCAGGCTATGCTGGAGGTAGGTCTGAAGCTCTGTGAAGAACTGTTGGATGGAAACCTCGTCGGTATCCTGCCAGGCAGGCTCACAACTGGGAATGTAGGTCTGTAGAGCGGTCCTGGGTTTCTTAACAAGCTGTGTCTGCCCGGTGGCATCAAGCTGGAGGGGCACCGGCTGCCATTCAATCTGAAGGGGTGCATCTGGAGCCGGGAGGGCGGACATTTTGTATAGAGGAAGAATAATCTAAAGGTGACTTGAGCCTAAAAGATTATCTGTAACGGGGGTCTTTTCTAAGAGAAATAGAAGCAGATAGAATAGAGACGGCCGTGCAAGATAGACAATCAGGTTGCAGATTATTCAAAGATACTATCGCTAGAACTCAATAATCTTTAAGGGCTCTGCTACCGATAAGAACTTGGTTTTCTTCTCTGATGAAGACTGGAGAGAACCGGACTGAAGGGCGAGAATGAACCTGAGTACTTATACTCCGAAGGCCTCTATTCTCTGCTCCTAACTCCTTTACTAAGTTCCGGTGGGCCTTCCCTCAGTACCGGAAACAATACCACCGCTACCCCGCTTTTCTCTAAGCGTCAGCAGGTGTTTCCGATACCCAAGGCAACCACCCTTAGTCAAAGCCTTTGTAACACCTGCAGCCTTGGTTGCCACACAACCGAGGACCTGCATGAATGAGCTGCCGCTCAGGTGTAAGCTTAATCATTGCTGTAGAGCTTTCGCTTATTGTAGACTTCCCTACCATAGTCCCTGCCTTTCGGCGGAACTACAATGCTCAGAGGATACAGTGGATCACCGGAGAATCAGAGCTTCACTCCGGCCGGTCTGCTAGACACTGGCGAGGCATAGACTCGTCAGTCATTGCTCCCATGAATAGATCCCCTTCCTAGCGCCCGGAATGTAGTTACTCTAACAGCTGGTAGCTAACCACACTGCCGGTACTTGCATATCACCGTGCAACTGGCTTCTAACAATAACTCTCAGCATGTAACCGGGCCCTGTATGTACTCATACACCAGACAGTTGAAATGGCTCCGTTACAGGTGCGGTGCGATCAATATGCGACCAAATGCGGAGTTGCGGTTTTCCTAGTTAAAAAACACGTTTTCGACCCCAATAATAACCCCCGGAGCGTCAAACCGCCGGAGGGGAGTGCCTTTGGACCGGTGGATATATGAGGGACAGCTGGAATCAATCGGATCGAAGATCGGACCACCCGGAGCGAATCGGCGCAAGCTACCAGCCGACCGAGTACCTATCGGCGGTACCTGTGGGCATGAGAGGACTCTGCTATGTGGGAAAGCGATGTGGGAAGAGGCCTTAGTAGGTAGCCTTGCCGTCCGAGACCTCCGAATAGCCGACGCTGACGATTATCCACCAGACGGCCGATGGAGAAGAAACATCGACACGGAAACGTGCATTAGAGTGGATAAATAGGTTGAGGGGTTTCAGCGGGTTTAGGAGTTTGGGTTACGGACTTAGGAGTTAAATGTTCTGGGTTGTTTTTCAGGGTCTCGGGCATGCCCCGAGTGTATACTGTATTATTAGTAGACTGGGTCCTCGAGACATAAGCGAGGGATATAAATACTGTGTCATTCACTGACTAGCCAAACCATCATCGGCGAAATCAGAGTCTTAACAATATAAATCATTGATACGTGAGTTACAACTTTATTTGACTATACTTTTGGAATTACTTTACTCTACTGTGACTTCGGACTCTACCTGAACTATTACGTCGAAGACGGTCGAATCCTATACACTAACTCTAGTGAATCTTTGTTGATAACGTAGCTCGCGGGGCCCGTATCGGATCGAGGAGATTCATACTCGACGTTGACTGAAGAGAACTTGGAGACTCCTACCTTTGTAGCTGTTAGCCGAACTCTGAGCTCTGCGTAGTGTACTCTTGTGGTCTGGTACGCATCCCTCACAGTATATTGTTACTCACAAGTTCACTTGGAGTAACGAAGTCACCTCAAAAAGAAGAACTATCATCATTATCCCCAATTGCAATGACTACCATAAGGGATAATTACTTCATAGATACCTCGGCAGTAACTGAGGAGGCCGGAGGGGAAGATTCTATGGTAATATCAAGGGCTGATAGCCCAGATCCTCTACTCCAGAGAGAACCCTCTACACAAACTAGGTCGACGAGTAAACGCTCTGCTCAAGCCCAGTTTACGAGGTCCATGCAGGAGTTTTGGATACCCATGAGGCACAAATGAGGGATCTTGGTACAGCTGGACAGGCCGTTTGGCAGCAGCTACAAAACCTCCAGGAACAAGTGCAAGGGGGTGGGCAGATCCTGGATAAGAAAGTACGGCAAGAAGCCATCGCCCAGAAGCAACATCTCGAATCGCTCTTTAAGCTCGTTGAAAATGTTCGACAAATGCAGGAAGCCGCACGAGCCGCCGACCACGAGGTTCTGGACAGTAACCATCGAATTACCCAGAACCAACTGTTGGAAGTGGAACGACAGCTGAGAGTTGCAAGAGAAGAACGAGAGCAGGAGAAAAGGGAACAGCGGGAACTGTTGGCACAATTTAAGCAGTCCGACGACGTCCGAAACCAACGAATAGCCGAGATGGAGGAACGTCTACGACAACATTTGTCGGTAGCACCCTCCATGGTGAGTATTCCCCTGGACCCTAATGCACCCCAAACGGTTCCTGTTGGGAATGGCAAGAATCCTGAAAATACTGGCCCATTAGGAGGAAATGCTGGTCCTGTAGGGGGAAATGGAGGCAGGCAACCGGAGGACGCCGGCCCGGTGCAGGGAAATAGTGGCAGGAAACCGGTGGGAGCTGGCCCCGTCGGCGGGAATGGTGGAAATCAACCTCCCCAGAACCCGCCAAGAGGAAACGTTGGGGGAGACCCAGAACCTTCCGACGACGATGACGACGATAACAGCGAATGGTCGCACGGTCGGAAGAATTGGAGAATGAACCGAGGCGGGAACCGGAACTCGGCGCCGCCTGAAGATGACGGTATGGTAGACTCGCTTGCCAAAATACCCTTTGAGTTCGATAATGCCAGGAAGCACAACCTGCGGCATTGGCTCATGGAGTGCGAGATCTACTTCGAGCAGAAGCCCAAGAAGTTCCGAACGGACAGAAACAAGGTGCTGTTCGCTGGAACGTATACGTGTGGGTTGGCAAAGGAATGGTTTATGGAGTATATCGAGACCAAGATGCTAGGTCCGGCAGCTGCCGACTACGCTACTTGGACTCGGTTCCGTCAGGAGATCAGGAAACGCTTCTTAAGCACTCAGGAGGCTATGGAAAACGCGATGAAGATGCAGCAGTTCAAGTACTCTGCTAACATCGGCGACTACCTGATGAGGATGGAGATTATGAACCAGCATGCTCAAATGAAAGGAGCATCCTCTCGTGCCGCCCTGCTCCAAGGGCTACCTAATGAACTTCGAGAGCGCCACTCACGCTTCGATCCAACCGATGACGACTCCGAGTAGATCCAACAGTTGGAACGAGCCGGCAAGGCTCACGAGGCTTATCAAGAGCAAATGAAGATGTTTGTAACGGGGGTCTCTTCTAAGAGAAATAGAATAAGATAGAATAGAGACGGCCGTGCAAGATAGACAATCAGGTTGCAGATTATTCAAAGATACTATCGCTAGAACTCAATAATCTTTAAGGGCTCTGCTACCGATAAGAACTTGGTTTTTCTTTCTGATCAAGACTGGAGAGAATAGGACTGAAGGGCGGGAATGAACCTGAGTACTTATACTCCGAAGGCCTCTGTTCTCTGCTCCTAACTCCTTTACTAAGTTCCGGTGGGCCTTCCCTCAGTACCGGAAACAATACCACCGCTACCCCGCTTTTCTCTAAGCGTCAGCAGGTGTTTCCGATACCCAAGGCAACCACCCTTAGTCAAAGCCTTTGTAACACCTGCAGCCTTGGTTGCCCCACAACTGAGGACCTGCATGAATGAGCTGCCGCTCAGGTGTAAGCTTAATCATTGCTGTAGAGCTTTCACTTATTGTAGACTTCCCTAGCATAGTCCCTGCCCTTCGGCGGACTTACAATGCACCGAGGATACAGAGGATCACCGGTCAATCAGAGCTTCACTCTGGCCGGTCTTCTAGTCACTGGCGAGGCATAGACTCGTCAGTCATTGCTCCCATGAATAGATCCTCTTCCTAGCGCCCGGAATGTAGTTACTCTAACAGCTGGTAGCTAACCACACTGCCGGTACTTGCATATCACCGTGCAACTGGCTTCTAACAATAACTCTCAGCATGTAACCGGGCCCTGTGTGTACTCATACACCAGACAGTTGAAATGGCTCCGTTACACCACTCCCCTCTTCCAGGATCTTGGTCTCCGAGATCTATAACCATTCTATTACCATTCTATATGACAAGAAACTCCGTGATATGCAAGGAAATGAAAACCCAAAGGAAATAATCTACACCCCAACAATCCGCTTGTCCTTGGGTTTCTTAGGATACCTCATATGGAAATCCCGAAGGGCTTCTTCAGCACTCTTCTTGAGATGCTCCCAAGGTTCCCATGTAGCATCCTCGTTTTCATAACCTTCCCATAGCACTAGGTATTCCACTAGTCTCCTCTTCTTGTTGACCCGGCTATCAGCTACCTCTCGGACAACCCAGTTCTGTTCTCCTTCAATCTCCTCAGGTTCCGGTGGTGGAACTCTTCTCTCAGGATCTACCGGTGCTCTGTAAGGTTCCAGAAGAGAGACATGAAAGACCGGGTGGAATCCCATTTGAGGGGGAAGAGAGAGCTTGTAGGCACGGGTACCAATAGCTTCTAAGACCTTGAAGGGTCCCATCTTCTTCTGATCCAGTTTTCCCAAAGGCCGCTTTGTTTGCACATTGCGCCGGTCCAACATTACTTCATCTCCGGGCTTGATTTCAGGCGGTGCCAGGGCATGAGCATCATACCACCGGGCCATCCTTAATCTAGCTTTACCCAAGCTGGCGTTCATAGCCTGCCAGGTAGATTCCCATTGAGATATCATGACCTCGCTTGCTGGATTGTTCCATTCTACTCCTTCCTTTGGGGCCGGCCAGTTGGTCCTGGGTTCATATCCATAGTTGGCATAGAAAGCCGATACTTTGGTAGACTCAGAGACCGCCGAGTTATAAGCATACTCTGCCAGAGGCAAGAGTTCTGCCCAGTCATCCTGTTGATATGAACAATAACTCCGCAAGTAATGTTCCAGGGTCTGATTAACTCTTTCTGTCTGGCCGTCCGTTTGGGGGTGGAAAGATGTGGACATCTTCAGCTTCACATTGAGGAGACTCATGAGAGATTGCCAAAAGTGAGAAATGAACCTGCTATCTCTGTCCGAGACTATGTCATCAGGCAAACCATGGAGTCTCCAAACTTCCTTCAAGAACAATTTAGCCAAATCTTCCGTTTTATTGAGGGTAGGAAGAGGGATGTAGTGTGCCATCTTCGAAAAGCGGTCCACTATTACCCAGATCTTTGTAAACCCACTAGATTCCGGTAGTCCCACAATGAAGTCCATAGAGATGGAAGTCCATGGCCGATAGGGTATCTCCAACGGTTGGAGCATACCAAACTTCTTGTGTCTTGAGGTCTTATTCCTCTGGCAGCTGTCACAGCTCCGGACATATTCCTCAACATCCTTATCCATGTTGGGCCAAAAGAAGTTATTTTTCACCCGCTCTAGTGTCTTAAATTGGCCAAAATGACCAGCCACCTTAGAGTCATGGGTATCGGACAGTATTTCCATCTGAAGCTTCTTGTCCTTGGGTATGTACCATCTATTCTTGTAGAAGATGAGACCGTTCTTGACCGACAAGTTCTGGTCCAAATTTGGTTTCCTTTCAACCAGGGAGCGGTGCAATTCCTGCCAGAAACTATCCTCTTTAGCAGCCGTGTATAGGCGCTCTAAGAATGTATTCTGCAATTGATTCACCCTGACAGCCACTAGCTTTGCAGGATCCAAAACCAATTGACCTGGCCTAAAAAAGATCTGTGGCTCCGGCTGCAGAGTTTCACCTCCCTCTCCAAGGCGGTGATCCCAGCGCCTAGATAGCACATCAGTCTTGCCATTCTTTTCTCCCGGTCTGTAGACAACTTTAAAATTGTAGCCTGCGAGGTCCTCAGACCATCTAGCTTGCCGCCTAGTGAGAACCTTGGTAGAATTAAAGTACTCCAAGTTCTTGTGGTCTGTAAAAACCGTGATCTCTTGCTCACAGGATTTGAGCATGTGTTCCCATTCCCGGAAAGAGGCTACAATAGCTCCCATTTCCTTATCATGAATGTCATAGTTGATCTCAGCAGGGGAGAACTTCTTAGAATAGAATGCCACCGGATGTAGCTTCCCATCATCCCCATACTGAGAGAGCACCGCTCCCTTGGCAAAATCACTGGCATCTGTCTCGACCACCGTTCTCCTACTAGGGTCAAAATGAAGGAGGATTGGAGCGCTTGTGAACAGCCTCTTGAGTTCTTCAAAGGCCTGCTCATGTGCTGCTGTCCAATACCATTTCTTGTCTTTTTGCAGGAGGTCAGTTAGTGGTTTGCAAACCTTACTGAAGCCTTCAATAAAGCGGCGATAGAAGTTTGCAAATCCGAGGAATGCCTGTACTGCCTTGATATTCTCAGGGACCGGCCATTCCTTAACTGCCTCCACCTTGTCTTCTGACATAGATACTCCTTGTTCCGAGATATGATAGCCTAGGTATTCTACTTCTCGGACATGGAAGGATGTCTTATTGATCGAGGCACAGAGCTTAGCTTCCCTAAGCTTCTGTAGTACCTTCTTGACCAATAGCTCATGCTCTTTCTCAGTCTCCGAGTAGATGAGGATGTCATCGATATAGACAACTACTCCTTCATCCAGTAGTTCCTTTAGCACATCATTGATCATTGCCTGGAAAGCGGAGGGAGCATTGCATAGGCCAAATGGCATCACATTGTACTGATACAGTCCATAGCGGGTTCTGAAAGCGGTTTTCCACTCATCACCTTCGGCTATCCTGATCAAATTGAAGCCTTTCTTCAGGTCTATCTTTGTGAAGATCTTGGCCTTGAACAACCTGTCTCTGAGCTCACTCATGATAGGCAGCGGGTACTTGTCCTTGACAGTGACCTTGTTCAAACCTCTATAATCCACACAAATCCGCAAAGTCCCGTCCTTCTTAGGAATGAACAGTATGGGTGCCGCAGCAGGGCTATTCGATCTAGAGATCTTTCCTGAAGACAACTCTTTGTCCAGGTACTCTCGGAGGGCCTTCAACTCTGGAGCGGAGCATGGGTATAGCGGGCCAAATGGGGGAGCGGTCCCAGGCAAGAGTTTGATCTTCAGATCATTATGGGAATGCGGCGGCATTTCCTCAATCTTCTCTTGACTGAACACATCAGCCCAATCCCGGTATAGGTGGTGTATTTTCTCAGCAATATCACCTCCGTCCTCATCATGCCATACTGAACCAACCAATTGATAGACTGTCTCTTCTTCTTCCAACATTTGGTATGGAGAGATCAGTTCAATCTTGGTGGCCGCTGGGAGACAATTCTGCTTGCAGTAGTCACTCCTCCAGCTCATGGTGTTGAGTTCCCAATTAATGTCCGGGTTATGCTTCCTAGCCCAACTAATTGGCAGGTAACCGGTCATTCCTTCTTCCAGTGTAGCCACCTCCCATCGGAGTGTCTCTTTATGATCTCCCATAGTCATGCGGACCGGGTGAGTGTAATACTCGCCTCCTCCCATCATGACATCTCCTTGTGCATCAAACATTGTCAGAGGTTGATCCCGCCGCACTAAGGGAATTCCATGTTTCCTGACAAAACTCTGGTTGAGGATAGCTCCTGTACAACCGGTGTCAAACAGAAAAGACCCTTGGGCGCCTTCATCCTTTCCTTTGACCGTCCATGACAGTCCTGCCTTTAGTATAGGTCTTTTTCCATGTACTGGTAAGGAGGGAAGCCTCTGTTCCAACCTTCTTTGCTTAACAGCGGGTTCTGAACTTGTTTCTCTTTGTCTTTTCAACATAGCTAATAGCTTCGGGCACTACTAAGATCAGAGATCCTTTGGTTCTATTCCCAAGCGGTAATATAGCAGATATATTGTGTAGTAGTCTTTTTAGCAGCGGTTTGGAAGTGTCTTGGTAGCAAAATATAACTTTGGTAGAGCACTGACAGACCAGCTGTTTCGGGTCTTAAACCCATCCTCAGAGTGCTTGGAGCAATCAAATAGGCGGAAACACAATCATAATTTATTCAAGAGAAACATAGAAACCAAAACCCCATATAAAAGAAAACTAGTAAACATAGACTAAAACAGACACTTTTTCTACCAGATGATTTCATTGTCCGAGTCTTGCTCAGGCTGAAAAACAAAATCTTCTGTAACCTCCGGGAGTACAACAAGTGGATCTTCTGCTACTACAGCAGCCACTTTAGCCTTCTTCTGAGAGTTGGATTTGCCATTCCCTCTTTTCCGTTTTTGTACTCTCACTGCTGCCACTCGGACAACAGTAGGTTCCTTGGACCAACAATCGGTCCATTTGTGTCTGGACTTGCCGCACTATTGCACAAGTCAGTCTATGCACTCTACCAATAGGGAGTACCGGAAGGTCATACCTTCAAGCATACTTCTGCTTTCCTTCTTTCTTCTAGAATATCCCCCGGGATACCCTTCAGTTCCACCGCTTTGTCTTTAGGTCCTGGAGTCTTCTGAGGTCCGGAGGAGCTCGCAGCTTCTCTTTTCCTCTTAGGCTGCTGGTCCTTCTGAGCGGGAGGATCTTTCTTGGTCCGAGGGTGCGCTTTCTCAGCTGCCATCCCTTGGTACCTCTCATGGGTATGCCCTAACTCTCTTAGAGCAGCTATCCGCTCCATCAAGGACTTTGGCTTGGGGTTGAAAAGAGCCCAACTCATGCCTAGGTCCGGGAGGAGGGAGTTATGGATCTTATCATCCACCAACTGACCCTCATAGCCAGTCTTCCACATCAGCTGAATAATAGTATTCAGGAAGAGGTCTATTCCTCCTCGAGCTGTGTGGGTGAGGGTATTCCATTGGGCTAAAGCATCATCTCTAGAGATGGCTTCACCGAAGGCAGCTCTAAAAGCATCCACAAAGGAATCCCAGCGCTTCCATCTCTGATCCAACTGCACCGGTATTCCAGCAAGGCGGTTGGCGGAGGCTTGATCAATTGAATTGTGGTATGCCTCATACCATCGGATCGCTGCCTCCCCTTCCATCAAGTTGCCTGCATATCGGATCTTGACCTCCTCGGAGGTAAATGACAGGCTCTCAATGGAGAACACATTCTCACATTGCCGGATGAAGGTCTCCACTTGCTCCGCCTTGCCCTGAAACTTGAAGGGTGGTGGTGCCTTTGGTTCTCGAGCTCTGGTGGAAGTAGAAGGGTGAGAGGTGGCCGGAGGTTGATACTGCTGGGACATCATCGCCAACAGATTCTTCTGTTGCTTCTCCAACTTCTTCTTAAGGTATCTCCGCCATCCTCTCCTGTTACCACCTTCTGGTTCCGAGTCTGAGCTGTCAGAACTGTCTGAATCCCCAGGAGCAGGGGCGCGGGCCACGGGAGGTGGAGGGTTCTGATTTCCACCACTTCCACCCTGTGCATTGGCTGGAGGGTTCTGGCTTCCACCGCTTCCACCCTGTGCATTGGCTGGAGGGGGAGCGGTGGCCGCAGCAGAAGAGGCCACAGGTGCTACTGGTGCCGGATTGCTGGCCAGTGGTGAGATTGCTGCTGGTTGAGCGGCCCCAGACATGGTGAACCTTCCCGGGTTCCTGGCTAGCGGACTGGGAGGTCCTCGGCCGGTACCTGAGAAGAACTCTCCTTCATAGTCAAAGGATCGGTCAGCTCCTCCAAGGAGTGGGTGTGTTCCACCGAAGTGGCTAGGTGGTAAGGGTGAAGCCCCCACCGCTGGCTGCACAATAGGGATAACTCTCCTAGTGGATCGGACCGGAAATGCTGCGAAGGGACTGGTCTTCCGCTGCATTGTTCTGGTGGCTGCCCTGGACGAGGACCTAGAGCCTGGATTTGGTGCCGGAGTTGCTGGTCTACCCACCACCAGTCTTCCTTCATCAAGGGCTCTCTGTATCTCGGCAACAAAGTCTGGTGGAGTAGCCGGGTTTGTCCACTCAATCTCCATGGCATCGGCATTCAGCTCATCCCTCTCCACATACTTCCGAAGTTCTTCCTGAACAGAGTTGACCTCCCTCCTCATGTACTCAAGAGCCTCTGCCATCAGAGCATTCTGTGCTGCCTGGCGCTCTTGTACAATGAGTAGGGCCTGACTGCCCCGGGTCAACTGATTCTGCAGGCTGTGTTGGAGGTAGGTCTGGAGCTCTGTAAAGAACTGTTGGACGGAGATCTCATCGGTATCCTGCCAGGCAGGCTCACAGCCAGGAATGTAGGTCTGTAGAGCGGTCCTGGGTTTTTTGACAAGCTGTGTCTGCCCGGTGGCATCCAGTTGGAGGGGCACCGGCTGCCATTCAATCTGAAGGAGTGCATCTGGAGCCGAGAGGGCGGACATTTTGTATAGAGAAAGAATAATCTGAAGGTGATTTGAGCCTTAAAGATTATCTGTAACGGGGGTCTCTTCTAAGAGAAATAGAATAAGATAGAATAGAGACGGCCGTGCAAGATAGACAATCAGGTTGCAGATTATTCAAAGATACTATCGCTAGAACTCAATAATCTTTAAGGGCTCTGCTACCGATAAGAACTTGGTTTTTCTTTCTGATCAAGACTGGAGAGAATAGGACTGAAGGGCGGGAATGAACCTGAGTACTTATACTCCGAAGGCCTCTGTTCTCTGCTCCTAACTCCTTTACTAAGTTCCGGTGGGCCTTCCCTCAGTACCGGAAACAATACCACCGCTACCCCGCTTTTCTCTAAGCGTCAGCAGGTGTTTCCGATACCCAAGGCAACCACCCTTAGTCAAAGCCTTTGTAACACCTGCAGCCTTGGTTGCCCCACAACTGAGGACCTGCATGAATGAGCTGCCGCTCAGGTGTAAGCTTAATCATTGCTGTAGAGCTTTCACTTATTGTAGACTTCCCTAGCATAGTCCCTGCCCTTCGGCGGACTTACAATGCACCGAGGATACAGAGGATCACCGGTCAATCAGAGCTTCACTCTGGCCGGTCTTCTAGTCACTGGCGAGGCATAGACTCGTCAGTCATTGCTCCCATGAATAGATCCTCTTCCTAGCGCCCGGAATGTAGTTACTCTAACAGCTGGTAGCTAACCACACTGCCGGTACTTGCATATCACCGTGCAACTGGCTTCTAACAATAACTCTCAGCATGTAACCGGGCCCTGTGTGTACTCATACACCAGACAGTTGAAATGGCTCCGTTACAATGTTGGGGAAAGCGGAGTCGAGAGGAAGGGAGGCGAATAATGGTGGGAACTCGCGGCAAAAGGAGAAGGGGTTTAAGATCAAGGGAAGAGCTCAGACTGAGGAGAAAGAAAAAGGGCAAGATAAGAAGAGCACCAGCAAGAACAAGTCGGGGAATAAGCCAATATACCACGACTACGACGAAGCCACTAAAGGAGTTCCACAGCCGGTCCGAGAACAGCGAAAGACCGATGGAGCCTGTGTGCGATGTGGCCGAAAAGGTCATCTTTGGAAATGGTGTCGTTCAGATGCTAACAGCAGTGCATCTATATCTTCTTTCTCCCGAAAGCGTACCCGCGATGACAATGGCGACCACGATATGGAACCACCGGAACCCCAACCTCAGAGAAAGCGTATGAGGCACCGCGCTAGAAAGCCGGCTGCTACGGCTGCTGCGGAGTACACCAGTAGGCAAGCGTTTGTGCGAGAACGCGGATCGGAATCTGAGATGGATTTCGACGAGGATTTTTAAAAGGGGACTCTGATGAGTCAGGTCAGGAGTATCCCCAGATTGCTATGTTATCACTGACGGAAAACAACAAAAAAAATATGAAAAGAAAAAGGCAGGAAGGGAGAGCGTCCCATCCGGAGAAAAAACAGAAAATTTTGGAGGAACCTATTCACGGTCCTCGACCTATCGTTAATCAGTTCCTTTGTTTTGCGGAAAAATGTTTACCTTGTAAGGTGTTGTTGGATACTGGTGCAACTGGCCCTGTTTTGTCTGCTGTTTTTGTTGATAGTTTTGAGGTCCCGAAGGTGAAACGAGACATCCCGGCCCGGGTATTTGGATTTACGGGAGAAGTTATGAAGGGCACGGGACACGCCTTTACACAACCATTAATTATAACGTCAAAGGGGCATCAAGTACAGTTATCATTCGAGATCGCCCCTCTCCCGGTTGGCATCGATGCAATACTACCGAATTGGTGGTTGAAAGAACACAAGCCGGTACTAGGGGCAAATGGGGAAGTTTCCTACGATGGTGAGAACTGTAAGAGTCGATGCTTCACTGACAAGGAACCTCGAATAGAAATGGATGAGGGTGTACTGGACGATCCGGAGGCCCAATTCATCGGTAGCATCTGTCTATTGGAAGATGAATCGGTTAACCTCCGTGAAACTCTTCCCTCTTGGCTCCATGGGTTCCTTAAAGTCTTTCTACCGTCGGAAGCAGACAAATTACCACCGCATCGATCTTACGACCATGCGATAGACCTCGAACCAGGGAAGCAACCACCATGGGGACCCGTTTACTCCCTATCCGAAGTCGAGCTGAAGGTGCTTCGGGAGTACCTAGACAAAATGTTGCGATTGGGAAAGATTAGGCCGAGCAAATCCCCAGCAGGAGCCCCAATTCTATTTGTGAAGAAGAAGGACGGTAGTCTGCGACTTTGCGTTGACTACCGTGGACTTAACCGTGTGTCCATCAAGAATAGGTATCCGTTACCGCTTATGGACGAGCTGCGAGATCGAGTAGCAGGCGCGGTTATCTTCTCGAAAATTGACCTGAAGGAAGGTTACAACCTCATCAGGATCAAAGACGGTGACGAGTGGAAAACAGCCTTTCGTACGCGGTACGGGCATTTTGAGTACCTCGTCATGCCTTTTGGGCTGGCAAATGCGCCGGCGACCTTCCAGAACATGATGAATGATGCACTGAGGGAATTTTTGGATCAAGGTGTAGTAGTATACCTTGATGATATCCTAATATATAGCAAGTCTCGAGAGGAACACAGGGAGCTGGTCGGTAAAGTACTTAGCAGACTGCAAGAATACAACCTAGTCGCCAACCCGAAGAAATCGTTCTTCGAGCTCACCGAAATCGAGTTCCTCGGATACATCCTTGCCCCAGCAGGTGTCACCATGGCACTGGATAAGGTTATGTCTGTTACGAATTGGCAAGCCCCGCGCAGCGTTAAAGAAGTACAGATCTTTATGGGCTTTGCCAACTTCTACAGAAGGTTTATCCACAATTTCTCCGGGGTCTGTAAACCCATTACCGATTGTCTCAGGAGTGATGCTAAGAACTTTGTCTAGTCTATGATGGCCCAAGCAGCCTTCGAAAAACTCAAAACCCTGTTTATGTCTGCGCCGATCTTGGTACACTTCTCTCCAGATCGCCAGACTATCGTGGAAACGGACGCAAGTGATTTTGCTATCGCCGCAATTCTATCCCAGGTTATTGACGGAAAGACTCACCCTGTTGCCTTCTATTCTCGAAAACTTAACCCAGCGGAACTCAACTACGACGTCTGGGATAAGGAGATGTTGGGAATTGTGTCAGCCTTCAAGCAATGGCGTCACTACCTCGAAGGACCTAGCCGAACGGTTCTCGTATATACGGATCACAAGAACTTGGAATATTTTTCAACAACCAAGGTTCTTAACCGACGACAGGCAAGGTGGGCTGAATCTTTGGCGGAATTTGACTTCAAGATTATTTACCGCCCGGGAACCAAAAATGGGAAGGCAGATGCACTATCGCGACGGCCGGAGTACCGTCCTGAAGGGGGAGGCACGCTTGGGAAACAGCCGATAGACAGGTTCTTTAAGCCCGGGCAGTTGGCGGAGGAAGAGTTTGTGGTATCAGCGGTGTCGCTTGCCTCCAAGAGAGTGATCGACTGGTCTAAGAATTTTCTGGATCATGTCAGGCAGGCGGCATCGGGAGACCCGATATGGGTAGGAATGAGAGAGAGAGTTGAGCAAGGGGAGAAGCTGGGGGAATTGAAGGATATTGCCGAGAAAGACGGGCTACTCTTCTATAAGAACCGACTCTATATCCCGGCAGACGACCGTATCAAGATCCGAATCGCACAGGCAGAACACGACTCGAAAGTGGCAGGACACTTTGGACAAGACAAGACACTGGAACTCATCACGCGTAACTTCTATTGGCCAAAAATGAACGAGTGGATTGATGACTACGTTCGGTCATGTGACGAGTGCCAGCGCAACAAACCCAGCCGCCATAAAAAATACAGTGCGCTTCTACCACTGTCCACGCCACATTTTGTCTGGCAATCGATATCAATGGACTTCGTCGTACAGTTACCGGAATCAAAGGGATACAATCAAATCTGGGTAGTAGTCGATAGGTTCTCGAAGATGTCGCACTTCATTCCCTTAGTACCAGAAACGACCGCGCAGGATTTAGCAAAGATATTCCTCGGTCAAATCTGGCGACTCCATGGGCTGCCTCTCGACATAGTTTCCGACAGGGACGCCAAGTTTACTTCAAGTTTTTGGGCATCTCTTATGGAATTGTTGGATGTGAGGATAAGAATGAGTACGGCTTTCCACCCTCAGACCGATGGGCAAACAGAGCGAGTCAATCAAACCCTCGAGCACTACTTACGAGCGTTTTGTAACTACGAGCAAGATGATTGGGCAGAGCTACTCCCGTTGGCGGAGTATGCTTACAACAACTCGGTTACCACCGCCACGGGTCAATCTCCGTTCTATACCAATTACGGTTATAACCCAAGAACCAACTGGCCGACGGAAGCTGAGGTGGTCAACCCAACCAGTGACCTGTATGCTCACTTCATCTGAGGAGTTCAGGATTCTGCTCTCGCCCGCTTAACAGACACCAGGGAGAAGATGGGGAAATACTATGATCGGAAACGGGATGAATCGCCGAACTTTAAGATAGGCGACATGGTCATGCTCAATGCGGCCAATATTAAGACACGCCGCTCCACCAAGAAGCTCGATCATAAGAAACTCGGTCCGTTCAAAATTATCCGACTAGCTGGGAAACGACCCTGTGAATTGGAACTGCCACCACAAGTCAAGATCCATAATGTGTTCCACATCGAACTCCTGGAACGTTATCGACAGAGCAGTATCCCAGGCCGAGAACAACGTCCCCCAACTCCCGAAGAGGTCGATAAGGACGGAGAGGTGCTGTACGAAGTGGAAAGTATCGTGGGGAGCCGGAAGAGCAGAAGAGGATTAGTGGAGTACTTGGTGAAATGGCGGGGCTATTCGATGAGTGACTGTACTTATCAAGTCATGGACGCTATGAACGAGGACGTACTTGATCTAGTGCGTGACTATCATCGAAGGAACCCCAAGGCCGTGAAGGACCAACGCCTGAGACTATAGAGGTACCCCACGGGGCTAAGTCCTTCCCCTCCACAGACACCACGGGTGATATGTGGAGCAGGTTTACTGGAACCATAGTCTGTCAGAAGATGTCCCGAGACGTAACACCCTGGAAGGGGGGTAAGCTGTTACGGGCATGCTAAGCATTTACGGAGTGAGAGAAAGGCTAGTAGATACCCCTATACCCGTTAATACTAATGGCAACACCACTATCAACTCCGGTTCGCACCTACGAGGTACGGTGCGATCAATATGCGACCAAATGCGGAGTTGCGGTTTTCCTACTTAAAAAACACGTTTTCGACCCTAATAATAACCCCCGGAGCGTCAAACCGCCGGAGGGGAGTGTTTTGGTACCGGTGGATATATGAGGGACAGCTGGAATCAATCGGATCGAAGATCGGACCGCTCGGAGCGAATCGGCGCAAGCTGCCAGCCGACCGAGTACCTATCGGCGGTACCTGTGGGCATGAGAGGACTCTGCTATGTGGGAAAGCGATGTGGGAAGAGGCCTGAACGGCCGATGGAGAAGAAACATCGACAGGGAAACGTGCATTAGAGTGAATAAATAGGTTCAGGGGTTTCAGCGGATTTTTGAGTTTGGGTTACGGACTTAGGAGTTAAAAGTTCTTGGTTGTTTTTCAGGGTCTCGGGTAGGCCCCGAGTGTATGCTGTATTATTAGAAGACTGGGTCCTCGAGACATAAGCGAGGGATATAAATACTGTGTCATTCACTGACTAGCCAAACCATCATCGGCGAAATCAGAGTCTTAACAATATAAATCGTTGATACGCGAGTTACAACTTTATTTGACTATACTTTTGGAATTACTTTACTCTATCGTGACTTCGAACTCTACCTGAACTATTACGTCGAAGACGGTCGAACATCAAACGCTAACTCTAGTGAATCTTTGTTGATAACGTAGCTCGCGGGGCCCGTATCGGATCAAGGAGAATTATACTCGACGTTGACTGAAGAGACCTTGGAGACTTCTACCTTTGTAGCGGTTAGCCGAACTCTGAGCTCTGCGTAGTGTACTCTTGTGGTCTGGTACGCATCCCTCACAGATAAGGAGATGCTAGGAATTGTGTCGGCCTTCAAGCAATGGCGTCACTACCTCGAAGGACCTAGCCGAACGGTTCTCGTCTATACGGATCACAAGAACTTAGAGTACTTCTCTACAACCAAGGTTCTTAACCGACGACAGGCAAGGTGGGCTGAGTCTTTGGCGGAATTTGACTTCAAGATTATTTACCGCCCGGGAACCAAAAATGGGAAGGCAGATGCACTATCGCGACGGCCGGAGTACCGTCCTGAAGGGGGAGGCACGCTTGGGAAACAGCCGATAGACAAGTTCTTTAAGCCCGGGCAGTTGGCGGAGGAAGAGTTTGTGGTATCAGCGGTGTCGCTTGCCTCCAAGGGGGTGATTGACTGGTCTAAGAATTTTCTGGATCATGTCAGGCAGGCGGCATCGGGAGACCCGATATGGGTAGGATTGAAAGAGAGAGTTGAGCAAGGGGAGAAGCTGGGGGAATTGAAGGATATTACTGAGAAAGACAGGCTACTCTTCTATAAGAACCGACTCTATATTCCGGCAGACGACCGTATTAAGATCCGAATAGCACAGGCAGAACACGACTCTAAGGTGGCAGGACACTTCGGACAGGATAAAACCTTGGAACTCATCACGCGTAACTTCTATTGGCCAAAAATGAACGAGTGGATTGATGATGACGTTCGGTCATGTGACGAGTGCCAGCGCAACAAACCCAGCCGCCATAAGAAATACGGTGTGCTTCTACCACTGTCCACGCCACATTCTGTCTGGCAATCGATATCAATGGACTTCGTCGTCCAGTTACCGGAATCAAAGGGATACAACCAAATCTGGGTAGTAGTCGATAGGTTCTCAAAGATGTCGCACTTCATCCCCCTAGTAGCAAAAACGACCGCGTAGGATTTAGCGAAGATATTCCTCGGTCAAATCTGGCGACTCCATGGGCTGCCTCTTGATATAGTTTCCGACAGGGACGCCAAGTTTACTTCAAGCTTTTGGGCATCCCTTATGGAATTATTGGACGTGAGGATAAGAATGAGTACGGCTTTCCACCCTCAGACCGATGGGCAAACCGAGCGGGTTAATCAAACCCTCGAGCACTACCTACGAGCGTTCTGCAACTACGAGCAAGATGATTGGGCAGAGCTACTCCCGTTAGCGGAGTATGCTTACAACAACTCGGTTACCACCGCCACGGGTCAATCTCTGTTCTATACCAATTACGGTTACAACCCAAGAACCAACTGGCCGACGGAAGCCGAAGTGGTCAACCCAACCAGTGACCTGTACGCTCACTTCATCCGAGGAGTTCACGACTCTGCTCTCGCTCGCTTAACAGACACCAGGGAGAAGATGGGGAAATACTATGATCGGAAAAGGGACGAACCACCTAACTTCAAGGTGGGAGACATGGTTATGCTCAACGCGACCAATATCAAGACACGTCGCTCTACCAAGAAACTCGATCATAAGAAACCCGGCCCGTTCAAAATTGTCCGACTAGCCGGAAAACGAGCCTGCGAATTGGAACTGCCACCACAACTCAAGATCCATAACGTGTTCCACATTGAACTCCTGGAACGTTATCGACAGAGCAGTATCCCAGGCCGTGAACAACATCCCCCAACTCCCGAAGAGGTCGATAAGGAAGGAGAGGTTTTGTACGAAGTGGAAAGTATTGTGGGAAGCCGGAAGAGTAGAAGAGGATTAGTGGAATACCTGGTGAAATGGCGGGGCTATTCGATGAGCGACCGTACTTATCAAGTCATGGATGTTATGAACGAAGACGTACTCGATCTAGTCCGCGACTTTCATCGAAGGAACCCCAAGGCCGTGAAGGACCAACGCCTGAGACTATAGAGGTACCCTACGGGGCTAAGTCCTTCCCCTCCACAGACACCGTGGGTGATATGTGGAGCAGGTTTACTGGAACCATAGTCTGTCAGAAGATGTCCCGAGACCTGACACCCTGGAAGGGGGGTAAGCTGTTACGGGCATGTCAAGCATTTACGGGAGTAAGAGAAAAGGCTAATTAGATACCCCAATACCCTCTGTATGCTAATGTCAACTCCGGTTCGCACCCACGAGGTGCGGTGCGATCGATATGCGACCAAATGCGGAGTTGCGGTTTTCCTAGTTAAAAAACACGTTTTCGACCCCAATAATAACCCCCGGAGTGTCAAACCGCCGGAGGGGTGTGTTTTGGTACCGGTGGATATATGAGGGACAGCTGGAATCGATCGGATCGAAGATCGGACCGCTCGGAGTGGATCGGCGCAAGCTGCCAGCCGACCGAGTACCTATCGGCGGTACCTGTGGGCATGAGAGGACTCTGCTATATGGGAAAGCGATGTGGGAAGAGGCCTGAGTAGGTAGCCTTGCCGTCCGAGACCTCCGAAATAGCCGACGCTGACGATTATCCACCAGACGGCCGATGGAGAAAAGACATCGACAGGGAAACGTGCATTAGAGCGGATAAATAGGTTGAGGGGTTTCAGCGGGTTTAGGAGTTTGGGTTACGGACTTAGGAGTTAAAATGTTCTTGGTTGTTTTTCAGGGTCTCAGGCATACCCCGAGTGTAATCTGTATTATTAGTAGACTGGGTCCTCGAGACATAAGCAAGGGATATAAATACTGTGTCATTCACTGACTAGCCAAAACCATTATCGGCGAAATCAGAGTCTTAACAATATAAATCATTGATACGCGAGTTACAACTTTATTTGACTACACTTTTGGAAATACTTTATTCTATCGTGACTTCGAACTCTACCTGAACTATTACGTCGAAGACGGTCGAACATCACACGCTAACTCTAGTGAATCTTTGTTGATAACGTAGCTCGCGGGGCCCGTATCGGATCAAGGAGAATCATACTGGACGTTGACTGAAGAGACCTTGGAGACTTCTACCTTTGTAGCTGTTAGCCGAACTCTGAGCTCTGCGTAGTGTACTCTTGTGGTCTGGTACGCATCCCTCACAGCGTTAGGGTCTAAGGGAGCACTAGCCACGGAAGGTGCTGCTGACAGGTGTTGTCGCAGTAGTTCCTCCATCTCGGCTATCCGTTGGTTTCTTATCTCATCGGACTGCTTGAATTGCGCAAACATAGCCCGTTGTTCCCCTTTCTCCTGCTCCCGCTCTTCTCGTACCATCCTCAGCTGTCGCTCCGCTTCCAACAGTTGGTTCTGGGTAATCCGATGGTTACGGTCCAGAACCTCGTGGTCGGCGGCTCGTGCGGTTTCTTGCATTTGTTGGACATGGGTGACGAGCTCAAAGAGCGACTCGAGATGTTGTTTTTGGGCAATGGCTTCTTGCCGTACTTTCTTATCCAGGATTTGTCCACTCCCTTGGACTTGCTCCTGGAGGTTTTGTAGCTGCTGCCAAACGGCCTGTCCAGCTGCACCAAGATACCTCATTTGTGCCTCATGGGTATCCAAAAACTCCTGCATATTCCTCACAAACTGGGCTTGAGCAGAGCGTTTACTCGATTGCCTAGTTGTTGTAGAGGGTCCTCCCGTAAGTAGGGGGTCTGGGCTAGCAGCCCTTGATATCACCATAGAATCTTCTCCTCCGGCCTCCTCAGTTACGGCCGAGGTATCTATGAAGTAATTATCCCTTCGGGTAGTCATTGTGATAGGGGATAACGATAATAGTTCTTTTCTTTGAGGTGACTTAGTTACTCCAAGTGAACTTGTGAGTAACAATATACTGTGAGGGATGCGTACCAGACCACAAGAGTACACTACGCAGAGCTCAGAGTTCGGCTAACAGCTACAAAGGTAGAAGTCTCCAAGGTCTCTTCAGTCAACGTCGAGTATAATTCTCCTTGATCCGATACGGGCCCCGCGAGCTACGTTATCAACAAAGATTCACTAGAGTTAGCGTGTGATGGTCGACCGTCTTCGACGTAGTAGTTCAGGTAGAGTTCGAAGTCACGATAGAATAAAGTATTTCCAAAAGTATAGTCAAATAAAGTTGTAACTCGCGTATCAACGATTTATATTGTTGAGACTCTGATTTCGCTGATGATCGTTTGGCTAGTCAGTGAATGACACAGTACTTATATCCCTCGCTTATGTCTCGAGGACCCAGTCTTCTAATAATACAGCATACACTCGGGGCCTGCCCGAGACCCTGAAAAAAAACCAAGAACATTTAACTCCTAAATCCGTAACCCAAACTCCTAAGCCCGCAGAAACCCCTCAACCTATTTACCCATTCTAATGCACGTTTCCCTGTCGATGTTTCTTCTCCATCGGCTGTCTGGTGGATAATCGTCAGCGTCGGCTATTCGGAGGTCTCGGACGGCAAGGCTACCTACTCAGGCCTCTTCCCACATCGCTTTCCCACATAGCAGAGTCCTCTCATGCCCACAGGTACCGCCGATAGGTACTCGGTCGGCTGGCAGCTTGCGCCGATTCGCTCCGAGCGGTCCGATCTTCGATCCGATTGATTCCAGCTGTCCCTCATATATCCACCAATACCAAAACACTCCCCTCCGGCGGTTTGACGCTCCGGGGGTTATTATTGGGGTCGAAAACGTGTTTTTTAACTAGGAAAACCGCAACTCCGCATTTGGTCGCATATTGATCGCACCGTACCTCGTAGGTGCGAACCGGAGTTGAAAGTGGTGTTGCCATTAGTATTAAAGGGTATAGGGATATCTACTAGCCTTTCTCTCACTCCCGTAAATGCTTAACATGCCCGTAACAGGAGCATCCTATCATGCCGCCCTGCTCCAAGGGCCACCTAATGAAATTCGAGAGCGCCACTCACGCTTCGATCCAACCGATGACGACTCCGAGTAGATCCAACAGTTGGAACGAGCCGGCAAGGCTCACGAGGCTTATCAAGAGCAGATGAAGATGTTGGGGAAAGCGGAGTCGAGAGGAAGGGAGTCGAACAATGGTGGGAATTCTCGGCAGAAGGAGAAAGGGTTTAAGATTAAGGGGAGGGCTCAGACTGAGGAGAAAGAGAAAGGGCAAGATAAGAAGAGCACCAGCAAGAACAAGTCAGGAAATAAACCAATATTCCACGACTACGACGAAGCCACCAAAGGAGTTCCACAGCCGGTCCGAGATCAGCGAAAGACCGATGGTGTCTGTGTGCGATGTGGCCGAAAGGGTCATCTTTGGAAATGGTGTCGTTCAGATGCTAACAGCAGTGCATCTATCTCCTCTTTCTCCCGAAAGCGTACCCGCGATGACGATGGCGACCACGATATGGAACCACCGGAACCCCAACCTCAGAGAAAGCGTATGAGGCACCGTGCTAGGAAGCCGGCTGCTACGGCTGCGGCAGAGTACACCAGTGGGCAAGCGTTTGTGCGAGAACGCGGATCGGAATTTGAGATGGATTTCGACGAGGATTTTTAAAAGGGGACTCTGATGAGTCAGGTCAGGAGTATCCCCAGATTGCTATGTTATCACTGACGGAAAACAACAAAAAAAATATGAAAAGAAAAAGGCAGGAGGGGAGAGCGTCCCCACCGAAGAAAAAACAAAAAATTTTTCAGGAACCTATTCATGGTCCTCGACCAATCGTTAATCAGTATATTTGTTTTGCGGAAAAATGTTTACCTTGTAAGGTGTTGTTGGATACTGGTGCAATTGGTCCTGTTTTGTCTGCTGTTTTTGTTGATAGTTTTGAGGTCCCGAAGGTGAAACGAGACGTCCCGGCCCGGGTATTTGGATTTACGGGAGAAGTTATGAAGGGCACGGGACACGCCTTTACACAACCATTAATTATAATGTCAAGGGGGCATCAGACGCAACTATCATTCGAGATAGCCCCTCTCCCACCTGGCATCGATGCGATACTACCGAACTGGTGGTTGAAAGAACACAAACCAGTTATAGGAGCAAATGGGGAAGTTTCCTACGATGGCGATAACTGTAAGAGTCGATGCTTCACTGACAAGGAACCTCAAATAGAGATGGACGAGTGTGTATTGGACGATCCGGAGGCCCAATTCATCGGTAGCATTTGTCTCTTGGAAGATGAATCGGTCAACCTCCGCGAGACTCTTCCCTCTTGGCTCCATGGGTTCCTTAAAGTCTTCCTACCATCGGAAGCAGATAAATTACCACCGCATCGATCTTACGACCATGCGATAGATCTTGAACCAGGGAAGCAGCCACCATGGGGACCCGTTTACTCCATATCCGAAGTCGAGCTGAAGGTGCTTGGGGAGTACCTGGACAAAATGTTGCGACTGGGAAAGATTAGGCCCAGCAAATCCCCAGCAGGAGCCCCAATCCTATTTGTGAAGAAGAAGGACGGTAGTCTGCGACTTTGCGTTGACTACCGTGGACTTAACCGTGTGTCCATTAAGAACAGGTATCCATTACCGCTTATGGACGAACTGTGAGGTCGAGTGGCAGGGGCGGTTATCTTCTCGAAGATTGACCTGAAGGAAGGTTACAACCTCATCAGGATCAAAGACGGCGATGAGTGGAAGACAGCATTCCGTACGCGGTACGGGCATTTTGAGTACCTCGTCATGCCTTTTGGGCTGGCAAATGCGCCGGCGACCTTCCAGAATATGATGAATGATGCGCTGAGAGAATTCTTGGATCAAGGTGTAGTAGTATACCTTGATGATATCCTAATATATAGCAAGTCCCGAGAGGAACACACGGAGCTGGTCGGCAAAGTACTTAGTAGGCTACAAGAATACAACTGTGAGGGATGCGTACCAGACCACAAGAGTACACTACGCAGAGCTCAGAGTTCGGCTAACAGCTACAAAGGTAGAAGTCTCCAAGGTCTCCTCAGTCAACGTCGAGTATGATTCTCCTTGATCCGATACGGGCCCCGCGAGCTACGTTATCAACGAAGATTCACTAGAGTTAGCGTATGATGTTCGACCGTCTTCGACGTAATAGTTCAGGTAGAGTTCGAAGTCACGATAGAATAAAGTATTTCAAAAGTATAGTCAAATAAAGTTGTAACTCGCGTATCAACGATCTCTATTGTTAAGACTCTGATTTCGCCGATGATGGTTTGGCTAGTCAGTGAAGGACACAGTATTTATATCCCTCGCTTATGTCTCGAGGACCTAGTCTACTAATAATACAGAATACACTCGGGGCCTGCCCGAGACCCTGAAAAACAACCAAGAACATTTAACTCCTAAGTCCGTAACCCAAACTCCTAAGCCCGCAGAAACCCCTCAACCTATTTACCCATTCTAATGCACGTTTCCCTGTCGATGTTTCTTCTCCATCGGCTGTCTGGTGGATAATCGTCAGCGTCGGCTATTCGGAGGTCTCGGACAGCAAGGCTACCTACTCAGGCCTCTTCCCACATCGCTTTCCCACATAGCAGAGTCCTCTCATGCCCACAGGTACCGCCGATAGGTACTCGGTCGGCTGGTAGCTTGCGCCGATTTGCTCCGGACGATCCGTTCTTCAATCCGATTGATTCCAGCTGTCCCTCATATATCCACCGGTCCAAAGGCACTCCCCTCCGGCGGTTTGATGCTCCGGGGGTTATTATTGGGGTCGAAAACGTGTTTTTTAACTAGGAAAACCGCAACTCCGCATTTGGTCGCATATTGATCGCACCGCACCTCGTGGGTGCGAACCGGAGTTTGAGATTAGTGTACAGAGGGTATTGGGGTATCTACTGGCCTTTTCTCTTACTCCCGTAAATGGTTGGCATGCCCGTAACAGCTTACCCCCCTTCCAGGGTGTCACGTCTCGGGACATCTTCCGACAGACAATGGTTCCAGTAAACCTGCTCCACATATCACCCGCGGTGTCTGTGGAGGGGAAGGACTTAGCCCCGTAGGGTACCTCTATAGTCTCAGGCGTTGGTCCCTCACGGCCTTGGGGTTCCTTCGATGAAAGTCGCGGACTAGATCAAGTACATCTTCGTCCATAACGTCCATGACTTGGTAAGTGCAGTCGCTCATTGAGTAGCCCCGCCATTTCACCAGGTATTCCACTAATCCTTTTCTACTCTTCCGACTTCCCACAATACTTTCCACTTCATACAGAACCTCTCCTTCCTTGTCGACCTCTTCGGGAGTTGGGGGACGTTGTTCGCGGCCTGGGATACTGCTCTGTCGATAACGTTCCAAGAGTTCGATGTGGAACAGGTTATGAATTTTGACTTGTGGTGGCAGTTCCAATTCACAGGCTCGTTTTCCGGCTAGTCGGATGATTTTGAACGGGCCGAGTTTCTTATGATCGAGCTTTTTGGTGGAGCGACGGGTCTTGATATTGATCGCATTGAGCATAACCATGTCTCCCACCTTGAAGTTAGGCGGTTCGTCCCTTTTCCGATCATAGTATTTCCCCATCTTCTCTCTGGTATCTGTTAAGCGAACGAGAGCAGAATCATGAACTCCTCGGATGAAGTGAGCGTACAGGTCACTGGTTGGGTTGACCACTTCGGCTTCCGTCGGCCAGTTGGTTCTTGGGTTATAACCGTAATTGGTATAGAACGGAGATTGACCCGTGGCGGTGGTAACCGAGTTGTTGTAAGCATACTCCGCCAACGGGAGGAGCTCTGCCCAATCATCTTGTTCGTAGTTGCAGAACGCTCGTAAGTAGTGCTCCAGTGTTACGGGCATGCCAAGCATTTACGGGAGTAAGAGAAAAGGCCAGTAGATACCCCAATACTCTCTGTACACTAATGTCAAACTCCGGTTCGCACCCACGAGGTGCGGTGCGATCAATATGCGACCAAATGCGGAGTTGCGGTTTTCCTAGTTAAAAAACACGTTTTCGACCCCAATAATAACCCCCGGAGCGTCAAACCGCCGGAGGGGAGTGCCTTTGGACCGGTGGATATATGAGGGACAGCTGGAATCAATCGGATCGAAGATCGGACCACCCGGAGCGAATCGGCGCAAGCTACCAGCCGACCGAGTACCTATCGGCGGTACCTGTGGGCATGAGAGGACTCTGCTATGTGGGAAAGCGATGTGGGAAGAGGCCTTAGTAGGTAGCCTTGCCGTCCGAGACCTCCGAATAGCCGACGCTGACGATTATCCACCAGACGGCCGATGGAGAAGAAACATCGACACGGAAACGTGCATTAGAGTGGATAAATAGGTTGAGGGGTTTCAGCGGGTTTAGGAGTTTGGGTTACGGACTTAGGAGTTAAATGTTCTGGGTTGTTTTTCAGGGTCTCGGGCATGCCCCGAGTGTATACTGTATTATTAGTAGACTGGGTCCTCGAGACATAAGCGAGGGATATAAATACTGTGTCATTCACTGACTAGCCAAACCATCATCGGCGAAATCAGAGTCTTAACAATATAAATCATTGATACGTGAGTTACAACTTTATTTGACTATACTTTTGGAATTACTTTACTCTACTGTGACTTCGGACTCTACCTGAACTATTACGTCGAAGACGGTCGAATCCTATACACTAACTCTAGTGAATCTTGTTGATAACGTAGCTCGCGGGGCCCGTATCGGATCGAGGAGATTCATACTCGACGTTGACTGAAGAGAACTTGGAGACTCCTACCTTTGTAGCTGTTAGCCGAACTCTGAGCTCTGCGTAGTGTACTCTTGTGGTCTGGTACGCATCCCTCACAGTATATTGTTACTCACAAGTTCACTTGGAGTAACGAAGTCACCTCAAAAAGAAGAACTATCATCATTATCCCCAATTGCAATGACTACCATAAGGGATAATTACTTCATAGATACCTCGGCAGTAACTGAGGAGGCCGGAGGGGAAGATTCTATGGTAATATCAAGGGCTGATAGCCCAGATCCTCTACTCCAGAGAGGACCCTCTACACAAACTAGGTCGACGAGTAAACGCTCTGCTCAAGCCCAGTTTACGAGGTCCATGCAGGAGTTTTGGATACCCATGAGGCACAAATGAGGGATCTTGGTACAGCTGGACAGGCCGTTTGGCAGCAGCTACAAAACCTCCAGGAACAAGTGCAGGGGAGTGGGCAAATCCTGGATAAGAAAGTACGGCAAGAAGCCATTGCCCAGAAGCAACATCTCGAATCGCTCTTTGAGCTCGTCGAAAATGTTCGACAAGTACAGGAAGCTGCACGAGCCGCCGACCACGAGGTTCTGGATCGTAACCATCGGATTATCCAGAACCAACTGTTGGAGGCGGAACGACAGCTGAGAGTTGCAAGAGAAGAGCGAGAGCAAGAGAAAAGGGAACAACGGGAGCTGTTGGCGCAATTCAAGCAGTCCGATGATGTAAGAAACCAACGAATAGCCGAGATGGAGGAACGACTACGACAACATGTGTCGGTAGCACCCTCCATGGTGAGTGTTCCCTTGAACCCTAATGCACCCCAAACGGTTCCTGTTGGCAATGGCAAGAACCCCGAAAATGCTGGCCCAGTAGGAGGAAACGCTGGTCCAGTAGGAGGAAATGGAGGCAGGCAACCGGAGGATGCCGGCCCAGTGCAGGGAAATAGTGGCAGGTGACCGGTAGGCGCTGCTCCAGTAGGAGGGAATGGTGGAAATCTACCTCCCCGAAACCCACCAAGAGGAAATGTTGGGGGAGACCCAGAACCTTCCGACGACGATGACGACGATAACAGCGAATGGTCGCACGATCGGAAGAATTGGAGAATGAACCGAGGCGGGAACCGGAATTCGGCGCCGCCTGAGGACGACGATATGGTAGATTCGCTCGCCAAAATACCCTTTGAGTTCGATAATGCCAGGAAGCATAACCTGAGGCATTGGCTCATGGAGTGTGAGATCTACTTCGAGCAGAAGCCAAAGAAGTTCCGAACGGACAGAAACAAGGTACTGTTCGCTGGGACGTATACGTGTGGGTTGGCAAAGGAGTGGTTTATGGAATATATTGAGACCAAGATGCTAGGACCGGCAGCCGCGGACTACGCTACTTGGACACGGTTCCGTCAGGAGATCAGGAAACGCTTCTTAAGCACTCAGGAGGCTATGGAAAACGCGATGAAGATGCAGCAGTTCAAGTACTCTGCTAACATCGGCGACTACCTGATGAGGATGGAGATTATGAACCAGCATGCTCAAATGAAAGGAGCATCCTCTCGTGCCGCCCTGCTCCAAGGGCTACCTAATGAACTTCGAGAGCGCCACTCACGCTTCGATCCAACCGATGACGACTCCGAGTAGATCCAACAGTTGGAACGAGCCGGCAAGGCTCACGAGGCTTATCAAGAGCAGATGAAGATGTTGGGGAAAGCGGAGTCGAGAGGAAGGGAGTCGAACAATGGTGGGAATTCTCGGCAGAAGGAGAAAGGGTTTAAGATTAAGGGGAGGGCTCAGACTGAGGAGAAAGAGAAAGGGCAAGATAAGAAGAGCACCAGCAAGAACAAGTCAGGAAATAAACCAATATTCCACGACTACGACGAAGCCACCAAAGGAGTTCCACAGCCGGTCCGAGATCAGCGAAAGACCGATGGTGTCTGTGTGCGATGTGGCCGAAAGGGTCATCTTTGGAAATGGTGTCGTTCAGATGCTAACAGCAGTGCATCTATCTCCTCTTTCTCCCGAAAGCATACCCGCGATGACGATGGCGACCACGATATGGAACCACCGGAACCCCAACCTCAGAGAAAGCGTATGAGGCACCGTGCTAGGAAGCCGGCTGCTACGGGTGCGGCAGAGTACACCAGTGGGCAAGCGTTTGTGCGAGAACGCGGATCGGAATTTGAGATGGATTTCGATGAGGATTTTTAAAAGGGGACTCTGATGAGTCAGGTCAGGAGTATCCCCAGATTGCTATGTTATCACTGACGGAAAACAACAAAAAAAATATGAAAAGAAAAAGGCAGGAGGGGAGAGCGTCCCCACCGAAGAAAAAACAAAAAATTTTTCAGGAACCTATTCATGGTCCTCGACCAATCGTTAATCAGTATATTTGTTTTGCGGAAAAATGTTTACCTTGTAAGGTGTTGTTGGATACTGGTGCAATTGGTCCTGTTTTGTCTGCTGTTTTTGTTGATAGTTTTGAGGTCCCGAAGGTGAAACGAGACGTCCCGGCCCGGGTATTTGGATTTACGGGAGAAGTTATGAAGGGCACGGGACACGCCTTTACACAACCATTAATTATAATGTCAAGGGGGCATCAGACGCAACTATCATTCGAGATAGCCCCTCTCCCACCTGGCATCGATGCGATACTACCGAACTGGTGGTTGAAAGAACACAAACCAGTTATAGGAGCAAATGGGGAAGTTTCCTACGATGGCGATAACTGTAAGAGTCGATGCTTCACTGACAAGGAACCTCAAATAGAGATGGACGAGTGTGTATTGGACGATCCGGAGGCCCAATTCATCGGTAGCATTTGTCTCTTGGAAGATGAATCGGTCAACCTCCGCGAGACTCTTCCCTCTTGGCTCCATGGGTTCCTTAAAGTCTTCCTACCATCGGAAGCAGATAAATTACCACCGCATCGATCTTACGACCATGCGATAGATCTTGAACCAGGGAAGCAGCCACCATGGGGACCCGTTTACTCCATATCCGAAGTCGAGCTGAAGGTGCTTGGGGAGTACCTGGACAAAATGTTGCGACTGGGAAAGATTAGGCCCAGCAAATCCCCAGCAGGAGCCCCAATCCTATTTGTGAAGAAGAAGGACGGTAGTCTGCGACTTTGCGTTGACTACCGTGGACTTAACCGTGTGTCCATTAAGAACAGGTATCCATTACCGCTTATGGACGAACTGTGAGGTCGAGTGGCAGGGGCGGTTATCTTCTCGAAGATTGACCTGAAGGAAGGTTACAACCTCATCAGGATCAAAGACGGCGATGAGTGGAAGACAGCATTCCGTACGCGGTACGGGTATTTTGAGTACCTCGTCATGCCTTTTGGGCTGGCAAATGCGCCGGCGACCTTCCAGAATATGATGAATGATGCGCTGAGAGAATTCTTGGATCAAGGTGTAGTAGTATACCTTGATGATATCCTAATATATAGCAAGTCCCGAGAGGAACACACGGAGCTGGTCGGCAAAGTACTTAGTAGGCTACAAGAATACAACTGTGAGGGATGCGTACCAGACCACAAGAGTACACTACGCAGAGCTCAGAGTTCGGCTAACAGCTACAAAGGTAGAAGTCTCCAAGGTCTCCTCAGTCAACGTCGAGTATGATTCTCCTTGATCCGATACGGGCCCCGCGAGCTACGTTATCAACGAAGATTCACTAGAGTTAGCGTATGATGTTCGACCGTCTTCGACGTAATAGTTCAGGTAGAGTTCGAAGTCACGATAGAATAAAGTATTTCAAAAGTATAGTCAAATAAAGTTGTAACTCGCGTATCAACGATTTATATTGTTAAGACTCTGATTTCGCCGATGATGGTTTGGCTAGTCAGTGAAGGACACAGTATTTATATCCCTCGCTTATGTCTCGAGGACCTAGTCTACTAATAATACAGAATACACTCGGGGCCTGCCCGAGACCCTGAAAAACAACCAAGAACATTTAACTCCTAAGTCCGTAACCCAAACTCCTAAGCCCGCAGAAACCCCTCAACCTATTTACCCATTCTAATGCACGTTTCCCTGTCGATGTTTCTTCTCCATCGGCTGTCTGGTGGATAATCGTCAGCGTCGGCTATTCGGAGGTCTCGGACAGCAAGGCTACCTACTCAGGCCTCTTCCCACATCGCTTTCCCACATAGCAGAGTCCTCTCATGCCCACAGGTACCGCCGATAGGTACTCGGTCGGCTGGTAGCTTGCGCCGATTTGCTCCGGACGATCCGTTCTTCAATCCGATTGATTCCAGCTGTCCCTCATATATCCACCGGTCCAAAGGCACTCCCCTCCGGCGGTTTGATGCTCCGGGGGTTATTATTGGGGTCGAAAACGTGTTTTTTAACTAGGAAAACCGCAACTCCGCATTTGGTCGCATATTGATCGCACCGCACCTCGTGGGTGCGAACCGGAGTTTGAGATTAGTGTACAGAGGGTATTGGGGTATCTACTGGCCTTTTCTCTTACTCCTGTAAATGGTTGGCATGCCCGTAACAGCTTACCCCCCTTCCAGGGTGTCACGTCTCGGGACATCTTCCGACAGACAATGGTTCCAGTAAACCTGCTCCACATATCACCCGCGGTGTCTGTGGAGGGGAAGGACTTAGCCCCGTAGGGTACCTCTATAGTCTCAGGCGTTGGTCCCTCACGGCCTTGGGGTTCCTTCGATGAAAGTCGCGGACTAGATCAAGTACATCTTCGTCCATAACGTCCATGACTTGGTAAGTGCAGTCGCTCATTGAGTAGCCCCGCCATTTCACCAGGTATTCCACTAATCCTTTTCTACTCTTCCGACTTCCCACAATACTTTCCACTTCATACAGAACCTCTCCTTCCTTGTCGACCTCTTCGGGAGTTGGGGGACGTTGTTCGCGGCCTGGGATACTGCTCTGTCGATAACGTTCCAAGAGTTCGATGTGGAACAGGTTATGAATTTTGACTTGTGGTGGCAGTTCCAATTCACAGGCTCGTTTTCCGGCTAGTCGGATGATTTTGAACGGGCCGAGTTTCTTATGATCGAGCTTTTTGGTGGAGCGACGGGTCTTGATATTGATCGCATTGAGCATAACCATGTCTCCCACCTTGAAGTTAGGCGGTTCGTCCCTTTTCCGATCATAGTATTTCCCCATCTTCTCTCTGGTATCTGTTAAGCGAACGAGAGCAGAATCATGAACTCCTCGGATGAAGTGAGCGTACAGGTCACTGGTTGGGTTGACCACTTCGGCTTCCGTCGGCCAGTTGGTTCTTGGGTTATAACCGTAATTGGTATAGAACGGAGATTGACCCGTGGCGGTGGTAACCGAGTTGTTGTAAGCATACTCCGCCAACGGGAGGAGCTCTGCCCAATCATCTTGTTCGTAGTTGCAGAACGCTCGTAAGTAGTGCTCCAGTGTTACGGGCATGCTAAGCATTTACGGGAGTAAGAGAAAAGGCCAGTAGATACCACAATACTCTCTGTACACTAATGTCAAACTCCGGTTCGCACCCACGAGGTGCGGTGCGATCAATATGCGACCAAATGCGGAGTTGCGGTTTTCCTAGTTAAAAAACACGTTTTCGACCCCAATAATAACCCCCGGAGCGTCAAACCGCCGGAGGGGAGTGCCTTTGGACCGGTGGATATATGAGGGACAGCTGGAATCAATCGGATCGAAGATCGGACCACCCGGAGCGAATCGGCGCAAGCTACCAGCCGACCGAGTACCTATCGGCGGTACCTGTGGGCATGAGAGGACTCTGCTATGTGGGAAAGCGATGTGGGAAGAGGCCTTAGTAGGTAGCCTTGCCGTCCGAGACCTCCGAATAGCCGACGCTGACGATTATCCACCAGACGGCCGATGGAGAAGAAACATCGACACGGAAACGTGCATTAGAGTGGATAAATAGGTTGAGGGGTTTCAGCGGGTTTAGGAGTTTGGGTTACGGACTTAGGAGTTAAATGTTCTGGGTTGTTTTTCAGGGTCTCGGGCATGCCCCGAGTGTATACTGTATTATTAGTAGACTGGGTCCTCGAGACATAAGCGAGGGATATAAATACTGTGTCATTCACTGACTAGCCAAACCATCATCGGCGAAATCAGAGTCTTAACAATATAAATCATTGATACGTGAGTTACAACTTTATTTGACTATACTTTTGGAATTACTTTACTCTACTGTGACTTCGGACTCTACCTGAACTATTACGTCGAAGACGGTCGAATCCTATACACTAACTCTAGTGAATCTTTGTTGATAACGTAGCTCGCGGGGCCCGTATCGGATCGAGGAGATTCATACTCGACGTTGACTGAAGAGAACTTGGAGACTCCTACCTTTGTAGCTGTTAGCCGAACTCTGAGCTCTGCGTAGTGTACTCTTGTGGTCTGGTACGCATCCCTCACAGTATATTGTTACTCACAAGTTCACTTGGAGTAACGAAGTCACCTCAAAAAGAAGAACTATCATCATTATCCCCAATTGCAATGACTACCATAAGGGATAATTACTTCATAGATACCTCGGCAGTAACTGAGGAGGCCGGAGGGGAAGATTCTATGGTAATATCAAGGGCTGATAGCCCAGATCCTCTACTCCAGAGAGGACCCTCTACACAAACTAGGTCGACGAGTAAACGCTCTGCTCAAGCCCAGTTTACGAGGTCCATGCAGGAGTTTTGGATACCCATGAGGCACAAATGAGGGATCTTGGTACAGCTGGACAGGCCGTTTGGCAGCAGCTACAAAACCTCCAGGAACAAGTGCAGGGGAGTGGGCAAATCCTGGATAAGAAAGTACGGCAAGAAGCCATTGCCCAGAAGCAACATCTCGAATCGCTCTTTGAGCTCGTCGAAAATGTTCGACAAGTACAGGAAGCTGCACGAGCCGCCGACCACGAGGTTCTGGATCGTAACCATCGGATTATCCAGAACCAACTGTTGGAGGCGGAACGACAGCTGAGAGTTGCAAGAGAAGAGCGAGAGCAAGAGAAAAGGGAACAACGGGAGCTGTTGGCGCAATTCAAGCAGTCCGATGATGTAAGAAACCAACGAATAGCCGAGATGGAGGAACGACTACGACAACATGTGTCGGTAGCACCCTCCATGGTGAGTGTTCCCTTGAACCCTAATGCACCCCAAACGGTTCCTGTTGGCAATGGCAAGAACCCCGAAAATGCTGGCCCAGTAGGAGGAAACGCTGGTCCAGTAGGAGGAAATGGAGGCAGGCAACCGGAGGATGCCGGCCCAGTGCAGGGAAATAGTGGCAGGTGACCGGTAGGCGCTGCTCCAGTAGGAGGGAATGGTGGAAATCTACCTCCCCGAAACCCACCAAGAGGAAATGTTGGGGGAGACCCAGAACCTTCCGACGACGATGACGACGATAACAGCGAATGGTCGCACGATCGGAAGAATTGGAGAATGAACCGAGGCGGGAACCGGAATTCGGCGCCGCCTGAGGACGACGATATGGTAGATTCGCTCGCCAAAATACCCTTTGAGTTCGATAATGCCAGGAAGCATAACCTGAGGCATTGGCTCATGGAGTGTGAGATCTACTTCGAGCAGAAGCCAAAGAAGTTCCGAACGGACAGAAACAAGGTACTGTTCGCTGGGACGTATACGTGTGGGTTGGCAAAGGAGTGGTTTATGGAATATATTGAGACCAAGATGCTAGGACCGGCAGCCGCGGACTACGCTACTTGGACACGGTTCCGTCAGGAGATCAGGAAACGCTTCTTAAGCACTCAGGAGGCTATGGAAAACGCGATGAAGATGCAGCAGTTCAAGTACTCTGCTAACATCGGCGACTACCTGATGAGGATGGAGATTATGAACCAGCATGCTCAAATGAAAGGAGCATCCTCTCGTGCCGCCCTGCTCCAAGGGCTACCTAATGAACTTCGAGAGCGCCACTCACGCTTCGATCCAACCGATGACGACTCCGAGTAGATCCAACAGTTGGAACGAGCCGGCAAGGCTCACGAGGCTTATCAAGAGCAGATGAAGATGTTGGGGAAAGCGGAGTCGAGAGGAAGGGAGTCGAACAATGGTGGGAATTCTCGGCAGAAGGAGAAAGGGTTTAAGATTAAGGGGAGGGCTCAGACTGAGGAGAAAGAGAAAGGGCAAGATAAGAAGAGCACCAGCAAGAACAAGTCAGGAAATAAACCAATATTCCACGACTACGACGAAGCCACCAAAGGAGTTCCACAGCCGGTCCGAGATCAGCGAAAGACCGATGGTGTCTGTGTGCGATGTGGCCGAAAGGGTCATCTTTGGAAATGGTGTCGTTCAGATGCTAACAGCAGTGCATCTATCTCCTCTTTCTCCCGAAAGCATACCCGCGATGACGATGGCGACCACGATATGGAACCACCGGAACCCCAACCTCAGAGAAAGCGTATGAGGCACCGTGCTAGGAAGCCGGCTGCTACGGGTGCGGCAGAGTACACCAGTGGGCAAGCGTTTGTGCGAGAACGCGGATCGGAATTTGAGATGGATTTCGATGAGGATTTTTAAAAGGGGACTCTGATGAGTCAGGTCAGGAGTATCCCCAGATTGCTATGTTATCACTGACGGAAAACAACAAAAAAAATATGAAAAGAAAAAGGCAGGAGGGGAGAGCGTCCCCACCGAAGAAAAAACAAAAAATTTTTCAGGAACCTATTCATGGTCCTCGACCAATCGTTAATCAGTATATTTGTTTTGCGGAAAAATGTTTACCTTGTAAGGTGTTGTTGGATACTGGTGCAATTGGTCCTGTTTTGTCTGCTGTTTTTGTTGATAGTTTTGAGGTCCCGAAGGTGAAACGAGACGTCCCGGCCCGGGTATTTGGATTTACGGGAGAAGTTATGAAGGGCACGGGACACGCCTTTACACAACCATTAATTATAATGTCAAGGGGGCATCAGACGCAACTATCATTCGAGATAGCCCCTCTCCCACCTGGCATCGATGCGATACTACCGAACTGGTGGTTGAAAGAACACAAACCAGTTATAGGAGCAAATGGGGAAGTTTCCTACGATGGCGATAACTGTAAGAGTCGATGCTTCACTGACAAGGAACCTCAAATAGAGATGGACGAGTGTGTATTGGACGATCCGGAGGCCCAATTCATCGGTAGCATTTGTCTCTTGGAAGATGAATCGGTCAACCTCCGCGAGACTCTTCCCTCTTGGCTCCATGGGTTCCTTAAAGTCTTCCTACCATCGGAAGCAGATAAATTACCACCGCATCGATCTTACGACCATGCGATAGATCTTGAACCAGGGAAGCAGCCACCATGGGGACCCGTTTACTCCATATCCGAAGTCGAGCTGAAGGTGCTTGGGGAGTACCTGGACAAAATGTTGCGACTGGGAAAGATTAGGCCCAGCAAATCCCCAGCAGGAGCCCCAATCCTATTTGTGAAGAAGAAGGACGGTAGTCTGCGACTTTGCGTTGACTACCGTGGACTTAACCGTGTGTCCATTAAGAACAGGTATCCATTACCGCTTATGGACGAACTGTGAGGTCGAGTGGCAGGGGCGGTTATCTTCTCGAAGATTGACCTGAAGGAAGGTTACAACCTCATCAGGATCAAAGACGGCGATGAGTGGAAGACAGCATTCCGTACGCGGTACGGGTATTTTGAGTACCTCGTCATGCCTTTTGGGCTGGCAAATGCGCCGGCGACCTTCCAGAATATGATGAATGATGCGCTGAGAGAATTCTTGGATCAAGGTGTAGTAGTATACCTTGATGATATCCTAATATATAGCAAGTCCCGAGAGGAACACACGGAGCTGGTCGGCAAAGTACTTAGTAGGCTACAAGAATACAACTGTGAGGGATGCGTACCAGACCACAAGAGTACACTACGCAGAGCTCAGAGTTCGGCTAACAGCTACAAAGGTAGAAGTCTCCAAGGTCTCCTCAGTCAACGTCGAGTATGATTCTCCTTGATCCGATACGGGCCCCGCGAGCTACGTTATCAACGAAGATTCACTAGAGTTAGCGTATGATGTTCGACCGTCTTCGACGTAATAGTTCAGGTAGAGTTCGAAGTCACGATAGAATAAAGTATTTCAAAAGTATAGTCAAATAAAGTTGTAACTCGCGTATCAACGATTTATATTGTTAAGACTCTGATTTCGCCGATGATGGTTTGGCTAGTCAGTGAAGGACACAGTATTTATATCCCTCGCTTATGTCTCGAGGACCTAGTCTACTAATAATACAGAATACACTCGGGGCCTGCCCGAGACCCTGAAAAACAACCAAGAACATTTAACTCCTAAGTCCGTAACCCAAACTCCTAAGCCCGCAGAAACCCCTCAACCTATTTACCCATTCTAATGCACGTTTCCCTGTCGATGTTTCTTCTCCATCGGCTGTCTGGTGGATAATCGTCAGCGTCGGCTATTCGGAGGTCTCGGACAGCAAGGCTACCTACTCAGGCCTCTTCCCACATCGCTTTCCCACATAGCAGAGTCCTCTCATGCCCACAGGTACCGCCGATAGGTACTCGGTCGGCTGGTAGCTTGCGCCGATTTGCTCCGGACGATCCGTTCTTCAATCCGATTGATTCCAGCTGTCCCTCATATATCCACCGGTCCAAAGGCACTCCCCTCCGGCGGTTTGATGCTCCGGGGGTTATTATTGGGGTCGAAAACGTGTTTTTTAACTAGGAAAACCGCAACTCCGCATTTGGTCGCATATTGATCGCACCGCACCTCGTGGGTGCGAACCGGAGTTTGAGATTAGTGTACAGAGGGTATTGGGGTATCTACTGGCCTTTTCTCTTACTCCTGTAAATGGTTGGCATGCCCGTAACAGCTTACCCCCCTTCCAGGGTGTCACGTCTCGGGACATCTTCCGACAGACAATGGTTCCAGTAAACCTGCTCCACATATCACCCGCGGTGTCTGTGGAGGGGAAGGACTTAGCCCCGTAGGGTACCTCTATAGTCTCAGGCGTTGGTCCCTCACGGCCTTGGGGTTCCTTCGATGAAAGTCGCGGACTAGATCAAGTACATCTTCGTCCATAACGTCCATGACTTGGTAAGTGCAGTCGCTCATTGAGTAGCCCCGCCATTTCACCAGGTATTCCACTAATCCTTTTCTACTCTTCCGACTTCCCACAATACTTTCCACTTCATACAGAACCTCTCCTTCCTTGTCGACCTCTTCGGGAGTTGGGGGACGTTGTTCGCGGCCTGGGATACTGCTCTGTCGATAACGTTCCAAGAGTTCGATGTGGAACAGGTTATGAATTTTGACTTGTGGTGGCAGTTCCAATTCACAGGCTCGTTTTCCGGCTAGTCGGATGATTTTGAACGGGCCGAGTTTCTTATGATCGAGCTTTTTGGTGGAGCGACGGGTCTTGATATTGATCGCATTGAGCATAACCATGTCTCCCACCTTGAAGTTAGGCGGTTCGTCCCTTTTCCGATCATAGTATTTCCCCATCTTCTCTCTGGTATCTGTTAAGCGAACGAGAGCAGAATCATGAACTCCTCGGATGAAGTGAGCGTACAGGTCACTGGTTGGGTTGACCACTTCGGCTTCCGTCGGCCAGTTGGTTCTTGGGTTATAACCGTAATTGGTATAGAACGGAGATTGACCCGTGGCGGTGGTAACCGAGTTGTTGTAAGCATACTCCGCCAACGGGAGGAGCTCTGCCCAATCATCTTGTTCGTAGTTGCAGAACGCTCGTAAGTAGTGCTCCAGTGTTACGGGCATGCTAAGCATTTACGGGAGTAAGAGAAAAGGCCAGTAGATACCACAATACTCTCTGTACACTAATGTCAAACTCCGGTTCGCACCCACGAGGTGCGGTGCGATCAATATGCGACCAAATGCGGAGTTGCGGTTTTCCTAGTTAAAAAACACGTTTTCGACCCCAATAATAACCCCCGGAGCGTCAAACCGCCGGAGGGGAGTGCCTTTGGACCGGTGGATATATGAGGGACAGCTGGAATCAATCGGATCGAAGATCGGACCACCCGGAGCGAATCGGCGCAAGCTACCAGCCGACCGAGTACCTATCGGCGGTACCTGTGGGCATGAGAGGACTCTGCTATGTGGGAAAGCGATGTGGGAAGAGGCCTTAGTAGGTAGCCTTGCCGTCCGAGACCTCCGAATAGCCGACGCTGACGATTATCCACCAGACGGCCGATGGAGAAGAAACATCGACACGGAAACGTGCATTAGAGTGGATAAATAGGTTGAGGGGTTTCAGCGGGTTTAGGAGTTTGGGTTACGGACTTAGGAGTTAAATGTTCTGGGTTGTTTTTCAGGGTCTCGGGCATGCCCCGAGTGTATACTGTATTATTAGTAGACTGGGTCCTCGAGACATAAGCGAGGGATATAAATACTGTGTCATTCACTGACTAGCCAAACCATCATCGGCGAAATCAGAGTCTTAACAATATAAATCATTGATACGTGAGTTACAACTTTATTTGACTATACTTTTGGAATTACTTTACTCTACTGTGACTTCGGACTCTACCTGAACTATTACGTCGAAGACGGTCGAATCCTATACACTAACTCTAGTGAATCTTTGTTGATAACGTAGCTCGCGGGGCCCGTATCGGATCGAGGAGATTCATACTCGACGTTGACTGAAGAGAACTTGGAGACTCCTACCTTTGTAGCTGTTAGCCGAACTCTGAGCTCTGCGTAGTGTACTCTTGTGGTCTGGTACGCATCCCTCACAGTATATTGTTACTCACAAGTTCACTTGGAGTAACGAAGTCACCTCAAAAAGAAGAACTATCATCATTATCCCCAATTGCAATGACTACCATAAGGGATAATTACTTCATAGATACCTCGGCAGTAACTGAGGAGGCCGGAGGGGAAGATTCTATGGTAATATCAAGGGCTGATAGCCCAGATCCTCTACTCCAGAGAGGACCCTCTACACAAACTAGGTCGACGAGTAAACGCTCTGCTCAAGCCCAGTTTACGAGGTCCATGCAGGAGTTTTGGATACCCATGAGGCACAAATGAGGGATCTTGGTACAGCTGGACAGGCCGTTTGGCAGCAGCTACAAAACCTCCAGGAACAAGTGCAGGGGAGTGGGCAAATCCTGGATAAGAAAGTACGGCAAGAAGCCATTGCCCAGAAGCAACATCTCGAATCGCTCTTTGAGCTCGTCGAAAATGTTCGACAAGTACAGGAAGCTGCACGAGCCGCCGACCACGAGGTTCTGGATCGTAACCATCGGATTATCCAGAACCAACTGTTGGAGGCGGAACGACAGCTGAGAGTTGCAAGAGAAGAGCGAGAGCAAGAGAAAAGGGAACAACGGGAGCTGTTGGCGCAATTCAAGCAGTCCGATGATGTAAGAAACCAACGAATAGCCGAGATGGAGGAACGACTACGACAACATGTGTCGGTAGCACCCTCCATGGTGAGTGTTCCCTTGAACCCTAATGCACCCCAAACGGTTCCTGTTGGCAATGGCAAGAACCCCGAAAATGCTGGCCCAGTAGGAGGAAACGCTGGTCCAGTAGGAGGAAATGGAGGCAGGCAACCGGAGGATGCCGGCCCAGTGCAGGGAAATAGTGGCAGGTGACCGGTAGGCGCTGCTCCAGTAGGAGGGAATGGTGGAAATCTACCTCCCCGAAACCCACCAAGAGGAAATGTTGGGGGAGACCCAGAACCTTCCGACGACGATGACGACGATAACAGCGAATGGTCGCACGATCGGAAGAATTGGAGAATGAACCGAGGCGGGAACCGGAATTCGGCGCCGCCTGAGGACGACGATATGGTAGATTCGCTCGCCAAAATACCCTTTGAGTTCGATAATGCCAGGAAGCATAACCTGAGGCATTGGCTCATGGAGTGTGAGATCTACTTCGAGCAGAAGCCAAAGAAGTTCCGAACGGACAGAAACAAGGTACTGTTCGCTGGGACGTATACGTGTGGGTTGGCAAAGGAGTGGTTTATGGAATATATTGAGACCAAGATGCTAGGACCGGCAGCCGCGGACTACGCTACTTGGACACGGTTCCGTCAGGAGATCAGGAAACGCTTCTTAAGCATTCAGGAGGCTATGGAAAACGCGATGAAGATGCAGCAGTTCAAGTACTCTGCTAACATCGGCGACTACCTGACGAGGATGGAGATTATGAACCAGCATGCTCAAATGAAAGGAGCATCCTATCGTGCCGCCCTGCTCCAAGGGCTACCTAATGAAATTCGAGAGCGCCACTCACGCTTCGATCCAACCGATGACGACTCCGAGTAGATCCAACAGTTGGAACGAGCCGGCAAGGCTCACGAGGCTTATCAAGAGCAGATGAAGATGTTGGGGAAAGCGGAGTCGAGAGGAAGGGAGTCGAACAATGGTGGGAATTCTCGGCAGAAGGAGAAAGGGTTTAAGATTAAGGGGAGGGCTCAGACTGAGGAGAAAGAGAAAGGGCAAGATAAGAAGAGCACCAGCAAGAATAAGTCAGGAAATAAACCAATATTCCACGACTACGACGAAGCCACCAAAGGAGTTCCACAGCCGGTCCGAGATCAGCGAAAGACCGATGGTGTCTGTGTGCGATGTGGCTGAAAGGGTCATCTTTGGAAATGGTGTCGTTCAGATGCTAACAGCAGTGCATCTATCTCCTCTTTCTCCCGAAAGCATACCCGCGATGACGATGGCGACCACGATATGGAACCACCGGAACCCCAACCTCAGAGAAAGCGTATGAGGCACCGTGCTAGGAAGCCGGCTGCTACGGGTGCGGCAGAGTACACCAGTGGGCAAGCGTTTGTGCGAGAACGCGGATCGGAATTTGAGATGGATTTCGACGAGGATTTTTAAAAGGGGACTCTGATGAGTCAGGTCAATAGTATCCCCAGATTGCTATGTTATCACTGACGGAAAACAACAAAAAAAATATGAAAAGAAAAAGGCAGGAGGGGAGAGAGTCCCCACCGAAGAAAAAACAAAAAATTTTGGAGGAACCTATTCATGGTCCTCGACCAATCGTTAATCAGTTTATTTGTTTTGCGGAAAAATGTTTACCTTGTAAGGTGTTGTTGGATACTGGTGCAACTGGTCCTGTTTTGTCTGCTGTTTTTGTTGATAGTTTTGAAGTCCCGAAGGTGAAAAGAGACGTCCCGGCCCGGGTATTTGGATTTACGGGAGAAGTTATGAAGGGCACGGGACACGCCTTTACACAACCATTACTTATAATGTCAAGGGGGCATCAAACGCAACTATCGTTCGAAATCGCCCCTCTCCCGTCTGGCATCGATGCAATACTACCGAACTGGTGATTGAAAGAAAATAAGCCGGTTATAGGGTCAAATGGGGAAGTCTCCTACGATGGCGAGAACTGCAAGAGTCGATGCTTCACTGATAAGGAACCTCAAATAGAAATGGACGAGGGTGTACTGGACGATCCGGAGGCCCAATTCATCGGTAGCATTTGTCTATTGGAAGATGAATCGGTTAACCTCCGCGAAACTCTTCCATCTTGGCTCCACGGATTCCTTAAAGTCTTCCTACCATCGGAAGCAGATAAATTACCACCGCATCGATCTTACGACCATGCGATAGACCTCGAACCAGGGAAGCAACCACCATGGGGACCCGTTTACTCCCTATCCGAAGTCGAACTGAAGGTGCTTCGGGAGTACCTGGTGTAACGGAGCCATTTCAACTGTCTGGTGTATGAGTACACACAGGGCCCGGTTACATGCTGAGAGTCATTGATAGAAGCCAGTGGCACGGTGATATGCAAGTACCGGCAGTGTGGTTAGCTACCAGCTGTTAGAGTAACTACATTCCGGGCGCTAGGAAGGGGATCTATTCATGGGAGCAATGACTGACGAGTCTATGCCTCGCCATTGTCTAGAAGACCGGCCAGAGTGAAGCTCTGATTGTCCGGTGATCCTCTATATCCTCTGAGCATTGTAAGTCCGCCGAAGGGCAGGGACTATGCTAGGGAAGTCTACAATAAGTGAAAGCTCTACAGCAATGATTAAGCTTACACCTGAGCGGCAGCTCATTCATGCAGGTCCTCGGTTGTGTGGCAACCAAGGCTGCAGGTGTTACAAAGGCTTTGACTAAGGGTGGTTGCCTTGGGTATCGGAAACACCTGCTGACGCTTAGAGAAAAGCGGGGTAGCGGTGGTATTGTTTCCGGTACTGAGGGAAGGCCCACCGGAACTTAGTAAGGAGTTAGGAGCAGAGAATAGAGGCCTTTGGAGTATAAGTACTCAGGTTCATTCTCGCCCTTCAGTCCTGTTCTCTCCAGTCTTCATCAGAAAGAAAAACCAAGTTCTCATCGGTAGCAGAGCCCTTAAAGATTATTGAGTTCTAGCGATAGTATCTTTGAATAATCTGCAACCTGATTGTCTATCTTGCATGGCCGTCTCTATTCTACTTTATTCTATTCCACTTAGAAGAGACCCCCGTTACAGATAATAGATATGTATAGAATAGAGACGGCCGTGCAAGATAGACAATCAGGTTGCAGATTATTCAAAGATACTATCGCTAGAACTCAATAATCTTTAAGGGCTCTGCTACCGATAAGAACTTGGTTTTTTTTTTTGATGAAGACTGGGGAGAATAGGACTGAAGGGCGAGAATGAACCTGAGTACTTATACTCCAAAGGCCTCTATTCTCTGCTCCTAACTCCTTTACTAAGTTCCGGTGGGCCTTCCCTCAGTACCGGAAACAATACCACCGCTACCCCGCTTTTCTCTAAGCGTCAGCAGGTGTTTCCGATACCCAAGGCAACCACCCTTAGTCAAAGCCTTTGTAACACCTGCAGCCTTGGTTGCCACACAACCGAGGGCCTGCATGAATGAGCTGCCGCTCAGGTGTAAGCTTAATCATTGCTGTAGAGCTTTCGCTTATTGTAGACTTCCCTAGCATAGTCCCTGCCTCTTTGGCGGTCATACAATGCTCAGAGGATATAGAGGATCACCGGACAATCAGAGCTTCACTCTGGCCGGTCTTCTAGTCACTGGCGAGGCATAGACTCGTCAGTCATTGCTCCCATGAATAGATCCCCTTCCTAGCGCCCGGAATGTAGTTACTCTAACAGCTGGTAGCTAACCACACTGCCGGTACTTGCATATCACCGCGCAACTGGCTTCTAACAATAACTCTCAGCATGTAATCGGGCCCTGTGTGTACTCATACACCAGACAGTTGAAATGGCTCCGTTACACCACTCCCCTCTTCCAGGATCTGGGTCTCCAAGATCTATAACCATTCTATTATTTATTCAATCTATATGACAAGGAACTCCGTGATATGCAAGGAAATGAAAACCCAAAAGGAAAAAACTACACCCCAACAATCCGCTTGTCCTTGGGTTTCTTAGGATACCTCATATGGAAATCTCGAAGGGCTTCTTCAGCACTCTTCTTGAGATGCTCCCAAGGTTCCCATGTAGCATCCTCGTTCTCATAACCTTCCCACAGCACTAGGTACTCCACTCGTCTTCTTTTCTTATTGACCCGGCTATCAGCTACCTCCCGGACAACCCAGTTCTGTTCTCCTTCAATCTCTTCAGGCTCCGGTACAGGAACTCTTCTCTCAGGATCTACCGGTGCTCGGTAAGGTTCCAGAAGGGAGACATGAAAGACCGGGTGGATTCCCATCTGGGGGGGAAGAGAGAGCTTGTAGGCACGGGTACCAATAGCTTCTAAGACCTTGAAGGGTCCCATCTTCTTCTGATCCAGTTTTCCCAAAGGCCGCTTTGTTTGCACATTGCGCCGGTCCAACATTACTTCATCTCCGGGCTTGATTTCAGGCGGTGCCAGGGCATGAGCATCATACCACCGGGCCATCCTTAATCTAGCTTTACCCAAGCTGGCGTTCATAGCCTGCCAGGTAGATTCCCATTGAGATATCATGACCTCGCTTGCTGGATTGTTCCATTCTACTCCTTCCTTTGGGGCCGGCCAGTTGGTCCTGGGTTCATATCCATAGTTGGCATAGAACGCCGATACTTTGGTAGATTCAGAGACCGCCGAGTTGTATGCATACTCTGCCAAAGGCAAGAGTTCTGCCCAGTCATCCTGTTGATATGAACAATAACTCCGCAAGTAATGTTCCAGGGTCTGGTTAACTCTTTCTGTTTGACCGTCCGTTTGGGGGTGGAAAGATGTGGACATCTTCAGCTTCACATTGAGGAGGCTCATGAGAGATTGCCAAAAGTGAGAGATGAACCTGCTATCTCTGTCCGAGACTATGTCATCAGGTAACCCATGGAGTCTCCAAACTTCCTTCAAGAACAACTTAGCCAAATCTTCCGTTTTATTGAGGGTAGGAAGAGGGATGTAGTGTGCCATTTTCGAAAAAACGGTCCACTATTACCCAGATCTTTGTAAACCCACTAGATTCCGGTAATCCCACAATGAAGTCCATAGAGATAGAGGTCCATGGCCGATAGGGTATCTCCAACGGTTGGAGCATACCAAACTTCTTATGTCTTGAGGTCTTATTCCTCTGGCAGCTATCACAGCTCCAGACATATTCCTCAACATCCTTATCCATGTTGGGCCAAAAGAAGTTATTTTTCACCCGCTCTAGTGTCTTAAATTGGCCAAAATGACCAGCCACCTTAGAGTCATGGGTATCGGACAGTATTTCCATCTGAAGCTTCTTATCTTTGGGTATATACCATCTATTCTTATAGAAGATGAGACCGTTCTTGACCGATAAGTTCTGGTCCAAATTTGGTTTCCTTTCAACCAGAGAGCGGTGCAGTTCCTGCCAGAAACTATCCTCTTTAGCAGCCGCATATAGGCGCTCCAAGAATGTATTCTGCAATTGATTCACCCTGACAGCCGCTAGCTTTACAGGATCCAAAACCAATTGACCTGGCCTGAAAAAGATCTGTGGCTCCGGCTGCAGAGTTTCACCTCCCTCTCCAAGGCGGTGATCCCAGCGCCTAGATAGCACATCAGTCTTGCCATTCTTCTCTCCCGGTCTGTAGACAACTTTAAAATTGTAGCCTGCGAGGTCCTCAGACCATCTAGCTTGCCGCCTAGTGAGAACCTTGGTAGAATTAAAATACTCCAAGTTCTTGTGGTCTGTAAAAACCGTGATCTCTTGCTCACAAGATTTGAGCATGTGTTCCCATTCTCGGAAAGAGGCTACAATAGCTCCCATTTCCTTATCATGAATGTCATAGTTGATCTCAGCAGGAGACAACTTCTTAGAATAGAATGCCACCGGATGTAGCTTCCCATCATCCCCATACTGAGAGAGCACCGCTCCCTTGGCAAAATCACTGGCATCTGTCTCGACCACCGTCCTCCTACTAGGGTCAAAATGAAGAAGGATTGGAGCGCTTGTGAACAGCCCCTTGAGTTCTTCAAAGGCCTGCTCATGTGCTGCCGTCCAATACCATTTTTTATCTTTTTGCAGGAGGTCAGTTAATGGTTTGCAAACCTTACTGAAGCCTTCAATAAAGCGGCGATAGAAGTTTGCAAATCCGAGGAATGCCTGTACTGCCTTAATATTTTCAGGGACCGGCCATTCCTTAACTGCCTCCACCTTGTCTTCCGACATAGATACTCCTTGTCCTGAGATGTGATAGCCCAGGTATTCTACCTCTCGGACATGGAAGGATGTCTTACTGATCGAGGCACAGAGCTTAGCTTCCCTAAGCTTCTGTAAGACCTTCTTGACCAGTAGCTCATGCTCTTTCTCATTTTCCGAGTAGATGAGGATGTCATCAATATAGACAACCACTCCTTCATCCAGTAGTTCCTTTAGCACATCATTGATCATTGCCTGGAAGGCGGAGGGAGCGTTGCATAGTCCAAACGGCATTACATTATATTGATACAGTCCATAGCGAGTTCTGAAAGCGGTTTTCCACTCATCACCTTCAGCTATCCTGATCAAATTGAAGCCGTTCTTTAGGTCTATCTTTGTGAAGATCTTGGCTTTGAACAGCCTATCTCTGAGCTCACTCATGATAGGCAGCGGGTACTTGTCTTTGACAGTGACCTTGTTCAAGCCTCTGTAATCCACGCAAATCCGCAATGTACCATCCTTCTTAGGAATGAACAATATGGGCGCCGCAGCAGGGCTGTTTGATCTAGAGATCTTTCCTGAAGACAATTCTTTGTCCAGGTACTCTCGGAGGGCCTTCAACTCTGGAGCGGAACATGGGTACAGCGGGCCAAATGGGGGAGCGGTCCCAGGCAAGAGTTTGATCTTCAAATCATTATGGGAATGCGGCGGCATTTCCTCAATTCTCTCTTGACTGAACACATCAGCCCATTCCCGGTATAGGTGGTGTATTTTCTCAGCAATATCACCTCCGTCCTCATCATGCCATACTGAACCAACCAATTGATAGACTGTCTCTTCTTCCTCCAGCATCTGGTATGGAGAGATCAGTTCAATCTTGGTGGCCGCTGGGAGACAGTTCTGCTTGCAGTAGTCACTTCTCCAGCTCATGGTGTTGAGTTCCCAATTGATATCCGGGTTATGCTTCCTTGCCCAACTAATTGGCAGATAACCGGTCATTCCTTCTTCCAAAGTAGCCACCTCCCATCGGAGTGTCTCCTTATGATCTCCCATAGTCATACGGACCGGGTGAGTATAATACTCACCTCCTCCCATCATGACATCTCCTTGAGCATCAAACATTATCAGTGGTTGATCCCGCCGCACTAAGGGAATTCCATGTTTCCTGACAAAACTCTGGTTGAGGATAGCTCCTGTACAACCGGTGTCAAACAGGAAAGACCCTTGGGCGCCTTCATCCTTTCCTTGGACCGTCCATGACAGTCCTGCCTTCAGTATAGGTCTTTTTCCATGTACTGGTAAAGAAGGAAGCCTTGGTTCCAGCTTTCTTTGCTTAACAGCGGGTTCCGAACTCGTTTCTCTTTGTCTTTTCAACATAGCTAATAGCTTTGAGCACTACTAAGATCAAAGATCCTTTGGTTCTATTCTCAAGCGAAGTTATAGCAGATATGATGTGTAGTTTTGGTAGCGGTTTTGGAAGTGTCTTCGTAGCAAATATAACTTTTGGTAGAGCACTGACAGACCAGCTGTTTCGGGTCTTAAACCCATCCTCAGAGTGCTTAGAGCAATCAAATAGGCAGAAACACAATCATAGTTTATTCAAGAGAAACAATAAACCGAAAACCCATATAAACGAAAACTAGTAAACATAGACTTCAAACAGACACTTTTCTACCAGATGATTTCATTGTCCGAGTCTTGCTCAGGCTGGAAAACAAAATCTTCTGTAACCTCCGGGAGTACAACAAGTGGATCTTCTGCTATTACAGCAGCCACTTTAGCCTTCTTCTGAGAGTTGGAATTACCCTTCCCTCTTTTCCGCTTTTGTACTCTCACTGCTGCCACTCGAACAACAGTGGGTTGCTTGGACCAACAATCGGTCCATTTGTGTCTGGACTTGCCGCACTATTGCACAAGTCAGTCTATGCACTCTACCAATAGGGAGTACCGGAAGGTCATACCTTCAAGCATACTTCTGCTTTCATTCTTTCTTCTAGAATATCCCCCGGGATACCCTTCAGTTCCACCGCTTTGTCTTTAGGTCCAGGAGTCTTCTGAGGTCCGGAGGAGCTTGCAGCTTCTCTTTTCCTCTTAGGCTGCTGGTCCTTCTGAACAGGAGGATCTTTCTTGGTCCGAGGGTGCGCTTTCTCAGCTGCCATCCCTTGGTACCTTTCATGTGTGTGCCCTAACTCTCTTAGAGCAGCTATCCGCTCCATCAAAGACTTTGGCTTGGGATTAAAAAGAGCCCAACTCATGCCTAGGTCCGGGAGGAGGGAATTGTGAATCTTATCATCCACCAACTGACCCTCATAGCCAGTCTTCCACATCAGCTGAATAATAGTATTCAGGAAGAGATCTATTCCTCCTCGAGCCGTGTGGGTTAGGGCATTCCATTGGGCTACAGCATCATCTCGGGAGATGGCTTCACCGAAGGCAGCTCTAAAAGCATCCACAAAGGAATCCCAACGCTTCCATCTCAGATCCAAGGACACCGGCATTCCAGCAAGGCGGTTGGCGGAGGCTTGATCAATCGAATTATGGTATGCCTCATACCATCGGATCGCTGCCTCTCCTTCCATCAAGTTGCCTGCATATCGAATCTTAACCTCCTCAGAGGTAAAGGACAGACTCTCAATGGAGAACACATTCTCACATTGCCGGATAAAGGTCTCCACTTGCTCCGCTTTGCCCTGGAACTTGGAGGGTTGTGGTGCCTTTGGTTCTCGGGCCCTGGTTGTTGAGGAAGAGGGAGAGGCGGTCGGAGGTCGGAACTGCTGGGACATCATAGCCAACAGATTCTTCTGCTGCTTCTCCAACTTCTTCTTGATATATCTCCGCCAGCCTCTTCTATCACCACCTTCTGGTTCCGAATCGGAGCTGTCAGAACTGTCTGAGTCTCCAGGAGCAGGAGCACGGGCCACAGGAGGTGGAGGGTTCTGGTTTCCACCACTTCCACCCTGTGCTTGGGCCGGAGGGTTCTGGTTCCCACCACTTCCATCCTGTGCCTGAGCTGGAGGGGCAGCGGCGGCCACAGCAGGAGGGGCCACAGGTGCTACCGGTGCCACATTGCTGGCCAGTGGTGAGGTTGCTGCTGGTTGAGCGGCCCCGGACATGGTGAACCTTCCTGGATTCCTGGCTAGCGGGCTGGGAGGTCCTCGGCCTGCACCTGGGTAGAGTTCTCCCTCATAGTCAAAGGATCGGTCGGCTAATCCCAGAAATGGATTTACTCCTACAAAGCGACTAGGAGGTAAGGGAGATGCTCCCACCGCTGGCTGGACAATAGGAACAACTCTCCTAGTGGATCTAACCGGAAATGCTGAGAAGGGACTGGTTTTCCGCTGCATTGTCCTGGTGGCTGCCCTGGACGAGGACCTGGAGCCTGGATTTGGTACCGGAGTTGCTGGTCTCCCTACCACTAGCCTTCCTTCATCAAGGGCTTTCTGTATCTCGGCAACAAAATCTGGCGGAGTTGCCGGGTTTGTCCACTCAATCTCCATGGCATCGGCTGCCAATTCATCCCTTTCCGCGTACTTTCGGAGTTCTTCCTGGACAGAGTTGACTTCATGCCTCATATATTCAAGAGCTTCTGCCATCAGAGCATTCTGTGCTGCCTGACGCTCTTGCACAACGAGCAGTGCCTGACCGCCTCGGGTCAACTGATTCTGCAGGCTATGCTGAAGGTAGGTCTGAAGCTCTGTGAAGAACTGTTGGATGGAAACCTCGTCGGTATCCTGCCAGGCAGGCTCGCAACCGGGGATATAGGTCTGTAGAGCGGTCCTGGGTTTCTTAACAAGCTGTGTCTGCCCGTTGGCATCAAGCTGGAGGGGCACCGGCTGCCATTCAATCTGAAGAGGCACTTCTGGAGCTGATAGGGCGGACATTTTTGTATAGAAGAAGAATAATCTGAAGGTGACTTGAGCCGTAAAGATTATCTGTAACGGGGGTCCTTTCTAAGAGAAATAGATATGTATAGAATAGAGACGGCCGTGCAAGATAGACAATCAGGTTGCAGATTATTCAAAGATACTATCGCTAGAACTCAATAATCTTTAAGGGCTCTGCTACCGATAAGAACTTGGTTTTTTTTTTTGATGAAGACTGGGGAGAATAGGACTGAAGGGCGAGAATGAACCTGAGTACTTATACTCCAAAGGCCTCTATTCTCTGCTCCTAACTCCTTTACTAAGTTCCGGTGGGCCTTCCCTCAGTACCGGAAACAATACCACCGCTACCCCGCTTTTCTCTAAGCGTCAGCAGGTGTTTCCGATACCCAAGGCAACCACCCTTAGTCAAAGCCTTTGTAACACCTGCAGCCTTGGTTGCCACACAACCGAGGGCCTGCATGAATGAGCTGCCGCTCAGGTGTAAGCTTAATCATTGCTGTAGAGCTTTCGCTTATTGTAGACTTCCCTAGCATAGTCCCTGCCTCTTTGGCGGTCATACAATGCTCAGAGGATATAGAGGATCACCGGACAATCAGAGCTTCACTCTGGCCGGTCTTCTAGTCACTGGCGAGGCATAGACTCGTCAGTCATTGCTCCCATGAATAGATCCCCTTCCTAGCGCCCGGAATGTAGTTACTCTAACAGCTGGTAGCTAACCACACTGCCGGTACTTGCATATCACCGCGCAACTGGCTTCTAACAATAACTCTCAGCATGTAATCGGGCCCTGTGTGTACTCATACACCAGACAGTTGAAATGGCTCCGTTACATCAAGTCACCTTCAGATTATTCTTCCTCTATACAAAAATGTCCGCCCTCTCGGCTCCAGATGCACCCCTTCAGATCGAATGGCAGCCGGTGCCCCTCTAGCTTGATGCCACCGGGCAGACACAGCTTGTTAAGAAACCCAGGACCGCTCTACAGGCCTATATTCCCGGCTGTGAGCCTGCCTGGCAGGATACCGATGAGGTTTCCTTACAACAGTTCTTCACAGAGCTTCAGACCTACCTCCAGCACAGCCTGCAGAGTCAGTTGAATCGAGGCAGTCAGGCACTGCTCATTGTACAAGAGCGCCAGGCAGCACAGAATGCTCTGATGGCAGAAGCTCTAGAGTACATGAGATCGGAAGTCAACTCTGTTCAGGAAGAGCTCCGGAAGTATGCAGAAAGAGATGAACTGAATGCCGATGTTGATGCCATGGAGATTGAGTGGACAAATCCGGCCACTCCACCAGACTTTGTTGCCGAGATACAGAGAGCTCTTGATGAAGGAAGGCTGGTGGTGGGTAGACCAGCAACTCCGGCACCAAATCCCGTCTCCAGGTCCTCTTCTAGGGCAGCCACCAGGACAATGCAGCGGAAGGCCAGCCCCTTCGCAGCATTCCCGGTCCGATCCACTAGGAGAGTCATCCCTATTGTGCAGCCAGCGGTGGGGGCTTCGCCCTTACCACCTAGCCACTTCGGAGGATCACACCCACTCCTTGGAGGAGCTGACCGATCCTTTGTCTATGAAGGAGAGTTCTTCTCAGGTGCAGGCCGAGGACCTCCCAGTCCGCTAGCCAGGAACCCGGGAAGGTTCACCATGTCTGGGGCCGCCCAACCAGCAGCAACCTCACCATTGGCCAGCAATCCGGCACCAGTGGCACCTGTGGCCCCTCCTGCTGCGGCCACCGCTCCCCCTCCAGCTAATGTACAGGGTGGAAGCGGTGGAAATCAGAATCCTCCACCTCCAGTGGCCCGCGCTCCCGCTCCTGGAGACTCAGACAGTTCTGACAGTTCAGACTCAGAACCAGAAGGTGGTGACAGAAGAGGCTGGCGGAGATATCTTAAGAAGAAGTTGGAGAAGCAACAAAAGGATTTGTTTGCTATGATGTCACAGCAGTACCGACTTCCGGCCGCCTCTCCCCCTTCTACTTCTACCAGGGCCCGAGAGCCAAAGGCACCACCACCTTCTAAGTTCCAAGGCAAGGCGGAGCAAGTGGAGACCTTCATCCGGCAATGTGAGAATGTGTTCTCCATTGAGAGCCTGTCATTTACCTCTGAGGAGGTTAAGATCCGATATGCAGGCAACTTGATGGAAGGAGAGGCAGCGATCCGATGGTATGAGGCATACCACAACTCAATTGATCAAACCTCAGCCAACCGTCTTGCTGGAATGCCGGTGCAGTTGGATCAGAGATGGAAGCGCTGGGATTCCTTTGTGGATGCTTTCAGAGCAGCTTTCGGCGAAGCCATCTCTAGAGATGATGCTGTAGCCCAATGGAATACCCTTACCCACACAGCCCGAGGAGGAATTGATCTCTTCCTGAATACTATTATTCAGCTGATGTGGAAGACTGGCTATGAGGGACAGTTGGTGGATGATAAGATCAATAATTCCCTCCTTGCGGACCTAGGCATGAGTTGGGCTCTCTTCAATCCCAAGCCAAAGTCCTTGATGGAGCGGATAGCTGCCCTAAGAGAGCTAGGGCACACCCATGAGAGGTACCAAGGGATGGCAGCTGAGAAAGCGCCCCCTCGGACCAAGAAAGATCCTCCTGCTCAGAAGGACCAGCAGCCTAAGAGGAAAAGAGAAGCTGCAAGCTCTTCCGGAACTCAGAAGACTCCTGGACCAAAAGACAAAGCGGTGGAACTGAAGGGTATCCCGGGGGATATTCTAGAAGAAAGAAGGAAAGCAGAAGTATGCTTGAAGGTATGACCTTTCGGTACTCCCTCTTGGTAGAGTGCATAGACTGACTTGTGCAATAGTGCGGCAAGTCCAGACACAAATGGACCGATTGTTGGTCAAAGGAACCTACTGTTGTCCGAGTGGCAGCAGTGAGAGTACAAAAGCGGAAAAGAGGGAATGGCAAGTCCAGCTCTCAGAAGAAGGCTAAAGTGGCTGCTGTAGTAGCAGAGGATCCACTTGTTGTACTCCCGGAGGTTACAGAAGATTTTGTTTTTCAGCCTGAGCAAGACTCGGACAATGAAATCATCTGGTAGAAAGTGTCTGTCTGAGTCTATGTTTACTAGTTTTCTTTTATATGGGGTTTTGGTTTCTATGTTTCTTTTGAATAAATTATGATTGTGTTTCTGCCTATTTGATTGCTCCAAGCACTCTGAGGATGGGTTTAAGCCCCGAAACAGCTGGTCTGTCAGTGCTCTACCAAAGTTACATTTGCTATCAAGACACTTCCAAACCGCTACCAAAATTACCACACATCATACCTGCTATATTATCGCTTGGGAATAGAACCAAAGGATCTTTGATCTTAGTAGTGCCCGAAGCTATTTAGCTATGTTAAAAAGACAAAGAGAAACGAGTCCAGAATCCGCTGTTAAGCAAAGAAGGTTGGAACAGAGGCTTCCCTCCTTACCAGTACATGGAAAAAGACCTATACTAAAGGCAGGACTGTCATGGACAGTCAAAGGAAAGGATGAAGGTGCCCAAGGGTCTTTCCTGTTTGACACGGGTTGTACAGGAGCAATCCTCAACCAGAGTTTTGTCAGGAAGCATGGAATTCCCTTAGTGCGGCGGGATCAACCTCTGACAATGCTTGATGCTCAAGGAGATGTCATGATGGGAGGAGGTGAGTATTATACTCATCCGGTCCGCATGACTATGGGAGATCATAAGGAGACACTCCGATGGGAGGTGGCTACTTTGGAAGAAGGAATGACCGGCTACCTGCCAATTAGTTGGGCTAGGAAGCATAACCCGGACATCAACTGGGAACTCAACACCATGAGCTGGAGGAGTGACTACTGCAAGCAGAATTGTCTCCCAGCGGCCACCAAGATTGAACTGATCTCTCCATACCAGATGTTGGAAGAGGAAGAGACAGTCTACCAATTGGTTGATTCAGTATGGCATGATGAGGACGGAGGTGATATCGCTGAGAAGATACACCACCTTTACCGGGAATGGGCTGATGTGTTCAGTCAAGAGAAGATTGAGGAAATGCCGCCGCATTCCCATAATGATTTGAAGATCAAACTCTTGCCTTGCACCGCTCCCCCATTTGGCCCGCTGTACCCATGTTCCGCTCCAGAGTTGAAGGCCCTCCGAGAGTACCTGGACAAAGAATTGTCTTCAGGAAAGATCTCTAGAAGTAACAGCCCTGCTGCGGCGCCCATACTGTTCATTCCTAAGAAGGATGGGACATTGCGGATTTGTGTGGACTACAGAGGATTGAACAAGGTCACTGTCAAGGACAAGTACCCGCTGCCTATCATGAGTGAGCTCAGAGACAGGTTGTTCAAGGCCAAGATCTTCACAAAGATAGACCTGAAGAACGGCTTCAATTTGATCAGGATAGCAGAAGGTGATGAGTAGAAAACCGCTTTCAGAACCTGCTATGGACTGTATCAGTACAATGTGATGCCATTTGGTCTATGCAATGCTCCCTCCGCTTTCCAGGCAATGATCAATGATGTGCTAAAGGAACTACTGGATGAAGGAGTGTGTGAGGGATGCGTACCAGACCACAAGAGTACACTACGCAGAGCTCAGAGTTCGGCTAACAGCTACAAAGGTAGAAGTCTCCAAGGTCTCTTCAGTCAACGTCGAGTATGATTCTCCTTGATCCGATACGGGCCCCGCGAGCTACGTTATCAACAAAGATTCACTAGAGTTAGCGTGTGATGTCCGACCGTCTTCGACGTAATAGTTCAGGTAGAGTTCGAAGTCACGATAGAGTAAAGTATTTCAGAAAATATAGTCAAGTAAAGCTGTAACTCGCGTATCAACGATTTATATTGTTAAGACTCTGATTTCGCCGATGATGGTTTGGCTAGTCAGTGAATGACACAGTATTTATATCCCTCGCTTATGTCTCGAGGACCCAGTCTACTAATAATACCAAATACACTCGGGGCACGCCCGAGACCCTGAAAAACAACCAAGAACATTTAACTCCTAAGTCCGTAACCCAAACTCCTAAAGCCGCTGAAACCCCTCAACCTATTTATCCACTCTAATGCACGTTTCCCTGTCGATATTTCTTCTCCATCGGCCGTCTGGTGGATAATCGTCAGCGTCGGCTATTCGGAGGTCTCGGACGGCAAGGCTACCTACTCAGGCCTCTTCCCACATCGCTTTCCCACATAGCAGAGTCCTCTCATGCCCACAGGTACCGCCGATAGGTGCTCGGTCGGCTGGCAGCTTGCGCCGATTCGCTCCGAGCGGTCCGATCTTCGATCCGATTGATTCCAGCTGTCCCTCATATATCCACCGGTACCAAAACACTCCCCTCCGGCGGTTTGACGCTCCGGGGGTTATTATTGGGGTCGAAAACGTGTTTTTTAACTAGGAAAACCGCAACTCCGCATTTAGTCGCATATTGATCGCACCGTACCTCGTAGGTGCGAACCGGAGTTGATAGTGGTGTTGCCTTTAGTATTAAAGGGTATAGGGGTATCTACTAGCCTTTCTCTCACTCCATAAATACTTAGCATGCCCGTAACAGAGTGGTTGTCTATATTGATGACATCCTCATCTATTCAGGGACTGAGAAAGAGCATGAGCTATTGGTCAAGAAGGTACTACAGAAGCTTAGGGAAGCTAAGCTCTGTGCCTCGATCAGTAAGACATCCTTCCATGTCCGAGAGGTAGAATACCTAGGCTATCACATCTCGGAAGAAGGAGTATCTATGTCAGAAGACAAGGTGGAGGCAGTTAAGGAATGGCCGGTCCCGGAAAATATTAAGGCAGTACAGGCATTCCTCGGATTTGCAAACTTCTATCGCCGCTTCATTGAAGGCTTCAGTAAAGTTTGCAAACCATTAACTGACCTCCTGCAAAAGGACAAGAAATGGTATTGGACGGCAGCACATGAGCAGGCCTTTGAAGAACTCAAGAGGATGTTCACAAGCGCTCCAATCCTCCTTCATTTTGACCCTAGTAGGAGAACGGTGGTCGAGACAGATGCCAGTGATTTTGCCAAGGGAGCGGTGCTCTCTCAGTATGGGGATGATGGGAAGCTACATCCGGTGGCATTCTACTCTAAGAAGTTCTCCCCTGCTGAGATCAACTATGACATTCATGATAAGGAAATGGGAGCTATTGTAGCCTCTTTCCGGGAATGGGAACACATGCTCAAATCCTGTGAGCAGGAAATCACGGTTTTTACAGACCACAAGAACTTGGAGTATTTTAATTCTACCAAGGTTCTCACTAGGCGGCAAACTAGATGGTCTGAGGACCTCGGAGGCTACAATTTTAAAGTTGTCTACAGACCGGGAGAAAAGAATGGCAAGACTGATGTGCTATCTAGGCGCTGGGATCACCGCCTTGGAGAGGGAGGTGAAACTCTGCAGCCGGAGCCACAGATCTTTTTTAGGCCAGGTTAATTGGTTTTGGATCCTGCAAAGCTAGCGGCTGTCAGGGTGAATCAATTGCAGAATACATTCTTAGAGCGCCTATACACGGCTGCTAAAGAGGATAGTTTCTGGCAGGAATTGCACCGCTCTCTGGTTGAAAGGAAACCAAATTTGGACCAGAACTTGTCGGTCAAGAACGGTCTCATCTTCTACAAAAATAGATGGTATATACCCAAAGACAAGAAGCTTCAGATGGAAATACTGTCCGATACCCATGACTCTAAGGTGGCTGGTCATTTTGGCCAATTTAAGACACTAGAGCGGGTGAAAAACAACTTCTTTTGGCCCAACATGGATAAGGATGTTGAGGAATATGTCCGGAGCTGTGACAGCTGCCAGAGGAATAAGACCTCAAGACATAAGAAGTTTGGTATGCTCCAACCGTTGGAGATACCCTATCGGCCATGGACTTCCATCTCTATGGACTTCATTGTGGGATTACCGGAATCTAGTGGGTTTACAAAGATCTGGGTAATAGTGGACCGCTTTTCGAAGATGGCACACTACATCCCTCTTCCTACCCTCAATAAAACGGAAGATTTGGCTAAGTTGTTCTTGAAGGAAGTTTGGAGACTCCATGGGTTACCTGATGACATAGTCTCAGACAGAGATAGCAGGTTCATCTCTCACTTTTGGCAATCTCTCATGAGTCTCCTCAATGTGAAGCTGAAGATGTCCACATCTTTCCACCCCCAAACGGACGGCCAGACAGAAAGAGTTAATCAGACCCTGGAACATTACTTGCGGAGTTATTGTTCATATCAACAGGATGACTGGGCAGAACTCTTGCCTCTGGCAGAGTATGCTTATAACTCGGCGGTCTCTGAGTCTACCAAAGTATCGGCTTTCTATGCCAACTATGGATATGAACCCAGGACCAACTGGCCGGCCCCAAAGGAAGGAGTAGAATGGAACAATCCAGCAAGCGAGGTCATGATATCTCAATGGGAATCTACCTGGCAGGCTATGAACGCCAGCTTGGGTAAAGCTAGATTAAGGATGGCCCGGTGGTATGATGCTCATGCCCTGGCACCGCCTGAAATCAAGCCCGGAGATGAAGTAATGTTGGACCGGCGCAATGTGCAAACAAAGCGGCCTTTGGGAAAACTGGATCAGAAGAAGATGGGACCCTTCAAGGTCTTAGAAGCTATTGGTACCCGTGCCTACAAGCTCTCTCTTCCCCCTCAAATGGGATTCCACCCGGTCTTTCATGTCTCTCTTCTGGAACCTTACAGAGCACCGGTAGATCCTGAGAGAAGAGTTCCACCACCGGAACCTGAGGAGATTGAAGGAGAACAGAACTGGGTTGTCCGAGAGGTAGCTGATAGCCGTGTCAACAAGAAGAGAAGACGAGTGGAATATCTAGTGCTGTGGGAAGGTTATGAGAACGAGGATGCTACATGGGAACCTTGGGAGCATCTCAAGAAGAGTGCTGAGGAAGCCCTTCGGGATTTCCATATGAGGTATCCTAAGAAACCCAAGGACAAGCGGATTGTTAGGGTGTAGATTACTTCCTTTTGGGTTTTCATTTCCTTGCATAACACGAAGTTTCTTGTCATATAGAATGAACGGTAATAGAACGGTCATAGATCTCGGAGACCAAGATCCTGGAAGAGGGGAGTGGTATAACGGAGCCATTTCAACTATCTGGTGTATGAGTACACATAGGGCCGGTTACATGCTGAGAGTTATTGTTAGAAGCCAGTTGCACGGTGATATGCAAGTACCGGCAGTGTGGTTAGCTACCAGCTGTTAGAGTAACTACATTCCGGGCGCTAGGAAGGGGATCTATTCATGGGAGCAATGACTGACGAGTCTATGCCTCGCCATTGTCTAGAAGACCGGCCAGAGTGAAGCTCTGATTGTCCGGTGATCCTCTATATCCTCTGAGCATTGTAAGTCCGCCGAAGGGCAGGGACTATGCTAGGGAAGTCTACAATAAGCGAAAGCTCTACAGCAATGATTAAGCTTACACCTGAGCGGCAGCTCATTCATGCAGGTCCTCGGTTGTGTGGCAACCAAGGCTGCAGGTGTTACAAAGGCTTTGACTAAGGGTGGTTGCCTTGGGTATCGGAAACACCTGCTGACGCTTAGAGAAAAGCGGGGTAGCGGTGGTATTGTTTCCGGTACTGAGGGAAGGCCCACCGGAACTTAGTAAGGAGTTAGGAGCAGAGAATAGAGGCCTTTGGAGTATAAGTACTCAGGTTCATTCTCGCCCTTCAGTCCTGTTCTCTCCAGTCTTCATCAGAAAGAAAAACCAAGTTCTCATCGGTAGCAGAGCCCTTAAAGATTATTGAGTTCTAGCGATAGTATCTTTGAATAATCTGCAACCTGATTGTCTATCTTGCACGGCCGTCTCTATTCTATACAAATCTATTTCTCTTAGAAGGGACCCCCGTTACATCATTGCTGTAGAGCTTTCGCTTATTGTAGACTTCCCTAGCATAGTCCCTGCCACTTCGGCAGACATACAGTGCTCACAGGATACAGAGAATCACCGGGCAATCAGAGCTTCACTCTGGCCAGTCTTCTAGTCACTGGCGAGGCATAGACTCGTTGATCATTGCTTCCATGAATAGACCCCCTTCCTAGCGCCCGGAATGTAGTTACTCTAACAGCTGGTAGCTAACTACACTACCGGTACTTGCATATCAACGTGCAACTGGCTTCTAACAATAACTCTCAGCATGTAACCGGGCCCTGTGTGTACTCATACACCAGACAGTTGAAATGGCTCCGTTACAGTCTCTATTCTATCCTATTCTATTTCTCTTAGAAGAGACTCCCGTTACCGTTCTAGAAGCACTATGGTGTAAACCTAAAGGTCTCAAATTAATACTAAAGGAGCGTGGTTTATGGCGGGAGGGTCTTAAAAAGAACTGTAAGACAGTTAAAGATTGTGAAAAAATGTGGCAAAAGGCGATCAAGTTTTGGCTTATTGTGCTCGGAAACTGATGTCCGATCAAGAAGACTTCTAAGCACAAAAGTCTAAATTAGAGGGAGCTATTGAACCCAGAGGACACATGTATCATTTGCTTCCTAAATTTCATTGCGAACTGAATTGGATAGAGTACTACTGGGGAAGGGCTAAGTGGTATAAGAGGAACCATTGCAAGTACGGCATCAAAGAATTAAGGGAGCGGATACCTTTGAGTTTTCAGTATGCTTAACAGTTCATTTGGAAATTTTGGGCGAAGACAGAGAAAATTGGACAGGCATATAGGGATGGAGTAAGGTATGGGGCCGATAAATCATATAAAAGTCACAGGAGAGTATCTGAACGCAATGTAGAATAATTGATCACCGATAGTCAAGTCTCGCCAAATCTCACTAAAAGTGCACCTTCTGGTTGAGCCTCGACAGAAGTGCAAATCTGTTAGTTGCGAAAGCCAATGATCGAATTCCCTGTACTGGTGTGGACAAGGTTGACAGCGTCGCCCCCCAAACCCTCTCGCACCATACCCAAAAGCTACTCAAATCCTTGCTTGGCTGCCAAGTGTCACTTTAATTCATATCAGCCCAATCAGAGCTTTTTTCAGACCCTCATTTTTTTAAAATTCCCCAAAAGGGGGTTCTCAGTACTTACCCTGAACCCCCGGTACTTCTGCAGTCCACACCCCATTGGACCTCGCTGGTTCTGTTGGACGGACTGGAGCCTTGGCTGAGAAATCACAGTCCATGCAGTCATTATGCAGTTCTATATGCCAAGCCAATCCGTCCCTTGCCCAGTTGACTGCAGTCGACTGCAGTCGGACCCGTCGACTGGCTGGCAGTCTAAGTGCATGTTATCACATCTTTTTTATATTGGGACGTTGTAATTAACAAGAACAAACAAACGGAGATCACCTAACTACTACCTCTTCTTGAAACTCTCACGAATATGAAGCTTGCAGAGGTTCTTGCAGATCTTACAAGTCTTAAGACTATCGTATTTGGCCCCTCTGAGATTATAATCCCAGGTTCTTGAAATCAGTAATGCTTACTTTCACTTTTGTCCTTTAGAGTGCAGTAGACGCTTTGAATCTCGTTTCCCCGAACTATACCAGGACATCGCCCCTGAAAACGCAGGATGATGACTTGACTCGTGCCGAATCTTTTTTGAGCCTACAGTCCGAACAGAGCACCCGAGAAAGTTTGGTCCGAAAGCAGAAGGATGTAAACTACGTCGCAGAAAGGCTGGAGCTTAGGCTTAGTAGCAGCTCTCCTAAGTGATACAGCTAGGCTGTTCTGTTAGAATCTATTCCTAGGACGTGTTATATTTTGGGGTTCTGTTAGTTTGAAGAGTATGCATAAAGTTATGAAAAATATATGCACCAGTCACCACGCCATTGCTTTTTACAATTCTATTTGACTTAATTTACCCCAAACTCTATATTTACAATTTCAACGTGCAAGTTTATAGCCAATCTAGATAAACCGAATACTCCGGAATGGTTGAATATATGTAACCTCATCCAAATTACCTCTACAGTCCAATGAAATTTTGGATTAGTAAATGAATAGTACGCATGTATGTTACAACTTCTCGCTCGGTTGCCTTTCTCAAGAACCACTTACCTTCTCTGTACTACTACCCGACTGTGCGTTGCTAGTTTCTTCATCAGGTGTCCTCTTATCCTCTTCCTTCTCGTCGATATCTTGGTCGTCCTTCACGTTCCTCTTGGAGGCCGATTCGCCCGCAGATCGTTGTTCGTTCTCTTCTTCAATGAGCTCCTGCTGCTCCCTCAAAACCTCCAGTCTTTGCTTGTTGGTTGCTGCTCCCTCTGCAGTGTTAACCTCCAACTCAATTTCATGATAAAGTTCTTCCGGAATGCTGCTCAAGACAGCAACCAATGCATCATAGTGAGATTCAATCTCACTCTCCTTGCCTTGATACATGAATGCATTGGATAGCACCAGAAGAGTAGAGGGGAGCCCATGCTTCAGACGAAGTTCAAGCCAAGTGTTAAGGTCGTCCCTTAGTCGCCCTGGACTGACTCCGTGGGTACGTATGCCTCGGGATGCACAAGCAGTTTGTAATTCTGGGACGGATAGCGAATCTACCCCTTCGTAAGAGATGGCACGGTCGTCACGTTTGATCTGTCGCATTCGGTGGCGAATGTTGTATCGAAGAATCGCATCCGTGCCGAATGTATTCAAATTCATGTAACGACACATGCCCACAAGTTGAGCTCTTGAAAGATTATCAAGAGTAAGATCATCGCGAAAGATCTTGCAAACTTTAATCACATCTTCATGACTGGGGGATTCCCCGCTCGACCGAATCTAATTGTCAGAGAGCATTAGACATCGACCCTAAAAATATATATTTGTACAATAAACACCTTTTGAAAAAATTGTGCGAACTCTTCTCTTTGCCTTGTCTTAGCACTTAGTTGGATGCCGCCTTCACGCATAGTTGTTCTCAAAAAGTTTGAGACGTCCTTGCGAGTTGAGCGAAGCTTGCTTGACTTCAAGTCTTTTGCTTTTTGATCCTCATATGTACTAGGGAGTAAGTTTGGAAATATTTTAAGTGCGATAGGTAAGAAAAGCTCTCCGGCTGGTACGATTATGAAAACGGAGAATGGAACGAGACGGCCTAGATCCTTGACTGTACGTTCAAGCTGTATCAACTATGTTAGCGACAGTGACGACTAAGAGATTAGATGATGAAGGACATGCCTGACGACGTTCCCTCCGGCTGAGCTCGTAGCCTGCTGCCATCTTCAGCGCCAAATTTGACGATATTTTAATCTCGGCACCGAGAAGCTTTGTCCCATCCCAAAAGTGCTGCACTCCATGTTTAACTTTCTGCCACACAGTCGTCTTTTTTTCCTCCTTTTTCTTATCAGGGGATTTTCCATTGATTGCGGGGACGACGGTAACATCTTTGCCATCGGCTACCTCTGACCTTGCTAAAGTAGTCTCCATTTGCCCCAATTTCACGGCCGTTGAAGGAATAGTCGTTTCACCTTGGTGTACTTTTTCTGGGGCAACATCTCGAGCTAATGGCTTCCTAGCCTCTTGAGCATTGAAACCGGGGGGGGGTATAACTGTGTTACTACTAGGAGCAGATGTGTCTGTATTCAAAAATCGTTGTGAAGCAAACAAGATGTAAGCCGGCCGGTCGTGAGCAATCCATGATCTTAGAAACTGTCGGCTAGTAGATATCCCAATAGCAGATTGAAGCGAACCGCGGTTGGCTTTAGAAGGTTGTCAGAAAAAGGGATGAAATATATTTAGTAATTGTTCGGTGGGTTGGAATCATGTACCTGAAGAAAGAATGAAAGACCGCTGTGTTGCTGGGTTAAGAAGCAGTCTTGAAGTATTCATTGCTTGAGATGTGTATCGAAAACTGGACTGAATGATGGGTAAATGTAGGAATTGCGCGCAGGAGGGAGAATACTAGACCCAAATACTTGTGAAGAGAGAGGTACGGGGCAAGGAGGGGGAGGAAAAGGGAACGTGAGGATGTGATTCAAGACTCGTGGCTTAAGATCGACCATGCATACAGTCATGTTCTAGAAGCTATCGCTTCTCAGACTTCAGGGTTGATAATTTTTACAATCCCTTGTGAATCTTCAATTCTCATACAAACCCATTGTTTATTCCTTTCGGAGATTGTATGATGTCATTGCCCTTGAGATCTGTCTGGCTTAGGTAAGCCATCTGTGTACCTACAGTATCAGAAATGAGGGTAAAACTGATACCGCATCAGTACCGGGAATTGTGAGAATATGCCGCTTTATCTCCGTATTTTGACGAAGTAAACGGTAGTGTTACCGCAGTGGCACGGCATTGCCAAAAACTGCGGTAGTCATTTTATATATACGTATTCCCTGCTTATTCATGTCCGAGTGATGCCCTATGAATGTACCTACATTAACTTGCGTACATACCACCAACATAAAAGAGGCTACATATTTCCTTATGGCTTGAGTTCCCAAGATGTTCATAATCTGGCCCACCCAGACTGACTATTTCCCTCCACAGGTCGGCTTTACTTAAAATCCTCTTAGACTCATTAAAATCCCTTGAGGAGCTCTACCTATATATTACTATAGCTACCGCAAAATTGAAAATGTCTTTCTGGGCTTGATTATTAGGGGCCGGTGGCCATGGCTTGTTGGGGGTTAGAGATTTAAACATTACGTGGGAATGGTTTAGTCAATCATTAATACAATATTTAACTTCGACAAGTCAATATTTCACGAGCAGGATAGTCCGAGGGGCAGTCACCCCCATTATTCTCTCTAATATATAGATATCAAATGTCTTACTTGTCTTCAAGATAAAAAAGTAGCTTTCGTCGCCCAGAGGTACTTAAATATTGCATTAGTATAAGTTAACACACATCACCCCAAAGTCTAGTGGCAACCTTATAATAGTACTGCTATTCATAAGGGAGATGAAGTGAGGATGATCTCATAATCAAAGCAGTTGTGTATCCTCATTAGCTGAGCTCATGAAGAGGTTTGGATGATTGTCACTGAAAAGAGTAGATAGAGGGTAGATAAATGGCAGTTGATAAGAGTGACTCATGTCCAGAAGATCACCAGGTATTCTATATAGGGTCTGTTTGAAGTTTTTCCCTCTCCTCATCTGTCTCCCGATAAATATATTATGCCCCGAACAGCGAAAGTAATATCATTTTATCAATCGGTGTCCCGGCCAGCCTGTTGCTAATTTTGACAGTGTCCTTATGCTGCCGGTCCCATCAATCTCCCGGCCGGCCACCCGCCCTCTTCAAAATTAAACCATATGATGCCGAGAGGTTCAAACAGACTACAAAAATTCCAATTATTCAATCGAATTCATGTCAAGGCATTAAGAGTGAAACAACTAGACTTAAGGCTGAGGTATCAACTTCAGTCTTGGAGTGGGAGTGGTTCCTTCTATCTGCAGGTTCCACGGAGTATAACACCCGACCAATGATAGGCCACATACATGTATATAACAGCCAGACTCAGAGTTTAGCTTCTATCATACTAGGATTGAAGAGGAATTATGATACCGCCAAAACTCGATAAAATTGGCTAGCTCCCGTGAGATCGAAAATGGGAAACTTCCAGACTTGGCCGAATATTGAACTTGGCGTTCCGGATTCACCCAAAGGATCGAGTAATCTCATTTCTCTTCCGCTAAACGAATCGGGATACTACATGGTCCAGTATCAGCCAGTCGTTTTCCATATATGGATAACTGGAAAAACTTTCCGTACACAGTAAAAAATATTTTACCACGACTCAAAGCCTGTTGACCTATCTCCTGGTTATTAATACTAAGGCTCTGTTCGGACGGACGTGGTATTCAATATCGGTTGCATGGTGTCATACTCTGAGATAAAACCAAGTATTCGCCAAAGACAAAAGCGTTTGGTATTGTTGGGTAGAGGCATGAATATAGAGTACGAGACAACGGGAAATAAATACCTCCAGAGAAACCATGGTATTTTGTGGTGTATTCATGGTATCAAAACCAATAATTTGGGCCATCCGAACACTCAAATACTACACTAACTTACACGCCTTCCTATTCGGAGCGAATACCGTGGTACTGACGTCCGTCCGAACAGACCTTAAATATTTACTTGCATTAATAATACCCAACGATCAGTCCTAATTGAATCCAGGTTTTGATCTACCAACTCATTCGAAATTGGTTATTATTTTTGTTAATATTGTAACCTTTAGCTAAACCTGTTAATGAGCGTACTCAATAAATGAATTAACAATAACAATTAACGAGCGTACTACTCCTCAAACGTTGCCATTCACGTCGTATCACTCGATAACTCTGCTTAGTTGTGTTTTAAAAACGATAAAACCGCTAAAAACTACTTCATGGTACCGCCGACGCGCTACGCTCAATTGCAATCGATGTATCGAAGTGCAAATACTTGGCGAAGATGAGCAAGTACAAATTCTTCAGGCCATAGGCTGTACAGCGCTCTCTCGCTATAAGGAATTTATACCGATTTAGTGTGAAAATGTTGAGGGGGTCGGACGTCCCTATCCTCGTAGGGCACGTATCCTAATAAATAACATCCTTATAATAGAGCGTATTTACTAACCGTCAATTCTGACAATTGACACTTCAACATTGAGGCAGAATTGACACTTCTCCTCCATAGGGATGTGAAATGCGCAAGCCGCAACAGTATGATAAGTACATGGTTTACTGTAACTGTATTTGGTATCCTTTTGACATACCGCAAAATTTAGAAATGGCTGCCCCCAGATTATCCTGCCCCTCCGAATATGCTGCCACCCATCATTAGCCACCCGAGTATAAATCCATGACTCAATGACTTGTCTAACTAAAAGATCGTACTTTACTAGAGCCCCTGCTAAGCTGCCCCCACAATCATCAAGCCCAGGCAGGCATTTCCAAATTTTGCGATATTTCACGCCTGGCAAGCGACCCTACCCAAAACTAACACTTGTGGATGCCGCTTTGGAGAGTGGCGGAGTTTCAATTGTCAGAATTGACGGTTAGTAAATACGCTCTAAGAGAGACCGCTGTATCTTCTTCTGCGTTGATCTCCCCACCAGTGTGTATTTATATCAGTTTTGTTTGAATCAAGCGTAACCCCCCAGTGACACCACAACGCAATTTTGAAATCTCGTCCTTTACTACAGATACATCTATTGAACCACCAAATAATAGTTTCTACCTTTGAAATGCAAGTGAGGAAGGATACATGCAAGACGAAGACAAACTGTTGAGAGAAAGTCTGATAAAGCATATTTTGCCCATCCTTTCTTCTACAACTAGCTTTATAGGCCGTTCATCAGCAGTCTAGTTTATATAAAATCCCAGAATGTTCTATTACCAAGCAAAAGATTCTATTTTCCGCTTTTTAAATCATAGGATTAGTTTTGTATTGTGGTGCAGCCCCATTGACTTCGCTCTTTTTCGCTTCGATACTAACAGCCCAAAGTTATATATTAGTAACAGGCCGTTTATACTTAGTGATTCGACCAAAGGAGGAGATTTGAAGACATACATAGGCTCTGAGGCATCCTCTTCTTCTTCCGCCAGCAATCGCTCGGCTTCCAATGCTGCAATACATCCTGAGCCTAAACCACTAGTTAGGATATACAACTACCGCGTCCAAATCTATAGAACACTTACCTGCGCTTGTAATTGCCTGTCTATACCGCTTATCCTGTACATCCCCGGCAGCAAAAACACCCTTGACACTGGTATATGATGTGCCAGGGGTTGTTATGATATAACCGTCCTCATCGGTGACGATCTGGTTTTTAAATAGGGAGGTAGCCGGTTCGTGCCCAACAGCATAAAATAACCCATTGGCTGGCAACTCGCTAATCTCGCCTGTCACAACATTCTTGATCGTGAGGTTTTGTAAAAGCCTGCCGTCCCCTTTTGCTTCTGTGGCCACGGTATTATACAGAATCTCAACCTTTGGATGCGCCGTGAGCCGCTTAGCCATGATGTTAGATGCCCTAAGCTTATCCTTTCGCACCAGGACCGTCACTTTACTTCCATATTTAGTCAAAAAGATTGCCTCCTCCGCAGCCGAATCGCCACCCCCAATCACCGCCAGGGGTTTATTCCTGAAGATTGGTACAGCTCCATCGCAGACAGCACAGGCGCTGATGCCACTTTGCCAATATTTCTCTTCGCCAGGGAGGTTAAGTCGTCGCGCCGATGCACCAGTTGCAATGATAAGAGTATCGGCGGTGTGGGGCGCAGCATCCTCACTGTACTCGAGCCAGTACTTGAATGGTCGCTCTGATAAATCAACTTTGGATACTGTCTCTGTAATTATCTCAGTGCCGAATCTTGCGCTTTGTTCTCTCATGGCTTCCTGTTGAATATACCACATGTAAGTTCCGTACGGCCTTCTTCGGGAATGACTGTGATAGAGACAGCTCGTATATAATTGGAAACCCTACCATAAGTTCTTGACCACTAATCCCATTTGGAAAGCCAGGATAGTTCTCAACATCAGTGGTTGTAGTCAATTGGCCACCAGGGGCAATCCCGTTTGCAAGCATTCCCTCGTACATAACGGCTGAACGAGGTCGAGGTCAGTTAATTAGTCCACTGAAGGCGGTATTCAATGAGAAGACAAACGTTTCAGTTCTGCACGAGCTAGATAGACTGCGGCTGTATGGGCAGCAGGGCCCGAACTATAGTGGAAAAGGAGGGGGAAAAAACGTTAAAATCCGTGACATCGCGATGGCGGGGTAAGTAACTCATACCCAATAACTGAGGCGGCATAAAATTAGTATGTGCGTAGCCAGAAGAGAATCCAATGAAATAGGGACAAACTTACTGACGACCTTGCTGTGCATTGATGATTTGCCAAACAAAAAGTTCGAGTTGTGTGGTAGTTTCTGTTGATGGGTCCAAAGAAGTGTAATGGCACCGGAAACGCCTAGCAAAGGCCGGAAGGAGTACTTAAGAAAGCGTGGTGAAAACGTTTTGTCTGATCTATCAAACTACTTCACAAGTGGATCGCTTGTGAATAATTATTTTGAATAAATGTGAAGAGAGAGGGGAGAGTAGGTGGAATTACAGGTTTGGTTTGGAGGGGTTGCAATGCAATTGTGGGGTGCGGAAGGAAGCAGGGACAACACGGGCAAATAACCGGAAACCCTGAAAGTTATGTAGGTATTCAAGCTGGCAGTATTAAAACGAAGAACGAGGTGGTAAAACAACACGGCAGGTGTATTTACCAATGACACTGAAGAAGTTGATGCCGAAGTTAAGGAAAGGGAGGGGGAGCAGAAGGAGAAGAGCATATAAGTGGAAACAGAAGACCAGAGAAATAGAAGTGTTGCTGATGTGATAATGAGCAGCGGCTCGAATCGAGACTTGTCTAATAGATGATCCGACCTAACGGGTTCTTCCTTCGCCCTTCCCTAATTGGCTGGTTCCCTCCCTTACATTACGGGATCACACTGGTGGACCCGTTCCGGAGCACTACCTGAGCCTGCTTACATGTAGGTACATACAGAGTAGGGTACCTCAACTTTCGGATAGGTACATGTAGGCAGGTACCTACTCTAGAGTAGATGTAGGTACGGGTGCATGTTGAGCACCCAGTACTCGTATCTTCCTGATGTTTGCAAAAGGAACCACTATTGCATACCATACAAATACGCGCCAAGTACACAATTTAGTATGGTACGCAATCTGTGGTTCCTTTCACAAACGTCAGGAAAATACGAGTACATGTACTCCTACATGTGCGTATGTACATGTACTTTGTACATAAATGTACTATGCACCTAAAAGATAGATCTAACGTTTTTGACCTGGTACCGTGTCAGACTGGGAATCAGGTCATTACTAACCATACAAATTTAGTCGTATTTATTGCCGAGCCTTTTCGCCTCCAAAATTTGTCAAGATTTTGGTGCCGTTGCCATACGACACGATTCTAGGTCTGACACGGTACTCGGTCAAAAACGTTATCCCTTAACCCGTCAATTGCTGACCCCGGTGATATAGGGGTTGAATTTGTATGGGAGATCCATTATTTGATAAGAAAGATAAGATCTGTTTCTTTTTTGGTGGGTCAGCACTTTGGTGACGGTTTAAGGGATAGAGTATAACCAATATACAATGATCCGAGGCATCCTTTCAATATTGCAGCTTACAGTCCTTCTGTGCTTTGTTGCAGCTGTATCATCCAAAATTTCAATATCACAGTACATAACTTACGTGTCTAGTACAAATAAAAAGGGATGATATCACCACAATTATCATATTCTTCCCAATGCCGATTCGTATTAATTGTAGGAACCGTGTTAGTGGAGTATTCCAATAATACTACTATGTACTACATCTAATTAGTATATCTAATCAGTATATAGCTATACCGAGCTAGTATGCAATGTGTATTTTAAAAGTTTTGATTGGATGTTTTCTTTTTCTCGAGCTATTGATTAGGGTGGGTCAGCTAAAAAGAAAGGTTATGTTGGAGGTTTTGTTAGGTTACCGTTTCCTTTGGTTGTTATTGAATTATGCTATTCGGTGATCGTGATAGATATGTTTTGTGATTTTGATATCGTTTGGGATTGTTCTGTGATACTGTGATTGTGATATATCAACGGTATATCACTTTAGCAGAGCAGCGCAGAGTCAGTACTAGGGTGTAGCGAAAAGTGATCAGAATCTGATAAGACAAATACTGTCGTACACGGGGTATTGGCGGATACTGGGTATTGGCGAATTGAAGGTAAAAGTTGGCTTGGCTGTCTCTTTTTGCCCTGTCCGCCATCACCCAGTATCCGCCAATACCCCGTGAACGACAGTACTGGGCGTTGAGGGTAAATACGAAGAATCTCATAAGAGAATCTTGCTGTGAAATAGGTGTGTTTATCTTATCAGATTCTCGGTATTTATGGTTAACCCCGGTACACGTATTCACCGCAGCATTCACTTATCAGATTCTGATCACTTACCCTCAACACCCGGTACACCTCTCTGGTGACACTCTTCATTATGCTTTATTTCATTATCCTCACCGGCCAAAGGCCGGAACCGGCTTGTATGTAGGTATCCCTTGGACGTACGAGACATTTGGAGAATCTCTCTCATGTATTAGCGCGAATTGGTAGTCATGTGACCTAGAATTTGGCTGAGAAAATGTCCGGGTAAGCAATTTGCTGCATTTATCGGTCTTTGGAATACTCAGAGGTGCCAAAAACTTCGCAAGTTGCTGCTTTATTACAGTAAATTGTTTCCCAGATAGGCTACGCTAATGCATGAGAGAGATTCTCCAAATGTCTCGTACGTCCAAGGGATAAGGAGTATGCAATGTGGATTTTAAAGGTTTTGATTGGTTAAGTTTTGGACGTTTTCTTCTAGAGCTATTGAAGAGGGTGATTCAACTAAAAAAGAGAAGATATGTTGGTGATTGAGGTTGTTATTCGGTCGGTGATTGTGATATATTTTTGGTGATTTTGATATGTTTTGTTATATTTCGATGATCGTGATACATGTATTTTTGATGGTTTTGATAACGTACTCATAGAACACTTCCCTAGTAGGGTAGTAATAGTATACCTCTATGGTGACAGTGGTCTCCAGTTTTTATTTCATTATCCTCACCAGCTAGAGGCCGGAATCGACTTGTACATCCATATATATATGTACATTTAATACACTTAGTAGAGTACATGTACTCATTAAAATGTATACATACTTGTGTGTTCTTGGGTGCTATATAGCTACATTCATGGATCACATGTACTACATGTGTGTAGGCGTTCAGTAAAAGGTCGTCAAAGTCATGTAACACCAAAAAATGTACTACATACTACATGTACATGTAGTACTCTAGAATAGAGTAAAGTGTAGAGTAGATACGTTTATTACCTACAAATACATGTATGTGCGTCGAAGACCTGTAAGTTTCACCAGAGGTACTGGCATCCAGCATTTGTCGAAGAACTTGGGCACGGAGCTTTTCCAGGAATATTTAGGCATGTTGCTCTACTTTAAGTACATGTATGTACATCTTATAACTATCAGTTGGCCACCTCGCCAGGGCGAAGTGTGAGCTTGAATGTGACCAAATTTTGGGAAGGGCGGGTGGGTGTGGTGAGTCCGGTTTTTACAGTACCGATGCCAGTGCCAGTGAGCTGAAAGTATGTGTAATTTAATGGAGTTTGCTTTAACATAAACTTCCGGAATTATATTGCATAGCTATTGCTACCTAGTGTAGTGGTTTAAATGTCTGATATATGTCGAAGTGCTTGGGATTCAAATTCCAGGCTCGACGATATATAATTGAGGGCCTCGAAGGTGCATCACATTGTCCATTCTAAATGGATGAGATACTTTGCGACAGAGGAAGAGGGTCGTCCGACTTAGTGTACCATGAATTTATTCCTCTGGAGCTAAGGGCGTAAGGCTCCAGCTGTTTATTCAAAGCTTACTTTCCTTTCGGGGAGATTATGTGATGTGTGAACAGCTGGCGTATGTCGATGCAGTTTTTTTTCTACATGCCGAGTGATATTTCATGACCGAATAAAAAATGATTTTGGACAGAACCGTTGTTGCAAAACGTTATATTTATATAATGAATCAGCAAGCTGAAAAATGACCGTAAAGCTTTTCCTGAGCCTACAGAGAATCAATATCTGTTGGGAGGCTTATTCAAATGTACCATCATGCTGATGTTCATACTCAACGTTAAGCATGAGATTGTAACTATCAGTATTTATATTGTTATTTTATTCTCTATTGTACATGAATCCAATTACAATTGTGCTAACAAAACCTCCGATTAAACTATGTTTGTAGTTTGTGCGCCCGTTTCCTCCCTTTGTAATACCTTTAAATTGTTGACACCGGTAGTCCTGGATAGTGCAACATATAGCTGACCATGAGTAAATGATGTTGTCGCAAATCAATACCGACCACATTAAGTGATTGCCCCTGTGCTTTATTTACGGTCATTGCAAAACACAATCGAATTGGTAGTTGTTTGCGTGTAAGAATGAAGGATAGTTCTTCTTCTGTTGTTGATAGTTTGATTCGTGGGATGATTTTGATTTGACCGTCAAAGTCACCACCCAAGATTCGCACTTCGATGCAATGCCTGGCCATTTTTGTAACCGTCATGCGAGTGCCATTGTATAGACCTTGTTTTGGATAGGGATTACTTAGAAGAATAATCGGTGCACCAATTTTTAATTTCAATTCCGAAGGTGGAATACCGGCTGGATTCAAACTTTGAAGATATTCAGCCGGGAGCTCATTTGATCGATCCGGAGAGTCCTCAAAATCCGCAGTATCAGATGAATAAAAGCTTTGAGTTTCTCCAATTATCTCGTTCAGCACAATATCATTAAACTCTGATACCGTATCATTACGCATGGCCAGAATTGAACGGCCTGTGAACACTCTATGATCGACATGAGCTTGCTGGATTATTTGACGTGGAAAAACGTGAGTACAAAGCTCCTTAACAATTGTTGTTATTTGAATAAATGGTGGAAGTGTTATATATCCTTGTATATCGGGGTTGCATGACATTGCCGTAAACCATTCCGCAAATAACGTATTTGAAATATTGTAAAGAACCATGGGCGAGGCGGAAGCTGAGGGGTCGAGGGACATGGTTCGGCTTCCTAAGTGGAAGGATAGGCCTCGCGCGAGGGCTAGGGAGGGTGCAGTGGTATACCCGAAGGCAGGGACAGCGGTCGGTACGAGGAGAGAGGGGAGGACAGCGACAAGTGCCGAGAAGGACGCGGCGATGAACCAAAAGGCGGCGAAGATCATAACAGCGGATGCACAGGGCATGAGGGACAGCAGACGTAACGTGAACTGAGAGTAAAGTAATGTATTGAAGCGAAGTAAATCCCCCAAAGTGATAACCCAAAGTAGAATACAAGATGTTGCGTAAGGAAAAGAAAGGAAGACAACAGAAGACACCGACGACTCTTTATAGTAAGGAAATAACAACCGATTACTAATCCCACGGAACCTTTCAGACTTCCTAATAACTCATACAGTTAATACAGCAATATAGTTCATAACAGTTTAGCTCCCCCCCCCAAAGGGCGAGCTCCTGCGAGCAGACAAACAAAAACAAAGTAATAATAAAAAAAGAGAAGACCAAAGAAAAGAAGAAAGAAGAAGAATAAATAAAAAGGAAAGACAATTTTAACTAAACACATAGAGAAGACCGGCACCGAGGTTCGTAAGATTACCGTTTCCCACGTTGGGTCCTCTTGGGAACTAAGGCGGGTTTGGTAGGGTAGAGGGAGTGAAAGCGTTGCAGCGATCCTAACTCCGCATCGAGGTTCCGGGCGGGTTCCCAGGTGGGTTGTTCATAGCCTGTCCATTTAACCAGGTATTGTAGTTGCCGATGACGTATCCGCGAGTCTAGCACCTCCTGCACTTCAAACTCCTCTTCCCCTTCGACGACTACCGGTGGCGGGGGTGGTTGTATGTGGCCAGGAAGAGGCTGCGTTCGGGCGGGTTCTAGTAGGGAGACGTGGAACACCGGATGGGACTTCATCGAGGAAGGGAGTTCCAGTCGGTAGGCGTGAGATCCAATGCGTTCGAGTATTTTAAATTTCCCTAAGCGTTTATGGTCCAATTTGTCTGATGGCCGAGCAGTGCGTATATGCTTTCGCGACAACCATACCAAGTCCCCTACTTCTAGTCGTGGTTCTGGGAGCCGGGTGTTGTTGGCGCTATCAGTAGCAGCGGCTTGGGCGTACAGGATCTCGGATCGCAATGCGGTCTGTAGGGTGGTGAGCGAGTCGGCAAATTCTACTACTTCCTTCGGCGTGGCTTCGTGTCTTTCTTCGGCGGGTAGGACCTCTAATTGGGGGTTATACCCATAGTTTGCGAAGAAGGGGCTAACCCCTAAGGGCTCCGTGGTGGCGTTATTGTGCGCGAACTCTGCCAGCGGGAGAAACTCTGCCCAGTTGTCCTGTTGGTAGTTGACGTATCCCCATAAGTACTGTTCCATAATTGCATTTACTCTTTCGGTCTGTCCATCGGTTTGTGGGTGGAAAGCGGTACTGAATCGCGGTTTGATGTCCAACTGATTGCACAGTGCCTTCCAAAACTGCGAGGTAAAGGTCGTACCCCTGTCCGATACTATGTCTTTTGGCAGCCCGTGAGATTTCCAGACGTGTTGTAGGAATAGGCGGGCCAGTTCGGGGGCGTCCGCGGTATCTCTAGTGGGGATGTAGTGGGCCATTTTGGTGAGTCGGTCAACCACTACGAGGATGGCGTTGGATCCTTGGGACTCTGGTAGGCCGGTAACATGGTCCATTGACAACGAGGACCAGGGTTTAACTGGGGGAACGAGGGGTTTAAGGAGGCCATAAGGGGCGTGTCGGGCCGGCTTGATCCGGGTACAGGTGTCGCAGTGATCCACGTAGCGGGCGACATACTTTCGCATTTGGGGCCAGTAGTAGTTCCGTGACAGGAGTTCCAGCGTGCGGGCGCGTCCCGGATGTCCGGCCGAAGGTGCATCGTGGTTGGTGCGGAGGATCTCCAGCTTGATAGCGGCGTCATCGGGGATATATAGTAGGCCCTGATAGTATAGTAACCCATCCTTAATGGTGCATTCCCCGATGGGGAGGAAGCGAGAGTGTTTCTTCCTGGCGATGATGTCCTTCATCAATTGTTTGGACAGCGGGTCGTTGGCTAACGCAGTCTGCAGTTCATCGTGGCGGTCGGGTGATACCTTGGCGGGTCGGGGGACCTCTAGTACGGCGGCTAGACGGAGGTTCTTTGGCTTAAGTATAACCTGATGCTGTTGGGTCAGTCTTTCATCCCCTTCCTTAGGGAGATCTCCAGATCGACGTGTAAGGGCATCAGGTTTTCCATTCTTCGTCCCCGGTCGGTAGGTAACCACAAAGTTGAAGGAAGACAGCATTAGGGACCAGCGAGCTTGGCGACGGTTAAGAATCTTCGTGGACATAAAGTGTTCCAGGTTCTTGTGGTCGCAGTATACCGTAATCTCCTGGTTGCTCGGTTCCAGGTACTTTCTCCATTCCTCAAACGCACGAACAATCGCCAGCAGCTCCTTGTCATAGATGTCGTAATTGCATTCGGCTGGTGTCATCTTATGGGAGTAGAAGGCCACTGGGTGTAGAATTCCTTGGTCGTCTTTCTGGGAGAGCACGGCGGCCGCGACAAAATCGGAGGCATCGGTTTCCAATATGCAGGCCCGTTCGGGGTCGAAGTGCTTCAGTATTGGGGCCGTGGTAAAAGCTTCTTTTAGTTGGGTGAAGGCGTGGTCCGCGGCGGTGGTCCATACAAACTGGGTATCCTTCTTTAGCAGGTTCGTCATCGGGGATACCACTTTGGAGTAATCGCGGATGAATCTCCGATAGAAATTGGCGAATCCCAAAAAGACTTGTATGTCGTGTACCGAGGTAGGTGTTTTCCATTCCTGTATCGCCTTGGTTTTATCGGTAGCCATGGTAACCCCTTCGCCCGATATGATATACCCTAAGTATTCCGTACGATCGACGTGGAACTCACACTTCTCCGGCTTGCAGTGTAGCCCCGCCGATTGTAGTTTGTCCAGGATGGTAGTGACATGTCGCTGGTGTTCCTCCTCCGTGTTCGAGTAGATCAGGATGTCGTCGAGGTACGCCGTGCAGAAGTCGTCGAGGTGGGTTCGGAGGGTGTCGTTCATGAAGGCTTGGAAGGTGGCGGGTGCGTTGGTGAGTCCAAAGGGCATCACCAAGTATTCGAACAATCCATACCGAGTCCGGAAAGCGGTTTTCCATTCCTCCCCTTCCTTTATCCTTATCTGGTTGTACCCATTGCGGAGATCCAGCTTAGTATAGATCTTGGCGTCCTTGAGCCTATCCAGGGTGTCGTTAATCAGCGGTAGTGGGTAGCGGTTCTTGACCGTGAGGGCATTGAGGGCGCGATAATCCACACATAGTCGTAGGGAGCCATCCTTTTTCTTGATGAATAGGACCGGGGCTCCGGCAGGGGAGGAAGAAGAGCGTATGTAACCTCGAGTCAATTGGTCATCAAGGTATTCCCGAAGGGTCTTCAACTCTTCTGACGACATGCCGTATAATGGGCCAAATGGCGGTTGCTTGCCTTCTTGCAAAGGGATCTCATGGTCAATATACCGATGGATAGGGAGCGCTTGGGCCTCTGACTCTTGAAACAGGTGGAGGTAATGGTGGTAGGTGGTAGGGACCAATTCTTCGGTGGAGTTAGACGGCGTTGGGTTCGGACCGGCGGGGCGGGCAGCCAGGAGGAATAGGTGGTTTTCGGGCTGTTGTGCTTCCCTACGGAAGCGGGCCGCCGACAGGGTGATGGTACGGCGATGAGCGGTAGTCCTTGGGGGTATCGGGGGTGGTGGCGAGGTGGCGGCGGCGGTAGATCTCGGAGGTATTGGTGGTGGCGGCAGGGTGGCGGCGGCGGCAGTCAGCGGGGAGGAAGTGAGGGTGGAGGTCCATGAGGCAGCGGTATGTTGTCTGCATCGGTCGGCGTGGAAGGAAAGGGATCGATCGGCAAATTGAATTTTGGCAGCGTGGTGTTGGAGCCAGGGGAGACCCAGTACTACCTTAGAGTCACCTAGTTGGGTGACGAATAAGGAGATCCCTTCTACGTGGGTGCCTACTTCGAGGCGGAGCTTGCAGAAATGAGTGATATCTCCAGAGGCGATGGGTCGGCCGTCGATTACCTGTAACTGCCTAGGCGCGGGGAGCGGCTCGGTGGTGTAGCCGCGGGAGTGGGCAAATGAGGCATCGATAAATCCATACCCAGTGGCTCCTGTGTCGACTAGGGCGTGGAGATTGTCCTTGTTCCTAGACAACAGTATCGGTATTTCGAATGGTTCACAGTCACCGGGGTGGTGGAGTTGCCCAATCTTAAGTTTGGCACCTATCTGTCTTGACCGTAGTAGTCGCATGGCAGTATGGGGACCGGGGCTGTTCTCGACATGGGCTGTGCCACGGTGGAGGGTGACGAGTGCGGGGAGTAGGGGGGCTCCTAGCTGATGGAGGGTGTTCAAGACTTTAGCCGGTGAGGGGTAAGGTCCCAAACCAGTGAGGTACGGTCGGAAGGGTATGGGGGCTAGTGTCAAAAAACACCAGCCTGGGTCGTTCCCGGTCGGCCGCCCCCAAGGGATGGAGCGTCGGAGGAGGCGGCATTGTAGGCGGCGAGTACGCCGAGGTGGCTTCAGCGGTGGGATGTGGTCGGGGAGTGGTTCCTTCATGGCCTGCACGCAGAGTCTACTAAGAAGGTAGGCTATAGTCCAGGCTAGAAGGAAGAGTGCGGCGTTCGTAAACATTAAGAGGGCGTCTGTGGTCTCCGCGGAGAGCGAGGGTGTCGATGGTCGCATAAGCGAGGCGAGTTGGTGGATGTCAGTCGACCCTAAACGACGCAACATAGTGTAAAGAACCATGGGCGAGGCGGAAGCTGAGGGGTCGAGGGACATGGTTCGGCTTCCTAAGTGGAAGGATAGGCCTCGCGCGAGGGCTAGGGAGGGTGCAGTGGTATACCCGAAGGCAGGGACAGCGGTCGGTACGAGGAGAGAGGGGAGGACAGCGACAAGTGCCGAGAAGGACGCGGCGATGAACCAAAAGGCGGCGAAGATCATAACAGCGGATGCACAGGGCATGAGGGACAGCAGACGTAACGTGAACTGAGAGTAAAGTAATGTATTGAAGCGAAGTAAATCCCCCAAAGTGATAACCCAAAGTAGAATACAAGATGTTGCGTAAGGAAAAGAAAGGAAGACAACAGAAGACACCGACGACTCTTTATAGTAAGGAAATAACAACCGATTACTAATCCCACGGAACCTTTCAGACTTCCTAATAACTCATACAGTTAATACAGCAATATAGTTCATAACAAATATTATTCTGAACTCTCATATTTTGCTTCAATGATAAAAGGTTGAAGTGTTGCCACAAAGACGATGTTTGAAGACAGGCACGAACTGTGGCATCCCTGTTCCCCCCTCTAACAACAGGAAGAATTTGTGCGAAATCGCCATCAAGAATAATCGGGATATCACCAAACAAAGAATGGATATTTGTATCACAAATATCATTTAGTGAACGGTTGACGGCTTCAAAACAATACTTGTACTGTATTGGCACTTCATCTCAAATAATAACATTAATCTTGCGGCTCTACGTGCTGTTCTTCGTTCTCTCTCTAGTTGCTATACAATTTGTTAGAGCAAAGTATAACTGTCACCCGGAAAGATTCAACAATACATACCAAACATGTACGACATGATTTACTTGGTTCTCCTTGATTATCCTGATCGTAATCTTCAAGAGGTTTCTCCCGTTTGCATTTACGGCACGTTATGGAATTCATTGTTGTTTTTCGTTGATCAGAATTGTTTTAAAAGATGGTGGGATGGGGGGGGGGGGGCAGTCCCTATTTATAGTATTCCAACATTTTGTTTTAATTGAATGGGCCCAGCTGTTGACCGGGTGTTGACCGGCCCGGGTGTTGATCCGGGTGTTGACCGGCCTGACTGGGGCGGATTGGTTGCCACACAGAGGTCAGGGTTAGGGTTATGGGCCGGCGTGCCAGCGGGGAACCGCATCAAAGATACATGTACCAAAGTACTCCTTAAAGTGTATTCCAGTAGGTACAGTATAGAAGATAGTAGATAGCACATTTATTTATTAAAATATAATTTAATTATTAAAATATAATTTAATTATTAAGATATAATTTAATACTCCTACATTTTGTTTTGATTGACTGGGCATTGGCCGCTGTTGGTTGACCACGGGCGATTTGGTGGGGCGGATTGGTTGCCACGCAGATATCAGGGTCAGGGTTCAACCGAGCGCGAAACTGCTCTATCGTAGTACATATTAGATTCACGAATACTGGTCCGAAATCTTCTTGCAACCGGATCAGGAGACTGCAAAAGATATTGTAAATACGGAGGTGGTGCTTGCAAAGGTAACAGCTGAACATCTCCCTTTTTACAACAAATTTCAAAACGTGGCTTTATCTTTGAACTTGCTGCAATTCGCTCATCAATCCAATGCAAAGCTGAACAGGACTCGCAAACGATCGTCATTGAGCCCATATTCAATTCTTTCCATTGTAAACGGGAACTGAGAAATGCGCAAGGAAAGGCAGAACGTATTCCTTGTCTTACAGCTCTGGGTGGGGATAGCTATCAACAGAAGTTGTAAGCATTTATAAGATGCAATTCTTAAGTATTATAGTACATACCTCCAATGTTTCTACTGTTTGCCCGGCTCGCAAAGAAGCACGTCTTTATCTCATCTCCGCTTGTCTTCTCTGCAAATTGTCAAATAATGTTTCTATTGGTTGTTGCAGAGATACATACCAAACAATCTCTACATGATCTCAAAAGAGAACCGCGGCGGTTTCTATCATATTCCGCAATGGCTTTATCATGCTTGCATTGGGAGCATTTAGCAGTAGACATGATTGTGAGGTATGGATGCTTTTTGTTAAGATAATTGAATTGAAAGATGGTGGGGAATGAAATTTGTGGTCAAGAAGGTGTAGTTACCCATCCCTTGAAAACCGGGTTTTTTTTTCTTTGGTTACCCTACCTCCCCAACCTGTTCCCATCCCATAAAAATACTATTGTTACCGCACCTCTGCACCCCTGTCACCAACCCCTGTCCAATTCCGAAAACGGCTTAGCTTCTTATTTTTGAGAAACACTGTATTGTAGTACTATATAGATTACATAATGCAGGTACATGTACTAGTACATACACTTACATACATTAATTCCGACTAAGCCATGTAAAAGAAGTACAATATGGCAACTAAATCGTTGGGCTCTCTAGCTACAAGTATACATACACGTATATGTAGATACATAGAAGAGATGCATAATCAAATAATTGAAGATGAATAATAATCCGGCCATCTCTTGTGTTACTGTTTATCGTACTCTACTTATACTTCTAGGTCTGTCTCAGTTCGGTGCCCCACTTTGAAATCGATTAGATCATTTCTAGACGCCTTCGAGTTGGCAGCTTGAGATATCTACACAAGTATGTATGTGAACTATACGGAGATCAAGGAGCATCCCCATATCCACCTATTTGTGTCTGCATGTAGTTAGATTCATGATGCTGGACTTCCACTTGTGGAAACCCCCGAACATATGGATCGGCCCCTTTTCGAGCCGTCCTTCTGGGTTCTTTGCACTTCAGGTTCGCGCTGACATACTCTGAAGGGCCCAGGCCTTCGCTTCATGTGACGCTGTGATAGGCTCTCGCAGCTTTCGAACTAAAGTAAACAGTGTACATGTAAGTACATGTAGGTGTTATACATGTACAGTTTCCGGTAGAATTATTGCGAAAGCCAGAGCTAAAAGAGTGGATCCTGTTGGCCTGTGCTCGTAGCAAAAATCTTTTAAGGGCCAATAGGACTATCGGGTCACGGAGAACCCACTTTCGCAATAATTCTACCGGAATCTGTAGTGAGGAGTGAGGTACTACATGTAGTGAGGTACTACATGTAGTGAGGTACTACATGTAGGTTCGGTCTAATCAGTATGTTTGCCCTTGTGAACCTGCATAACATGTAGAGTACCCACATGTATATATATATTCTACAAGTGTAGTGCGACCCCCGGCCGCAAACATCCCAAAGTCGACCACCTACCCACACACAGACCCGCAGACCCGCCAAGGCCTAAGAGAGTGAAATAATACAATCTATCTACGTAGTCAATTGTCTATGATATATATCAATTCCTATCTTCTCAATAAAGGGCTCTTAATATTAAAATATACATATAGCTTATAAAAAGATTTTCGATATCAAACCTCTTCACTTCCGGGTCGGGAGCAGTTCTTTGTGGTATATATGCAGACGATTCAACCAATCAGAAACGTTCCTGACCACGCCGATGAAGACTATTGTTTACAAGCGGAGTGCGGCCTCCGGCCGCCCAAATGTGGTGAGGAAATGAAGGTGCGGGCGGTACTGCGATATATCGATAGTAATTTCTTAGATTATTGCTGTTGTTCTAGATTATCGGGTCATCCAAACGACGTACAGGCACGCACTAAACGATCATCTCCATCTCTCCTTATAGGTAATCTGTGACTTATTAGCTCTAGTATGCACTCTAAGTCATTCAATGAGTAGCTTTAGTATGTACATGTATGGTGCACACACTCTTAAAGGTGACACGGCAGGATTTGGAAGTGGAACAATTGTGGCTGCAAGGTGAGTTTTAGGCCAATCAGAAGGCCTATTTCTAGCATTCCTGCTTTATTCCTGCCACAATTCGCTTTTAGGGGGTATAAATGGTATAATACTGTTCCACTTGACTCAGTCTTAGCGCTTTTTACATACAAAAATGCGGAATTTCAAACTCCTAAGGCTTCACAACTAGAATAGATATCAAAAATCTGGTCATACAAGTTAAATTTTATCACTAGTACTACAATCTGTATGACCCGATTTTTTCTAACTTTTTTTGTTGAAAAGCCTTAGGCAATCGACTTTGCCTCATTTTTCGGTTATCTTTAAGAGCGGGCGCACCATAGTTCATGATAAAATGCTATCAGGGAAATTCGACCTTGATATATAAAAATATGGCTGTAGTTCTGTCAGTGTTTGTTCATTTATATCCATAAATTGCAATAGCTACATGCCTTTTAATGCCAGTTCCCTTCCATCTCGGGAGTAGTTCATTGTATATATACTTGGGTAATGATATGCAACCAATATTAGAAATAGTACACAACCAATAGAAAACGTTCCTGGTGACGATGAGGAAGACTATATAGTTTAGAAAAATAAAGGGGTAGAGTAGGTACAGTCGCTCACCGGTACTCGACGAATTCTGCTAGTTGACGACAATTCTGGTAAGATATCCAAGTTTCATTGATTTCTATTGGCCTATAGTAAACTCCCTGTTCGTCAATTGGTAATGTTCAAGTGATGGTATTTACATACAACTTGGTGGGTTAAATACACTGGGATAAAGCTTGTCTTGGGGGTTAAGAGATGGACTTGATTTTTCCGCTATCATTCATTTACTTTCATAATGACACCGGAGTGACAAATAGACTCCAAATTATAAGTACATAAACAGATGTGTAAAAACGAGCACAAATTGTTTTAGAGACAAACAAATGTTCACCGAAACTAAAAAACTCCGTTGGACATTCCCAGTTTATCGATCTCCTCGACCAAGCAGTTTCTCTCTATCTCCGACTCTACGCCCCTCATCAACACCATGAGCCTCTTCGTCATCATAGTCTCGAGCATTGTCATAGCCTTTTTCATCACTGTCGCTAAAAAGTTCTTCCTCGTCATCCGAAGCTCCAAATGCATCGTAAAGATCTCTTGCCTTACGCCTACCGCCGGCCGTGGCGCCACGGCCATGTTCTCCTGGGCCGGTACCTTCAAGCTCGTCTTCATCGTTCAAAACCGCAAACTCGTAATCCATCCCATCTTTACTAGCCCTTTGTTTCTTTCGTTGAATGAAGAGATAAGAAGCGACAACTCCAACAAAGACGGCAATAACCGCAAATGCACCGTAGATCCATACTTGAGTCTTTGCTGACATACCGAATGTTGGAAGAAATGAAGGAAGGTAGCTTGCATTTTGGTTATCACCTTCATCATCAACTGCTTCACCTTCAGATGGAACATTTGTTGCCGTTGCAGGTGATTCTATGGAAATTGTCAATTTTATCTGTTCGTAATACGGGCAAGAAGATTAAACAGACCTGTTACTGTAGCAGTGGGGGTATCTTCGTTACCAGGCTTTTCGTTAACAGGGCGAGTCACATGATCAGTTGGATTCCCAGTAGGCACGGCGGGAGTTGTTGGCGTGCTGGTTGGTAGTTGGGTGGTCTTTACGTCGGGTGTTAGAGTAGATATTGGGCTAGACATCCCGTCGTTATCCTCTGCTTCATTAACGCCCGGCAGTGGTAACAATTTGGCCTTGGCTGCATCGATTGCTTCTCCCCACAAGGTAATCCTCCAATCAACCAAAGTCCCAGTGACATCGTTTTCCATGCCATCCTTGATAATGACAGTCCAGGTTCCAACACCATCCTCACCCCTAGTCGACCGATAAATTAGGTTTATGTTAAATAGTAAAGATGCCGCCCAATAGTTTCGTGGAAGTTTAGAGATAAATTTAAGATTACGATTTGAACATACCAATGCTTAACACTCATAAAAGTCCAATCTTTATATCCTTCTTTGCTTTTGTCAAATTTTCTCTGTGTGGCTATGTGACTAACAAGTCCACTAGGAGAAATTAAATCAACGCTCATCTCCCCCCTTCTGCCATGCTTAGCATTCATCGTCACTGTTACGTGCTCAAGTCTTTCAAGATTGGCCTTCTTGAGATCGTCTGCGGTTATTTTGATCTCAGTTTGCAAGCCCTTTTGGCCCTCGGGGATGGCATGGTTGACAGCCAACACCGGTGATTTAAACCATGCCTGAGGTTTTACAGATTTGAAGTCTTTCGCAGCTTGGACAATCGCCCAAGCATCAAGCTTTCCATACCCGTATTTATGATTGAATTGTTTGCCGATGACAGTTGTTTCCCAATCAGGGTCTTCTGTGTTAACAGGGACAGCAGTGTCTAGCACAAGATACTGGAGATCTCGCCACGAAAGATCAGGGCGCACAGACAATACCAACGCAAATATTCCTGCGGCCAGAGGAGCCGCTGCGGATGTACCCCCATGGTTTGCATAACAAGCGTTGACTCCTACATCGGTAGTATGCTATTGAGATTATTAGCGTTCAGAAGTGAGACTGTCCATAGCGCAGCATACTTACAATTGCATCGCCACTTCCGCTACTGTATGTCACGACCATCTGTGCTGAGCATAACTCGGAGTAATACGGGTGCTTGCCAGTTCTGTCAATGGCCCCAGTGGTTATGCTGTAGATACTGTTCGTGTAACCATCGAAATTGCAATTGTCTTCATTGGCTGCGCCATTTCCGGACGCAAAAACGAAGATAGAGCCCTTGCCCTGTCTCCCACTCTGAACCCCCTTTATCATCGCTCGCCTAATCAGTATTCCAGGGGCGTCCATCGCTTGCCCGTCGTCTGGAGGACCCCAACTGCATGAGTAGATTTGGTTGTCTTGGTAGGCGTAATTCATCGCGACAGCTTCATCAACATCAGATATCTGCTTTGACAGTATACGGATCCCAGCCACCTTGGCATCCCACGCAACACCGACACCACAGACATTGTTCTTCACTGCAGCTATTTCCCCAGCGCATCTCGTTCCGTGACGATCATCTGACAGACGAGGTTTAGGCTCGGCCGTGTGATCGTTAAAGTCATAGGAGCCAGGCGCAAACTACTCATACATTAAAAATGGTACGCGATTGTGGGAAGGATAATCTTACATAGTTTGCTTTGAGATCTTCGCTATACATGTCCAACCCGTCATCTACAATCGCTACTGTTGCGTTTATACCAGTGATACCTGTATCGACTTAGCCTTCTACATGCTTTAAACAAAATTCGTTGTAATACCTTCCATCCATACCCCAGTGACATTAACGTCGTGACCATATTCACGGGAATTATGCTGGGCTAACGTCAGCGTTTTGTCTATAGTCTACTATGTCAGGGCGCACCTACAAGATGCCACTGCTCAAGGAAAATGGGGTCCTTAATGTCCAACGCTTTCACCACCTCCTGAATATTCAGGCCACCGGAGGTGGAACCAGCTTCTTCCTCGCTTTGGCGAGTTTCGAGATTCGGTTCCTGATGCCGGGGAGGAATCGACGAGCGCTTTACAAGCCTCTTTAATTTTTGTTTCTCTGCAAATAAAATGGTGTCTGAGGCATCCCTCTTTGTAATAGTACCCGACCCAGAATCTCTCTTTCCCAATCGCCGACGTCTTTCGAGATAAACTGAGACAATATCATCTTTTCCGCGTGGCGCAGAAAATAGGTGATGATCATCAAGCTCCCCAATTAAACCCTCATGCTCTAGCCCAACCTGTTCGGCGATGTCATTTGGTGATATATCTGGTGTTAGGTGCAGCGCGTAATAATCCCGAGAATCATAATCCCGAGGCTTCAAGTGTAATTTTTTGGCTGTCCCAAGTCCAAGGTTGGTGAGCAGAATGGCGAGTCCAATGTAGGTAGCATCGAAGTACATCGCGGTGTCGGCGGCCGCTGTGGCCGGGTATAGTTCTTAACGGAATCAGGTAGGTTATTGGGCACCGTGTGGACCCAGAGAAACGAAGGTACCGAAGAAAATATACGGAACAAAGCACTCTTGATAGACTCAAGGCTGATGTTGTTCCGACGCAATGTGAGCGATGCGAGGGTATGGCCGAGTCCAGAAAGGGGCTAGATGTCGACAGGCTTAGCTTCTTAGTACTTTGAGTATGTAGGTTGGTATGATTTTTTGTTGAAACGTACAGGTGCTTAAAGGCCGGCTTCGGGCAAATTTGGTATTTGGTTCTGATTCTGGAAGACTTGAGGTGGGAAGACGAGGTAACTATAGGTATTGGTAAAACACCTACCATACTAAATGCGACAAAGAACCCGTGGCAGTATGTAATATTAGGTGAGGCGCAGCAGTTTTGTGGCTGTTTGTGATCAGCACATGGGTTCTTAACCAGCAGCAATATCAACTAATCCTCGTTCTGAGCTAACCTACGTACATGTACTTGTATGTACTACTATGATAGTACAGTGACAGAAACATGGATAAAATGACTACCACAGTCTTTGGCAATGCCGTACCACTGCGGTAACACTACCGTTTACTTCGTCAAAATACGGAGATAAAGCGGCATATTCTCGCAATGCCGCACTGATGCGGTATCAGTTTTACCCCCACTTCTGATACTGTAGGGCTGTCTACATGTACATGTACTCTAGGTACATGTATTCCCCTCTACCTTACTTCAATAAACATACATGTACGTGATAATTCTGTGGGTCTCTAACACCATGCGTGCACCATTACCAGGCTACAGTACGATAGAGTAAGAAATGTACACAGATATTAACTTAGGGAGCGAATGTGAGACTACAAATACCTTTACAAACCATCAACTACAGTAGCCTTATTCAGTATACTTCAAACTATCCCAACCGCAGAAGACGTTCGGAATCTTCAATATTCTTCATAGGTCAAATCGGTGTCATTCTATAATAGCTTTCGTTTCCCTAGCTGTCTAAGAATACAACAGCCATTTCGGCAGGGTTCAATTATTAGAGCGTATTTACTAACCGTCAATTCTGCCAATTGGCGCTTCGTCACTCTCCAAAGCGGCATCCACAAGTGTCATTTTGCGGCTTGCGCATTTCATATCCTTATGGAGGGGAAGTGTCAATTTTGCATTTTGCAACCGTCAATTTCGAAGTGTCAATTGTCAAAAATGACACTTAGTAAATACGCTCTAATGTCGACATGAAGCTTAATGTGACACCACGACCTACTATTGAACTTGAAATGTATGTATACATGTAGCTATCTCGTCAGACCGACCTCTCGGGGGTACTTGTTGTACTCTTGCCATGGTCATATGTAATAAATTTCATGTACAAAAGCACATGTATCCCTCAATTTCGTTTCTGTACATTAGAGCGTATTTACTAAGTGTCATTTTTGACAATTGACACTTCGAAATTGACGGTTGCAAAATGTAAAATTGACACTTCCCCTCCATAAGGATATGAAATGCGCAAGCCGCAAAATGACACTTGTGGATGCCGCTTTGGAGAGTGACGAAGCGCCAATTGGCAGAATTGACGGTTAGTAAATACATACGCTTAGCACAATACATACATGTACATACATGTGACAAATCAGTCCCCCCTCCTCCTCCTACCTACCCTTTCGACCTCGCCAGTGCAGCGCACATCTTTTTAAGGGGTACATACGTACTACATGTATTTGTGCATTGCTGTACCATATCTGATGTGAGGGTATCTCTATGCTCTGTTCTATATACATATATCATCTAGAGGTGTCGTTAGTCGATGTAGAAGTTGAAACTACTTTTTACAATAGCTCTCTTTGGCCAGCTTCGGAAATGGGTAATTACATGCACCTACATGGTATTTACATACAACAATCAGACGAAACAGTCAACCAACCAGCATTTAGGGAATAATTTTTTGTATGCAGGTACATTATCGATAAGAGTGGGTGGCAAGCGCAAAGGCCCAGCTGTGGCTTCTTCACCCCTATCGGTTAAAGCATGCATAAAGGCCGATGTCCCAAGCAGATTTACGGTTTCAGCTCAAGATGCCAGAAGCTTGCCTTATTGACCTAAACCCGCCGGCTGTTATTCGCTTCCCTCTTCACTTAAACATACTCTTACTGCTTGTCCTTGCTTGCAATTTAGTCCGTTTACTGAAAGCTAGTCCGACCTGCTCATCATTCTAAAAGAAAAAGAACATCCACCTGTCGCGCTGGCTGACCGAAAGGAATCCCGCGTAGCGCAGGATATGGCCAATGTTTACTTGTCGTCGCAGAGTTATCCACCTGAGTCTTCCGAAGTGATCAGAGCTAATTTAATGCCATTCTCAGCAATATCACCAGCTTCCCATTCCAATTCTTTGCGAAAGCCATCTGACGCGACTTCTACTCGCTCAATCGGCTTTGCCTCTGACCGTTCTCCACTGCAGAATCTCGAGCTTGAACTGAAGCATATCAGCAAGGAAGAGTTCGACGCACCTGGAGTTGGGCGTTCCCTCAGTAAAAGGCAGGAAGAGCGACTTCAACGAAGTACTACTATCACGTCAAGGCTCACTGCCAGCCCTCCTGTTCCTTCGCCAATTAATACATATCCCATTGGGGATGAAGGTCATCAACACCGAAGTCACAGGATGGCCCAGTTATTAGGAAGTAGCCCCTCCGAAGTTAAAAGTGAAGATGGTCGTCGCAGTTCACCCCCTAATGCCGATGCACTGGAGAAGCCCCAATCAGTCACAAAGCTTTCCCCTGCTCAAATCTCTGGCCGTGACCGAATTGGGCGAAGGTCTTACCAAGGATATCGATTCCAGCATATAAGGCGAACAAGCAGCAGCGGGACTAAAAGTAATAAAGGTGATCATACTCGAATCACACGAGCGGCTGGGGGGAAAGATGTCTTTGATGTTAAGGTGGCTCATTTGACTATCGAGGATCGAGAGTTTGATTATCAGTCCCTAAACGGAGGGGATGCTACTAAAGATGACGGTATGAGGATTTTCTATAAGAAGACGTCATAATCATTATTGAATATACCCCTCTCGATACTTGATACCCAGCTGTTTCGCCTCCTTTCTCTTTTGATTTCAATATGCTAAGAAATTCAAAAGCACCTAGAGCTGGAAATGCTTCTCATAATGATTCTCGTGATTTTTTTACTGCTGAAAATATCACCGATAACCAAATATCTGAACCCAAAAACATCCCTGCTAAGCCTATCTTATCTGTCAACTCCTTCCGCCCTGTGACCGTTATAGAGCCTACGCGTATGGCTCGAACTAAAGAAGAAAAAAAAGATGAGTTGATATTCTCATTTATCGCGGCTATAAAACCTCGTGCAACCCCTGCGCCTACAACATACTCACCTCCACTTCATGTCAAATGTGGGCCGTTGCTGCGGTATACGGGGTTACGTAGAGATGGGAAACAATCAAACGAATCCACCGCGAAAGATGAGAGGGAGACATGGCGTGGATCAGTCATGATTGTTACCACGGATGATCGGTCCGATTATACTACAATTCCACGCATCCGATTATTTGTGCAGCCAGCACTCAGTTCGGCCATGACAGATACTAATAATCGCACGGAAACCACAAACACTTCAACCGCTGACACAGAAGACTTGAATAATGTAAGATCTGCCAACAAAAACACTCCCTAGAGTATCTTTACGTAACCCCTGATGAATGTGTATTGATGAAGCTTTAGAACCCAAAAAATAGAAAACACAGCGAAATATTAGGCAAATATAGGGAGGTCGAAGGCACCAAATTACATTCGGAAAGGGGTATTACCTTCTGGAGATTTACCATTGAGGTAGAATTGGGTGATGAACAAGCAAAAATTGCATACCGCATCAATCATGGCCCTGTGAACTCTTTTTGGGTTCCATCGAGGACAGAGACTATGAATATCATGTTTTACAGCTGCAACGGTTTTAGTTTAAGCGTTAACCCCGATGATTTCTGCGGCCCAGATCCTTTGTGGAGGGATGTTATACGCGAACATGAGAAGAAACCTTTTCATGTCATGCTTGGTGGTGGTGATCAACGTAGGTTCCTGTGAGCAGATAATAAAATTTGAGTTTACGTTGACACATGAAAGCACAGTTTATAATGATGCAGTCACCAAGAAAACGAAGCTCTTCAAAGAGTGGCTCTCTATCAAAAACCCGATTCATAAAAATCACAGTGCGTTTACTGATTCTATGGCTGATGAACTTGAAGAATTTTATTTGGAAAGATATTGTGAGTCCTCTGTGGAATATATTATATTGGGAAGATTCTTGACACTAATTGCTTTTTTGTAGGCATGTGGTTCTCTCAGGGGCTTTTTGGGGTTGCAAATGCTCAAATTCCCATGATAAACATCTGGGATGACCATGATATAATTGATGGATTTGGCTCTTATCCTGACCACTTCAATCGCTGTCCCGTATTTAAAGGACTAGGCGCAGTAGCTTTCAAGTACTACCTTTTATTTCAACACCAAAGCATTGTAGATGAGCTAGAGGGAAATGAGCCTAGCTGGTTGCTAGGTGCTGCTCCGGGTCCGTACATCGCTGAACTGAGCAGAAGCTGTTTCATGTTTCTTGGAAGGAAAGTTGCGTTCTTAGGCTTGGATTGTAGAACTGAGAGAATGGTGGGCACTCTATCTTATGCGGACTGTTTTGGGCATAATTGACACTTTTTCCAGAGAGACCTTGTTCTATCCGAGAACACCTATAATAGGGTGTTTGACCGACTCGAAAAAGAAATCATCCGAGGAGAAACAAAACATCTGATTGTGCTCTTAGGAATTCCTATTGCATACCCTAGACTTGTCTGGCTCGAAAATCTGTATGCAATCATTGAAATGGCACGCAACCCACGCTAACGATTTACTAGCATGACTTCACGACTTATGGACCCTTTGAAAGTGCTAGGCCGTATGGGATATCTTGGTGGTTTTCTTAATAATTTTGATGGTCCTTATCTCCCTTAAACATTAGTTAAATGAAGCTAACCCTATATAGGAGGCGTCGAACTTTTGGATGATCTCGATGACCACTGGACGGCCAAGAACCACAAGGTCGAAAGAAATTGGGTCAGTCTCCTTTCCATTATTCGAAAAACCATACTCATGATGGTGTTTAGTTCATTGAGAAACTGCAACACCTTGCAGCAGAGAAATCAGTTCGAGTCACAATTCTCGGGTAGCCCCTTCCAAATCATCCAGGCTGGTTGTTTGATCTAACATATAACAGGGGGGATGTTCATCTTGCTGGGATTGGCCAATTTTATTCAAACCATCGATTAAGCATCCTTCGTGAAAACGATCATCGATACATGCCAAACATCATTTCCTCGGCAATTGTGAATACCCCACCCCCAAACGGTTAGTGCAATGTAATATTTCCTGATTGGCGATCACTTTCTGATATGTTATTAGCTATGGCCGATGTTCTCAACAAGAGAAATAAAATTCATCACTTGAATAACCATACAGACGAGGACATGTACCCAATCTTTGACACTGATGTCGACGGGAAACCCCGAAATAACAAACGACTCCTACCAAGTATGTAATGAAATAATGAAATATTTGCTGTATGTATTGCCAAACGCTGACCCCCGAACCCCCAGGGAGAAATTACGCCGTGATCAGAGAATACGTTGAAGACGGCAGTATTTCCGATGAAACGAAGCCCACCAAACGTTCAACCTTTTCCAAACTTAGGAAGAACACATTCAAAAAATCACAAAAGGCTGACCCAGACGTCAACGTTAATCTTGTTGGGTTAAATCGAGAGAATAGTGATAGAGGCCAGAAGGAGATTATGGAAACAAAGACCGATGCCTTAGATGTCATCTTGAGGATGGAGATAAATCAAAAGGATCCGTCTGGACATACAAAGCCTTACAGGTTAATTGTGCCTATCCTTAAGTATGAAAGGCCGTTTACCGATTCTGGTGTTCAGAACGATGGTAATGGTGGCTGGATTTGAACGGATGTTGCTTCGATGCTATTAGGATAATAGCCGTTGCCTTTCGTGGATTTATTGGTATTTTAACAAGCAAAAATTGCAAGTCTAAAGGATCGGTTCTCATACATTTTATTCTTTTACTAATTTATGTATATCTTTAACTATATTTACCATTTGATAGTCATACACAGTCTGCTACAGTTTTCCGTAATCTGTCTTTTCTATATGATCCATAAAACTATATGTGCGGATCTTAAGGTCTGTGCAATTGGATGCGGTAATTACATACATGTATTCTTGGTTTTATTTTCAATTGATGAAGCAAAACTAAGTATTACCTAGATATAGAGGTATTCAGTAAGCTTCACCTCGCTCAAACTACCACTGCCACCACCGTGCATTCAGGCAATTCCTTTATGCACTCTTTGCCGATAAATAGGGAAATAATAGGAATGGATTTATTTATTATATTATAATATATACCACTAGGGATACACCGGGGGATAACACCTGGGGCTTTCTAAAACTCGTTTCTATCTTCTAGAGCCTATATACCCGGAGCCTATCGGCCCCCTTAGCTTCTCTCTTGAGCCTTGGTACCATTTTCCCCTTTATCATATTTAGACTCCATTTAACGCTGAGGGCGCCGAGTCTGGGTTATAATTAGAGGTATATGCTCTGGTCAGTTGACGAAAATTACCAATCCACGATCGAACTGGTCCAATCTCGAACATTCCAGGATAAACTGGAGGGAAGGTTTTCATCAATTGACTGTCTTTCCATGAATATTAGTGAGATGATTTAGGAGTCAACGCTTTTAAATATAGTTAGAGGTAATAGGACCACAGCTAATTCAGTATTTGTCAGAGGACATGCATGCTAATCTTGAAAAAAGTAAAAAATTATCACACGATGATGTAGAGTAGTAATGCAGTAGTCCCACGCCAGGCTGTAAAGGGACTTACTGTTGGAAGTCGGCTGGTGGGAGTTAAGGGCTTGGGGGTGTACCTATTTGAGCATTTGACGTGTAATCTCTTTGGGAAATCCGCTCAGAGTCTGAGAAATTAGTAATGCAGTATAGACGTATGGTTAGTAATGAGAGAATACGGTGGGAGGGTTAAAAAGAACAGTCAGGAATATTGATCAAAGAGAGTTGAGATCGAGGAGGACGTAAGCCTTGCCCTTGCGAGGGACGCAACAGCATTGTCTCGACGGGTTATAAAAGAGTAGATACCACGTTCATTTGAGTTCCAGGCAGTCAAAACTTTAGCCCACTCCCGAATATTTGTAGGCGGACCGTCAATCGGAGAATACGCCATTATTAAGTGTCCAGTCTATCATGGAATATTCCAGGATAGACCGGTCTTCCCACGATAGTCAATTATATCTTCGTGATCAGACCAGAGCAAATACCATCGAAACTATTTCGAACATATTATGTATTTTATACTAAGTGTTGGTCCTTGTCCCTGCTAAAAACTGATCACCCCTCTGCGCAGAGAGTGGGCTGAGAGTCGTTCCTTTGTGAGGGTTCACTACCTCCATCTCCCTTAACTCTTTCGGCCGGACGTTGCCAGCCGTATCCCTTCCGCAGACTCTGGGATGTAGGGAAATGGGTAGGTTTTCGTCAGTACCCGTCATTTACAAAATAATCTCCGCCCTTTTTATATTATAGGAGATGCATATAGATGTAATTGACTAAACTCGCTCAGAAAACCAGGTTAGTAGCGATCTAAATTTATACATACATATATATATACATCTAGTCCCATACATGTAGCTAGCCGCAAGCTAGGTCATCTTCGCTTCTCTGCTCAATGGTTATCACAGCATCTCAAGGTTCTTAAGATGACATTCCACTTTGTTTATGCGTTTTTGTGTTAGTGTTGCTCTAGCCACGTTTGTTAGAGCGTTGTCATCCTAGAGTTTGGAAGTATTTACTAACCATACTGGATACCAATGATTAACTTTCTTAACAACATGTTGGTCCTAGGCTTTCGCTAAACCTCTCAGAAGTGAAAAAGAATTAATGAAAAAGTACCGCTAGGATAGGAGGGTTAATAAACGAATAAAGGTTTAATTAATCTGTAATCCTTTCCGGCCGTATTTATTTTACTGTGATCACGAACCCCCACCTCCGATAAGAGGAACCCGCCCTTGCTGCCGCTGTCTGAAACCCACCTATCATGAAAGGAAAGAAAAGTGGACGGCCCTAGATGGAAAGAGGCGGTCAAGGCCTGCACCTCCAGTTACTGAAGTGTTCATGATGTGGAATCGCTGGCCATAACGTTCTCACCTACCAGCAGCTCCCTCTTAGTAGGCACATAGTTGTATGCAAGGACTCAACCGCAGAGCTAGAGTAGCAATAAACCAACCCGCCGGAAAGGATTAAATGTGTGTACAATCCCAAGGGTGGATTAAACCCGGGGGTATTCTACACCCAATCCTTATCCGTAAAGGGTAGATTAAACCTTTACCCTTAAGAACCCGATTTCTTGGCGCAAATCATCCTAGGTTTGAACCCACAGATACAGTATCTCTTGTATACTGAAAATGAGAATAAGAGGCACGGAGAAAGGATTATTGTAGATTGCCATTTATCGACCTCACTTTACTAAGCATTCAAACCCTACTTCTAACCAACAAAAATAAATACTGTCCTCATGCAGAAGAATGCAGTTCATATACCATAGACTAGTTCGTTCAGGGACAGTTCTAATGGCATGCAACAGACTTTGTGGCCGAGGCACCACCCCAGATGGTGTATCCCAGGGAAGCTCCCACAGCCACTGCGATCATCACCCATCCGTTGTAAGTCATAAATAAAAGCCTTGAGAGGGGGTTTAATCAGCGATCTGTGCAGATTTACTTTATTCGAACTCTTTAGAGAGACTCACATTATGAAAAACGAATAAAAAACCTGAATACCGTAAAAAATCGCTTTTCCAATATGACCTCTCTTCGATGCAGATGTTATGTTCCTCCCTGGTAGCAATGAGCTCGATTCATCTTCAAAAGTCAGAGGCATAACCGTGACGTTCAATGCTTATGGTTTGAGTTTGGAAAATTACGTACCAGATGTGCTAAGACTCGCGTTTTCGGCGTCAACGCGTGCCTCGTAACGACGAGAGATCTCGCGGACAAACTCATATCCGGCTGAGAGTGCAACCACACCGAGAAGGGAGAGAATTAAAGTAAAAGTATTCGAGACGTGCCACCAGCGGAAAACCTGTCGATACATTAAGGACTTTACAGACTTTTAAACGAGGATTTTCATACTGATAAACTTACCAAGCAAAGGTTCTCGGTATTCCAGGTGAATAGCATACTCATTTGACAGCGATAATTTGAAGCCATCATATCATGCCCACTCATATCGTGTTCTGCCATCATATGATCCATTTTCTGATAATATTTGGTTTTTTTTTGTTGAGTTGTTAGTTAAGTTATACGGATAACTATTATGGTTTGGGGCAGAGCTAGAGGGGGATAAATATCGTGATGGAAGCTTGCGTACGACGACTCACGCTCAATGTGACATGTGAAACATGCGCTCGAACTAATATAAGGCCGGGTAAGTACACATGTAGAGTATTCGATTGCCTGTGTGTCACTGATATTTGTGCTCTATTTTGCTCAAATACCCTCAATTGCTCAATTGGTGGTTTCCATGTAGGTACACCACAGTACGATTAGGTGCACTGCTTAAATATTTTGTAGATGAGATGAATGTAGCTCGTGATTTAGTAAGTACCCACCCGCCGGCTAGCTGCTAGATGCGGCTCCGCTGACGTTACAGGGTTGCAATGAGGAGTGGGATGCACAGCATCAGCTCAGTATCATAGCCTGAGGCATTTGTTCAATATATATCTCCCAAAACTCCAGAATTATAAGACCATGCCGCTTTCACAGCCCTTGAACATCCCCAAATGGTCAGTTCGTGTCTATGTTTTGTTTTTCGGGTGTTCTGCTATTAATCATAGCATATAGGCTCAGGGAGAACAGCCACCTACTACAACCCCCAATTAACAACTATTGTGTTTACGATGAACATATGACCGTCATGGTCAGTCTCTGTGTGTTTCAAGTTAATGTTTGTTACTCACTAGCAAAAGATTGTCGGAGGACCAAATGCCCGTAATGATTATCACATCAATGAGACTCCAGAATGGTTCTACCAATATAAGGGCGCGATGTTGTTAAAGGTTGTCGATGAGGGAGAGTTCAAGGATATCGTTATTGATGAAGGGGAGATGTTTCTTCTTCCTCGTAAGTAGCCAATCTCGCTACTATTTCAAATTCCGACAATAGATGGGTTGCTTTTATGATTGGGTTTAAGTACGATGATAACGTTTTATTCTTCCTTCTAATTTTGCCACAGCGAATACACCTCACAATCCCGTCCGGTTTGCAAACACGGTAGCCCCTCTCCCCCATACCCTATTTGGATCGTTTAAGAGCAAATTATTAACATTATATTTAGGTTGGTATCGTCATCGAGCAGAAGCGACCAGCAGAGAGCCTTGATAAACTCCGTTGGTACTGCCCGTCATGCAGTGAGATTGTTCATGAAGCTGCTTTTCACTGCACAAACCTTGGGACGCAGATCAAAGAAGCTGTCAATAAATTTAAGGACAGTGAGGATTTGAGGACTTGCGGGAAATGTGGGTCGATGGCCGCTGTAGCACCTCCAGCGACGACGGTGTAATTCGATAACCGTTGTAATATGTTGATAGAAGGCATGTACCGAAATATAAATACGTCAAGAAGGTGAAGATTTGAAGTTACATACACATATAATCTATATAATGCGGTCGAATCTCCCTATGGGCACGCTCGGGGCCGGGAATTATACTCTTGCGGGGCGTGTACCTGTATAGCAAGTACTTAAAAAAAGCCCAATAAGGGCCAAGGAGTTGTACCTTTACAGGGCGTTCATTCTTTAGCAGATACCCTCGGAGGGATCTGGAGATTCGACTATAGAGTGAAGAATCTGTACTGAAAAGGCTCCGTCCAGAGTTAGATACCCGATACCCCAAAAGATCATTAGCCCCGAGCACTATCAGTGAAGACCCCCTCATGGAAGACAGATAACCCCCTTGCTAGAAACAGTGGAACCCTTGTGATATTCAATATAATACTATTTCGAATTGTAGGTATAGGGCTACGTGACTCTATGGACTCCTCCCTGGCAGGTTTCGTCACAGTTTAGGGTTGGCAAAATATTTAACTACATGTACTTACTTTTGTTTAAAACTTGTTCGAGGTAAGTATTGGCATTGTCCTTACAAAACTACTTTCACCAAATCACTAAAACTCCACTCAAAAATTTCACTGTTTTCCGGTTGCTAGTATAGTTATTAAACTCAATTGTCCTTCTTTGTCTTGAACCAAGCTTAGCGTAGTTTTGATAAATATTCAGACAAGGTCTGGTTCGAGACAAACCGGTCGACAGTTTTAGGCAACTTGTAAGGATTTAGCCAATAAGAGGTTCGGGATATTCTGCCTACTGTAGAGGGGCCAATCACTGATTTTCTCAGCAACGGTCATTTGGGCTTAAAACTAGCTCAATCTATCATTACCGAGAAAATCAGTGACTGAACCGCCGTGGTGACTGGCAGCTTCTTCGCGGTATAATATGCCTTAACGTACTCTACTTAACTCTGCCACTATCATTGAATTACTTATCACACGCTAGATTTATTATTATAGCGCTCTATGTACAGGGTCAATGATCATGAGAGAACGAACAGTAGCGGCGTTTAATAGAGAACGTTAGGCCACATCGCGTTCAGTCACGATTTTGATTTGGACTGCCTGCCTAAGGTACCTACTGACAACTGTCGAAGTACGTACTTGTTCAGAATCAAGCACGACCGGGTAAGACTCATAATACTAAATGAAAATTTGAACCTCATATTTTCTTCAATCTCAATCAACCGTCAGGCATAATGGGCTCAGTCAACAAAGGTCTTCGGCCTTTCCTCACCAGCAAGAGTTTCACCTTATTGCACAGCCTCACTCCTGTAGTTGTGGTCGACCCTAACGTTGTTTCAAACCACTATCATCCTCTCAACCGGAGAGTCCTTGAACGGATCAGGGCCGAAGAAACGAATGAACCTCGATTGATTATCACCGCTCTAGCACCGAAGAAGAACGTTTCAAAGAACGCTGTTGTTCGCAATAAGGCAGTTCGCAGAGTTCGCGAGGCAGTGTATGAGATCCTGAAGGGTAAGGGTTATGGGAGGGAGGGAGAGTTGCTGAGGGTTGCAGAAAAGTATGCTGCGAACGGCCGGGAACGATTGGTGGGCACACTGTCCTTCTCGGTCACAATGGATAGCGTTGTCACTGCGTGGAGTGATCTAAAAGGGGAGATTGGGATTGCTATCGATAAATTTATCGCAATCAGTCAAAAGGTAAAGAGCAAGAGTACTTTACGCCCGAGATTTGGGTTGGAACGCGGACCTGACCCGGGGAGACGGTGGCCCGAATTATCGGGAGAACAAGTCAGGAGTGGCTCAAATCATGGGAAATCACTGGGAGATAAAGACGAGAGGGGTACAAGAGTAGCGCATCAACATCGACAAGGCCCGTACATTGCTGGGGGAAATCGGGCTAGACGACCAGTGAATGTTTTGACAAGTGGGCAAGGCTTGCAACAAAAAGCTGGCTCTGAAATAAATAGGTATGGAGGACGACTGGAAGCAAGAATGATTGCAGTAAAACCGTACCAGAATGGGTTCCGACGGCAAGGAGGTGAAGAGCATCCGCCAGTAGCGGAATTAAGATCACAAAAGTCAAGATTTCCGAATGGAAATCGGGGTCGAGTTGGGCGATCAGCAGGGACGGGGAAGGGAGAATAGAAGAATACGTTTCAAAAAAGGATTTGATGAAGGTTCAGAATTTACATAGATTCAAATAATAGCAAAATAGGAATATGGGAATCATATGGCACTCAGGCGGAAAAAACCATCTAGCTTATCGCCTTCCTTGAACTGCTCGCTACGAGGAAAGCATCTTGAGGGGAGGGCGAAAATAATTCTTCGTACAAGATAAATTTGCTACAAAAGGATTACCGCAGTAACTTAAACCCGACCAGCCCACACACAAAAAAGAAAGAAAAAAACCGGGACATTTGCCCCGCGAAGAACTCCAGCATGTTTCCCTTTTTGACATATGCACGTAGATTTTAGACCAACAGGAAAGACCGCGATCCCGATCTATTTGAATTTTTTTAATGTTCGCATATTACACACAGTACACTCCCATTCGCGCTTTAGATGTTTGAAGGGTACAGCATGATACGGACGGAGGCACCGAAGGATTTGGGGGGGAGATTGTGGCGGAACCTGTAAGAGTAAACATATTATGTTAGCTATCTGTAAACGTGGAAATACTTAATGGAATATCGTACTTGGCGCGAACAACACCGCTGTTTCCATGTGGCCTGGTGACCTTGCCCCAGATGACTCTGATCTTGGTTCCACGGATTTCCTTCGAGGCCCTGTAGACAAAGGCTACCTTCTTTCCTGTAATCCCCATATCTCATCAGTACTCAAGTCAAAGATAGAACCTCGTGTTCTGATATATGCGCCATTGATAACGCACCACAGTAGAAAGTGGCATCCTTCTGATTGTCGGCGCCCTCGATCTTGATGAGGGAAGTGTTAGGGTTGGTGTTGCGCTTGCCCCTCTGGTATGAAAGGTGCTTTCCCTATTGCCCACAATTTGCCATTAGTCGTCTATTCCGTCCCTATGTATCCCGTAGCCATATTCTCAAGAATCCCGTTTATCTCTCCGGACACAATGGCAATGCTGCCCCACGACTCATGCAAGAGCACCCGTCTCTTTAGTTCCCTCTCAATCCCCAACCCGCCAAAACCCTTTCCCACATATCAACTTCATAGTATAATCCGGAAACAATTGAATTATGAGTGTAGAGTGGAATATAAAGGAAGGGTTCGGGATGAAAAGCCAATTACCTTAACGTACACTACGTCGAGTTGGTTAGTGTAATTCTCTTGTATATGCTCGAGGTAAGTGTCAGGATCAAGAACTAGACATACATCGGTGGTTGGATTCAGGCATTTCGTTGCTATAAAATATGTAGCTTCATTAGCCTCTCTTTAACCCTTCAAACCCGTTTCCAACTCAAGTCCGCTCTAGAAAAATGGTCACATACTGAAGAAAATTTGCCGTAGATCAATTATCGGGTTGTTGGCGGAGTTGCTGGGCGGTCGGTCGTTACTGTAGGCTCGATCGTGTGTTGTTGATACTGATTGAGTATTTCGTGATGCACCTTGGGCCGTTCTCGTGTGTGTGTGTTGCCAAGACTAGGGCAAGTGAACATCGTGGCACCGGAGACTTGAATAACAGTCACAACTGCGTAATCGAGGATGCTAGTGCCAAGATTTCGTAGGTTACATAGTTCAAATACCAGCCTCACTTTCACCCCCTTCTTATACCCTAATAGTTGCCCTTGTGTTCTAAAATCCCCTTACCTTTTATCTTCAAGAGTGGCTGTATATATGTCTTACGACCTTTGGTTGCGTAGGGTTAGGGATAATCAAGCCATAGAGTTGAAAACGTATTCTGAGGTCACGTGAGTCTGCGAATGATTTCCCAAACACTGAAATATAAGCGGGTACGAGATCAGAAATAAATATATGCCTGACCTGGGATATTGTAGTCTCTTGCCGATCCCCTTCATTGACTGTGGTTTTTTTAACGCGGAGTATTATTTGCAGTCCAAACCGGTAAAATAACATTCAACTACAATATTGTACCTACATACATACATACTAGGGGTGTGCCAACTCGCGACCGCGAGTTGTACGTTGAATTATAGGTATCAAATAAAATTTAATTCTCCCTCTACAATCATGAGGGGCCTTCGGTCCCATCCTCCTCCTCTCGTGAGTGCTCAGTACTTTGATGTGTCGTGCTGACTAATCAACATCCCTGCACTCAGCAGCCAATCAGACCGTTCCAATATTCGAAAACTTAGCGATAGTACATTATAGACATACCACCAAAAGAAATGCCAAATGGGTCTAGGAACGAGACTACATGTAGGGCTATTAAACAAACACTTTTTCAGTACGATTAGTAGCGTACTGCTGTATCTGACAACCACCAGACAGATCTCACCTTTTGAAATACATGTATAATACCAACCTAACGTACTAGCGAGAATATAAAGTCTGTCCGCTTTGGTACATGTGTGGACAAGAAAGTTTGGTGTCCTACCTACGTACCAAAGCAGACAGACTTTATATTCTCGGTAGTAAATGCAAGCTGTAATATATCTCAATCATGATCAGGTGTTTGATTGTGTGTAATTTTGCCATCTTACAGCCAGCTGAATGCGGCCTTAGTCTCGTAAATACAAAAACTACGGCAACTGCATCTGCATCTGCATACAGTAATAAATTCCTCTCAAAATGTCGAATTCTTATAAAGGAAAGGAAAGGACGAGAGATCGATGTGGCAGTCAGGGTTAGTTCCCCTGGCTGCCATATATCCTACTCCAAACAACTTTTATAGGAGAAACCCCCAGAGCATGCGCTTACTTCATCTGAAAGCAGGAGATACAACGCCGACAATACTTAGAATCCGAACTCCATGTACAACTATGTACATGTACACAGCCCGCCCGCACCACGCCGAGACCTGAGTGTAATGGAACATCGTCAAGGTTGGTAACACAGAGTTCCCATTTACAGCAGTTTTCATAATGCTAGGCCCAGCCGAACAACATAACACACAGAATGATTCTTGAAAAGTTAAGCACGATTACTCTATTAGGCAACTCGAGATACCCGTTTAGGTATCTCAATTTAAGCTTTCAGCAGGATTGCCTAATGAAGCTACGGGAATTACCTAGAGAGGTAATGCCTGAACATTCGCACTGTGTTATGACGCTCCCCTGGGCCTAATATTATGCAAACCGCTGTAATATAGGAGATTGTCCATTTAGAGCATTGTCTATGGTACGGTCCACTAGGAGCAATTGTCTTAATACCATTCCAATTTCCATTCCTTCCCCGTCAACAAATCAGAAATCCAATGGACCGCCTAACCATGAAACGCCAAAGCAAGCACTAATATTTTCAAATATTACTATAAAAGTAAATACGAGTAGAAGACGCCCAAAACCACTCGTTCTGTTGACTTTATAGACGTCTTCTCTCTCTCGAGCTCCCTCCAGAAGCTGTACTCCCGACCCCTCCTCCTCCGGTTGGAATGTCAGTTTTACGCCACTGTTGTTGAATTACCTCCACAACCTTGAGCTCCGCAGCTACAAATTCCCCTGAGGTGAGCTCAAAGACCCTTCGTAGCCTCTCCCGCTCGGATTCGCTGCTCCCATCCACTATAATACCGATTGTGTGTTCATCGCTATCCATCAACGGGGTCTCATCTGGCCTTCGTGCCTCTGATACATTGCTAGAGCGGTTGGAATTCAATGAGGCAAACGAGTGTCGACGTGTCTCTCCTCGCTCTTCGGACTCCAAATCTTGTGCAGGGGTGATATTTCTCTGTCCCTCAGTAATCATATCCGCAGCCTCTTGATCTTGTTTTGAGACCACGAGGCTCAACATAACGATTTGTAAGGATAATATTACAGCGTCCATGAAACCAAGTCTCCATTTTGAGATTGGGCCCTCTGTACAGTCGTCTCAGTCTAAGCAAAACTTCAAACATTTCGACAAGAACAAAGTAGTAGCAAACCTTGTCCGATAAAATCTATAATAAATCCGCCGTGTAAATAGCCATTGCTTAGCTCTCCAGCGCTCGGCGCCGCTCCAAGAATATGGCACAGAAAACAAAATGCTGTACTGCCAAACAGCGCGACAATGGCTGGGCGGCGCTGAGAATGTACAGGAAAATTCGGAGGCTTTGGTGTGAGGAAGTTAAGTTGAATTGCTGAACGGATAACGAATCTAAACAGACTACAACTGTGTTTCTATGAGTTCAGCTCTGCTCCTTGCTTCCTCTTCTGGAAGAAGAAAGGCAGGGGCGGATAATAATTACTCTAAAAAATACAAATACGAGAAATGGCAATAGGCGATCATATCTAAGCTTCTGAGCAGATGATCTAGGAATTCTCCCCGCTTTTGCTTCAGTAGCTTTGAGTAGCGCATATCGTTGCTCTCCCGATTCTCCCCCGGAAGGGTAGCAGCTGGGGGTTGTGGATCTGCGGCATCGCTCATTGAATCATAAGAAGTGAGGGATGGGAGGGGGTGAGTAAACTCGGGGTGGGTGGATTGTTCTTAGAGAAGCAGAGGCGTGAGGGGTACCAGTGATAATACAAAGCAGAGAAGTGAAGAATAGTACCGCTGGTCCTTAAGCGCTGAGTGGTTGAGTGATACACCGTGAATGGCCCAAGGGTCAGGAGAGTTCCGTCGGCTTAGTCAAGAGCAATTAATAGCTTGTGGGTGGGTGACTTGGCGGTGTTTAACGCGCACCGCCTTCGAACGCGTTTCCTTATCCTGTCAGTACCTACTGCATACTCAGCCAGAAAATTCCTAGAGCAAACTATTTCACACTCTTCTTGTTGACCCAAAACTCTTCTCCACAACACCAGCCCCCATGAGTTCCTTCTTTGATGTCGCCGCCCGAAGAGCTGCTGCTGCTACTGCACAGAGCAATGCTATTCCCTCTACAAAATTAAAGGACCCTAGTAGACCTGTTCCCTGGGTCGAAAAATAGCAAGTTATCCATTTCGCAACTCCACCAGAAATATCAAACGCGAAAAGCCATCCTCTAACACTATCCAGTCGCCCCAAAAATCTCAGTGATGTCACTGCCCAGGATCACACAATCACAGTGCTTAAACGTACCCTCCAATCCTCGAATGTCAGTGCCGCGAATATCCCCAAATTCCACTTACATCTAACACTCCACAGCTTCCTCACATGCTCTTCTATGGCCCACCAGGCACAGGAAAGACATCTACGATCCTCGCTCTCGCAAAGGAACTCTATGGCCCAGATCTCATGAAAACTCGTGTCCTTGAACTCAACGCCTCTGACGAGCGTGGTATTTCAATTGTACGTGAAAAAGTCAAAAATTTCGCTCGAATAACCGTCTCAAACGCAACTACATCTCAATCCTCCGCCTACCCGTGCCCTCCCTATAAGATTATTATCTTAGATGAGGCAGATTCCATGACGCAGGATGCACAGTCGGCTCTTCGACGTACAATGGAGACATATTCCAAAATAACCAGGTTCTGTTTAATCTGCAACTATGTCACGAGGATCATCGATCCCCTTGCTTCTAGATGCTCAAAGTTCCGGTTCAAGCCCTTAGACGAAACCAATTCCAGGGAGAGGCTAGAGTTAATTGCAAAAGCCGAGGGTGTGGATTACGAGGATGGTGTTATCGACACACTGATTCGGGTTTCAGATGGTGACTTACGAAAGGCCATCACTTATCTACAGTCGGCGGCACGACTGCATAATCCGATCAAGCATGCAGCGGTGGATAATGATGGAGATGAGGAGATGGGAAACGATGGAATTGTTGTAACAGCCGGTGAACCCGTTACTGTTCGGTCAATTGAGGAGATTGCGGGTGTAATACCAGATGCAACAATCGAAGAGTTGTTAAAGGCATGTGAACCTAAGAAGGGCATCAGCGCATACCCGCAAATATCCAAGTTAGTCCAGGATATCATCGCAGACGGGTGGAGTGCGAGTCAGGTTATATTACAGGTTCGTTTACCCTGAATTATCGGCGGCCGTTTCGAAACCTCTAACTAGAAATGCTTTTGATAGTTGTACAATAAGTTAATCTTCGACGACATTGTAACGGCAGCACAGAAGAACGATATCGTCTTAATCTTCTCCGAAGTTGACAAGCGCCTAGCAGATGGCTCTGATGAGCACTTACAGATCCTTGATTTGGCGCTTAGGATATCTGCAGTATTGTCTAGGTAAGATGACCTCAAGGTGGAAATGATCAAATGAGGGCTGTTGTGAATTTCTTTTTATTGTATCAAGGAATGTGCACGAGATGCTACGACCGCATAATAGTCACTCTTACTTCTTAATTCACTAATCATACCCTGTCGCGTATCCGCCTCCACTGGAGGCGTAGACCTCTATTTTTTTTTTTTTTTTTACAAGCCTTAGACGTGGGCCAATGATAAAATGATCATGAATTTATGACCTGGGCACCGTCATAAGCAGGCTCCAATACCTTCCAGTCACAAGTGATTCCCTCTTGCTTGAACTTTGTCAGAATCTCATTTGCGATGTTCTCAAAGTTTTCGGTGGCCAGCGCCAGTATGGTGGGGCCAGCTCCCGAGAGACAAATCCCAAGGAGACCCGGGTGGGATTGGGGGGTAACTGAAGCCAGGATTCCAGGTAGCCCGGGGATCTAAGCTTTTAGTCTCTAAAACATGGCTAGATATTCAAAAAGAATGAAGACATACCAGCCCTTTACGGTACGGCTGATGTACCTTATCCTGCATGGCTTGGAAGATGAGTTCCGCATCAGGGGGAGACCTGGTCAGCGCTGTGGTAAGTACCGCAAGTCTTTGCAGGTTAAAAATCTATGAAGGTTCAGCATCTGTACCACTCACTTATGCCACCACTCACCAAGAAATTCACTCACCAAATCTGCTCTGCTATAGTTCACTGGCAGCACGCTTCTGGCTGTTGCAGTAGAAACCTCAAATTGAGGGATAATAGCAATTGCCTTGATCTCCCGCGCCCAACCAAACTTTATGTAGTGTCCAATCCCGAGTGGTGGCTCGGGGGGTCTCAATCCCGTATCCACACCTCCAGCAGGCTCCGGCAGAACTTCCGCCAGCGGTATCTCTTTTCGCTCCATGTCCGCAGGGTCGAGTTCCTTTAGATAGCTGCCTACGAATCCACCATACATTGCTGCCATAACGTTGTCTGGATGGCGTTCAATCATCAGGCAATAGTCCATCATTCTATCTTTACTGAGACCGAGTTTGCCAACCGCATTGCCCAGCAGCACACCTGCAACAACGGCCGCACCAGAAGAGCCGAGACCACGACCGAGTGGGATTGGGTTAATGATATGCACATGTGTTTCGCTCGGGAAAGCACGTTTCGAGTGGCATTTCAGGACGTAGAGCGCAGTGCGGGTGATAAGATTGTGCTCTGCATTTAATGGGACGTGATCGGCGCCTTCGCCTTCGTATGTAATTTGGCAATTGACGGGGTGCGAAGAGGTGGTCGTGGCCTTAATGGTGACTTGAAGCTCGAGCCAGATGGAGAGGGATAGGCCAACTACGTCGAAACCGGGACCTAAAAAAGATCAATTTTGGTATACCTTCTCATAGGACTTATTCCTCATAAGAAATCAGGGGACGGATTCCTATTCGTACCAATGTTGGCTGAGGAGCAAGGAACCTCTTTAGAAACACTAGATTTAGCAAACGATTCACACCGTTACAAGTGCAATTAGGTACTCCAGTCAGAGGAAACTCACTGATAGTAATCATATCTCCAGAAACAAAAGAATCTCCTCTAATGTTTGAAAACTTGTGTCGTCACTAAAATGTATGCCTCAATCCCCTTCCTAAATTGTTGGAGGGGTTTATTCTTGTTATGAAGTGGAAGCTCCCGACTTTTTTTTTTGCGGCTTAGTCACTGGACAAGGTGCCCCTTGGCATGTTTGCATGACGATCAGGAACACCCACCACGATCTCACATTTGGTATCCTTCCGCTGTTTTCAAGTTCTGCGCTATGTCTCAGTTTTTGCATGAACAGAGAGGAAGGGATCACTTAACGCCCTGTATGTAATATGGGTCCGTAAGAGCAATACTTAACTTCAATCAAAGCTCAGCAGGTACGTGGGGGACCTCTCCCCTCCCCCTCCACCATGCTTCTACTAGTTGTAAAGCTTGAGGAGTGCAGTCGCCCTCCGATATAACGAATCTACATATTCCAAACTTTCTCGTTTGATACATCAGGTACGATTCTATGTGAAATTCAGATTCGGATTACCAAAACCCGTTCGTTACAGCAGATTTGTGGCTTTTTGGCATTCGGCATAGTGGAGGGCAACTATAAGGCACTAGTTGGCTCCTGGTAGACGTGTAGTTCCTAGTTAGAACCTAAAACAAATAATAACACCGCTGATCTATTTACCATCACAAACTTTCTAATCATCCATCTACCCTACCTTCCACTCTCTACTAACGATGTTTAAACCTTAAAGTATAATGCGCTGCAACTAAAGTAGAAATTCCGCCGATACCCATGCAAACCGCAATAGCATTTATACCGACCCTTGGAGGCCCGACATCTCCTTCCGTGAATTCGGGACTTAGTCCCGGCTCCAGTATTGAAAATACAACAAAAGAAATAAACGAACCGACAAATTGCGGCAGACACGCAAACACATTCAGAATTCCGAGACTATCACTGTCAGCTGTATTTCTCAATAGAAATAATGTATAGATTATTGACTCACTAAACTCCTGCAAGCTCATCAGAACCGGCTTCTGCATTCACTGTTGTTTGAGTGGCATCACTAGGGATAGGATTTCCTGTCGCTTCCTCCATCTCTACGTCTTCATCATATTCGAAATTTCGCTGGTGGTTTAGAGGCCCATATGCTCCACTTAATCTCCGAGGACGATAACTGTTGGTAGGTCCACAGATATTGAGTCGATTAATCTCTTCCCCAACAATACTAAAAGGAGCCTTTCACTCTGTTAGGATAGGCTTAGGATATAAAAACGACAGAATGAAATAACCTTACCCAAGTCATTAAAGACCAGGCCCTATATTTAATTTAAGTCAGCAGTGACCGTACAAGTAACAGTTTCCAATAATGCACTCACACTCCACTGAGGGCAACACAGAGCATTGCCAAATTCACAGTTGACACAAACAACGTCATTAGCATTAATGACGCATACATGATATGCCCACAAATCCATGCAGTTGCTAAACTTGGTTTGAAAGGTATCATGGCTTCTAGAAAATTGGCCAGCGAACCGTTTCCAGGATCTTTCTGGCGAAATTCGTCAGATTCTGGGGATGTCACCACCCAGGGCAGCAAGACCGATGAGAACAAAGATACGACTGAGAACATAACCAACGCCATACTACCAACTCTTGCAATATCTCCGACAACATCCGCAGACGATTGCAAACTTTCTTGGGCTGCCACATCATATCGTTTGAGGACCTCACCCACGAATGTTGTGCTGTAAACCATGAATGGAAACCAGCCTTAAGATCTGTTAAAAATGCACTGAATATGTAACATATCTTGACGATTTGAATGACACTTACCTATCCATGCCCAAAACAAAACTACACACATATCCCAAATACCTTTTGGAAGATGCCACGAGGTTCTCCATATCAGGACAAATACTTGAATAGTAGATGATTTCTCATCGGAGCTTCTAAAACCGAAGAATGATATGTATGTATTAGATAACGGCTGAAGAATGAGCTGGGTTAGAAATCTCACCGTCTATTCAAAAGTACTCTTTCATCTACGCAAAAACAGGTGACAAGAATGCAGAACAGCAGCCAAAATGCGGCAAGGCCCATGAGTTGTTTAAACTGACTATCACCCAAAGAAGTACCAAATATCGCCTTAAGATCGACTGTGCCCCTGTAAGATTACATTAGATTATCCCATTCATTATCTAACTAATTAGGAAAACTTACGCAAAATAGCCAGCAATGTTGCCGACTGCGATCATCCTACTAGCTTCGAAATCATGAGTAAGTCACGAAGACAAAGAGTAAATTCAGAGACTTACCCCATGCACTTCCGTGTTGTTGCTGGGGAATCGGGAGAGTATCAACAATAAGTGCTCTACAACATGCCTGCACTGTAGATCAAATTCACCTTGTTAATAGCTTTCATTTCTTCAGATAAATTATAAATTGGATCGTGACTAACCGGCATTCACAGCAAAATCCACCAAAGCTAGTGCCATAATTGCAAGAATAATAACAATAGTATTGGTCTTTGGAATAGGTCAGTGCTGTAAATCCCCAGAATGGTAGGCCAAATAGGACAACTAACCGCATCACCTTCTCCAAAGAAAAATGTACTGATCTCTCTAGTCCAGCCTAAAATTAGTAGCGCAACCGCAACGACGACACTCCCGATAACCATTAATGGCCGCCTCCTTCCTACATATATTTAGTTACCAATTTGAATACATGTAAGTTCAAAGGGTGATAATACCCCACCGTGACCGTGACCTATCGGCAATGGCACCAACTACGGGTTGTGTGAGCCCAGCCAAAGGTCCCACGATCCAAACCAGGCTCATGAGGGATTTGGTCAGACCGAGTGACAATAGGTAAGGGGCACAGTCTATAAAGCGTATATTTAATCAGCAATCCAATCGTATAAACTAATGCCATAAATATAAGAAAAAGAACCCAAAAGCTACAGCTCTAAAAATAGCACACTGTGAGTGTACTAAGCTAGCCTCATTGGCCAATGATCTCAAAGATTAACTTCTAGGGGTAAACTAACATGACATCTCAACGCTCCATACTAATTGAACACCAGTTAGGCTTTGAAATATTAGTATGGCCCTCCATCTGATCTAAGGATGTATTTGCGAGTGCGACCACCAACCATATCGTCAATAGTATCATCCGCACCGAATCGGTGGGACCTTTGATAGATGGAGCACCATCCCATGTCGCTGCCATCAAAGTACGAACACTAAGTTTGAGGTGTCCGATATAGAGGTTGAATCAAGTTGAGTCGAACCAAGTGAAGAAGCTGATTGCTGATTGGGCACACAGATACCACTGATATCCTAAAAATGTAGATACAAGTATCAAAAGAGACGCTTCTTCCGATATCGAGAGAAACGGACAGACAACAACAAGGTATAAGGGGACGAGAGTTATATAAACAAAATCTACTGTGGCTCGTGTTGACAATCCTTGAGCATGCGTTTCAGGAGACGTCAGCTTCAATGTGTGCTGTGCCTTTCCCCTAGTACTCCATGCACGCGGAAAGTCACCTCGGTCGGGTAACCAATGCACACTACGTCATTGTCTTGGCCAACGATTATTTGGGTGCATGTTTTTTTTAGCAAGAACGAATAGATCTTTTAAGCACCTTATGAAGAAGAAAGAAGAAACTTCGCGGAAAGACAAAGATTCGAACGAACAGCGAAAAACCGAAACCCGCAAGAGATATTTGTAACAAGTGAAAGGGAATTCAAAACAACCACCGACACGTCCAAAAAGCCCCGTAAAGTCTTGCGAAGTAGACTGCTGGACTATTGCAAGAAAAGTTTATATCGTATCACATAGTACAATGATCATATCATGGCCTAGAGCTTGTTGGGTACAGTGCTTTGAACGGGCCATTGATAGCCTGCCAGGTCGTTGAACTTGTACCCATAGGAAGCGGTGAAATCGTCCAACACAGCTGGACCACGCGATCCTACATCTTGTCAGTTGATTGTCGCACAGAATTTGAGTTACTATCTTACCATATGGGTATTCCATGGGAATGATCTCCTTATTCTCATCAAGATAGTGTAGCAGAGGAGTGAAAATTCTCCAACTCGCATCCAACTCATCATCGCGGACAAAGTTGGAGTGATCACCCTTCAATGCATCCAAGATCAAAGCCTCATAGGCCTCTGGGATCTTTAGATCGCTGAAACGACGTCGGTAAGTAAGATCTAGCTCAGTCACGGCCGTCTGCATACTAAGCCCTGGAAGCTTCGAGTTCATCTTGATGTAGACACTTTCGTTGGGCTGAACGCGGATGACAAGCTCATTACGAGGAATATCCTTGAAAATTCCACTTGTGACATCCTTGAATTGGATTCTGATCTCGGTCTTCTGCTCATTCAGAGCTTTTCAAGACGTAAAATGAGTATATTGTAGTTGAGTGATATGGATAATGAATATTACCTTTTCCTGCCTTGAGAATGAATGGCACGCCGTCCCATCGTTCGTTCTTGATATAAACAGCAAGTGCACAGAATGTAGGGCACCTGCTGTCCTTGGGGACGGTATCATCGTCCAAGTATCCAGGCTTACTACCGTCAAGCGATTTCCCATATTGGCCAATAATGACGTTCTTGGGCTCGATAGCTGGGATTCCTCTCAATACGCGAACCTAAGATATGTTAACGATAGGCTTCAATAAGGCCGAAGACTTATCCCACCTTCTCATCACGAATATCTTCCGCCGAAAAGGAAATCGGACGCTCCATTCCGATAATAGTCAATACCTGGAGCAAATCTAGTTCCTTATTAGCCTCTTGGGTCTTTAGTAACTTGGATTTTAAGGAAACGAACGATTCTGCATAACATCGCGAATGATGCCGAAATCGTCAAAATAACCTCCACGGCCTTCCGTTCCGAAAGGCTCCTTAAACGTAATCTGTTGTATAGATTAGAAAACCTAGCCAACTAACAGCTCCATTAACTATACTACTTACTTGAACGTTATCGATGTGATTCCTGTTCCAAGTGGCGCCAAAAAATTCGTTTCCGAATCTAAGAATAAGTAGGTTCTTAACCATCTCTTTTCCAAGATAATGGTCGATACGGAAAATCTCCTCTTCCCTCCAGTCTGGCTCAAGCGCCTTTTGGAGTTCTCTGGAGCTCTGGAGGTCCTTCCCGAATGGCTTCTCGACCTGTTCCAAGCATAAGCAGCTGCGCATATCATTTATAGTTTACTCCTCTTGCTTAAAACTTACAATTAAACGTGCAATTCCCTTCTGAGGGTAACAGTTCTTCTTTAGATGCTGTGAGACCGTTGTGAAAACGCTGGGCGGTAGTGCCATGTAGAAGATGCGATGATTTTCTGGCCGGCCCTTCTCAAGTTCGTCCAAGTGCTCACGAAGTCTAATAAAAGATTCGTCCTGGTCGTATTGACCAGACACATAGGAACACTTTTTCAAAAACTCTTCGAGTTGTTCTTCCATCTCCTTGATAGGTGTCTTGATGTAAGACTTCACCCGACTGAGATACTCTTTCCCATCCATCTTCGTCCGCGCATATCCGACGATGTTGCAGTCTTTAGGAAGAAATTTATTTCTATGCTATTTGACTAGTCAACTAGCTGTTTTCGATGATTGAAACCTTGGGAATCACTAACCAGTCCAAACAAAGCCGGAAACTACGCAAACCGTCAGCTATGGTAAGACCTTAACAACCATGGGGAATGGGTACACACGGTTTTTTTCTTCGCTAAATCACCGGAGGCGCCGAGAACGATAATAGTTGTGTTCTCTTTAAGCTCCACCGTGCTGCAATCGCTTATCAGCATCAAGTACTCAAAACTACCCCGCCCCCGCCGTTGCAATGCTGGAAAATAGTAGCACCCATATTGATATTAAGACTCTTCGCAAAACTCAATTCATTCTGTCGAACAAAAATGAAGAAGAGTTTGGGAGAAAACTGGGGCGGGAAGAACGATGACGTTAAGGGTAAGAGTGGATAGATAGTGGGAGAACAAACCCAGCATTGGCAGCAACATCTGGGTGAATGATGGTGTCGGTCATCTTTCTCAAGCGTTAGAGTTTTCAGAAAGAGATTTCTTTTTCAGAATGCAACGATATTGAATGGTAATGATGGGTGACTTTATTGAAAGAGCGGGCGGAAGAATTCAATGGTGGTGGCGGAGTGGGGAGAAGAGGGGTTGAGGGAGTGAGTTTCGTTCGGTGGGTCAAACTAAAATACTCCGGGGCTCTACATACGTCGTTGCTCTCTTCGCTCGCCTGCTTGGTCAATCTTGATCCTCTCCCTAGGTACTTCTGGCCTTCATACAGCCGCCGCAGCAAACAGTTGTTCTGGGGGGTTCGTGCGTCATGTGTTCTACCCTCAACCACGGTTACAGATATCTAAATCAAATACCTATCCCATCATCGCTGTACACTTCTGGCAGATGAATTATCACTACATGTACTTCGGAAACAGTAGCTAAAATTTGCGAACAGAGGAGACTTCTCTCCGACTATTGATGCAACTTACTTGAGCCGTACACACAGAGTTATGTAAGTGTTGGGAAACAGACTCGATAGAGGCTATTTTTTTTTATTGTTTGGCGATGTTTATCATGTTGGCACACCCTCTAATATCCTATAAGCCCAATGACACACCCACAAGAACACCCGGTCGCCTCGCCGGGTCAGATTACATATCTGCATACTACTGCACTGATGTTCCTGGTTGTCGTAGATTTTCTCCTACCTCCGGTGCTTCCGTAGGTTCCTTACCCGCATAGTAGTACGCTGAACTAGGATCGAATTAAACAGGTCTGGCAAGTACCAGGGCCGTAACTGTTTTTAGTATGTACATACATAAATACTCGCATGGTATACCGTGGGGGAACTGGGAAAAGAGCCTAAATCATGTCCCACCCCTCAGGTATTAATTAAGGAATAATAGGTATCGGCATTGGCATCACTAATGTCAAGATCGTGAAAATTTTATTTGTTTTTCTTTTTCGAAAATGCTGTTGTTAAACATGCGGACCAACAACACTCTACAGATCTAGATGGTCTCCTGCCATACATACATGTAGATGCTTATAAAGATATGAGGTGCAGGGCAACGTCTCCAACCCTGGATATATCCGCCCCGTAATCCTTAAAGTTTGGTTTACGAATGTCCTCTAAAGAGGTCAAGTCTGTGGCTGTTCTTTGTATGGGGTCTTTTTTACGGAAAAACAAAGGTCAAAAGTAAATTAGCACATTCTCCTCGGAGTTTATCTCCTCTTATTCCCGAGACGGAATTCTGCTGTCCGCAAACACACTTCCAAGGAGATTTCAAAGTACGTTTATTTCACTCAGGCATTACTTCTAAATCATGTAGTAAGAACGTGCCATCTGATAACTGAATATGTAATATGATTACATGTACACGTGCGCCTACTAAATATCAGACTACCTTATTTTACAACTACAATCGTACATACATGTACCTACACCTACTAGCAATGCCGAATATTATATTGATCATGTGACCGCCATATTGGTGTGAAGCTTAGGGGTTTGTGAGAGGGGCGGGTTACATCATCAATAAAATTTCCGACATCGCTACCTACATGTAGTATATACCGGGGGTTAACCATAAATACCGAGAATCTGATAAGATAAACACACCTATATCACAGCAAGATATTTACCCTCAACACCGGTACATGTACCCAATATAGTAGTAGTACAACTACATATATAGACGTACTGTACATGTATGCTATGCTAGGTACATGTATGGTGCGCCCACTCTTAAAGGTAACCAAAATTGATGGAAAGTCAATCGTTTATAACTTCACCATCAAAGATGATATCAAAAATGTGGCAAAATAAAAGTATAGAAATAGTGAACTTTAGTTCTATTTTGCCAGATTTTTAATATCTATCATGGTCATGAAGTTATTAGAGATTGAAACTGGCTGTTTTTGTACAGTATTATACCCATTTATACCCTCAGAAAAGCAAACCTGACTGATCCGTGGCAGTAATGCAGCAGAATGGCTAGAAATGGGCCCTCTTATTGGCCCATGAGGCCCTATTACAGCCACAATTGTTCCACTTCCGTATGCCGCCATATTACCTTTAAGAGTGTGCGCACCATATGTTTATATGATTATCACAGTATACATACAAATCTACATACATGTATACCTTATATAATGCCAAAAAATGGTATGTATGATAGAGTGCATTCGTGGACATATGTATGTACTTTACGTGTAACTTTGGCCCTGTATTGAAAAAAGACCCCCGTCATCAACCTTGATCTACATGTACCTACGTGTAGAGAAATATTAGAGACCACTTATTCCGAGCTAACTCCAGCATGGGTACCTGCTAACATCACTTCATCAACCATATTGTGCCTTTTTGTATTGAAATAACCCTCTGTCGTGGGCGGCAATGACCTACAACGGTTCTTATCATCTGTTATTACCTCATTTTTGCGAATACCCCATAAAATTGTGTTTACGGACCGTTTATTTGATAAATCTTCATTTCTTTTAGACGAAATTAAAGCACTGGTAAACTTGTAATGCTTCTTTAGATCCCTTATATCAATAGGTCAAGCTTTTACATTTATGCAGGTCGTCCTTGGCATCCGGAACATACCGATTGGCAGGCTGCAGCATTCGTTAATTCAATCCAGCTGATTCATAGGTACAAGCCTGAGCTGCTGCACATGGTATGATTCTCCCCACTTTCCTGTTCACCCCTCAGCTCAATCATCCAATTTTACCTCAAATACATATCTCTAGGTAACTACCATGGAGGGGTATCAAGGAAATAGCGCCATCATTTCTGGCAACAAGTCCCATCAAACAACTATCGATCAACTCGGCACCGAAAAACAGCCACCAAGTACACTCGTAACCACCTATGAAAACCCCACTTCTTTCATAGCTGAGCTTGACAGTACACCTATCGAACCTAAAAAGGCCTCTTTGCAAAAGGGCCCTGACAGTAGTGCTGTGAAAAAACCGGCAAATTTCCCACAGGTTCAAAGCCCATAAGGAGTGTGTTGGTGCAATAGTTTGGTGCAACAGTTTGGTGCAAATATAGAATTTTAACTAACACATGCACTGTATTGGGAATTTTTAGGATATCGCAAATGCCAGAGTAGCTAAGTTAAAGGATCCGGCTGTTCTAGTAAACGTAAGTTCATACGCTTTATATTCAACCAATTCCTAAATACATGTATTTATACTAATACCATACATACATGTAGCTTCCGACATCTCCATCAGCTCAAGTAAGTCTTAGTCATACATGTATTGAATTTACAGAGCTTAGAGCTAGCTATATAGCACCCTCCCTTTTACATGAGCTTTTACTTACCGACGGCTTTTTATGAGATTAGGCGTATGAGTGCGCACATGCGCAAACATCCAAAGACCCGGGAAACGATAGCTATTTTGACCCGGTTTTTGTTGATGTTGAAGACAGCACCACGGAAGGAAACTGATGACCACGGGTTCGAGTGATAACTTGTGCTTCTAGCCATCCCTTGTGGGGCTTTACGAATTTTAGTGTTACTACAGTATCATGCCAGTTTTGGTTATCGCTTCTAAGAAATCAAGTAATGACTTGCACACACCCCCTGATATTACCTGAATTTTTAAAGCTTTGCCACTGTAATTCTGTAGAAAGTATACAAAGTTAAGTACATAATTATAGCACTCCAGATGAGAAATCCCTTCCAATAAAGCTCAATTAATTACAATATGTTGATATATCGTTATCAGATCACGTCACAATCTCAAAAAAGCTTAAATGTAGAAAATTAAGCTTGTATCTTGTTTAGAACAATAGCGGTCTTCTGACACGCATCCGTACAGGTAATCGTTTCAGAAATTATGCAATACACTTTCAATCCGTCCATCCTTCGATATCCTCCTCGATCTTTTCCTTCGACATAACCTCGTCACAGCCAGCCCAGCCCAAACCGATATTCCATCCAGCCCGAATCTAACTAACTACCCCACTAACTCAACTGCCTTGAGAAAAATAAAAGGAAACGGAGAGAAAGAAAAAATAGAAAAAAATAGACAAAAATATGAGGCAAACGATTGATAGAAACAACAATAATACCGCCAGTAAACCAGAGGGGGGAAAAAAAGAAAACGGTGAAAAAACGATCACCTGAACAAAGATCAAGAATAACCCCCAAAATGACTAATTTGTTGAAAGAAAAAAGAGAAAAACGAATATGACACGACATGTTGCCGAAAATACATGATCTCTATCTCTACTAGAGGATCCGACCCAGTTATTATTCCAGCGCAATACAGTCCCACCCGAAGGAACGCAAGAAGATGAAAAAGAAAGAAGGCAACGAAGGCAAAGCGTCAGCCAGTTAGATTGACTGGAAAAGAAAATGGGGGAATTTAAACTCCTTTACTTCCAACGAAACCAAAAACAGAACAGGAAAAAATGAACAAAAGAAGAGGATAATAATTAGAAAGAAAAAAAGGAGCAGATCAAAATAGTATATGGCTCCGATAGTAAACCAGAGAGGATAGGAAGAAATCGAAACGGGAAGAAGAATTTGAAAACATCTACGTCAACATTGGTCTTGATCCTGGCGAGCCTGCTGAATGCTGTCCAATACTACCAAACAGGGCAGCTGGTGAAAGCCTCGATTGCATCTGCATCGATTGTTCTACTGGCGATGCCCGTGTGGGTGCGGGTGAGTATCCCTCTCGTCGTCGTCTAAGGTAAGATGACAGAACACCCAAAACAACTATCAAGAACACAAGGCCTAGCGCGATCGCTAGTGATATTAGGATTACGAATCCCCTTGCGAGTTTTTTGCCTACACGGAAACAGATTGTCAACACACTATAATATAAAGAAAAGCCAAACAATGCAGGCAGTACTCACGACCAGAATTGAAGTTTTGTTCATTCTCCGAAAATAGAGATGTCACGGAACCTCGTTCACCATTCTCCTTGGAGGCCAAAAGGAATGGCGTCCAGTTGCTGCCGTTGTATAGGGCTGCAGAGGCATTTCCGAAAGATGGAAGATCCAGCGATCCCATGACGAGAAGTGACTTGCTTGAACTTAGGGAGTCGGTGCTGGCATGTTCTGTGCTGAGTTCGAGAACTTGGACATTTCTGATCGTTGAGCCATCACCCAATCCATCTACAACAAATGTTAACACAACCCGCGTCCATCCTCACAACAAAATGATCTCAACATACCCACGGTAATAAATTTGTTATCGTTATTGTTACCATATTTCATCAAGTATGCAGATCCATCCGATGCCGTAACTCCTGAGATAAAGAACGAATCCTTCGCTGACGAGTCAAACGCAATATTCTGCACCGGTCCGGGGATATTCGAAATATCACCCGTAAAGGACTCCCAGGTGCTCGATTTTGCACTATAAACCGCCAGATAAGTAGCGGTGTTATTAAGCGTCATGTCGCCCCCAACAAGGAGGCTATCGTTATCCAGCCAAAGTATAATATTAACAGTACCATTCACATCGCCGCCAATATTGGTCCATTGTTTGGCAGAATTGTCGAAGACGCACAAGCTAGGGCAAGGGAGAGAGCCAGCTGAGCTGAAAGCTCCGCCAACAAAGATCTCCTGGGTATTTGGACGCCTATTGATTGAGTATACCGCAACGGCATCGCCTTCCAGGCCAACGGGCTGTTCACTGGCAAGCGCATTGGTAGACATATCCCAAACGACCACCCCCTTAACATCAGTAGAACCAACGGTGCCCTCTATCGAGCCGCCAACAAAGAGAAGAGTGTCAACCTTCGCAAGCGTCATGACTATGCTCGAGTTGTTGATTTCAGTTCCGAATCCAGTCACCGAATCATTGGATACACCATTGATAACCGCCAGGTTGTTAACCGTACCACCAGCTGTTGCCTCTGCAGTAAAATGACCTCCCAGGATCGTCAGATTTACACTCCCTTCATTATAGAAAGCACCTGTAACTACGCCCTGGTAATCTGCAGAGACCACTGTACGCCGTTTTAGACTGGAGCTCGATGTTTCCTGAATTATCATTGGGAGCGGCTGGAGCGTGTTTGGATCTGTGTCGGAGATGGTAACGGCCCCGAATGCTTCCAGGCTCTGCGAGGAGATGGACCCAGCATACAAGACGCCATCGTTAGGAATTGAAACAGAGGCAGACAGAGCCCCCTGAATAGCAATTCTGTCTCCGTCCATCAATTCCAACCACTGATTCTGAGAAGGCACCCAAACAGCAAAGCCGTCGACGTCCAGAGCAGCAGAGCTCCCGCTTGCTTCAATCCTGCTAAAATCACCACTGATGGCGATGGCTTCTTGTGTCCCAGAGCTCACGTTCACACTGAGCGCTACGATATCCATGACACGGCCATTCACGCCGGCGCCTAGGGTCACCCACTCGTTGTTAGTGGTATCATAGCCCGCAACGAAACCAACACCGTCGGTTGACTCGGTGTTGGTATTTTGAAAGTTCCCACCGACGTATAAAATATCACCTGCAAGAAGCATGGAATAAACGGTGCCGTTCAATCCCCCCTTGGATGGTGTGATGGGCCCATCAGGGCCAATCGAGAAGAAGTGCAAGAAGCTTCCATCATCTGCGCTGAAATTACCCGCGACATAAGTGATATCGTCTTTCGCAGTCATGGCAATGACCGTAGCGCTAGGACCCAGGCCGCGTCCAGCAGAGTTGACAACAGAGCTTGCAATATCCGACGCGGTGGGCGTGCCAGTCTGTGTGGGATCAAACTCGTAAAGCCCGTTCAGATCCGTTGTCCCCGTACTCTCAGTGCTAGCGGCACCACTGCCACTGCTCGTCGTGTTGTTCCACAACTGGAATTGGACCTTTTGGGCTACAATATTCACCGTCGAAAAAGACTGAGACGAGGCTGGGGTGAGCGTAACACTCGGTCGGAAGCCGCTCTCAGAGGCATCAACTCTGCCCCGATACACAGTATCGTATTTGTCATAGTCGTTCGTTTGAAACAAAATCACAGGACTTTCGGCAGTCCCATCTGATGTATAGGTGCCGGTTACATTGATCTGTCCACGGGTGCTACAGCTGTTATCTTGCCGGCATCCCGGGGTAAACAAAAGCACACTGTACTCTCCAGGCTGTTGAATATGGGGTTCGAAGACCACCCTTGCTGTCGAAAGCTCAGTTGCGTCGAGATTTACTGATAAGTATTCAGAATCAACTGCGTCGTTATCAATCGCCGTCCATGGACCTGTGGCAGTGGAGGTTGACCTGGCATCAGCAGAACTTGAAGCGCATGTTGGCTCATTTAGCTCAGTCGATGCAAACGCGAAGATGTCTGTTTACATCCGTTAACCGAAATTCCTCGAAAGGCACGTGACCGAAACAAATTATCATTGACATACCGTCCTGAAATAGCTCAATTCCAGCAAGACCTCCTCCAGCACCATAGTACTCGAAGATATCGATTCGAATTGCATTCATATTGACATCATTTACGAATAGATATTCCTGGGTGGCCCCTTCGCCCAATTCACACCACGCATCACAGAATTTCGTCTCGTTGGTGGAAGAGTCGGTATATGTGAGATTCATGATACCAGCTAGTGGGAATGCAGTGAACCTAAATATCTTGGTTCCCCGGCCCTCATGGTCGGCATTCCTCAGCTTCAACTTTGTTGGCTTGAATTCAAACTTGAACCCAGCCGTCCAAGACCCCAGCTGCCCATCCCTCGTCAACCACTGATTACTCGTACCCTCCGAGCACACAATACTCGAGGGATCACTAAACCCCGCCAAATCCGTCGTCTGCGTCGCCGTGATATTCGTCGACACCAAATTAACCGTCTGCGCATGCCTCACCAACGGACTCGACGCATTCCCCAAGCTCGTAAAGCTCCCGCCAAACACCACCGTCCCATTCGCCGTCGCCGTGATCGACTTCACGGGCCCATTAAACCCATCAAACGGCAGGTCCGTCCACCCCTTCCCATCCACCCACGAGATCGCATTACTACTATTACTCTCATTCGCCTTAAAGTCCCCCCCGACATACACAGTGCCCTTCTCCCGATCGCACAGCAGCGCATGCACCTTCCCCGCCAGCCCCGCCAGCGGCGTCACACTCCCATCCCCCGGACTCCACAGCGCCACGCCGCTCGCCGCAACATTCCCCAGCCCCGTAAAGTTGCCGCCCACAAAGATGCCCTTCACGGTGCCGTCGGCAAGCTCGTGCACGCACAGCGCCTGGATCTGCGCGTCCGATGACACGAGCGTCGTGAACACGCCGTTGGGCAGCCGCGATAGCAGGCTCTGCGTGCCATTGGCGAAGGGCGAGGTCTCAGACTGCCCGGCGTACTCGACGATCGAGAGCCCGCTGAAGTCCCCGGCGATGCCGACGCGACCGAGACCGTCGAGGTTGAGCGTCGGTTGCGTTATGGCCGTGGCGGTAAGCGCGTGGGCGGGCGTTAGTGCTGTTGAGAGGAGGAGGAGGAGCGCCGAGGTGGTTGTCGGGGCGTGGAATGAGGGCGGCCTCATTGCTGGCCGGGGTTGGGGTTGTCGTCGTGGTGGTGATGGTGGTGGGTTGGTGTATCCACGATGGGTTGTGAAAAAAAAAGCGAGTGTGGTGGTGTTTTTTTTTTGGTGGTTTGTGTGTTAGGTATGGAGGTAGCGTGGGTAAAAGTGAAAAGTGAGTGTGAAGTGAGTGAGAGGCTGGGCTGGGAGGGGGGGAGAGTTCTGGTGGTGCTAGCTGCTGTACGGGGGCCCACGCTCTGATTGGGGAGGCTGAACGGCCGGCAAATCAGATTTAGGAAACCGCTGAGACCCTTCTTTTGTCTCTCCCTCTCTTAATATCTTTGGTAGGTTATGTACCTAGGAAGGAGGTGGCCTGTAGAGTATCCAAGCTGGGTTTGCTGTGATGATCAAACCGGCCTGTAGTAGTAATATAAAGGGCAGGCAGGCAGAAGGGTAAAAGGAAAAGGAAAAGAAAAAAAGACTGTTAGTAGTAAGATGAGGAAAGGACAGTAATAGCTGGCTGCTCCTTCAGCGCAGCAAGTAGCAGTAGCTAGACGCGATCGATCCGATGGAAGGGGGTTGCTGGTTGCTGTGTTGTTTGAATCTGTTTGCTGGCTGGATGCGTGGTCCGCAGGGGTTAACAAGTATTCTGCTTGCCTGTGCTTGTGTGCTATTGCTTGTTACTTGCTACACTTGCTGCTGGGTAGGTACCCGTACAGTAGCGGTAGGGTAGGTAGGGCAGGTAGAGCGTATCGTATGGCACGCACTCTACGGACAAAAAAGAAAAGAAACAACGCCGGGCCGTTCAAAGGGAAATAATATAAAAAACGAGAGTGGTTTTGGTAGTAGCAGTGGACCCTGAGTGATCTCCAATCACCTATTGGTACCGGTATAATGAACGAACTGGAAATAATCGATTGGAAAGGAAAGAAAGAAAGAAAAAACGAGCGACAGGGCTGACCGACAATGCAGGCAGAAAAGAAACGAACGAAACGAACAAAAGTCCCCAGAGCAAAAGAGCCGGAAAAAAAAACAGAAACCACACACATACATATCCAGGCACCGTCCACCTTTTACACACCTACTCGTAGTCTCCTGGCGTTTTTGGACTGGGCCACTATTGCATACACCCAAAATCAGGATCTTGGCGTATTTTTGTATGGTATGCAATATCAGTCGCGTTCAAAAACGTCAGGAAGTTACGAGTACTCTACCTGTAATCTACAACCGGCTTCATGCCAGGCACCAAATCAAATGCCAAATCCAGGAAGCGAATCAACCCCCGCGCGCCGCAGGGCAGCGTCGCGTCAGCGCAAATAATGGCGCCCATCCCATCCAGCAATCCTGGGCACTGTAGGTACCGTATACGTACAGTACCTGTATGTAATGAGTACCTACATCCACTCTACTAACAGGTACGAATGGGCTTTACTTACTTGCTTTACCTGCCTGCTTGCTGCTCATGTTACTCACACTCACATGAACCTCATCCAAGACCCACCCAAGAGCACAGACGCCGTCTCTCCTGCTCTCTTCGTCCATCTCTGTGTTTCTGTCTGGTCGTCCTGGCGCCCCTTTACGGGTGCGCCCGTCTCACCAGGCCGCAACAGGAAATGCATCTTGCCCCTAATCGGGAAAGTGGCCGCTGGGCTCGGCTTGTTCCGGCCTAGTTATGAGCAAGAAGTAACAGAAGAAGTTGGACGCGTCGAGCGATGACAGTAATCAGCAGAGCAAATTGCATTTTGCAGGATGTCGATGAGTGTCTAAGGTGGCATCTGAAGTAGGTATGTACTCTGGAGGCAGGTACACTGGGCATGTCATGTCATGTAGATGTAGGTACAATAAGAATAAGGTACAGGTACAGTATGGTTGGGGACACCTTGAGACGGAGGGTGCGACATTCGGTTTGAGAAGTGGGTTAGGGTTACAGGGTAGGAGCGGGGAGCGGGTTAAGCGAGCTCAGGAGCTGAGCTTTCTACCATCACTCGCCATCACCCGTCCTCACCTACCATCACCCGTCCTCACCTACCATCACCCGTCCTCACCTACCATCACCCGTCCTCACCTACCATCACCGGTCATCACCCGTTGGCAATCTGATACTACCGCAGTATTCTACTCCGTAATGTATTGTTCCGTTCTTGAAAATGATAGTATGCTAATTGAGGATATAGTATGCCAGCTTTATCAAAAAGGGCGAGACAGCTGAGGGCAGCGCGCTGCAGCAAAAAAGTCAAGTTGAGCTCAGAGGACCTTATTCACGTACCCCAGGACTTACTGGAACGGTTGGATGATGAAAGTGAGGAAGGGTTTTGGACCGTTGCGCAAGACCCTTATGCTGCAGAAGTCCATTGGGAAGATTATGCGGATACTTCAGATTGGGAAAGTGAAGAGGATTGCGAGTTTACAGAAGGAGAGGAGGAAGGAGATTTTGATAATGATGTGTTCACAAAAATGATGAGGCAGCGGAACTCTGAAGTTTTTGATAGGGCGCATATCAGATATCAGCGGGTATCTAAAGCTACAAAGCGTACTCAGCAAAGACATGCGAAGAAGCGGAAAGAGTTGGAAAAGGCAGCGAACGGGTACAGAAGGCTTACTTCTCAAGGACTACTGTCAGGCACGATCAACAATATACAGTCCAGTTTAGCTTCAGGTTCTGTGTTGCATGATGAGTTTGCTAATCGCTCTGTTCTTTTTGTCAGAGAGTATCACGATGCAATCGATGATTTGGAGAAGATACTTGGCTCAAAAACCTTGACCGGACAGAATCTTATTCGGAATAAGGCGGTATTGTCCTATATGAATATTCAACTTTCAAGGAAAGAGAATGAAACGCGTGAAGGATTGGCTTTGATGATAGCGCGCTGTTACAATAGAGGAGTTTACTTTGCGCGGAAACTAGTAAGCTGGGAAATAAGCTGGAGGGAAAACCGGACGATAGAAGAAGGAAGGAAGGGATGCTATAGCAAAACGAAGTCTTGGTTTAATGATGAGGGAATACAATTGATAGTTAGAGACTGTAACGGCAGCTATGTATTTCGGCTAGGTGATGAACTGGGATGAGGGAAGGAGGTATCGTGCAGTGGAATTAGGATTTGTAATGGGGATTTCTGTTATGTTCTTTGGGTTTCTGTTACGCGAAGGTATTAGTCATCGTTGGATTATGGATGGATATATAAGGGGGCGTTGTTTCGTGCTTTTGTTTGTTTTCCTTCTTCTCTTTCTTCCTTACGCAACCTCTGTATTTATTCCACGAATACTATTCTCTGTCCGCACTACGTCATAGGGCTCCAACCGGTTTATCATACCAGGCAGAGCCACCCCATAGTCCATAGTCAAAGCATACCTTTACATCTACGTTCACGTCTACGTCACTACCTAGGTTGTATTCCTTGGCACCACAGTCTATTGCCTACAGTCCCCGTGATACGTAGGTTGCGTCCTCTATCGCCAACCAATACAACACCATAGCCTACAATGTCGGAACATGTCCATGTCGATTATCAACAACTCAACGATAACCTCCAAAGATTTTTTGAAGCGCATCCACAGGTCGATCATGTTGTCGGAGCTGAAGCTTATGCGCTTCTTCAACAGTGTCAAAATGGTCTTACTCAATATGCAACGGATTTACAAGAGGTAGAAGCGGAGGCTGAGAGGGCAAGAAGAATGTTTGAACGAGATCTTACTGCTGCCCGAGCTCAACAAACTGCTGTTCAGATTGTGGCCCCTGACGAAGAACCTATTGGAAATAATGCTCCACCTGTACCCCCAGCACCACCAGTTACCGGTACCACCTATCGGTCGGAGAAACTCCCAGACCCCGACGTGTTCAGGGGGGATCGTGATCGGGAAAGGCTACACTTATTCAAGCAACAAATGAAACTTAAGCTATTAGGAAATGCCGATCGCTATCCTACACTACAGTCTAAGTTATCGTACGCGTTCAGCAGATTGGAAGGTGCTGCTGCCAATCAGTTTTTACAGTACATGGGAGAAGAAGGTATTGCCTTACCTTCTATGACACGGTTTTATGAGATTCTAGATACAGCTTTTGGAGACCCCGATCGAATGCGTACAGCTAGAAGAAATCTTCGAAACATCAGACAACGCACTCGAACCTTTGCCGATTATTTTGCTGAGTTTCAACGGTATGCTGCTGAGTCGGGTATGGATGAAGTCTCTCGGATTGAGGCTTTGATGGAAGGAATTAATGGGGAACTGGACGAATCGATGATACACCATGAGACTCCTGCAACGGTAGATGGTTGTGCAACACTCTTGCAACGATTGGATAACCGACGACGGGCGGCGGAAGCTAAGCGAGGTAGTAAAAAACCTTGGACTACTACTGCGACCCCGGCTCCGCGTCCTCCACCAACAAATCCTGTTCCTGCTCCCCGTCCTGCTGCCCCTGCTGCCAATCCACCTGCCACTGAGAATCACCCCTCGTTCCGTCCTGGAGGTGATGTACCCATGGACCTGTCTGGAGGACGTCGTCGCCCTACCCCTGCCGAAAGAAACGCCCGATTAGCTGAGGGCCGATGTTTCTATTGCGGAGGTGTCGGGCATATGGTTAGAAATTGCCCCCAAGCGAGGGCAACTGGAAATCAACCAAGGAGACCTGTGATGAGAGGAGCGGCGTTGACAGTGGAAGAAAATGATGGAAGCGATAATGAGTCGGCAAAAGATTTGTCCCTGCACTAAGTGGCTTAGCCCAGGGACCGTTTAAGGATTTCTCTAAGATGTGTATTTCTGGTTTTTCGGTATCAGAGGAGGAAATGGATGGAAATCAACTTGTAGTAACTTGTTCGATTTCACAGAATAAAAATTCGTTTATACCTACCTACGCCCTTATTGATACCGGAGCATCAGGATATGCTTTCATTGATGAATCCTTTGCACGCCACAACAATCTTACAATGACCCCCCTTAAAATACCTCGCCATGTAGACGTTATAGACGGAAGGCCTATTAAGTCAGGAAAAATTACCCATATTGTCGATGTCTCGCTAGACATTCATGGTCATCGGGAGACGGCGCCATGTTTTGTAACGAAGTTAGGACACTATCCGATTGTGATGGGGACACCTTGGATGCGACGACATGATGTTACGATTCGACCAAAAGAAAATCTACTTGTTTTTGACTCTCGAAGCTGTTGTCAACACTGTTCACTCAGTGGAACTGCAGTTATTGTTCATGGTATCTCGATCCCCTTACCGGAACACCATACAGTCATCGTTTCAGCAACCGAGAAATCCACTATCGATATCGAACAATTAGTACCGAAAGAATTTCACCATCGTCTTCATATGTTCAAAGAATATGATGCTTCAATTCTCCCACCACATCGACCATCCCATGACATCGAGATAGTATTAGAGGAAGGCAAACGACCACCATATGGACCTATATATGGATTATCTCAAATTGAGTTAAAAGCACTACGAGAATATCTTGATGAAAATTTACCCAAAGGATTTATTCGAGCCAGTGAATCACCAGCGGGAGCACCCATACTGTTTGTGAAGAAAAGCGATGGAACCCTTCGACTTTGTGTTGACTATCGAGGCCTAAATGCGATTACAATCAAAAATCGATATCCATTACCATTGTTGAAAGAAACCCTGGCTAAGTTATCAAGAGCACGATACTATACTAAGTTGGATTTACGATGGGGATATAATCAAATCAGGATAGCGGAGGGAGATGAATGGAAAACAGCATTCCGGACTCGATATGGACATTTCGAATATACAGTAATGCCGTTTGGATTAGCTAATGCCCCTGCTACATTTCAGCATTGGATCAATGATATTCTACGTCCCTACCTCGATCAATTCGTAACAGCATACTTAGACGATATCCTTATCTATTCCGAGACCCTATCAGAACATAAAGAACATATTCAAAAGGTTCTAAAGGTACTTGATGAAAATCATGTTCACCTTAAACCTGAAAAATGTGAATTTATGGTTCAGGAAACAAAATATCTTGGTTTAATCCTTACTCCAAATGGGAATAGAATGGATCCAAAGAAAGTTATCGATGTTTTGGAATGGACTACACCGACAAACCTTCGTGATGTTCAAGTATTCCTAGGATTTGCAAATTTCTACCGACGGTTTATTTTGGGATATTCGAAAATTGTTGCCCCGCTTACAGCCTTGACAAAGAAAAACGTTAAATTTGAATGGACGGATGAAAGGGAGGAAGCATTTCAGACTTTGAAAAAGATGTTTACAACGGCACCGATACTAGCTCATTTTAATCCAGATCGAAAAATTGTGATAGAAACTGATGCATCCGACTATGTTTCAGCAGGAATTCTATCTCAACGTGACAACGAAGGAATTCTACATCCAGTTGCTTTCTTTTCCAAGAAACACTCTCCCGCAGAATGCAACTATGAAATCTATGACAAAGAGCTTTTAGCAATTATACGATGTTTTGAAGAATGGCGACATCATCTGGAGGGAGCTCAATTTCCAATTGAAGTTCTTAGCGACCATCGGAATCTTGAGTATTTTATGACAACAAAATTGTTAAATCGTCGACAAGCCCGTTGGTCCGAATTTCTTTCACGCTTCGATTTCGTTATACAATTTCGGCCAGGAAAACAAGGAACAAAACCAGATGCATTGACTAGGAGGTCAGGTGACCTACCTAAAGAGGGGGATGAACGGTTAACGCATCAGAGTCAAGTGATTCTGAAGCGAAAAAATTTGGATACCAAGCTAAGTTTGTTCGCGGGTTCTTTGTCAAATGAATCCGCTGAAGGAGCGTCCACTGTAGAGGAGTTATTTTCAAAAGCTTACCAAGTGGATAGTTTCCCAAACAAGGTTCTCAATATGCTTCGGAATGGCATACGCCACTCAAACAAAATCTCACTTGCCGAATGTATGGAAGATAACAACGGTCGGCTGCTTTATCGAGGCATGCTATATGTACCAGACGATGATGACCTTCGACTAAGGCTTTTAAAAGAATATCATGACAAACCATCTGCAGGACATCCGGGTAGAGCGAAGACTCTGGAGCTCCTAAGTCGAGAATATTACTGGCCACAGATGCGGAAGTTTGTCGATCAGTATATTAGGAATTGCAATGTGTGCACCCGTAGCAAGGCATCACACAATGCACCTTATGGAGTACTTCGCCCCATGCCAATTCCCGATGGACCCTGGACAGATGTCTCGATGGACTTTGTAACTGATCTTCCTGAGAGTGATGGGTATAATGCGATTTTGGTCGTGGTGGATAGACTAACCAAAATGCGGCATCTGATACCAACGACAAAGGAGGCGGACTCACAGGAAGTAGCAAGGCTATATATTGATAATGTCTGGAAGCTACATGGATTACCCGACACTATGGTATCCGATCGAGGAACACAGTTCGTCGCGGAATTCTGGAGGTCCCTTTGTGATCGATTGGAAATCTCGCCAAAGTTCTCTACTGCATTCCACCCCCAAACAGATGGACAGACAGAAAGAATTAATGCCATAATGGAACAATACCTCCGAAGCTATGTTTCCTATCAACAAGATGACTGGGTCCGATGGCTACCGATGGCTGAATTTGCAACCAACAACCACGTTTCCGAAACAACAAAAGTTTCCCCCTTTTATGCTAATTCGGGAAGGAATCCTAGGATAACATTTGGGCCTTTGGAACATGGTCGAACGACGGCGGAGGATCAAGCGAACCGTATTGCAAGGGAAATGAAGGATGTGGTGGACTTCCTAAGAGAAGAAATGTTCCGGGCGCAAAGGATACAAGAAGAATCAGCCAATAGGAATCGAACTCCAGCTCCTCGATATTATTTAGGAGATAAGGTTTTTCTCTCGACCCGTCATATTCTAACAAAGCGACCCTCTAAGAAATTCGATTGGAAACGTATTGGACCTTATAGCGTTAAACGAATCGTTAATCCCTATGCTTACGAGTTGGAACTTCCCCGGTCGATGAAAATTCATCCAGTATTTCATGTTTCGTTATTGTCACCTGAAGCGAATGATCCTTTACCAGGACAACAACGATTACCACCACCTCCGATTGAAATCGAAGGGGAGGAAGAATGGGAAGTCGAAGAAATTTTGGATTCGAGGAAACGAAGAGGAAGATTTGAATATTTGGTACGATATATGGGATATGACGAAGCCTCCTGGCAACAGCTATCGGACCTTGAACATTCACCTGAAATTATCAGACGATTCCATAAGCGTTATCCAGAGAAGCCTAAGCCTACCAGGAGGTAGGCCTTAGAGGGGGGCGTGGTCTGTAACGGCAGCTATGTATTTCGGCTAGGTGATGAACTGGGATGAGGGAAGGAGGTATCGTGCAGTGGAATTAGGATTTGTAATGGGGATTTCTGTTATGTTCTTTGGGTTTCTGTTACGCGAAGGTATTAGTCATCGTTGGATTATGGATGGATATATAAGGGGGCGTTGTTTCGTGCTTTTGTTTGTTTTCCTTCTTCTCTTTCTTCCTTACGCAACCTCTGTATTTATTCCACGAATACTATTCTCTGTCCGCACTACGTCATAGGGCTCCAACCGGTTTATCATACCAGGCAGAGCCACCCCATAGTCCATAGTCAAAGCATACCTTTACATCTACGTTCACGTCTACGTCACTACCTAGGTTGTATTCCTTGGCACCACAGTCTATTGCCTACAGTCCCCGTGATAGAGACTGGTTATCGGGTAGTAAGGAAGCGGGTGAGTTTTTACTATTCAGTAAAACGCTTGAATCTCGTTTAGGTTATTGACTTGATTACGTTTCGCTTAATAGAATTGACTGCGTTTGGATTGGCGAAAACTATTGGAACTTATTTGGATTCAGCGCGCGCGGTTGAAGCAATTGAAGAGTGTTTTGGTCCGAACGGCAACAGAATTCGTGCCAGGACTGCAAGACGCTGGTTGAAGAAGATGGGATTTATTCACGATACAGTTAGGAAGGGAGTTTTTGTGGATGGACATGAGCGACAAGACGTAGTACGCTACAGGCAAGAGGTGTTCATACCACAATGGAAAATCCATCAAACGCGTTTCGTTATATTCAAAGAGGACGGCACTTGGGAACCACCAGCAAGTTTAGCTCCCGGTGAAAAGCCTCTTGTTTTAATTACACATGATGAGTCTGTGTTTAATGCAAATGACGGGAAAAGAAAGGTATGGATGAAGAAGGGATCACAGCCTATCAGACCCAAATCTAAAGGACGAGGAATTATGGTTTCGGGCTTTTTAACACCCGGTGGCCGTCTCAAAGTACCGGATGAAATTACGGATTCAGAATTGCTAAGCAATATCATGTGGCATAAAGACGAAGCTGGCAAACCTATTCGAGATGCAATGATGTTTTTTGAATACGGGAAAGACAATTATTGGACTGGAGACAAAATGGTAGAACATACGATCCAAGTAGCATTGCCAATCTTTCGTTACGCATTTCCAGGATGTCAAGCTCTTTTTGCTTTCGATAATGCTTCAAATCATTGTTGCTTTGCCTCCGATGCACTACTGGCTTCAAAAATGAATAGAAATCCCGGCGGTTCTCAACCACACATGAGAGAAGGTTTTATACACTCAAAAGGCCTACCACAATCCATGGTTTTCTCCCAAAATCATCAGATTTCTGAGTTGCGTGGAAAACCCAAAGGAATTCAACAGGTTCTTTTGGAGCGAGGATTATGGCGTAATAGGAGAACAGATGGCTTTGCTTTCCTACTACAGTGTCCTACGACACATGGTAGATTTGGTTGTGCACCAATCGAAGGTGGATGCTGTGCTAGATCCATTTTGGCAGCTGAACGTGACTTCCGTGAGCAAAAAGGCCGTCTACAGGAAGAGCTGGAGTCGCACAATCAATTGATAATATTCTACCCGAAATTTCACTGCGAATTAAATTTTATCGAGAGATACTGGTGTGCAGCCAAGTATTATGCCAGAGAGAACTGTCAATACTCTTTTGACGCGCTTCGAAGCACTGTGCCTTTAGCATTGGATTCGGTTTCAACAGTTTCAATTAATAGGTAATATTAACCTGAATCCTTATCAGAAATAAAATAGTCAAATTTAGCTTATTTAATTAATAGATATTATGTTTATTGCATGAGAATTTTGGAAGCGTATGTATCCGGCTTGAACTATGGTACAGCAGAGTTTAGAGAACGGGTCTATAGAGGTCATCGGCAGGTGGTGGATAAATCTAAATGGTAGGTACTTTGGTACTTGATTTCCTAATTAGGTAATATCTCGTAATTAGTAAGCATGTCTATCCCAATAGGGAAGGTGCTGCAGCGACATTTCTTGGAACTCTCACGCAAATCACCTGAAGAAAAATGGGAATAGCATCACCATAACAGTGATTAAATTAAATCGCCGTCTGTCACATTATTATTCATGAGTGTTACTATAGTATTACAGAGCTATTTTATTTTTACAGTGGTGTGGGCGTTGCCTATTAAGCCGTGAAGTTGACCCATTTCGACCCTCCGTCTCAAGGTGTCCCCAACCATATGTACAGAAGCAGAGCTGAAGTAACATGAGAAAAGTACCTACATAACGGTAATTAACAAACGCCGAAAAACACAAGTCCTACCAATCAATATACCCATACGCCACAATGTAACAATAACAGCCTTTTAATCAACCTCCCTCATTACTGCCTGTGCTAAGGATGTTAGCTAACTCTCACTTGTATTGCTACAAGCAAAACCTTCTCTGCATTGGGTACGGGAGCAGGGCAAAAAGTGTAATATAATAACAGCACCACCCCTCCCCCCATCCCTCACTCACCCCTCGTCCCAAGGATCAATCGTCAATCAAACCGCTGTCCCCTCATTATAAATAGCTGGTGTATATAATTCGGCACTAATGGGATACGGGCATGCAGTGCACTATGTACAAGGCTCCGCTTCCTCTCTCCTCTCCTCCACTTACCCTCCATCCCAGTGCTCCCCGGCTGCGTAAGCTGCCCCGAAAGCGTCAAGAAGGTACACCCGCGTGCGCCGTTGTATCCACGCGCAAAACGAGCTTCCTCCCCATTCTACACGTCCGTACGCCTCAGGCCCCGGCATCTCAGAGCCGCATCATCAGGATACCCTTGCCACAGGCGGGGGCTGAGCTCAACTTATGTAGATATGTACCTACATGTAACCACTGGAGCGAGAGGGAGTCTGGGTCCAGCAACAGCATGCGGCATGTATAATATAAATACACCGCGAATGAATTTCGTTATCACTTTCACAACCCATAATTCGTGATCTGCGCAAGGCAGAAAACAGAGTGATAATCCGTGACGTAACCCTAACCCACCGATGCAATCCTCACTTCACCCCACCCCAGTGCGCTGGGAGATCCCGGCTTCTGGTGCTGTTTCGCTCTGTTACAGAACGGTCGCACACAGGGTTGTAGGGCAAGAAAACACGCAAAAAGTGAGGCGAGGAGATGTGTCCGGAGTAAATTTTAGGATTGAGACGCGAGGTGTCTGGAGACCGATTTGCGATTCGAGGGCTTGGAAACGCACTTTTGAGGTGGAGGTGTTGGGGCCCGGGCGTTGGGCGTTGGGCGTGAGTGTGTATTTTGATGTAGTGGTCACGGGTGTGGAGGGGAGGAAGTGGTGTGAGTGGTGCTACTTCACCTCTTCTCACTCACTCGTAGTCTACAGATTCTGGTAGAATTAATGCGAAAGTGGGTTTTCCGTGACCAGATAGTCCCATTGGCCCTTAAAGGAATTTTTGCAGTGAGCACGGACCAAGAAACCCACTCTTTTAGTTCTGACTTTCGCAATAATTCTACCGGATACTGTAGTTCACTCGCTCTCACTCACCCGTAGACACTTCACCTCACCTCACGCCTAACCTTCCCCCATCCCCTTCCCTTCCCTTCTCCCTCCCCCCTTCTCCCCCAATCTCCCATGCCAATCTCAATCCCCATACCTAGAACGCATAACAGTTCCACAACCTTAACTTAGACCCCCCAAAATAAGCTTATCCTCCGAAAATAAACCTCCGAAATAAACCTCCGAAATAAACCTCCGGCCACATCTGCGACTCCCCCTTTGTCCCCCCCCCCGGGGATCCAAGGGTTCCCGCAGACAGCGCGTTAGGTCATCGTGACCCTCCGCAACCCGGCTTGATCGCATGCGGCGGGCGCGAAGGTGCGGGAGTCAATGATTGGCCCTCCGCGCCCGGTCCGCGCGGAGGAAGGCATGGGTGTGTGTGGGAGTCAATGATTGACCCGCCGCCCGGCCCTGTCCGCCCTATGAACGGGTAGGTATCTAGATAGTTAAATTTCATACCACCACATCGCCATCGACTCATCTCGCTGGCGATGGCCGGGCCGGGGGTGCTAGGTGAAGGAGATGAAGTGATGAAGTGATGAAGAGATGAATTCATCTACCCGAGAGCCAATGGCCGGCCGGGCGTTGTAATTGTAGCCAGTACCGGCGGGTATCCAGAGAGCCCGGCGCATCCGGTCCAGATATCGGCTGCGGGTTGGCGCTTCATGCAACATTGTGGATTGGAAGTGATTGAACCACGGCTGGGGCCGCGGAATATACGCCCGGAGTCTTCATTAATTATCATTTTAAGCTCCATATATATACCCTGGTCCCATCACCTACCCTCTGGGGCTCATGCGTTTGAGCTGTGTTTTGCATCTACTTCGAATTCCCCAACACTCCAGTGCACTCCTGGAAAACGAGATGGGCGTCTTGAAGTCTCGAAAGTAAAGCCCGAATCATAATTCAAAGATTGGGGTTAAATTCCAGGACTAGCTGGGTCGGCGCTTTGATTGATCTATTGATTGCTCTATATCATTCATCACAGACCAGCATTCACTTCATATTAAGCACAATACTGCATATCAAATCCCATTCATAATAACCCCATCCACCCAATATATCACCGTCACTACATGATGTATTTACATTTACTGTACGCTCCCAAGCCCCGGTAAGGTACTCGCAATTTCCATATCATATACCCACTCCAAGGGCCGTCTTATCTTATCCCACAGCCTTATCGTTGAGAACAAGCTGGTATCCAAAGTCATATCCCCCCGATGGCGTATCTAGAACGTGATAGGGAGAGACATAGATATTTCTCATTTTGCTGGCACTCCGGTATCAAGATTATGTGTATCATGTTTTCATTGCCTACTGCCTGGGATAAATTGGAAATGGCAGTCAGAGAGTTTTTTTTTTTATGGGGTGTTAAACTTGCTGGTTTGGTTGATATGGTCGGGCGGTATATTACATGTATATTCATACTTCCATACTCGGTCCCTGGGTTAGGAGTGCAGATTTTGATATTATATATGGAGGGCGTCGTTTATAGAGGATGTTTTTTTGGGGGCTCGTACTGGCTAGCTAGAGCCTGCTCAATCAGTCGGCAACTTGGATATAGGATATAGCAGTGATTCTAAAACTTGTTGTAATGTTCATGACTGCTTATAATACTCACTAACGTAGCTCTTGCCATACCTCCTCAAGAAATACGATCCAGTACGAAGAATTTAGGCCCCATTATCAATCTCCAACTAAAAGACCTCAACCTGCATTCGCACCGGCCTTGGCCTCGACCTCAACAGCACGTTGCTTATCCTCCTCCTTCTTTACAGTCTCCTCTATATTCTTCATAACCTCCACCACCCTTCTCACCACCTCCTTGAACTCTTTACTGTAACTCTCATCCGCCATCAAAACCTGCCCCCTCGCTATCCACTCTGGCCACCTCTTCCTATACTCCCCCACACCACTCCCAATATACTCAAATTCCGTAATAAAAATTCCAGTATCCCGATCTTCATAGTTCCCCCGCGTCCTCGGAAGGACGCACGGTGAGGTATACAACTCTCTCCCAAAGATCTCGAAAGTGATGACCATAGTTTTAAACTGCTCTTTGAAACGAGGGCCGGATGCGTTAAATGGCTCAAATATGCCGTTATACATACTCATACTCTGTTTCACCCAACTGAAGCCCATGTGCTTCCCGATCAACGCTTGAAAGCGGTCTTTTTGGCGATCCCGATATAGGCGACATGGAATCCCTTCAGGTCTTGGGGCTAAATATATGCACTTCTGTCAGTAGCCTTTCTGATATAAATATGGCATACAGAGGCTTAGAAAGAGGGGGGGGGGGGGACGAAATGAGAATTACCGTTCAACCGCCCGTCTGTATGCGGCCAATGATGAGGGCCATGAGAGTGTTCCTCCCTCCCCAGCGACAGAAGCTCCATTGTTTCCCCCCTATAGATCCACTTCTTTGTCCGCAGTAGCCTCCAATATTCCACCATAAACTCTAGCAAAAGGTCCTGCCGCTCGTCATCAGAAAGACCTGAGTTCGTCCACAAGAACCCGCAGAGGTGCTCGTGGAATACTCGCATGCCAGGAGTGTCACCGGGCTGGGGCCGCCAGGCTGCAGCTTCAGCCTCGGCCTCGGGATAGAATGGCGGACAGCGGCCGTTGATTATGTCAGTGAGCCAGGTGAAGCAGGTCATGGCTGCAGAGGAGGGTGTAATGGTTCCCAACCTGACGGACTGGATTGTTTGCCATAAGCGTTCCAGGTTTTCTTGGCTTTGGAGGGTGATATTGAGATCCCTTTCCCAGTCGCCGCTCGAGGGCCGACTTATGTATACAGTCGCCATTTTGGGACTATAAATGTTGGCCATTAATGCGAACGATGGGTATAGTGTCGTAGGTTGAGGTCGAATGTGAAGTCGCAGCTTGATGCGACTATGACAGGGGAGATAGATGTCTGACTGCGCCGTGCGTTCGCCTAAGCGTCAGTGGTTGGTATTGCAATTATAATGTGTTATTTTTGCGAATAGGACTTGAAGCAGATAGACCTAAGGAAAATATTATCAACTTCTTGAGGAGTGGTACTAAATAGTATTATTGTGATGGTAGCAACAGACATTTAAAATCGAGCTTGAGGACTTATATACACCTTCCCTTCCTTTTCACCGGAAAACCTTCCTCACCGGTGTATAACTATAGTTGAACTCCAAACATGAAACATATATATAACAAGCCTCTCCGTGTTCCCCTGCCAAAGCTCACACAATCAGTAGCTGTGCCAGCTACTGACTCAATGGAGGGAGAAGGCGTCTATTAATCCTTGAACTGCAGTGCAGTGGAGTTGAGGCTTGGCGTTATAGTACAGCAACTAATAAACGAGTGGAACAAGATGCGTCAGTGATCGAAGAAACAAGTCTCGGGCTATATGTATTTTATATGAATTTGATTTATCGAACAGATCCGCGGAGAGATCCGGATAAAGCGCATTTATGACGTGTCGAAAATTTGTCGTATGTACTATAACTAGGCCTGATATATCTGGAATATTGCAGGTCAAGACTGAAAGCAAGACCCGAGTCAGGCATTCAGTCAAAGGGATTCATATAATAACGACCTTCCACTCCGTAGCTAGTTGCATCTGGCTACACATCATGTTTCTCCGGTTCTTGGGATTATGGGTGCTGTTGCGGAATGGTGCTGTTGCGGAATGGTGCTGCGGTACTTAGATTTGCTCTCGTTGGTAAAAGCTGCAAGAAAGAGCTCAACTCCAACTCTGCAGCTGTCTTTTTCTCTCGCTACCAGCTAGAGAGGGTCGTACCAAGTCCGGGGAAATACGGGTGGGCCTTTTGTGCTGCATTATATATACGGCTGCTTGGTGGGTAGGTATATTTTCCACATGTACGTATACCTAGGGAATCTTGGATGCCGAGGTGGTTTGCTCTGCAGTTGTGTATATACAGATGCACCACAGCCGCACATTGTATTGAATATCGTATCGAGATATATAGACCATTTGGGTATGACGTATCGATGGTCACGTTTTGGGGGGGGGGGGGGCGAAGGCATTAATAAAGGATGACCGGGTGTGTACACCTTGCTACTCGATATTCATAATATAGTCTTAATATTTTATAGGCCATATTGTGTCATGTGGGGAAAGGGAGACGTGCTCCGGTAAGATCGATTCGAGCTTCTAAGGTATCAATGATCATCACCCTCATGTAGCTCTATGAATGAAACACACAAATTAAAGATGTTGATCAGGGTGTGAAAGAAATGCGCCGCGTGTAGTGATACGATAACGGCGATAAATGGCTGTCTGGAGGTTATCGAAACCGATATAGGGCTGTAATCGAACAGCCTAACGCACGTCCGAGATGTATCGTATTGTGACTAGTTACAAGATCCCAAAACATTGAAGATACACCCTATACGAACTAGCCATAGTTAACATTAGCTCCCTACAGTACTGTTGGAAAAAGGATCACGGAATCCCACAAAGCGGAGAAAAGGGTGATTCTCAAGTGATACATACACTAGACACGAACCGCGCCGTGTAGGATGAGAACTTATCAACTGAAGTTATGTGTGAGTGACAGTGACTCGGTACCGTATAAGCTTTATAAGTAGTTGTATAGAAAATCCGGAGCGCGGGCGGCCGCTCGGCACTTTACACCCATGTGAGATTCGATAATCATAACGAAATATTGAACCGTGACCATGGTAAAAAGTCGATCATTAATATGTCTTTCCTCTGCCAGGGCTGAACTTAAGTCCGTTATATTCATTTAAAACAATAAGGAATTGAACGAGTGTGCATCCTCACCGTATCAACCGCGGTTGTTTCCAGATTCTGTGCTTCCGTTCGATGTTACCAGCTGTTGCCTCAGCTAGATGTCGCTCACGAACTGTCACTCGCCTGCCTTTTCAAGCCATGTGATAGTTAGCGCTCCACGCCAAAAAGCAACCACGTCGCACAAAACCTCACCTGAGTTAACTTTTAACGGCTGCTAGTCTAAGATAGGCCTCACGCATGTACTCCAGCTAAATCTCCTTGATCTGGTCTGTGTACTTAAGATGTAGCTTGTACTCGTAAATTCATGACGTTTCCGAACACGACTGCTATTGCATACCATATAAAAAAGCGCTAAATCCACCTTTTTGTATGTCATGCAATATTGGTCGTGTTCGGAAACGCTATGAACTTACGAGTAGAGTACATACTCCATCCGAACTCACATGCAGAGTGACAGATTCTCGTTATGTCTCAGCTAGCTGAACGGTCAGTAGCTCGCAGTGAGTAACAATATCGCCATGCCATGGCATCGACGGATGCCTGCATACGAGCAGGGTTTTTCAACTGCAGTAAAAGGAAATGGAACTATCTTCTTTGGTTGTGACCCACATTCTCAAATTATCAATCGCAGACCTAGGCCTGGTGGTCGCACACAGCGTAATACAAGGTTTCTAGAACGCCTTGTCCAACTGCAGTCTGCAGTCTCCCCCCCTGTGAAGCAATGGGTTCGCCACTATATTTTTACTCAACCTTGAAGGGATCTCAATGAAACAGGTTCTAGGATAGCCCAATCGTCCATATGAAGTGGCCAAGTATTGCTTTAAACCAATTCTGTTCAATTGATCTAACTCATACATCGATCCAACCAAAGCTGGATTAATGGTAAAAAGAAATTATATAAAGTTACATATAATAGCCAAAAGAGAAATCGAAGGCCTAGGGGGGTATTAGACCGATAGATAAACAAAACACCTCATAAACACCGTAAACCCCAGTTGTATGCCAGCATATATACAGTAAATAAAAGGCAATGAGTAAATAAGAATATCCCATTCTTTTGTACCTAATTCCAGGCCTAGTCTGGGAGATTTCAATTCCCCCACCAGTTATTTGCTCTGTCCGCAGAGCCCTTTGTCCATCTTGCATGAGAATGAGTGACAGTATTTTCTTCCAAATAAAAAATCCAGGAGGTACCATGCCCCACCAGAAAAAAAAAACCCGAACCAAATTGTCCACAACCGGCCACAATGTTTGCTCCCGCTAAATGTCCCGCAAAATGCCACATAAAATAAAAACCCTAGAGGAAGGAAGAAGATAAACGAAAGAAAGAAAAAAGCATGTTCATGAAGCGAGGCCAACAATTTTAGCGTCGGGTGGGTACTTTGGTGCTTGAGAGTAGACAGACATATAATCCGTCGCCTCGGTCTCTGCCCTGATATCCCGATATGGCGAAAACTGGTTATTCCCACCATGCAAAGAAGATGGGCTATCCCTATATGGCGAGAAAGGAGCCCCTGTAGCTACTTGTGGGCTTCCGCCAGTCACTGATGCGATATCCTTGAATGGTGTATACGGTGGTGATGAGAAACTCGAGTCAGATCTCAACCTCACAGACGGAGGATAAACATCTGAGTCAGCTCTAGTCCTAAGCTGTGCAGAGAAGGTGGATGGGTTGTATTCCCTCGGCATCGAGAGAGAAAGCGGTTCGGGTGATTTGATGATTGAAGAAGTTTTAGTAATGTTGGTAGTGGCTGTAGAAAGGGTCTTGTTTTTGATAGAATCAAGCATCTCGTAGGATGCGTCTGGTTCGGAGACTCGTCGGGCATTGTAGGAGACAAACTCATCGCTGGGCTTCGGCTTGGTGAAGAGATCACGGAAGAGGTGAAACCACCCTGTGAGGATTTTGTAGTTTCCGAGAAGAATAAGTGCCCAGATTCCGTTGAACTATAGAGTCGAGTTAGTAACCATCAATAAATGATTTCAAAATTTAGATGTAATTACCGAAAGTAGGAATAGCACAGCTAAAGCCGTTGCTTCAGGCACGACTAATGTTGCTGCGAGATCCAGGCATTTGTTCTTATCCCCATTTTTCTCAAGGACGCAAATCAACCAGTCAACCCCTGCCTTTACATTCTCCGGTGTCTTTTCCGTAGTACCATCGAATTGTAGAAATACTGTAGCAAAAAATACCACATCAACGAGAATGATGATTACCACGAATATCCCCCTCCATTGCAGCGCGACCACGCGCTGTACCCTTCTCAGAGCCTGTGCCGCCGATACAGTCCTGACACTATTGGCGTATGGAAGATGCGATGAAAGTTCTGTTGTCTGCTTCTCCTCTAGCAGACTGCGGAGGTACACTTGAATACAGTATCCGAAGGTTATCGATTGAGTTACAATCGAGGCAGCAGCGACAGCAAGAAGTGGCCCCCAAAAAGTCTGTAGGCCATTTTTCGAGTTGATGTGGCACGACTCCCCGAAGCGGAATGAAACACCTGTCACGGAAAGGGCCACGGCAAGGAAAACGACGGGGACCGACCAACCGGCTGCCTGTGAGGTTAGAAAGAATCGACGGCCCGGAACTGCCTGCCAGCAGATTTGGAGGTGCAGTGAAAGCGTTCGTAAAAACACTAAAAACATGTTAATTTATGGGTCCAAAATAAGAAGTCTGGATGGTTGTATCACATACCCCACATAACTGTAGACCATCCACCACCTAGCAGGAAGGCCCCCGAGAGAGCACAGTTGATACTCGAGTACATATCATGAGGCGTAATTTTATCAAAGCATTGCGTTTTCTGATTCCCTAATGGGATCACAAACGACATCTTACCAAGTCAGTCGTGATATCTAGAAACCTCATGCGTCTAATATTACTTACCTGCATCAACAGAATAGCAAACGTCAAGCAAACGCTCAAGTAATGCCTTCGTGTATACTCTACTGGTAACACCGCAAAACTTAGTAGAAGAAAAGCACAGCATCCTATACCAACTACGTTGACATATGTTGTAGCGTGCACCAAATTCTGAAAGTCTTGAAAAGTGGATTAGACAATCGCTCGAGATTCACCTCATATATGTGATTGAACTCACTATCTGGATAGACATAATGTTGCTTCGGGCATGGCAGACAGCAACTTGTCCCCCCAACTGCAGCTATCGGCACACAGAAACGTGCATTTGTGTCTAGTTTAAAGTGCATGGTTAGTTTCTATTTCGATGGTGGGTGCTTTTTTGTTGCTCACCTCCACCCAGTTCGGGGTAGTTGGCCTCGGGAAGAAGTGGTCGAGGGCATCCATCTACTAAAGAAGCAGCCAATGTGGACATGGTGTTGGTGTTAAATTCCTCTAAGAAAAAGAAAAAAAGGTTTCGTAGTGTGCTGGGCTGGTTGGATTATTATTCCCAACGTCAATTATGAGCACTGCATAAAATTCCAGACTAGGGCTTTATTAAATTAAAGACCGGCCCTTATCACGCGACAATAGTAAATGAATGAATATAAGTGAGTGAATGTCGTTTTCTTCTGCAATTAAGGGAGTCGACGACAACGGCAAGTGGCAAGCAGCAGAAGGGTACTCCTCGGGCAATCCTTGAAGCAATTCAAACAAAGACTATCGACAACTACCCGGCAAAACGAGAGTTGGGAAAATCGAGCACAGCTGTGTTAGAAGTCGGAGATCTGGAAAGGCCACACGCGGTGGGGGTAGAGGACATGATATATACAGGCCTGCTGGGGCAAACCCAATTCACATACAGGTTACCTGTCCTAGGATAGGTTAGGGCTCTACAGCTTATTCTTCCGGGGATGATGGCTGCCACCCATGCGTTTGGTACTTGAGTGGCTGCATGAGTCCAGGATTCGAGTTTTGGAAAGGCATTGCGACGAAGTACGATAGGCCGCCGCCCCAGAAGCGGGGAGACCTGATGATACCCTGAGGCTATGGACGTACTCTACGCACAATCTGAATCACGGGCGGCGGGTTGACCTGAATGTGACCCTTGTGACAGGGAGGATAGAGTGCCTAGATGGGAGTGGTGGTGTGGGAGGAAATGTCGGGTGTGGGCAACTGGGTTACTAGCCTTCAGACCCTTCAGACCCTCAAGACCCTTCAAACCCTTGGAGCCTAAGAACTGCTTGGAGGTGTTGACTAGTGGAATACTGGGACACAAAGCCGCCTCGGGGTGCTATACTCTAGGTAGGCAAGGTGTATTTAGCCCACGCCGGCAGTCTAGTCAGGGCGAAGTGCAGAATAGTGCTAGTCTACGATGTAAAAGAAACCCCATGTATCAGGCTGTCACAGTAGCTAAAGTAGAGCAGGTATTCTACCTACCTACTCTATGTATCTACCTACATCCTCATTTCCACTTTGGAGTGACTTAAGGGCTGGTCTACCTCGTGCGCTGCCTGTGGTTATTGCGTTATGCCATGTATGTAGTTGCGTTGTTCCGTTAAACTGGGCGGTGCGAGCTGATGAGGAGGCAAACCACTGAGCGATGCTCTTTCTCTCGCTTAGCTGTAAGGTACGCCAATCCAATTACCCTGCACCTGCGTGTGATGACTAGCACAGGAACAAGAACATGTCGAACCCCCAGCTGAACGAAGCGATGACACACTGAACTTCAACAATCTGCATGAAGGCATCAAATCACGTTTTACATCGATATCATCACCAGGCAGCGAATTGAGCTGGCTGTGTTGTGCTCCAGCCTCAATTACCACTATGGGGGGTGGTATGCTGTACGTGTTGTACCTTCTATTGGATATATGCATTTACTTTTCTTGAGTCTCGTGGGAGACAACAAATGACCCGGTAGATCTCTGTTTCTGGAGATCCACTTCAAAGACTTCTTTTCGTAAAATGTGCATTAACACCGCTGGGGGTGGGGGGCCGCCGATCCCCGATCTGTCCTGCATGGAACATGAAACCTTGGGTAATGATCCTTCTTCCCTTTTTCTGTCACTCAAAGGATTGTACCTACTCTCAAGAATAGCTCCAAACTGCTTGATCTTGACTCTCGAAGGGCAACTGCATACACCTCTCGCTGGTGGAAGATCACCTAGTGTGCAATAACTATCATTTATTCGCTTTAGAGCAGAGACCTCCGGTGACATAAAATGCAGGTTACATGCAATCTCATTCAATAACCCAATTCACAAGGTTTAATATCGACCAGACTAGAGGGAGGAGTTAAGGGGAAGATTTTTTTTAAGTGGAACCACTCTGCCGCTTGGTGTGTGTGGAGGAGATGGCGAGAAATAATACACTTTATTTCGCTTGTACCTACATGCTCTGATCAATATCCTCGCCCTCTAACCAAACGTTAAACGCCTGAAAAGATTCGCGAGAAAGAAGGCGGAAAAGAGATGCCAAAACCGAAGATTGAACTCGTCGTTTCACAAACACTTCAATTCCCACGTACACAGTACTTACCCACCCACCTCCTTGCCCCCGGGAGTCTCGGCTCCATCTGTAGGCAAGTAGAGTATGTAGTACACAATGGTGATTGGGAATGATTCTTTGAACAATCCGGAATAGGGGGATCTACATACTCGCAGTACAGTCTTCGTGGATAAATCCATGGGTCACCAGGATTAGTGTTCGGATGGTAATGCAGGAACCTTCTGAACTTATTTTATTAGGACACACTTCGTCTCTTCATCTTCCCGGGTTGTCCTTTATCGACTCCTAGACATATCGCTTAGTTCTAGCCCTAGGCCTCCATTCCCCAGACCGAAGCTTCTGTGTGTTTAAGACATCATCCCGAAATGGTACTTACTTGCCCTCGTGAAATTCCCGCATGAATCCAACCGAGCATGACATTGCGCGTTCTGTCTTTCTTCTCTAAGGCCGTCTTGAGTGCCTAGGTAGGTATGTAAATATTTACCTAGGTACCACCTACATGTAGGTAGCAGTGCCCTCTTAACTCAACTTCAGTTGCAAGCGCGAGCGGCACAATTTGAACACGCACTTAGGCGCGAGCTTGCAACTGTCACAACCCAGGTCAGGTCACAAGTCTGACCAGCTATAGGAGAAGTGCTTCTAGCAAGAGTGGCCGAAAGAATGGAAATAGGATCGGTGAGTTCTAATTGACTTGACTCGCCCAGAGACCTTATGTTGGAATGAATCCAAGATCCGGATTCCAAATGTTGCAGGCTCTCTTGAGGTGGCCATTGGCGATACTAATATGACAGGAGATAATTACTATCAAATTAACCCCACAATGATATTGCAGGCTGGTAACGGGGAAGAGGAAAAATAAAACGATGATTGGAAAGGATTAGACGAACGTCATATCAATCGCATCGAGCTACTGGACGAGACGTTATTGATAAACAGATAAGTACTCAAGTAGCATCCTCAGTTCTGTTTGGTGTGGCGAATTCACTCCGGCGCTTGCGCTGCAGCGAATCATAGCGCTGCACAACGTTTGGACAAAATCATTGGCGCCCGTTTTGAACAGCCACCCCAGGACCTGAAATTTGCAGGCAGACTTTGCAGGTGCAATTGGATACCCACTTGCGAACGCGCGGCAGGTGCGTTCTACGGATTCTTTTTTTCTCCTGTTTTTCTGTCTTTCTTCTCTTCCTCCCGGCCGGTTTAATCCGTGCGCAGAACTGACAGCAGTGGCTTTCCAAAATCACGGTGCTGGATGTATGCCGTGATCTGAACCACTTTACAGGCTGGGGGAAACTCGGTCTATCTACACGCCTACAATTATATACAGTACCACATATGCCCCCTTGGGCGAGCTATTTTTATCCGGGTTCCGACGAAAGATTTGAGATGGTGGAACTTAACTCGAGCTGGCTGACTGGCCGTGTTGGGCTTCATGATATGATATGGCGCCACTACGATGCATAAGTAATCGATATATATCCACGTGTATTAACGACAAGCTTTCGAGTAATTTCGTTAGTTAGGGGCCTGGGTGGTTTTGGAGCTCGAGCTGGATATGCTAGCTTTTCATAGGGTTTGATCAGCTAACTAAAGCAAACACATATATATACTTATAAATATCTATGTGCGGAGAGAAAGCACCTACATGCACATAGATGTGAATGATTATCTACAGACAGATGATAGGAATACATCAATCTTCAACCGTAGAAAGCATGGGTACCACCGGAAATAGGGTCATTTGATAGAGATCAATTTTATGTTTACTTACATACATGTACTCAATTTTGTAATCGAAAGCTCACTAGTGAAGCTGCGACTGTGATGCAAGAACTAAACAATGTCTCGTCCTATCTCACCTCAGCACATTGGCTAGCCCCTAAACCCAAGAAACTCCCACACACGGTAGCAGAGTACGTACATAACGTAATGCTCCAACTATCGCACAAGTATTATCCCCGATCATTGCTCGCTACGAATTCAACTCTAGGTATCAATTGTATCTTAACGAGCACTGCTAGCGCTATAGCTCACACGCTTCCCCAGACCCACACTAATACAACATGCGTGGTTTATGCCCGTACAAGTAGGCATAAACCCTGTCTGTAAGGATCGGAGTAGAGCCAGTTCCGGAAAAGTCTGGAACACTGAAATCCTGCTCCTGTTGCTCACTGACCCGAAGTTTTGGTTCATTGGTAAACCCAACTAATCAATCACCATATGATCGTTGATCCTATGGTGCGAAAGTATTCCTCATAGGATATCACTCGGCTGATTGAAGAATTGGTGAAGTTCTTCCCTTTTTTATTTTTTTTTTTTTTTTCATTGTTTGTTTAACTGATTAATTGCATAAGTTCTTCCGGTGAAAAATATGAAATAGGTAAATTTGTTTGGTTGACTGAGCTACTATACTATTCGGGGGGGGGGGGGGGCATCTCAAGCTTTATAGACCTATGGTTTGTCATAATTGAATCGTCGAACACCATAAAGATATATACACATTATTGTAGATCTATGACATTATCAATCCTCAATCGAATTTATATGTACAATCATCATTGCCCCACTACATGAGAATTATATCTTTAGGCGGTTAACACTTTCTCTTCTTATCACGATGCTCTAGATTAATATTCACTAGCTAGTACAAAGAACATAAGCCTTATACTAGACGTCTGGATTGGTAATCGTGCTTGAGAATTTGGTCCGCATACTTATTTTTGTAGTTCATTCCAACAAGGAAGTCCATCTTCGGATTTTGCCGAACTCGAAACTCGTTGCAAGGACAAGTTAATTCGAGTGATATTTAGTGATCATCCCTGACTATTTGATAATTTCAAAAAAATCTTTTCTTTCGCAAATCAGCCGAAGGGATTTCCGTCACCGTGATGTGTATCTTCACCAGAATGGGATGTTAATGAAACTGCCGAGTGCGTTTCATCCCCAGCCAAACCCTCGTATTCACACCACATAGACCCACCCACCTAGACAGGGGGCGGTCTCCGGATGGCCGGCGGCATATGTAGCAGATTTGTTCGGAGTAACCACCTCTTAAGTCGCAAGGCAAGAAAGCATATTCCATCTTATGGCGAAGTTCTTCCTATATTACTTCCTTTAGGCTCTGGTTCTTTTCCCCGTCTCTAGCCTTTGAAAGTCCGTGCCTATGTTTTGCACTTAATTATCATGCCGAACCGAAGATGCGGCCGTGTAAATTATCCACTTAGGTTACCGAAAATCTTTTACAAGAACTAGAGATCCACCGGTAAAAGCAGTGTACTATAGCAGGTATACAAGGTTCATAATAATATAGATTGTGATAGATCTGGTATTTAATCCGCGCTCGGCAATTAACCTAGTTTGAAAGGAAGAAAAAATTTCTTTCTGTGAATGGTTAGCTGACGCTTTGATATGTAAACCATAGGGGAAATCAGGAATCCCAACCTAGATGTATGATCCTCAAGCAGGAAGGAGGGCCCCGTGTGATCTGTTTTCTGGGAGGCACATTTATCCTGGAATTTGCAGCGGGGTCACAATTTTCTTAGAATACTCCAACCACGGTATACACATGTACAAATACCAGTGACTAGTAGTGGCCCACCTCGCGACCACGAGGTCTCTCCCACCGCCATGCAGTATTTCCCACCTCCAGTACACGTACTTGCTCACCCATAGTAGTTGGCCAGCTCCAGTGTTTCCCTTAGCCATCTGCAGTAGTTTCCCATTGCCAGCGCCTCCCATCATTGGCAATAGCCAGCTCCCATAATCGCTCATTGCCAGCTCCCTCAAATGTCCACCTCCTACGTAGTGATCCAGTTCCTTCAGTTAATAATAATTTATCAATTCCAATACCGCCTCCAATTAGTTCCAGCTCCAATTAATTCCAGCTCCAGTTGATGCCACCTCCAGTTGATGCCACCCCCAGTTAATTCCACCTCCAGTTAATTCTACCTCCAGTTAATTCCACCTCCAGTTAATTCCACCTCCAGTTAATTCCACCTCCAGTTAATTCCACCTCCAATGCCATCCTGTTAATGAGTTCGGCATGCCAGTGTCATTGCCCGCTCCCAATTTTTGGTGGGTGGGCTGGTTGCTATGCAGCGTTAGGGTTTCTCGCTCCCGGCCAATCAGACTGCAAGGACTTCAGAAAAACCATAATCCAGTACATAATAGATGTAAGGTCAAGCTTTGAAGGAACTCTAGTAGCTACATGTAGCTTCGAGCTTCGCGAATTCGACTAAACCCAACCAACAGCATGGTCAACTAATATTATTAGTAAGCTACACGACTACAGCCTTTCGGTTTGGGCCTTTCACGTGATGCAATTTAGTAGGCTTCTACTGAAGGGTTTTAGGGTTGTCGTCACGTCTAACGACAAATTCTTCTGCCAGGAATACTGATGCGCGTACAGTACGCGACATGCAAAACAGCTCCGCTTACCCACCTGAAGACATGGAATGGAAGAAGCTACCCGTGCCATTGAGCGAGCTGCGCCTTTCCAGTGTCCTCCGCTGCGGTCAATCATTCAGGTAACAGCCCTTCCACTTTGCCCTTTGAGGTTTGGTATTGAATAGTCATGCTGACTGCTTGTATGTAATGCAGATGGAAATCCTCCGGAAATGATGAATGGTGAGCGAGATGTTACAAGCCAAAGCCAATGTTAATGATTCCAAGAACCAGATTAGTCTAATAATCTGTTCTTGAGTCTACCCCAGGTCCTGCGCACTGAGTGGCCGTATATTGTCACTCAAACAGGATCATACACATCTTTACTACCGTGCGATATTTCCTTCTTCGGCGGTGGTCAAAAAGGAGGAAGACAATATCAAGAACGAGCATGGTATCAAACATGAAAATGGAGTCATTGTAGACGATACTGTCGAATTAATACGCGACTATTTCAATCTTTCTGTAAACTTGACAGAACTTTATGAGAAATGGTCCTCCCGCGATCCCCATTTCAAGAAGAAAGCCCCTTCTTTCACAGGAATTCGAATGCTCCGCCAGGATCCGTGGGAAAACTTAGTATCCTTTATTTGCTCGTCAAATAACAATATCAGTCGCATCGGACAGATGGTAAACTTGATGCCCCTACCAATGGCAATAATATCATTTCAACCAGCTGTATGCTAACACTTACAAACCAGGTCGAGAATCTCTGCATAACATTCGGCACTCCACATGGGCAGCTCGGCGAGACACCCTACTATGACTTCCCACCGCCATCCCAACTCACGCCTGCTAGCGTCGAAGGGAAGCTCCGAAATCTGGGATTTGGTTACCGCGCCAAGTTCATCCATCAGACCGCACAGATTGTTGCTGCGCGTGGAGAGGACTGGCTGCACGGGTTGCGGCACGTGCCGTATCGGGAGGCACACGAAGCCTTATTAGAGCTCCAGGGAGTAGGCCCAAAGGTGGCAGATTGTGTGTGCCTGATGAGCTTGGATAAGAAGGAAAGCGTTCCAGTTGATACGCATGGTATGTTATATCAGTGCTCTAGGGTCTTGGTTAGCAGATCTAGAGTGAGAGCTAATACTGATCTGTGGGGATAGTTTGGCAGATTGCTATGCGTGATTATAAGTTCGGGAAGGGGAAGCATAAGAGCCTGACCAAGGCGACTTATTTGGCGATTGGAGACCACTTCAGAGAACTCTGGGGGGAGGAAGCAGGGTGGGCGCATTCGGTTCGTGCATCTATCGGATTTTACCGTTTTTATGAGGGGAATGCTGACAGTTTGCGGTTGAATAGGTCCTATTTGCAGCGGACTTAAAAGCATTTGCGGTCAAGGAGGTCAAAATTAAGAAGTCTCGCACCAAGACCGTAAAGAGAGAGGTGAAGGATGAAGACTCAGAGAGTAGCAGTAACGGTGAAGACGCACCTGGTACTAGCACCACCGTGAAGAAAACATCAAGGAAGCCCAAGGTAGAAGTCAAGAATGAGGACGAAATTGACGGTAGGGAGACTGAAAGAAAGGTGAAGCTTGAGGTCAGGGTTACGGACGAAGATGAGGGTGGGAACGAAAATGTCACGGGAACCGACACCGACACTGACACTGGAGTGAAGAGTAAAGATAACGAGGTTGTCGATATTGATACCGACACTATGAGAAGGAGTAGGGGGAGGGTCGAAGTCGAGGTCAAAAATGAAAAGCAAACTGACGAGGCTACTATTACTATAACGAGGAGAACTAGCAGGAGGAAGGTAAAGGTGGAAGTCAAGGAGGAGGACGATGATGACGAAGAAGAAGACGACGAAAAGCAAGAACAAGAAGGGAAAGTAGTTAAAAAGGAAAAGGCCATCAAGAAAGAAAAGGCCGTTGTCAAGAAAGAGAAGGTTGTCGTCAAGAAGGAGAAGACTATCAAGGAAAAAGCTATAAAGAAGGAGAAAGTGGTTAAAGAAGAAGCAGGTTTAAGTTCAAAGAGGGTCTTGAAAGCTGAGGATGATGAGGAGGAGGAACTCGATATCAAGTCGGAAGACTTAGATGTTGGGCTAACAATGGCGGATAGAATCAAGAGGCGCAGAAGGCATTGAAGATGAAGAGGAGAAACGTAGGCCTGTATGATATCATCTAGATTTTGGATTGTTCTCTTAGGGCCCTTCTTAATTGTGTATCTCAATTGTTTACCATAGTTGTCTCGATCTCGAGGTTCTAAAAATTTATTAAAAGTAGGCTGGATCCAGTTGGGTCCTGCTCCAGACAAGAAGTAATATACTACAAACTACAATGTAGTATATAAACAAGCCCAGATTTTCTCATCCTGCGTCGCCAGCTTCAACATCCTACAGAGCTTGTATCATCGCAACCAAGCCACACCAAATTGAACGATGAAGCAAGATTACTGTGTCGTTTTCTTATAAATCCATTAAGGCACCAGGCCCGTCGCTGAGCTTACAAAAGTCGCTGTTGTCATTCGGCGTTTCATAAGAACCACAACTACTACAAGATCTGGATCTGGATGTTAAGGCCTACGCTTAGGAGTTAGTTGTCTAAAAGGATGATTGGATGTACACCCGTAGGAAAAAAGTGAGGAAACAACGAGTGCAACCAATCAGAACCCTAATGAAAAAGTGAAAATGGAAACGAATAGAAGTAATATGACTACACAATGAGATACAGAATAGATACTACGGCCTCTGAACTATATTTACCACTTTTTATGACTTCCCCTGTTCTTTACTACTGCTGCAATTCTCTTTGGTATGCTGTCAATGATTTTATATACATTTTCCCAATCTAGCCTTTCCCACTCTTCCCTAGCTTGGGCTTCAATAACTTTTATGTTTTCATTAAGAGTAGCCTCTCTTCACTTTCCGGACTTGTCAAAAGGCATGGCTAGGGAATACTCGTGAGGCTGTATTGCGGGTGTGGGGATGTCAAGTTAGACGCACTCATTGTCACGCTACTCATTGTTTCCTCACTTTTTTCCTGCGGGTGTACATATAGTTATTGATGATCAACTGAAGAAGGCAAGAATCCCATCACATACGACGTAATAGTACATTGGTATGGCCCCAATTGCCCTCCCTTCGTTCTAGTCTAGACTAAAACTAGTTTAGGAGTCTTTATTTCCAAGGCATATCTTCAGTTAGTTGTGGGCGTCCTTCTCTGGTCAGAAATCTCAGGACTGGAGACTTTCAACTGTGGATAATTCTTCTACAAACCAGTCCCGCAGTATTCTAGGATGTAGATTGCATCATGTTGCGCCCCCTTTGTTCTACCACAATTGCACTTGTGGGTGCAACAGTACTAGTACAGATTTATAATACCATGGACTCAAAATTAGTCCCGGGAGTCCTTATCATATCATCTACATCACCCTAAAGGCTCGAAATATCGAAACAAATCCTGTCTAGTATCTCTTGACCGCTACTCTAACCATCCAACTGCAGGTCAACCATACCCACAAGTCCCGTTAATTAACACAGAGGTAGCTACTATTATGACCTGAGGATCCAAGGTCAAGCTTTCTCTACCTCTCTCTTCCTAGGAATTCCGTCTACTCTAATCTTCTGTGCATATGCACCCCTCCGGCTATTGATCTCTGGATATATAAGTTGACCAGGAAGCTACTTTGGCTGCGATATAAAGCTTCCTCGGTATCCCCGGTTCACATGCGCAGAACCCCCCAGCACTGATCCATAACAATAGCTGCAAATAACTTCCCTCCCCGCATTATTCATTCATTACGCGTACCGGGTCGCTGGTCGGTACCGAGCTAGATCGAGGGTGCTGGGGAAATCCCTTACTAGATACCGCGGTACCATTCGGTAATAACTAACGATGTAGAAGTTTAGACGGCCGGGACACCCGGGCTCGGGATTCGAGATTGATAGATAGCGATGTTATAGCGTAGGGCGGATGATCTGCATGATATAGATCCACTGACTGGAAGGATTCAGCCAAGAACCTTTAAGGGCTCAAATGAGTGGTCCTGCGTTCATAGCGTATCACTCGCCTACTGTAGCGTAAGAGCAGACTCCAGTGTTTCACCTCGAAGATCGAGTAAAAGAAACCCAAGACCCAACTCCCGATCCATTCAATTGTAACCACCGACCGGCCGGCACATCACCACCATCGTTCTGGAGTGCTTCCTATCCTCTATCCCCCATCGCAATCCCAAACCAGGGGCTGGATAATTAGGTAAATTATCGGCGACCTGCTGTGGATTGTGATGCGGCGCATGAGTACACATGTCCAAAAAATCTGTGTCCCAGCTAGCCCTGCCCCGCGATTCATTTTTCCTAGCGGAATATGGGGTCCGGGCGGGGAGGGAGGGAAGGAGGCCAAGACCCGATGTCAAAGATGTTAGACTTCAGGCAGGAACCTTAGCCGGGGAGTGGATTGCGTAAGGCGCGCGGGTCGGCCGGCCGGGGATTGCCGTGCGTGTTGGCATGTGAATTTAGACAAGACATGCAGGTGTAGGTATGTATACACTAGGTTAGGTACCGTACCTACACTGGTAGAAGGTAGAGCTCGGTTCGATGCAGCTTTTGCCCACCGATGCCCTTGCGTGTGTGCATATGCATGCAGGTATGGTTTATTAAGGGAGGGATCCGGAGGGTGTGAAAATGGGGGCCGGCGTGCTGGGCATCCGACGGGCGCTATCCGAGCGGGGCGAGTGATGTGCTGTGAGGCTGGTGGGTCGTGGAGTACGTAAAGTACGCGTGCGTGTGCGTGTGCGTGTAGGTAAGTCAAAGTAATAAAGACTTGTCATGACCGGAAGGGAAGGGAGGGAACGGGCTAAAGAAGGGCGAGTGGGCGAAAAAGGTCGAGTCTTTCGTTATAATCATTAAGCTAGTGCGGTGCATGCTGGCATGTTTGGATTCAGGTCTCGCTGCTTCTACATGTCGCTGGTATCGGTGAGTTAGGAATTTGGTACTTTTCGCCTTGAGTTTATGAGAATAGGTCATCAGATCTTATCTGAGCCCGCTGCTCTCTTTGACGCTCCTGTCTGAGAAAAATATACAGATGGGTATGAAAGGCAGGATTGACTTCCAGAGTACAGACAAAAGACCTGTCAAGACAGGAATTTGATTCCCACTCCATGTGTTTCGGCGTGCTAACAACTCACCACCGACTAGGCCGCCTGCATGAGGCGTGAGATATCGAACCTCAAACTCGCCTTGACGCTAACCACCCAATATCCCACAGAGTACAAGACAGAGATAGGACCGCATCAATCCGGCAGTACATCGTGCATCAATATGTTACTCCCACCTACTTGCTTACGCTCTGTACTTTCAAAAGAAAAAGAAGAAAAAAGATTTGATAATTCCGACAACCCAAGATTCCCCCACAGCACTGACACCTACATGCTGCGTTTCGACTACATTAACGACGATGGTTTACAGATCCAGATATTATATATCGAACGTTAAACGCATCTTGTCTTGGTAATGATAACAAGTAGCTGCATGAATCTACAGTCCGGCTGCCATCCCAAGTCAAACAAAGGCCGCACGCACAATTCTACAGCTGCCATAGAAACCCTCAAGCTACAGCCCTATCTGAGTGTACTAGATGAAGATGAGGAGGACATATGGCGGCCAATGGTTGGCGGGAGCACACCGCGACGTACGTAGATGCCCAAAGATCCATGTAGTAAAAAAAAAAAACAATCAATCTCCCGTCAAAGAGCCCATACATCACAAACTGAACACCCAGACCCATCAAATGATAAGTCTGGGTATGAATCGAAGCTTAAAGAAACCATCTAGACTCCTGAAAGCAAGCGTGGATGGATGGTGTTTGCTTGGCGCGCGAGTGACGCTTCATGACTCTACCGGCAACTCTGCCCGGTGGGCATCCGGACCCATAGATTCTAACCCCCGCAGCACTTAAATGGATAGTCTAGACGGCGTTGTTTTGAAGGAAGGGTTGGGGCGAGGAAGAGGAAATAATATGCCTGCTGTCTTGACACTCTTCTGCCTCTTGGGTGCGGCCTTGACGGATCGGCTGTTACAGGTCGGGGTTTGAGGGTCTAAGGAGGACCGGAGGTGCCTGGAGAGGGGTGGCGTGTATGTATACGTAACTCACCATCAAGTCACCTTCATTAAAGTAGAGCGGCCACGGAGGACGGTAGAAGCGGAAGCGGATGCGATTTGATTGATGGGTCATCGCACTACAGGCTACATCGGGTGTTGGCTATCCTCCGACTTTCCTTGCGAGAGGGTTTATTGTTTGACGGAAGGTTTGACTTGATATTTGAGCTCTAATCCACAATATGGCCTTGCCCCGCCAATAGTGTGTACATTCGAGTGATAACCCATGATCAAACCCCGCCCCCAGACAGACGGCACGTTTGTGCAACCTAACCTAACCTACGGAGCTGGTGCCAATTGCACCTGGAACAAACTAGTACCATTCCAAATTACCTCTCCTCTGAACCCACAGTATCCCTGGAAAAGGTCCTACATATTGACATTCTGACCTACGCCGCTCTTGCTCCTTGTTCCCCGCTCCTTCTCCCTCCTTATAATTTCACATATTTACCAACCGATCCAACCAACCAAAGCCAGCTAGCCCAAAAACGATATATATCCCCGAGCCAAATTGTCCAAATTGCATCTTTGGGTATTTTCAGAAACTCCATCCACGCACCATAATAACATAAAAGAAAGATAAACCATGCCCTATAGCATGGTATGGTAATTTGATTTGGAAACGAGAAGAAAAAAATAATCCCAACTCCACCCACAAAAGATGTCCACACACCCACAAAAAGCCAAGTAAGTCAAGCACAGCATAACATAAAGATAAAAGCAAAAAAAGAATATCAAAAAAAACAGCACGCTCCAGGCGCCACAACAAAAAGCAAAAAAAAATCATAAACAACAAAAGAATAGAAAAAAGAAATATAGATGAAAGAATAGATGAAAGAATAGATGAAAGAATAGATGAAAGAATAGATAAAAGAATAAAAAAACTTTTGAAAAGCCACACAACCACTACCTAGCATGGTTGACCAGGGCTTCGAAAAGCTCCTCGGGTATCTTTCTCACCAAGCTAACCGCGACACTAATGATGGTCTTCGAGTTGAGTGGTGGGAACTGGCGGAGAAGCTTCATGGGGCTATAGAGGGTTCAAGTTAGCATTGCGAAATACTTATGTGACAGAGGAGCGTGAAGAGGTACCTTTGAGCGACCAGGAGCTCGTCACGCATTAAGAGTAGCTGAGCTACAACACAGAGAATGTTGAGGTGCGCGCCATACGCGAGAAGGAAGTCCCATAATTTTAGCACCTCGGGGAGAGGCGGAGTACAGGCAGAGAATGTAAGGACAGCTATAGGCCCATATTAGAGGCAAGAACTAGAGTTTCGAGGAGGAGAGTGAACAAACATGGAAATGCGTATAGCTCCGCAGTCAAGAACTTTTCCTGAAGATGCCGATATAGTTTCGGGTCTACAGTCTCTAAACACTCATCCACAAGCTACACCACACACAGATTAGCACGCACTATAGCTCCTAGAATAACCACGCAACTTACCTTCAAGCCTCTATGTACGCCCTCCATTGTCGGCCTTACATACGCCGGACATTCCCTCTGTATAAACACTGCAAAGAGCGAAAACGCTTCGACCTCACTCCTCGCCGCGTACAAGAATGGCGCCGCAATTACATTCATACCCTGGACATACTGTGCTTCCACGCCCGCATCTTTCATCTTCCACTGAAACGCGTTCAGCAGTCGGATCAGCGATGCCTCTGACACCCGCCGGCGGAATAGAGGGTCAGTTGCGAGCGTCCGGAAGGTGTCGTTTCGGATCTTGGAGTAGCTATTGGAGGCGCCACGCCGCACGAGGAGGACGTAGTCGCTGGTACGCATGGGGGTTACGCCGAGAAGAATGGACCAGATGTAAATTCGGAGGGGAGACTAGGGGATTTGTAAGCTCTCTGTCCCTACTATATTTACGTATATATATATGTGGAAATGGGCTATATTTATGCATACATTCCCGTCCAAATCCGCCGTAACACCCTCTGTGAGAATAAGGTACCGCAACTCTACGAGTGCTTCTGCGAGCGAAGCGGGTGGGCTGCTGATCAAGCTCTCAATGGTACTATGCTGTTTTGGCTGCATGTTTGCTTGAGACTGGGCTTTCTTTGCAAAGCGCTGCGGGCCTGGCTGCTGCTTGGTGTCATATGCGGTTTGGGAGTGTGATCGGGCACGAGTAGTGGTTAGGGGCTGGTTTGTAATGTTGGAGAGCGTTCGGAGGCTGTTATGTGGAGGTGCTGTGGATACATTGGCAGTATCAGTGTAGTTACTGTCCAGGACGGACGTGGAGGCAAATCTCCTCATGCGCCGGTGAGGGCCAGTAGCAGTTGAAGACATCACGGTATGTCGATATAAGGAGCGTGGTGTTTTTTGTGTATGTTTTGAGGAGCAGTCCGGAGGTGATGTAGAGAGCGTCTATTATGATTATGGGCGTATAGCGGGGGGGGGGGGGGGGGGGGGGTGCTATGTATATATTTATTATAATGAGTGTGAGTGTTGTTTCTTTCTTCCTGCTGTGCTGAGAGAGCTTGTGTTTCCTTTAAAGGTGGTAGTGAAAGTGGTTAGCTGTCCCTCGTTCTCCGTGTTGTTCGTGGTTAGTGTGTTTGTGGGTTAGCAGTCAGTCTATATACGGTGCAAGTCTACAGAGTCGTAGTGCGGTGTCTGAGTGTTGTCTCGACGATCAAATCAACAAAGCCGTCGAACTAGCCAAGACTAAGGAACGGTCGGCTGTCCGTGCGTCGCCAAGCCGTCTTCCCTGACTGGTGGGCCCCATCGTAAGCGTGCGAGTGCGTCGACATCTTCACTTTGCTTCCCCTCCAGTGCCTCTGACGTCGTCCGTCTGTCCCCTGTTGACCTCGTCCATCACACCCGCTCACTCGTCATGTCTGCCCAACCCATCAAGACCCCCTCCTCGGCCTCTACGCCCTCTGCCGTGCCCGGCACCACCGAAAAGGGGGCCATGCTCTACTACGAGAAGCTCCGCAAGGAGCTGCGCGAAATGCTACAGCGTAAACGCGTTCTCGATAAGAACCTTGTACGCCTCTCCAGAGCTAGACTTTTGAAAGTATTTTTGGCAGACTAACGAGCAGTGCAGGCACAGTACGAGGAAAACATCGCGAAATGCGAGATCGGCTACCTCGAGGACACACAGAACGGCAACATTGTCAAGGGATTCGACAACTACATCAAGGGTACCGCCGCCCGGCGGAGGACCAATATCAGTGATGCGGACCGCATATTCTCGTTGTCTTCGTATTCATATGCTGCAAAGGTATGGTTGTTCTATGATATTCGCCACCTGCCTCCTGGGGAGTGGTTATGACTGACAATGGTGGAAAATATAGCTTCAACAGCAAGAAGACGCGACCCCAGCGACTAGCACCTCGACGCCGACGGTGGCCGAGAACTTGCCCAGGCTGAGTACCCAGAGCCGGAATAAGAAGAAGCGGAGAAAGGGAGAAGACGAGTCGGAGAGCCCGTCGGAGGTCGAGACACCGGGGCACAAGAGGGTGCGCATCTCTTTCTCGGGACAGGGGCAGGCGTAAGATTTGGATCGTAGCAGATCTTCATTTTTTTTTCTTCCTTTTTTTCGTGGTAAGACCTATATCATTGGCATTGTTTGGTGGCGTTTTGGGAGGTATGTTTGTTTTATTGCTTTTGTATTTTTTTTTGATAGCTGGTGAGATTTGAGGCTAGTGTAGAGAATTGGTGGCGGGGGATAATCTTTTTTTTAGTTGATGACAATTGATGGTAATGATGGTTTGAGGGATACATGTGCGGTGTATATATATGCACAGCAAGTATCGTCTGATAAAGATACAGGTTCTCGCTCTGTAGGACGGCTTTCTATGGGCCGGGACGCTCAGTGCAAGAGTAAAGAAGAGCTATTTGAGTAACGTCAAGGGATAGTTCATTGTATTGTTACAGAACATCTCACTGGCAAGTGATATGAACATAGCAGCCAAAAAAGTGGAATATTTAGTTTGATATACATCCCAAAAAATAACCATGTATTGACGATTGTATTTTGATCAATTTATATAAGCCCTAGTTCGAAGTCACGACCAAGCTGGTGGGTATCTTCTTTCGCTTGGGGTGGGCGTTGTTGAATTGTAAAAGAAAATCTTTCATTCTTCCCCCTCCAGTCGCTCTTTGCTTCCTAGCTTCCGAAACTGGGGAGCGCAAACGCTTCTTGGTTCTTGGGTTCAGCTCGCCGAGGGACCGAGAGGAGCTTGTATTTACCCCTACCATAATGCCCCCCATGAGCCTGTTCAAGAAAAGCCCAGGGTATAGGCTCATCTTATCTTGCCTCATGGGGGTCTTGGCTTATTACATCCCATTTTATGAGCCCAAGCTCATGAGATATGAATTTGTATGAGCCTTTTCTCATGTGATAATCTAGGATTTGAGTGAATGACTTTCCTGCCTGTAAGACTCTATCAAGTGGGGTTATCACTGTAAGTCTGAATAATCAGTATCATCTAATGAAGAGATGGTGGAAATAGATTTGTCTAGGCTTGTACACAAAGTAAAGAAAAATCAATGAAATTTTCTCATCAAATCTAGATTCAAGTTAGAAAACACCTGACCAAGTATTGAATAGTTTTTAAGAGTTAGTGATGTGATACAAATCTTTAAAAATCTTGCGACAGGATTCAGCTAGATAGAGAATGGTCATAAGCTAACTTCTCCTATGAGAGCTCCAGTCTATTGGATTCAAGCCCGCAGCTCAAATTCCGCTATAATATGTAGAAAATAAGATTTTACTAGCAAGTCCCTATATATTCATGCCTATATAATTATATTACGTAAGTAAATATGTGTTATCATATTATGCATGCGCGCGCAGTGACCATACCAGTCAATCATTTATTCGTAAAAAGAAATATGGCCAGCCTCAAAGTTAAACTCCTAAGACCTCAAGGGTATATAAGGAAATGGCTAGTTAGAACGAGAGGCCTCGAGGATATCTTCAAATCTCACGTCCTCGAGCGAGCGCCCTTAATTGTGGGCCATACAGGCGTCATGTGTCTTGTGAGGGCTTGTCATCATCGAATATCACTCGGTGCCAAGAGAACACTCTCCGCTCACCTACATGTGTCTCAGGATGACAACGTTCAAGAGAAAAGAACTGGTCGGGGCTAAAGTAAAGTGAAGAACTATGATAAGGAAGCAAAGAGTGATAGGGAAAACAATGACAGTGCGTGTGGATACATATAAGGAAAACAGTAAGCTTCCTTTAATACTTCCTTCACATAACGCCGATGAAAACCATTCCTACCCTGGTCGTTACTAACACCCTGGCCGTTATCATCACCACGTTTTCCTGGCACCCTGACTTTGGACTTTAAAACCGGCTGCCAAATTACGAACCATGCCGCTGTAAGTTTGATTATGAAAGGTCCAAAGACCGCCTTTCACTCCTTCGATTCAGAGGGCAGTGAGAGAATACTGCCCTTGAGGTGCAATTTATGCCGCCTTAAATACCGCTTTAGACTAGTCTGAATAAGCAAAGAAAAAAGAAAGGATCAACATCTGTAGCAACCGCAGTGATTGCCTAGGTCAGGTCAATGATCGCTCAGACAGGAAAAGCAGCCTGTAGTGACACCACTGCTGCGACCAAACTGAGGGTAGACAGAGGGAAACATAGGCTCGTAACATCATCTGGGTGACTATCCGGCACCCGGGAGGATGAGTTGCGCATAGGGCTTAGGTACAAGACTAGGGTCCTACGCAATCCCCTTTGTTATCTTGTCAGTAAATCTAGATGTTCAGAAAAGCAGAACGAGGCTACATTCATTCTAATTACGATCATCATACTCATTGACTGAATGGCTCAAAATATTCACTACTAATATAAAGAATGGGTTTCATAACTTAAGCATCATACAATGCCTTAGTCCAATCCCACTTCTCCCACGCCTCTCTAAACACTTTCACTCTTGCTCCCTCCCCACCCCTCTTCCACCTTCCCTGCCTCTTCACAACTTCCATCCCCACATCCAACATACCTCCCAGGACCTCTCTTGCAAATAGGTCGCCCTTCGGCCACCGGTTTTCATCCTCAATGATGTGGCCAAGCCCCCCATCAATCTCTAGCCACACATGGAAGTACGGCATCTGCTTGACAAAGCTGCGACGGAATGCCTGCTTACCAAGCCCTTCTTTCCGGGCTCGCGAGAGCGTGTCAATGAGCTTTTTGTGCTGCGACCATTCCTCATCTGCGGACATGATGGCTTCCTTGAAGTACGCAGCAGCGGTCTCGCCGAGCTCGACTGGCAGCGGGACGGCGGTGATGGCAGCATGGCGCTTGCGTTGTGGGGAGGCAGCGTTCTCGTAGAAGATTACGGAGCGGTTTTGAGAGGTATACATGCGGGTTAAGCTCTTCATGAAGTTCTGCAAGATTTCACTAGGTTAGCTGCGGTACTTCTCCATGAAAGTGAATAGATAACTGAAAAATAGTGCCATACCCGAACCTCTTCCCACTCGTCGTCATCACACTCCATCATGTTGACCCTATGCTGGATCGGAACAATGACGGCGCCTCCAGCGCTCAATTCTGGCTCCGTCGGTAGGGTCAAGAATACCCTGGTGCCCGTCGCTACGACCGGCGCGACTGGTGGCTTGTCGTCCTGCTCGCACAGCGGACATGTATTGAGGACCTGCTGCATGCGCTTGAACTCGTTGATAGCCATATTTTTCAAGTCGAACTCGCTGCGCTGAACGTGTTTAGCCAACTTGGTCGCATTCTCGTCAAGATAGTCGAGATTGTCCTGTTTCTGTTAGTAGGGGTCCTAAGGAAAGGCTCCTCGAAAAGTAGATGGGAACTTACATCGAACTTTGCATCCCTGGAGATGCGCTCAGCGAGGAGCATGCCCTCACCGCCGGCGACGGCTCCGCGTGTCCGCTTTTCCTCACGCACCATATCGTCAAGTGTCATCTCATCGTTCGCCTCAACTTTACCCTTTTTACCTGCGACAACTTCACGCCCCATGCGCCCTTCCAGGCCAGCAATGTGGCGGGAGTCCATAGCCGTGATCACTACCTGCTGCGACGGGTTGGCGCTCGGATTTTTCCTTGCCTCTGCGGCCGCTGCAACAGCATCGTTGTACTCCCGTTCCATATCAGCAGCCTTTGGATCGCCCTTAATTTGCGCCTTCAAGTATGCCGCCTTCATCCGATTGAGCGCTGTCTGATCCAAGATCTTGACCGGGGGTGCTATCGTCTCCAAAACTTGAAGCTTGGGAAGTCCATAGTCTGCCTGATACCGCTCCTCCTTTGCCCTTCGCTTCATGTCATCATCCGCCGTCTTCTTGAGCCGTTCCGCGTATAACTCCCCCGTTGGCCTTGTTTTCGCGTCCCTCCGGTCTGTCCCGTACATGTCCCTCCTCCCCAGCTCCATCTCTTCCTCTCTTGCCTCATCAAACGTTTTCAAATCGCCATATCTCTCTATCGCAATTTCGTCGAGGGATTTACCACCCTCGGCCGCAGCCTCGTAGACGCGTTTGAGCCTTGTCATGCGCCATTTTGAACCGGAGTCGCCGAAGGTGTAGGGTGGCTCGTCGTTGGTGTCAGCAGCGTATTCGTCGACGGATTTTCCCGCAATAAGCTGCTCGTTAAGCTCGTTCTTGTGGATAATGGGACGATAGTCGGGCTTTGTGAGGGTCTTTGGCGGCGTGGCTTTACGCACACCTCTTTGCGTGTAATCAATGAAGTCGGCATCGGGCTCGGTCATCCAGGTGTCCCGCTTTAGAGTAGGTTCGGAGTTTGTAACTGGAGTCGGGCCGACGGTTTCCGTAGAGGCTGCAGGCGCTTCTACCCATTCGCCGGTGTCTTCATCGCCACTTTTGTCTGCAGACGTGGGGGCGGCTTTCCCATCTTCGCCGTCTTCTTTCCGTGACTTCCGGCGCCGTCGTCGATCATCATCGTGGGAGCTATCGTGACGGGAGCGCTTCTTACGATGGTGGCGGTCGGAGTCTCGGTCTCGGTCTCGGTCTCGGTCTCGGTCTCGGTCTCGGTCTCGGTCTCGGTCGCCTCTGCTTTCGCCCTTGTCTTTGCCCGAGGACCTGTGGTGTCGGTCCCTGTCCCTGTCCCTGCCCTCGTGTTGTTGATGGTGGCTGCTGCGGTGGTGTCGGTGGGATCTCTCTCTGTCTCGTGACCTATCCCTATCTCTCCGACTCTCCTTCTCTCGTTCCACTGGCGCCGGCGACTTTTCCCTGCTCTCTGATGCCATTAATTGTGCTTTTCTGTCGTTGTTGATGTTGTTCGTGTTGAGATAGGGGACATTGACGTTGGTGTTTAGGGATGACGTGCATACAAGGGTTGCATGCTGGTAAGGGATAGGGCAGAAAGCCAGGACAGCTGCAGGACTACATTCCAATCGCCTTCCCTAGATCGATTGTTACCAACTTCAATTAGGTCCAGGTATTTGACAGCAATGCCTACTATCTTTGTTTAGGCGAGCATTCCTCATGTTCATGTAAACGCCTAATGATGTGAAACTGTTCCACGGATACGGTATTTAAATGGCCATAGAGAGCTTGTTACTCATCAGTTGAGTGGGCTTACTTACAATAAATACCGCAACCAGATATACCTGTCTAACCTAGGCAGTGTCATTACAAATGAGTAGGTAATCCTAACCTGTGCTTAGAGTCACCAACGTGATTTTATGAATTCAATACGAGGCCAGCTGCCATACAGTTATTTGTCATATTAAGGAGAGACAGGCCATCACTTCTCAGATCTATCGCTACTATGCAGTCTGTTTCGATATTGCAGCGGAAGTTATCGGATACAGCTTTGGATATATGTATCTCCGATACGTCGATACGGCACTCGATTGGTGGCAATGACTTTTCTACAAAAATTAACTTCTGCCGAGGCTAGATGATTACTATCAAAAGCTTACTTGTGCCTAGGCCTCTACTTAGTGCAATACACGATTTTAATTGCAGAAACAGGAAGGATTCACAAAAGGATTTAATTGCACAAACAGGAAGGATCCACAAAAGCCAATGATTGAGAATTCGAGGCGTGTTTCTAGTCAAGTACAGTCTATTATATTACATACACCCTCCTCATCCTAGCTTGAAATATCGTTTCTCATGAAGTAATTAAGCCACTAACTAAAATACATAGACAAAAGAAACCTATTTTTCTCCATCGCCTGAAGTATGATGCCCCCTCATATGTAATATAACTGGAATTTCCAATCATTGTCTACTAATTATATTTCATCAAAGTGAAACAAAATTAAGCTTGCATATATGCACTAAAAATACTCCTCAACCATTGGGCGAAAACACATGGCAGTAACTCAAGCCCGTAAAGCAAAATAAAAAACAAGAATAAAAAAAAAAAACATGGAAAAGGATCATTACCTTACGCACTCAAATTACGACTCATGATCCTCTTTCTCGCTGGCGGCCTCTTGACTAGTACCGACTGAAGTTCCTTCTGTAGTGCTAGTCCTGCCTCAACCCTCTTCTTCTGCTCCAGTGCCCTCGTTCTCTCTTCGGCCACTTTCAGGATCCGCTCCTCCCTCGTCATCATGCTCCTTGGCCGCGGCGCCGATACGGCTTCGTAGACTTCCTCAACATCGTGCTCTTCCTCTGTTGACGCCGATGGGGGTGTATACAGGCCCAGTCCCAGGGCATCGGTGTCCTTACTGAAGGTCATTGAGTTCCTTGGTGTCTCACCAACCAGCGTAGCACCACTGAGGGACTCTGGGGACTTCGTCTGCGGTGAGTTGCGGTCGAGGTTCATGGCGAGGAAGGAACGGCCGTCCTCCCATTCGCTTACCAGTGCATGTAAATCTGAGCCAATCGAGTCGTAGTGTGCGATGAGCTCTGGGGCAAAGTCGCTGAAGTCTTGCGAGTCGCGGGAGTTGCGATCGGATTCTTCTCGCAAGACGTGCATTTTGGCCTGTAGGCCGCGGAGGGCCTGAGAGAGGGAATTAAGCTTACGGAGTTGGCCACGGTAGCGCTCGTTTTCGACGGTGTTGGTAGTTAGTTTGGGGGTCGGAGGGATTATGAATTCTGCGTATTTTGGAAAGGGTGTCAGCTGGCTTGCGCGTAATTTTTTATGTGTACTTTGTAGGCAGGTGTGGATGTATATGTAGGTTGCTTGTAAGTCAAGTCGGAATCGAAATTGTTATACGGACCTTGTTCTTCGCTAAGTATTCGCTTCAACTCGGCCCCAAGTTCACCCATTAGTTTTCCCAGAGCTTGCAATTGCTCAACAACCACACGCCATTTATTGTAATCCGGGTGAGCACCGTCAGCATCAACTGCTAAAAAACAACACAGCAGTATCCGGCGGATAGTATGAAGCCGGTGTAGTAAGCTCTTCAAAGCCTTCAAGCTCTCCATGTCCTCAAAATCGTCTTTGTTGATGCCTACATCCATGTTCCCCATGTCCTCTCTTTGGATATCGTATATATCATAATATTTCTCCAGGTCTACTTCCTGAGTAAGATTGCGGAGAGATTTACACGCCCCAATGTGGGGAGGGATCCCCAATGTGAGTGCGGACAGAATTGAGCGCCGAAGCCGGGCACATCGTCGTGTCTGACTATCTCTCTCCAATCTAGTGATGGGCGGCAGAGGCGTGCTACTATTGAAATCGTCAGTAAACATTCATATACCCATAAAAACCGATCCCGAGTTATCGAATTCTCCCCAAGATCGTTTTATAAAGACCCAACGAAGGACTCACAGCCTATATCCCCTCGAGACCAACTCGACCTCCTGGATCAGTGTGACGGCGTTTGAGGCTAGCACATCGAACGACTGACTATTCTGCACAAACACTGTCGCAAACTCGATTGCCTTTGACCTTAGTGAACGCAACCACGTCCGCCTCGCATGGGCAAACAGGAATATGGCCACCATCACGGAGAGCAACAGCGCTGCGATTGCCCGCCCTTTTCCTATCCCGCTACTTCCATTACCACCCCTCAAAACCCATGCCAGTAGTAATGAAATTGCGAGAACGAACCCTCCACTACCAGCCCAGTATCGACTCTTTGCGTACTGGGAAGCAAACATATGGGAGGAGACATCTTCGTCGAGAGAGGGTGCGACTTCCCCAGATTTGCGGTCGTAGTGGGAGACGTTGACATGCTCGTTCAGGAGTTGCGAGGCCACAATCACATAGCGAAATCGTTCCAGGAATCGAGCATTCTCGGATCTACTCAATCGGGAATCTACAGCTTTCTAAAAAAAAAAACCCCGAATGACCACAATCAGTCTGAGAGCTTTGTTTGAAAGCAAGGTATGTAAGGTAAGGAGTCTTACAGAGAAGAGCTCATAGAACTTTGCCTTCCGCGCCCATCCGGGCTCTCCCATGCCCAACTTCAATCCTCTAGTTGTGATTCGTGCCGACAACGGCGGTGCGAAGTGGTGATGTTCATTATAATCATCCGCTGGATCCGATAGTTGAGGCTCGATTTCCCAATCGGCCGCATTTTCTCCATTTCCTGCAATATCGAACGCGCGCATACGCGACAAAACCCCATAAGCATGTGTTCCCCTTCCTTACTTCTCTCTGCTGCGGGCGACGGTTAACAGACTAGGGACCAGGACAAGTACACACCTTCGAGATACTCCGCCAATGGCGAGTTTGCATATACTATGGACTCCATGAAGAAGAGTGTAAAGGGAGGGGATGGTAGCTAATTTACAGTTTCTTCTTCTTCTACACAGTGCTTACACATGTAGGGAAGCTCTCTCTCCCGCCCGGAGCTGTCGGGGATTCCGGGGGCAGTGTGGGTTTTGCACGGACCAGTTCGCTGCTGCACACACAGGCTGGGCTAGCTACTCTACTGAAATGGTAAATGAAGACGGACCCAGTGGAGTCGGGATCTGTTCGAGAAGGGCGATGGAAGATGGCAGGAACAAACAGGGCCCACGTGTTCACATCTTTCAGTAGCCACAAAGAAAACCTGATCTCTTGCCAAACAAACCTCTCGCAGCACACCTCCTCCTTTTTTTAATTATCAAAATCACGGGTTCCGTTCATGTGGGAGAGTCCACATTAACCCACCGTACTAATTACCCTGACGACTACCTACATTACCTTACCTTCCCCTGTCAGAAACAGCTTCAAGAAGGGAAGGTGAGCTCCAAGGATCTTTGGTTACTCAAATCTCCCATGTCCAACACTACTTGAACCTACCAGCTTCAACTCTTCTTTTTCAGCCCTCGAACTGAGCTGGGAATTTTATCGTGGCTACCTAGATTTTATATAGCTAAAGGATCGCTCCGGAATTTGGCGAGATCTTAAGCAACTCGGACATAAAATCTGCCCGCCCCTGCCGAGAAATCGTGCAACCAACGGCCTAAGCCTCGCTCGTAGGCTCGTTCCTAATGCCCTGCATGCTGACCTCGTGGCGAATAACAATGCAATTCTTCAACCTCCAGGATGACAAAATGCTAGTGGACGCTCGCTGCCCGTCTTACATACTCCTCATGACCTAAACGTCCCTATGTCATAATCCACTCACTCATATCCCAGGGTGTTCTCGGGGGTTCTCCGCATTGCCTTTGCTTATGATTTAATGACTGATTTGTAAATGGAGTCCAAGTATCTACATAGCAAGGCTACGATTCTGGACAGATATGTGGTCCTTGGTTTTTATTCTCTTGGCCGGGTTATACCTCTTGTATATCTACTATTGCAGTGCTCTTTGTATAACCTATCGGGTTTTTGTCAACTCGAATTAATACCCATGCTGCTATTTGTTTTCCTGATACACCTAGATAGTTCATGTTTTTTAGTTTCCACTCGTAGCCATAGCTAACTATCGTATATAGTAGTATCTACATGTACTCAGTTGCATATTCTGCTTTACCTGAGTCAGGCCGGAGAAAGCTAGGCAAGGCAGCCTTCTTTAATTCTAGTTCATCTTGACCGCAAGGTTTATTATCCAACGGGTATCATTGAACCCAAAACCTTTGCGGCTCGAATGCCACCGGCATCTTATTCCACAGCCCATCGGTTCTTGTGAAACCTTAAAGCCTGGGTCCGTACGTCTGTCTGCTGTTCCTTGGTCCTGGGAATTCAGTTGCTCTAAGATCGAGGTACAGTTGCATATTTTTCGCTTATGCTACTGTCTCACCGAGCACTCGGGTCCTCACGGCATAGATATGCCGATGAAATACTAGGTATTTACTATCTGCAACCTATCAACAATTGATATACCAGTAGGGCTGTAGCCTGCTACACCCGAAACAGCTCTTGTTCCGGGAAGACAAAACCTTACATAGCAGTACCGGGGACCTGGGAAACTGCTGCACGCTCAAAAGGCACCATCCCGGGGAGAGAGTGACTCCTTCTCCTCAGATGTTGATCAAAATAGATTTTTATTATTACACTACAGCCAATTGTTCAATGAGGCCTGGGTGGCGTTCGAAACAAGAGATGAGAATATCATCTTTACTTTTAGGGCAAAAAGACTCGGAACACGAGAAAGATCCACTCATCCCAAGAGTGTCTTTCAGCTCTGAAATGCACCTCATCGTCATTCGTTGACAATTCGGTCACTTTGTCTGTTGTTTTGGAATCTGTTTTTTTTTTTTTTGTTTTCTTGGGGCATGAAATGATGCATTAATGCTATGTATATGCAGATCTGAATATCAGCAATATATGCAATGGGATCTGTATATAATAAGCCTTCATTTTCACTTTTTCAGAATCCCCAGAGCAAACAGCAGAGAGCATCACAGCATTCAATACTATACTCAATCAACCCTTCAAAACTTCGAGCCTACTTTATATATCATACATATCTTTCTCCCAGATAACACATCTCAACTCTCTAAAATCTCTATAAACTTCAATCCCCCCACCCTCTTCAATTTAAAAAACCTCACAGACAATCCCACAAATCTATTACAATGGAAAAACACGAGCAGCTCATCACCAGTGCCAAAGCCGGCCTCACCACTGTCCGCAACACTCTCTCTCACAGCCCCTCGCAGTGGAAAAAACACACAGACACAGTTCGCACATGCGTAAACAACATTGAAACCAGCAATATCATGCTAGGTTCCAACCGCCTTGAAGAGAGACTGTGGTTCATCACTGAGATTCAAGAATTTGCATACTTTGATGCAGACAGTGGTTCAATCGCTGATCTTGCGGCATGGTGCGAACGAGAATGGAACAGAGTTCTTAGCACTGATAGTACCAACATTGATGCCTTGAGAGGTATGATTGTCTTTGTTTTATATCACCAAATATTATTACAAAATGCTTATTTTTCCGTAAAGGCCTTGGGCAAGCATGGCTTTCAAAAGCGCAATATTGGCTTGCCAAGATCCATCAAGAAGAAGGATCGGCTTCTGGCACTGAAGAAGATGATAGGACCGAGGAGAAAAGAAGGCATACCGCTAACTATGTCGAGGCCCGTGCGGTTCTCATACCTGCGGTTGAATTTTTTGGAAGAGCTGTTCAGAATGCGCACATTCGCCAATGTCTCACTGGAGAGCTTCTAGCACTTGTAGGTTACCCTTCGTATCTACTAGATGTAGCATTAGGGACTTTGCTGACCACAGGCATAGCGTGCGGAGGCCTGTATGTCTCTCGGAAACGTCTCCACTCTAAAGAATGCACAGCAGCAATTCAAAGACGCAGTTACTGCATTGAAATCGGCGGAGATAATTCCTGGCTATACCTTACCGTCTCATTTGTCTCAGTGAGTAATATCATAGACCCCTTTATTTCCTTTTGTAGAAACCAATACTTATTTTGCGGGAAAAGGTATCTTAGAGAAAATGAGTATATTCTCCGAATGTAAATGGATATATGCCCTTCTATCTTATTATCTGCGAGGTTTGGGGAAAGAATCGAAACGGTTTTAGCATCTTAGCGTTTTAGTTGGCAGTTTTTTTGTAGACGGTGGAAGTTGGTATATCTGCTTTTTGTATCTTTGATTATGAATTTGTTGTCTTCTGTGTTGTTACTTACTCTCTGCTATTATTACACACTTATAACTATAAAATCCCGTTTTTTATGCCTGCATATGTACATGCATGCATACCTCCCATGAGGCGAAGTGGGAATAATCGACTGCCTCCCACAATTATGAAACACGGGGTTGAAGTTTCCCACGTGACATCGTAAGCAAGTGATAATATTGTAGGTACTTCTAGCCTTGTGGGTAGCATAGTACATACATGTATGTACCTACTTCTAGATTTTCAAGTCTTGGTACCGGTATTTTCTGTTTAGTGATTGACGGGGTTTTGATGCAGGTTCGGGCTTAGTGCTTATGCGCGCCTGCATATATGATATTCCAAATCAAAATTTCGCTTTTAACTTGAAAGAGGTGAAATAATAGATAAATTATGATGTTTAGTAAAAACCAAATTGAACTGATGACGGAGACTTATATGTACTAAGTTTGTAATAGTAGAAATATTATTGATATAACTACGCATGAGTGGAGTAGCATCAATAGTACCAATCCGCGGGTCTGTCTGTACCCCAGTCCTCATGAAACCCCAGAGCTTCAGATGTCAACTGACGTTTGTGACTGCACAGCCTGTAAAATAGCGTGCTCTTATACAAACCGCACTTACTTTTCCGATTACACACAGTCTGGGCGGTTATTGCACCATGAACTGTCGTCCAGAACCTACAGGGTTAGGTCTTTCTAAGCTTTCAAGGCGGTGCAGATCTCGCTTGACTAACGTTGTGGCGGTACACTGCACAAGTGAAATAAGGTTTTGTCCCCCTGGCGATCTCTGGAGATTTCCGCGCCGCTGCATCGTGTTTTCCTGGTTCCTGTCTCAGAGCACAGCCGCGTCGCATATGTCTGGCTCTTCGTATCCTTCGGTACCTTCGGGTCATACAATACAAGGCTGCATACTGTTCTGAGGGTCACCGGTTATGCAGTTTCGTTTCGTTTTGCACCCTCAAACTTGATTGTTTGGTTCGCCTCCAGACCAAGCGTCTGTATGGCTCGGTAAGCAAGGATGCGTGCGATCTTACGATCTATAAATACAATCCTTTAGATCTCCTGTTTACCTGATGTCTAGACAGGAACATAATTGCATAGAGGCAAGGCTTTTCAACTCCCAGACCTAAGCCTAGTGTCCACTTATCAACCAGAATATGTATGTATATGTAGTTTGGCCCCTGCGCACGTGCCGTAGGTAGGTACATCGAATATACGGGCTGAGCTACTAAATTGGTGAGGGTGAGTACGTACGTACTTCAGGTTGCTAGTAACGTGACCAGAGGTGTTACTATGTCGGTAGATAATTTTGCACTTTCTAGTGGGGTCCGTAATAATCCGTGTAAGAAAAGTATGGTTTCCTTCTAGATTTCTGCCTGTTCAGGTTTGAGACATAAACGTCAAAAGATTTAAGCATTCCTCGTGGGTGTAAGGCTGAAGCTACCCAACCCCTTTCTGAGGAAAAGGCAGCCTTGCACAAACTCCGGTAGAGATAACTTCTCCAGCCAAGACCACAAAGTCCGGGACCCTAATATTTGATTTCAGCCCCAAAGGTCGCATCCGATTAGCGGCGTGCGGGGTCGCCCCGGATATATTACTAACCACGAGTGTATGGTTCGAGTGATATATTGTGAGGATCTGGAGACTTTTGTGTAACTGACTCCTTTGTCAAATATGTTTTCTATATTTGGATTTCATGTAGCAGATATACTTGAAACCTCATTAAATATATAATCCGATCGAGCTATGACACGAGACCTCTACAGTCTAGCTCTCTCTGTTCGCTAGTTCTTTTAGAGCATTTCCAAGGTACGTGGACCGGAACATTGTTCCGCCCTTCCTTCATTCCTCGGATATCGCCGACATGCTGCGGGCACGGTACATACAGTGGAGCATTAGCATGGGTAGCTCTTTGACATCTTCTAGATCTTCAGCTCTCAGGTAAACGTTGAATTATCGGGTCGGCCCGCATGACAAAGGATTCGGCCGGGGGAAGGGATGCGGAACCCCACTCAGCCCCGTTACCATAAATAATCCTAGTAATCAGACTAATAAGATGCCGAAAAGATATAATCATTGGTTGAAGTGATGCCAATTTATGTATGCACTCATACCCAAACTTGAAAGTTGACTCATTTGGTAGCCGGGACGACGTTTCTCCGGTCCCGATTGTTAGGAGTTTCGAGTGGGAAGATAGGAGTGTGGTGATTTTTGTGGATGGAGTTCGGAAATTCCCATATTGCCGGTAGGTAGAGTACCCATAGAAAAGATGGGGTAATGAAGTCTTATGTAATCCCTGTCAACCTGTCAATCGCTGGTTAAATCTTAAATTCACCACACAACCCCATTGGCCGATGCAGTGGGGAGTGTTGTTGCTCGAATCAGTCTTCAGGAGATACGGACTTAGCTTTAAAATTCGGGCATGCATGGTAATAACTTACTCATGATAGTGTGCTTTCTGAGATTTGTATAGATTGATTAACGAAAATACCGAGGATAAAGGAGTCACAGCAGATTCTATTGAAATCTTACCATGAGGCATATTCAGAATGCCATCATCCTAAAAAATCAATTGCCACCAAAATCACGGTAAATCCCGTCCAGAATATACAATCCTGCTTATCCTAGGAACATTTTGTAGTTAAGAGACTCTCAGTATTGTAATAGTGATTACGAGCGAGTGCGCAGTTAAGCACATCAACAGTCTCCACCCTACTGATAGTGATATTGATAAAGAAGTATTGAATTTTGATAGGATGATGACTTGTAAGAGGCAAGGATTGGATTGGATGTTGAGGAAAGTTGGCAGCTAGCAGCAATTCTGTTCTTAGTTACATACACGCTAGGATCCTGGCTAAACCCCTTTACTACACGAACTAGCTACATGTAGCCCAATCCCAGAAGGTCCATACTGTGGCGATTGCACGCAAACCATTCATCTACTTCACTGGAATCTGGACTATGACAGGCTATCACAGGCAACAACGATCACTCTGGTTTGTCGTTCTCATCGACAGCGGCATTGAACACCGAAGCAGCACCTTCCACATGACTGAAGTGCCCCTTTATAACTTCAGTGATAGTCGAATTCTGATCTCGGCAGTTACCAAGCTAGCCCCTGATCTTGAGGCCGGACAAGGCGTGTCAATAGTCAATATAGATAAGTGCTTTCTACAAAGTCGGCGATATCATTCCTCGAATCTACTTTAAAGCACACCAAAGTCAACAACTACATGTGGCTCTAGTATTATTATGTCGATGGTTAGATAAGATTCAATAACACATGAATGTGGTTCAATATTCGGCCTCAGGCCAGAATTCGATCCCGATAGATGGCAATTTGATAAAGGGAAAGATTATACCGACAATTGAAACCTGCACTGTTCATGAAGCACGTTACTAATTAAAGCTCACAGATTAGACTTAACATAGCCATATTGTATATCCTTGCGGATAGGACACTGATAGGATACTATTTTTCATTCCACGTACATTCTCAGTCTAAGAGTCATAGCCTATCACCAAGTCAACTTGATTTTGAAGGGACGTGGTTCGAGGAGTCTAAATCGTTCTAATTAAGGTATCAGTCATAGCAAGGACAACTGGTTAAAGACATAATTCGGCTCTGAAATATCAAGTTACATGGGGCTGGGCTTGAGCAAAAGGTGTTGGGCTTAACAATTCAAGGGATATATATATATATCTAAATTTAAATTCCGAGTTAACTTAAGGCAAGGGGACTACGATGTGCCGGGACGTATTGGCCTCGTTAGGTCTTTGCCGTAGTCAGGGAGTGCGTTGTGGGTCGGTTTGTACCACAAATAACTACGTCTCCAAAGACCATTGAGTACAGGTCCATAAATTTGTCAGGATATTATATATATATTGTTCTACCTCACAAATAAGATTTTATGAAAAAAAAATACAGGAAAAAATGAAATGAAATAAAGCAAATTCGCCAATCATATGGACATTCCGGAAATGTAAGTACGTCCATAAGTCTATTTGGCGGCTAAATTACAAAGATCTTAATAGTTTTGTGATGCCTCGTCTTGACTTACGTTGTTCTCTTCTATCATTACTGGGAGTCTGATATTGTCTCGAACCGGATCATGGCTGATCATGGCTAATCATGAATAACAGGTAGTAATTTCGAATCAACAACTTCTCCGCTATTATCATACAAGTATAGGTAATTGTTGTTCCTGTTATTATAGTTTTGTATGACCCATGATTATAACGTAAAGAGGGGTGTAAGGTTTCCTCCTCTTCATTAACATGAAGGCCCGGCCGGCGAAAATCTAGGGAATAAGGTATAGACTATGGACCAGTGATGGTTTCGGGCGTAGGCGGTGTGTACTTTGTCAGCGTGTCTTCGAATCTTTTGTAGGTTAGGAAACGCCTGTGCCGTCGTACTGGAAGGTTTGAGATCGGATGGAACGTTTGATTCCCACTTAAGGAGTAGTGTGGCTGGTAAGAAGAGGTGGATTGTGATAGTATCCTATTTTTTATGGATAAGTTATTGGTATTCAAAGGTCGTAGATCACAGAAGCTGGATGGTGAACGGTGGGGCACCATGGGGTGGGAATCAATTGCAGCCCTCCGGGATATGCGAGATTTCGGTATATTTGATTAATAATTCATTTATTGTATCTAGCCCGGAGACTAGGACAGGAGATTTCAGCATCATAAATAAGCAAGAAAGTTAAAATAAAAGGAAGGGAAATTAAGGATTTGGTGTCTTTAGCGTTGATTGTGTACTTTAGTAGTACTTAAGTGTTGATGACTTGACTTCATGTAGTTTAATAGGAAGACTGATCATGACTACTAAACGGATCATATGAAGATTTAGAAAGTTGTACAAATTGAGCGCGTCTAGTCTTATAGCAGGCTCCACACTAAATTAAAAATCACCAGCTCTATTATAATATTGCCGTATGCTAGAATCGATATCTTGAACGATACATACTGTTAAGCATTAACACAAACCCAATTGCAACAACTAAAATTAAAGTACATGATAGATACAGCTACAGCTGTACAGATTATGTATGAACAAATAGGCGCATGATTACAATTTATTGGTCCTGAAACGGGAAAACTTAAAAAAATAGTACACCGAAGATAGATCTTGAAATGGTTGTAAAGAAAAGTAAGGATTTCCAACCTCAGTCATCTGTATCTAATAACAAAAGAGAATTATATATCACTCGGGTAATTAGGGATGCATGTAAGTACATGTGAGCGTAGATTCTTAAGAGATTTCAGGTCACAGGATATACCTTATGGGTTACACAAAGAATGAGTATTCACGTAGCGTGGCTGGTGGCGCCTACGTTCTGTGTCTACACTTCTGGACAGCCTGTCCTCAATAGGGTGTAAAGATAGCTTGTGCCACGTACATATATGATCCATCATAGTACCAACCAGCTTCAATTGAAGATATCTGTCGAGTTCAATTTGCACTCTCTACTTACCGACCTATAGGTTCGATCTCAGGATCATGCAGTAAAGACAGCTATAAAGAGAAAAGGCCACTAGTAGTATGGGAAGAAAGGTGCAATATCAAACTGTTACTACATCTAGAGTCAGCCATATTAGCGGCAATCCTATGAGTCAGTCGGATATATGAGTCGAGCTTAATGACTGATAGAGACACCTAGAGGATCTAACACGTTCATAGTCGCGCCGTCACTCTAATATCGACAATATGCAGCCTTAATGAACAAATATTAAAGCATACTGTGTCCCTTCACGTGCGCTTGACACTCTCATATCAGTCATTGGTATGCGTCCGAGTGATATCATATGAAGCTAATTGGGTAGTACACCCTGCCACAACCTTTACTTTCCCCACACCCTCCTCGACGACAAGGAATATATGTACTCCAGTAAGGTATAATCGCTAGTATAGATGGTATTGTCATTCCTCTTCCTAAATTTAAAGATTATCAATCGGTGAAGCCGAAACTAGAGCTCAGCTTAGCAACAAAAGCTAGCGCTGGTCGAGACCATATCTAGTACGTACGTACTCATGTAGCTATTTTTTATGCTTTAAAGCAGGCGACCTTATGAGATACTGTGTCTTGATTCTATGGCTTGCATGTGAAACTCGCCAGCGGGTGTTACAATGTCTCATATGATCATGCCCACGCGCGCATTGGTAGCATTTGAGTAGCAAAGAGATATGGAGCTTTTCATCCACACACTACACGTAATCCCACTGGTCTCATGTATGACCCGTGGGACAAAATATGTCCAACTTAGATATAGTAACTTACCTGAACCAAATCTGCAATTAAGACATTCAAGCTTACTTTTTCTTATAATACCCATACAGTCATCATGGAGGAAAGTAAGAACCGTCTCAAAGACCAATACCGACGGTGCCATGCTACGATAACATAAATCTTAGGCTGAGAAAGAGAACCTGCCTTTGAATCTTACGTAGGCCCCGTGTCTTGGATTAACTCTAGGTATATGCTTCGTAAGGTACTCTAGATGACCGTACGCGTTTGCTGACGTTTTCTTGCTCGTTTCATCATTGCATCTTTTTAGAATCGTGCACCGAACATTGCTATAGACGGGGTTTGATACCCAGCCTGATAGTGCCCTCCTCTTTACACCTTTCTTGGTTCCTTCCTTAGAGAACGAGGGAGGGAGGACCTTTGTAGCTGTAGCACAAAATATTTGACAGACCGGAATATATGGGCATGCACATGGTTTACACGAATAAGTCGTGAAGAACGATTTAGGGAGGGCTTATAGATTATAATAATAGCCTCCTAATTTATTTCACTTCAAAAAAGAAAAAAGAAAAAAAAAGAACAAAGGGTACTGCAAAAGGTACTGCAGCGACTTATTGATTAATGTGCGCTACTACCCCCACCCCTAGTTTGAACCCAGGACCTTATATTGATTCTTGGGTAAACACTCGGTGTCTAACCTGACGAGCAGTCTAACCACTAGACCACCCGCCCATGATGCTGCGCTGGAGTGATACTTGAGCTTGGCAGTGTGTCAAGATGAAGCAGAACCCCTAACCCTTCGATTTCAATGCTCAGCCATCCTTAATATTCGATAGCTCGATCACATTGTGTTGTTGTAGAGTACGTCTACCAAAACTGTGTTATTTTAGACTTTTCCCGCCAAAATAATTGATTAATAAACTAATAAATAAGCCATATTCCCAGTTCAAATTTATTTGAACTGTAGAGGCAGGGGACTTCAAAAAAAGGTCTTTTTGTATGTTGAGGTCTTACTCCGGCTCCGGCAAAACCTCAGCATGAAATATTAATATTGATATATTTGGGAAGAAAGTGTGGTGGAGGAAAGAAGAGCTAAGGTTTATAGTAAGGGTTGAGAAGTACCAAGGATAGGAGTTTGGACGCTCTTCGCGGAGGATTGAACACTTGGTCGGCGAAAATTCGTTAAGACCTTATAATGATTAGGGTTCCTTGGCGCAGGATTGGGGTCTGTAGTTTTTCAACTGAAGTATGCGCGTATATATAGATTAAGTAACGTACTCAGAGCTTTTCATTTAGTAAGGTGTAAGAGCAAGGCGTCCTTTATATTGTGCTTCTACTACAGCACATTAATCTCGTGCTCAGGAGCATGTGGTTGGAATTTTCAGTATTTACCACCAGGAGAACTAGAAAATACGGTTACTCAAATGTTGAAGGCAAGGATTACTTGTATGGAATGGAGGTGTTCTCTCATACAAATCACCCCTATATACCTGCATCACTTATATTTTCTAGTTCCTTTCGTGGTAAACGAGCAATAACGTAGTATACTATCGTTCACGGGGTAATAACGGATACTGGGTGTTGATAGATTCAACCGAAAAGAGAAAGGCAGCGCAGCCAACTCTTTCTCATTAGACAATATCCCCTTATCAGTCAACACCCAGTATCCGTTATTACCCCGTGAACGACAGTAGCAACGATAATGCCGAATGGCTGTGGGAAAAAGACCACTACTACATGTACATACATGTTAGATATATCTATAACAGGGTTAACGTTTGTTTAATCTAAACGTAGTACCTGCATGTACTCACTGCTATCCATGTATATCTCCTGGATCCCACCTCTAGCTCCGTGCGCAAAAATGCAGCAAAAAAACACCACAAACTCAACATTCCCGTCTCGTACGTTTTACCATCCGATAAAGGTACCCTATTGTATATATATCAGCACCCACCAGCTCCCAAATAGCCGTCAAGCGGCATTGCACTCCCTCTCCATTCAAATTAGCCTAACCTCCCTACCTCCCATTAGCGCCGAGTGATAATCCATGCACCACCACACACCATGCCCAGGCGCCAAGCAATCCCAACCGGATGAAGTCGCGAGGGCCACTAACCCGAGAAGCGCCGACGTAAAATGCTTATTATTATCTTCGTGTGATAGCTCACTGACTACACTACGTAGGTGTGATGTACCATTGCACCATTCGGTGTTTCGGTAACGTTTCGGCTGCGGGGGCTCGGCAGGGTGGGTGGTGGGGTGCAGCTAGGCAGGCGTGTGCATGGGCCCTCTGGGGTAAATAAGTGGTCATGGACAAACGGATGCTTCTGATCAGCGGGTTTCACATGGCCGCTGCAGCACTAGAGGAGGCCGGTGGGCACGGAGACGGGGGTGGGATAAGGACGGAGATGAGACGGAGACGGAGACGGAGATATGTAGTGTGACCAGAGTAAAGCGCAAGCAGCCGCACACTCAGCCGAGTGACCGCTCATGACACGGTATCCTGTACCATCATGGTAACTTCACATGTTACCCGACAAGTCACATTTCACAGACTCCTCTCCTCTCCTCCGACTCCTCCTCTCCCGTGCATGCACGTACCCCACAACAAAACCAAAGCCAAAATGGCGAACCAAAAAAAACCAAAAAAAAAACCATCATGTAAGACTAGGCCTTTGAAACCTTTAATGCACAGCTAGCGGTCTAGGCTCGCTCTCCAATTCCGATTGTACACACGCACGAGGCGTACATGAATCACGGGGTTTTCCCTGCAAATAGTGCCGATAGATGATATATTATTTTCTCACGAATAAGGCCCGGCCGGTTCTGGGTCTTTTGTGTTCCGGTCACCGCTTTTCGGCCGGAACGTAACTCCATGGACCATATGCTGTCCCCTCCCTAGTTACATGTCTAGCTCGTCTTATGCCATATGCATGGTCTAATATCATTGGGTAGTTGCAGACCCGGAGTCAATGATGAGTTCACCATGTCTAGAAAGGAAGGCAGATGTAACTATATACTCTGGCTCCATACCATCGAGAAGCGCTTCTTCCGGTGCAATTGATGGAATTGGACAACTCTTATCTCGTTCTGCATCTTCATTTGAACAGGTTTTATCCTCATTGGGGCTTTTCGATAAGCTCTCCTGACTACATATTGCTATTGCTAGATCTTACACAGTCGGTTTCTTTCTCGAGCTCTCGGCCGACGTTTTGTTGCAGCTCAGCTAGTTTCGTCGACGATAATGCAGTGGCAGCTTCTTACATAGTAGAGCAGCACATATTACTCTGATCCAGCATGATCCTCGTGACTGAGTACACTACACCATCTCTACGTATGTAGTAAAAAAAAGTGCACATTCCTCAAGCGCACAACCCTATCTACGTGTGTATTTGGGGGGTAAATGGGTAAACATACATGATACTGGAACATTGCGCTCCTCCTCCTCTTCCTCCTTCGCTGCCATTACTGTAAAATCCGAAAATGCAATCCGGTCGTTGGCTGACGTTCATATGTACAAATTACCATGTTCCTGCAAGTACCAAGATGTACTCCAGCGCTATTGGAGAAACATACATGCTCATATCACTGGTCAAGATCGCAGCGATCCCGCCCTGTGGCTGTGCGACGGGGGCATGGAGGGGCAAGCTTTTTTAGCAAAAAGAAAAGAAACGCAGAAAAAGAACAAGTGTGTGTCGTCAAGAACAAAGTAAAACTGTTACTAATTCTTCTACAACGCGGACTATTGGCCGGCGCGTGCGGTGATGCCCGATGAGACCGATGTTCTGCATTCGCAAGATCACCCAATGGTGGTGCTAGGGCAGACTCGGACCTATCGATCCTCTTAGGCGAGAAACCCAGCTTGCCAGCTCACATCAACGCCGAGAGATGTCAAAGCCCGAGCTAGTGGAAGGTTTATTTGGATCTCCATCCATCTACCTTGTAGTACTTGCTTGGAAGGAAGGGGGGGGGGGGGGGGGGGGGGGTTGAGGTGAGAAGGAGGAGGAGGGAGAGAAGGGGAGGTAAGCTAGTAAGTAGTCTGTGCAGCATGTCTGCAGGACCCGAGTGGAGTTTGGCGGGGGGGGATGGGGGCTCTTCTTCCTCAGTTAAGGTACCGGTATTTGGAGCTGACTTTCTAAGCCCGACACTCTGGTCGGAATTATAGATAGCTCCAAACACCCGAACGAACGAAACGAATCGGAGTTTTCCCGAGTAGCACCGTCGATGATGATGGTGATGATGATGGTGATGTAACGCAATCAAATCACGCGGCCGCACCATCGGGGGGGGGGGGGGGGGGCGTTGTGCAGCATCGTCCTAGTTTGGGTTCGTGGTTGTGGGTTGTGGTGGTTGTGGTTGCTAACAGGGTTATTGTAACATATTGGTCATCGTGGGTTCGTCGACGTCGTGGTTGTTGTTTGGCGTCGTCGTCGTCGTCTCGACCTTGCACTCCTAGTTACAGGCATTCTTTCTTGCAAGCCTCTCTCCCCCCTTTTTGCTCGGCAGTTGAGTTCTAGAAGTAGAAGAAGCTACAACAAAAAAAAATTCTCCTGTTGAGACAGTTTAGTTGTAGGGCTGCAAGTGCGGGACGAAAACGTTGTACTAGAAGGCTGGGAACGGAAGAGGGAGGAGAGGGGAGGGGGAGGGGGATGGATGGTTTAGGGGTGGGTAAGAAGCAGTAAAAGAAGGGTCCGAGTGAAGACCGCGCGCACGCCGCCCGCTTCTTCTTCCTGCACCCAACAGTTTTTTTCCCAATAACCGAGGTGCACAGACCACCCCGCAGTGGGCCCATTCCCCAGCAAAAACCGCTGATCTAACCAGTTCGCTACCCGCTTGGAACTTCTCCGCCTCATTCGAGATCGCCGGACATGGTGGGTGTGGATGGGGTGGGTGGTGGTAGAGTACTGCTGGGTGGGTTGAATCCATCTGGACTTGCATATCTAGCAACATGAACCCTCCCTCCCTCCCTGCCCACAAGGGCCACCACCACAATCCACTCCCCCCCCGCTTACCTACGACGACATCTACCTAGCCATAGATACATACATTTCACCTAGATGCTATCTACCAAGAGATATTACCCTATCTAGATTTCCAATTGCTTAAATTCCCCCCCGTCCCGGCTGCGAGATCGTATCTGCCCCCGTTGCCATCTTGCTCTCCCATAAAGCTTGTCCAGTCACTCAATTCCTCTCTCTTCGCATTACTCTCGCACCCACACCACCAAACCCGCCCACTCACTCACTCACTCACGTTCCGTCCTTTGTTCCTGTACGAGTATCCGTATCGCAATCCTTAAAAACCAAGTGACGTCGTAGTCCAACTCTTTTTTTTTTTTTTTATCCCGCCCAAACACCCAAAAACATACAACCACAAATGGCCCTTGGAAAGCTCAGAAAAGCTGCCAGAGTAATTCTCGTTGGCCCGCCCGGGTGCGGAAAGGGTACCCAATCGGGCCGTCTGCTGGACCACTTCAAACTATCGTCAATCTCATCCGGAGACCTACTGCGACAGAATGTCAGGGCGAAAACCCCACTTGGTAATTACTAACTCCCTTTTTTTTCTTTCCTTTTTCCCTATATTTTTCATCCGGGTTTTCCATATACCCAGGAAAGGGGGGGGCAAACAAAAAAACTAACCAAACAATCTACGTTGATAGGTGTCCAAGCCGAAAGCATCATGAAGTCAGGCGGCCTTGTGCACGACGCCATCATGGTCAAGCTGATTGTCGGCGAGCTGTCGAAGCGCGGCTGGGTGGAGACTCGTGGTAACATGGCCTCCGGTCTTTGTCTGACTGGCCCGTTATCGGTCATTAGTAAACCTGGTGCTCCGGCGGCTTCTGATTGTCCTTCAGCGAGCTTTCTGCTGGATGGATTCCCCAGGACGCAGAGCCAGGCAAAGTCGCTGGATGAGGAGGTTCGGATGAACTTGGTTTGTGGCCCGTTTCTCTCCGGTATATGGGGATGAGTCATGCTAACGATGGGGGTTGTTTTAGGTGGTGAATCTGGATGTGCCCCATGATGTGATTTTGGAGAGGATTGCTGGAAGGCTTGTGGTACGTTTTTTTGTCTCTTTTGATCCCGTGATGGGGGATTATTGAGGTGTTTAAGGTTGTGCTGACGGTTTTTTCTCTAGCACGAGCCTTCCGGTAGAGTCTACAACACCACCTGGAATAAGCCCATCAACCCGGGTGTCGACGACATCACTGGCGAGCCCTTGACCCGTCGTTCTGATGACCAGCCTGTATGTTTCTCCTCACGTACCCATTTTATAAATATATTATATACAGTTGCTGACAGCCCCCTTCAGGAGACATTTGCCAAGCGTCTAAAGGCATACGCAGAGGCCACAGAACCCCTTCTCGAGCACTACGAGAAGGCCGGTGTATTGTGGACCGTCCGCGGCAAGACCAGCGACGAGATCACTCCCCAGCTTGATGCTGAGATCCAGAGAAGGTTTGCCTAAGCAAAAAAAAAAAAAAAAAAAAACCTGATCTGATCTGATTCGCCTGCGTCCATCTCCTACTTTGTGGATTGTTGGGCTTGTATTTTTCATCTTCGTTTCTTGTCTTTTTATAACCCTTTTTTGTCATACTGGTTTTTTTTTTGCACTGTTTTGTTCGACAGGCTCTCGTTTAATGGAACTTTATGGGACTCATGGCGTTTTTTTTTACTTTGTTTTTTGTTTCTTTCTGGACTACCACTCTTTTTTCTTTTCTTCTCACTTTTGAGGATAGCAAAAGATGCATCTGGTATTTTTTTTTTTTTTTTTGTGCTTTTTTTGTTACGACTTTCATGGATGGAGCGGGGATTGACTGACTGGACTGGGGAAACAACTAAACCGTTTTTTATTATTTTTATTTTACTTATAAATATACAAATAACAGCTGCCGGAGCTGGGTTTGGTTCGTTTTTTTAATGCAATTTTTTTTTCTGCTGCTGCAGTCTTTTTTTTTTGCCGTGGATGCTTTCTCCTATCTGCTGTGAGTAGGTGTGAAGAAAAATGCAACTTTGAGCAGAAGCGGAATTAAGTGCAAGTGATGTGTGCAAGTAAAAAGTGCGGGGAAAAGCCTCTTAATTGGGCTGGATAATGGCTGTATCTCTCGGGACTCGGGAATCTGCTTTTTTCGCATCCATCCTGTCCTATCCTATTTACCCAGCACCCCTTCCCTTCTGCAGAGGCGAGGGAAATACAAATACCGGGTGTCGTCGTCGCCACTCACCCACCCACCCACCCACCCACCCGGGGCAGAGAGAGCGGGGTGTGGGGACGCCGATCATGCCCGACGCAGACGGAACGAGCCGAGTGAGCCCTCCCTTGGCACAACCAACCACAGCTGTCTGGCCCTCAGCGTCAGTGTCAGTGCAGTCAGTGCAGTCAGCCCCAGTCAGTGCCCCGTACCTGAGCGAGTACAGCGAGTGAGCCCATCTCACAGATCGATCCGAATCTCAACTCTGAATCTGAATCTGAATCTCGAACCCCACACCCCACGCCCCACACCCACCTGTAGATCCCCCCCCCCCCCCCCCCCCCAAAAATCCCACCGCACCCATCCCACCACCATGCAATGGCCGCCCTGGACCTCCTCTCCCTCCCCTCCGCCCCCCCAAAGCACCCCCCAAAGCACGCTCTGGGACACCAACAAGGCGCTCATCCTGCCCACGCTCACGCTCACCACCGCCGCCCTGGGCGCCGCCTACCTCTACCGCAACCACCTGCGCCGCATCCCCGACGCGGCGAGCATCTACCCCAGCTTCTTCCGCCGCCGCAGCATCTACGGCCGCGTCACCTCCGTCGGCGACGGCGACGGCTTCCGCCTCTACCATACGCCGGGCGGACGCTGGCTCGGCTGGGGGTGGCTGCCCGGACGGGAGGTCCCCACGGCGGGGCCGGGGGGCAGGGGCGGCGTGAGGGATACGGTAAGTCTACTCTGGGGGGTTTTTTTTTGGGGGGCGGGGGCGAGGGCTGACGCGGGGATGGGATAGTTGCATATTAGGATCGCGGGCGTGGATGCGCCAGAGGGCGCGCACTTTGGCCGCGCGGCGCAGCCGTATGCGGCCGAGGCGCTGGCGTGGCTGCGCGAGTACCTGCTCGGACGGAATGTGCGCGTGTATGTGTACCGGCGCGACCAGTATGAGCGTGTGGTGGCGAGCGTGAAGGTGTGGAGGGGCGTGTGGAGGAGGGATGTGGGGCTGGAGATGTTGGAGAGGGGGATGGCGACGGTGTAGGTGCTCTTTCTGTGTCTGTGTTAGGGGAGGGGAGGGGAGGGGAGGGGAGGGATTGGTGGGAGGGATGATTGGGGGTGACTGGGGGGGTGTGCTGATGAGTGGTGCGGGTGTGATAGGTATGAGGCGAAAACGGGCGCCGAGTTTGGGAAGCTCGAGGAGGTGTATAGGCTGGCAGAGTGGCGGGCGCGGAAGGCGAGGAGGGGCATATGGAAGCAGGCGAGGATTAACTTTGTGAGTCCGGGGCAGTACAAGAGGGCGATCAGGGAGGCGGAGGCGACGAAGGGTGCGGCAGGGACGCCGGTGGTGAAGGTGTAGGTAAGGCTTTTTTTTTTTTTTTTTGGGGGGGGGGGGGGGCGAGTGATAGATTGTGTTGCGTTGTGTTGGTCTTTTCTTTTTTTTTGTAACTATATCTATTCCTCTCAGCTTTCGATTCGTTGTACAGCGGTTGGTTGGTCTCTTCTTTAAATATTCCCTTTGATATATTGAGTGTATGTAATTGTATTTGTGCGGTATGTAGTTGTGTGTTTTAGAGGTACTTATAGGTGAGGTGAGGTTGGTTGGCTGACTGAGGGAGGGAGTGCTACTATTATCTAATCTTATCGTGGTGACGCACTGCATTGATCATCACATCTCACTGCAGGCCGATAAGTGCCCGAAAGTTCTTTTTTCCTGTCGTGGTAATCATTGACTCTGGCCGCATTTGGCTATTTTCGATTGGTTTGACTACAACCAAATAATGAAGGCTCTATCGTTCCCTGTGATTACCAGCCTGTTAATTCCAGTCACAGAAAAAAGCAAAGTAAAAAGCCCAAACTAACAAATCAATTGCAATCCCCCTTTTACTATTTACATTACCCACCCCACCCCGCAAACCTACTGTCTAAACAACCCCTCCAAATCGCCCACAACCCCCTCCAACGCCGCACACTCAACCAACATCATATGGCCCCTCGGCACAATCCCAAACTCGCCAAACGCGCGCTTACTGTCCGCCGCGCCCTCATCCGCCTCCTTCACATACGCATAGCCGCCGCATGCCTTCGCCTTCCTCATGATGGTCTCGTCCTCGGGGTGGAAGTAGAAAACCTCCCCGCCGCCCCCCTTCTTCCCACCCTTCTTCCCCGTCTTGCCCTTCTTGGCGGCCCGCGGCGCGTCGTCGTCAAGCTTCGACGCAACCTCCGTGTACGTCTTGCTGACGATCAGGAAGTGGCTGAAGCGGTAGGGCTCGCCGTCGTCGACGGCCCACGTGATCTCCTCGAGCAGCATCTTGTACATGGGCGGCACGATCTCGGTGGGCACGTTGATGAGCCGCTCGGTGAGGATGAGGCCCGTGTGCGTGGCGGCCGCGGGGGAGAGGAGCGTCTGCAGCTGTGTCTTGAGGTCGGCGGGCGCGCGGGAGATGAGGTAGTCGCGGAGCTGCTGGATCACCGGTTTGTCCTGCTGGGTGTTAGCTTCTGGGGAGAGGGGGGAGAGGGGGGGGGGGGGGGGGACGGACATGGTGTTCCTGCATATTGATGACGGTGAGGAACGCATACGGGTCGCTCTCGTTGCCGTCGACCTTGACGGTGGTGCCGAGTAGCGGCTGCGACAGGATCAGGTCCGTGAGCGCCGAGATGTCGAAGAGGGTGTTGTCGGCGTCGAGGAGCTGGCGCAGCAGCGTCTTGAGCCCGTGGAAGTCGTGCGCGGGCTGCGGGTCGAACATCTCGAAGTCGACGTTGACGATGTCGAGCGACTCGGTGTCTGAGTCGGAGTCGGAGTCGGCCATGGGCGTGTCTTCGGAGATGGGTTGGAGGTCTTTTCGTTTGGGCATTGTGGGCGGTGGGGGGGGTTGGGGTTTGTGGGGTTTGGTGGAGGTGGTGGTGGTGGTGGGAGCGAAGGTGTGAAGGTGTGAAGGTGTGAAGGTGTGAAGGTGTGGTTGTGGTGGTGGTGGTGGTTGGAGGGGAATGTATTCAGAGTGGGTGAGTTCTGGTGATGCGAAAGTATTTTTATGTTTTTGTGAGACATCACCCAAAGCTGGGCCTGGTGGGCGCCGGGTAACGTGGGGCAGCAACCTGTGCTGCTACGCGGGGCTGGCAGGGTAACACGCAACATCCATCGTGGGCAATCCGTTATTTTCAGAACACCTCGAAATCCCACTATCACCAATTGCACAGCACCCGCCGCACCAGCACACCTCCCGCGCGCCCTCCACACACCCACCATGCTCCTGCGGGCTCTCCAGCGCTCCCTGCGGCCCCTCGCCGCCCTGCCCACAACCCCCGCCCTCGCCCCCACCACCACTACCACCACCCGCACCCTCCTCCGGGGCCTCACCACCACCCCCCACCTCCACAACCTCTCCCAAACCCCCCTCACCCCCACCCCCACCCCACCAATCCCGCAGCAAACCGGCACCCTCAACATCACCGCCGCCGCCGCCACCACCCCACACCCCACCCTCGCCCTCCTCACGGCCCTCAAGGCCCAGCCGTCACAATACATCACCATCCACATCCACAAGTTCCCCTTCCTCGTGACCGTAGGGGACCTCGTGCGGCTGCCGTTCCGCCTCAAGGACGCGGCGGTGGGGGATTCGCTGCGCATTACCCACGCGAGCGTGCTGGGGTCGCGCGACTACACGCTGAAGGGGTCGCCGTACATTGATCCGGCGCTGTTTGAGTGCCGCGCGAGGGTGGTCGAGGAGACGAGCGAGCCCATGAGGGTCAAGGAGAAGACGAAGAGAAGGAATCGCAGGATCAAGAAGGTGAAGAGTAAGCATCGGTATACGGTGCTGAGGATTAGTGAGTTGGTCGTGAAGAACGCGCCGGTGGTGGCTGCGGCGGCTGCGGCGGCGGCGGCGGGGGGGGAGGTGTAGATTGGGGGATTTGAGGGATGGGAGGGGAGGGGGGGATAAGGTTGGGGATAGAGGGGATGGCCCCGGTATTGTTGCTCACGGGATGTAAAAATTGTAAATATACATTGTGGGCGGGTTAGAAATATACAAGCATTAACAGTATCAGACTCTGGGACTTGGAGTGATTGTTCTTAAAGTTATTGTTTGGAATTCTAGTTATTAGGGCTGCCGAATACAACACTTAAGCTTGTCTTTACTATCGAAGTATAATAATTAGATACATTAATAAAGGATCTAAATCCGGGCACTGTAGCCTGTCCGGGCATTAACATTTATCTTATTTTCAACTAAATCCTGCTTCGATAACTAGAGTACCGTGTTCTTGCAATAACGATCATTTCCCGCACGCAGCGTTGCTAGCAGCCAGCCAGCAACCCTAACCCACAACATCTTTTTTCATCCTCAACACCAGAGCGCAACAACTATCGCAACTCCGCAATTACACAACTCCACACAACTCCACACCTCCACCACGCCCTCTACAGTATCAATTCACAAGCTCTAGAAGCCTCACCTCGACCTCTTCGGTCCCCTCTACAATCATGGTCTGTCCCCCCTCTCTCCAGCTCTCCCCCGCCATAGACAGACACACCCCACTAACCCACCCTTAGAAAGTCAAAGCCCTCTCCCGCTCCGCCGCCACCTACGCCCCCCCCGGCAGCACCTCCACCGTCCAGCCCCGCAACCTCAACCCCGAGCTCCACCCCTTCGAGAAGGCCCGCGAATACACCCGCGCCCTCAATGCCACCAAGCTCGAGCGCATGTTCGCCGCCCCCTTCCTCGCCCAGCTCGGCGACGGCCACATCGACGGCGTCTACGCCCTCGCCAAGGACCCGCGCTCCCTCTCCCGCGTCGCCTCCGGCTCCGGCGACGGCGAGGTCAAGATCTGGGACCTGGCCGACCGCTCCCAGCTGCGCAGCGTCAAGGCCCACGACGGCATCGTGAAGGGCCTCTGCTTCACGAACCTCGCCGGCGAGAGCCAGCGCCTGCTCTCCTGCGCCAGCGACCGCACCGTGAAGCTGTGGGACCCCTACGCCGCCGCAGACGCCGGGAACGTCCCCGTGGCGACCTACCTCGGCGCGGGCGCCTTCAACGGCGTGACGCACCACCGCGCCGAGTCCACGTTCGCGACGGCCGGCAGCACGATCGAGGTGTGGGACGCGACGCGGTCGAAGCCCGTGGCGAGCATGAACTGGGGCGTGGACACCATCAACACGGTCAAGTTCAACCAGAGCGAGACGAGCGTGCTGGCGTCGGCGGGGACGGACCGCACGCTGATCTTCTACGACCTGCGCACGCAGAGCCCCGTGGCCAAGGTGGTCACGGCGCTGCGCACGAATGCGGTCTGCTGGAACCCCATGGAGCCGTTTAATCTGGCCACGGGCAGCGAGGACCACAACGCCTATGTGTGGGACATGCGCAAGCTGGGCCGCGCGCTGAATATTTTGAAGGACCATGTGGCGGCCGTCATGGATGTGGACTATTCGCCGACGGGCGAGGAGCTGGTGACGGGGAGTTATGATAGGACCATTAGGATCTTCAAGGCCCGCGAGGGGCACTCGAGGTATGCATCCCCCCCAATCTACATCCACATCTGCATCCACATCTGCATCCACATCTGCATCTGCATCTGCATCTGGGTGTGGCTTGCTAACGGATCATTGACCGTTTCCAGAGACGTCTACCACACCAAGCGCATGCAGCGCGTCTTCTCCGCCGCCTTCACCACCGACACGCGCTACATCCTGTCGGGCAGCGACGACGGCAACATCCGCCTGTGGCGCGCCGAGGCCTCCGCGCGCTCGCACGTGCGCTCCGCAAAGGAGCGTGTCAAGCTCGAGTATGACGCGGCCCTCAAGGAGCGCTACAAGCACATGCCGGAGATCCGCAGGATCGCCCGACACAGGCATGTGCCGAACACGATCAAGAAGGCGGGCGAGATCAAGAAGGTCGAGGAGGCGAGCATCAAGCGGAGGGAGGAGAACGAGAGGAGGCACAGCAAGAAGGGGAAGATGAGGAGGGTGCCGGCGAGGGAGAGCATGATTATTGCGAAGGAGTAGTAGTCTACAGAGGGGGGCAGTGTTTTCCTTTTCCTCTTCCTTTTTGTGTTGTAGATAACTATTGGGTTGGGTCTCTAATGTGTTTTTTTTGTCTTTGCGGAAAAGTGTTTTGTAGTATTTTCTTCTTATGACTTGTTGAATAAATTACCGGCTGTTGTGCCTACCGCTCTTACTCCACTGATGCTGATGCATGCTTGTCTACTACATTAATCTAATATACGTGACCTAAAAACCAGGGTTCGCAATCATTACCCCCTTCCATCAGTATGACGTCAGTTATTCACAATCTATATCAAGACCCTCGCCCCGCCGCACCAGCTAGGCTACTGCCCCCACCCACCTCGACACTCTCCCAAACTCCAAAATATAATACTCACCCAGAACACCGCAAAATGACCAGCTGCCCCAAACACGACACCGACCCCAAAGTCCCCGGCGGGCCCGTCCCCACCGGCGACTCCATCCTCGAGACCGCCACCAGCATAACCCAAGACTTCGCACCCGTCAAGAACATCTGTGCCCACCTCAACGCATTCCACATCTACGCCGACGACCCCTCGCGCAAAGTCGAGACCAACCACTACTGCTCCCACCTCTCCTCCGGTCCGTCCCCTCTCCCCCTGCCCCTCCCACCGAGTGAGAACCCATGACACAACACTAACCCAATAATAGACGTGCGCCAATGCCTCCTCTACGACTCAAACGAGCCCAATGCGCGCCTCATCGGCATCGAATACATGATCACGCCGCCGCTCTACGAGACGCTGCCGGCGGCCGAGCGTGTGCTGTGGCACTCGCACGTGTTTGAGGTCAAGTCCGGGCAGCTGATCCTGCCGTGCCCCAAGGGCGTGCCGCTGGCGCTGTGGGAGAAGGCGGAGACGAAGGATATGGAGAGCGTGATAAAGCTGTATGGAAAGACGTACCAGCTGTGGCAGGTGGACCGCGGGGATAGGCTGCCGATGGGGGAGCCGAAGCTGATGATGGCGACGACGGAGATGTCGCCGCATTTGGAGGAGATAATGAAGGAGAGGGATGAGAGGTGGGGGGTGGAGAGTGCGAGGAAGAGGGAGTTGAGGAAGGAGCTGGTGGAGCCGAGGGTGCATCCAGGTGAGTTTTGTCCTAGGTGAGTTGATAGTGGTGAGTGTGTACTGACTGGTGTGAAGATGCGGATCAGTATGATAGGAGCAAGCTTACTTGAGGGACGACGTTGGGTTGGAAGTTAACGGGTTTAATGTGTGTAGGTTTAATAATAGGTGACAATGATCAATTATGCAGGAAATTCTAGCATCACGTGTTTGTCCCAGATTCCTTTGGTATTGATTGATTGATTACTCCATTACTCAGATTCGCTTGGTACGTACCGTACACATCGAGACTCATCGAATAGTCCAGAGTCTTGCTTGATTGATTCATGTATAACTGCATGAAGCGGTATATATCAGCGGCCGTGGTGTCAGGAAATAAATATACTACTTCAGCAATACTTCATTTACCTCATGCATGTATATGATCCATCGTATCAGCGATAGAAGACACAGGTGGCGCGTGGAGCTCCTAATAAGTCAAGTCTTGGACATCGACGGGCCTGCGGTTGCAGTTGACCTCTCATATAAACCAACTTTCCGGTGCACCAAGTAGTAAGACCAAATAATACACAAAGGCGTGTAGTATATGACATCGTGGTGCGGCGGTATTTGCAATGACAATTGGGACGGATATGGTGTAGCAGCCTCTCGATGGATAGGACACTCCATGGTTAGATCCACACATATACTCTAATAAATAGGACGACTTACAAGTGGGTCAAGACAGCCCTGATCAATAGAACCCCCGCATGTGCAGGCCTATATAAAAGGATTATACAGCTATTCAGATAGAAGGAATAAGCTCCTTTTATAGTGAACAGAGAACACGTATTTATCAGACAACTAATTGAACTCGTTGTCTTGACATAGTAATAAGAACAAGTAGCAAGTCCGCAGAAAACAACATGCACCAACACTACAATTGCCTGTACCCACCACCTCTATTTCAAGAATTCCATCGTGGTATATATGGTGATAGGGCAGTCTTGCTTACGTCTAGTCTCTCAGATGCGACTGGGAGAGAAGGTTCAGCATTGGACTTACATGGGGAGAGCACAGAACCAAGTGTAGTTTAATTGCTGGATTTGATTCGACCTTAACAAATTTCCTCCCAGTCATAGAGTCAGCAGCTGGTGAGAGCAAGTAGTAACCGAATCCGGTCCATAAACTCTAGAGCTTTAAGAATACTCAGTTCCTACAAGACACTTTTCGTTGTAGGGCTAGTCGTTGTAGGGCTAGAGTATGAGAGCCGAGCTTAAATGATTCCCCAGGATGTTTACCATATACGGAAGGTTGGTTAGAGTATATATTCACCAACAACAAGAGAGACACAGCATCTCTACACTCAGACACATCTGCACACATCACCTTGGGACATTTATACAATTGTTGGAAGTTTACTTTTATAACTTTTGAACGCTCGCGAACCTAAAGCTACAAGCTGAGAGCGAACGGGCCTCAACTGGAAAGACAAGAAAAACCAGAAAGAAAAATGCTATGATAAAATCCGGAAAACAGAAAGAACCCCCATCGCGCATCACCACATTTCATCGCCGTAACATCCCAAAACAAGAAAGAAACAGAAAAAAAACCCAATTCCAACCCTACACTCCATGTTTAGAAGCCGACCGAAGGGGTAATTAAATTATTGTACATTAACAGTCTATTCGGCCTTCTTTGACGCCCGTCGAGTAGCTTTTGGCTTCTCGCTCTCAGTAGACGACGCCTCAGCTTCCTTCTTGCCCTTTGATCCATTCTCAGCTTTCTTGGCCTCGACAGGCTTCGCGGCAGGCTTCGGAACCTTGGCCGGGGAACTCGCCATGCCGATCAAGCTGAACAAGATCGCCAAAACAGTACCAACCACGGCCAACAGGCCACCAGCCACCTCTGGAAGAGTCTGAATAGCAGCCATGGGATCCCTCCTAAGGACGGCGAAGAAGAGCTCAAGCTTGTCCTTGATGAAGGTAACGGGATCTTCCTGGAAAGTGGTCTCTCCGAGAGGCTTGGGGGGCTCCGGAACCTTGGGGGCTGATGCAGCATCCTCCTCAGCCTCGATCTTCTTCTTAATGTCAAAGCTCTCCTTCTGAAGCTTCTCGGCATCCTCAATTGAGTGACCAATGTAGATGTTGTCGAAGAGGATATCCTTAGTCATGGTCCAGAGCTCGAACCCGAGAGCGCCCATAGGTTCAAAATCGGAAGGAGTCTTGTCCTCGAAGTAGTCAGGGTTAGGGATCTTGCGAGGTGCCCATGGTCCCTTGTAGTCTGGGTTGTCGATAAGAGGAGCGGTCCATTTACCCTTGTACGCTGGGTTGGGCTTCATGGGCTTCGACCATTTGCCACATCCGCTAGCATCTTCACACTTGGGGTTTGCGACGGTAGGTGGGATCCAATCACCATCCTCCTCATCATCCCAGTCCTCGGGCTTCTCGGACTCTGGGTCTGGGATGAATTCAGGCTCATCCTCCAACCAATCTTCTGGCTTCTCGGCATCTTCATCAACAATCTCGTATGGGGCCTCTTCGTCCCAGTCCTCAGGCTTCTTGGCCTCGGGGTCAGACATCTTGGCCTTGTCGACCCAAGTCTCGGGCTTCTTATCATTGGAATCCTCGATCTCTTCAGGGGGATTAACGGAGGGCGAGAAATCTTCGAGAAGACTTCCACTCTTAACAGAGGTACCGTCGATGCGAACATCGAAGGTCTGATCGGGGTTGACAATCAAGGTGTAGAGAGTTGATTGCTTAGTAATGCGGGCCATTGGTGGGGTCTTCAAGTGCTTCTCCTCATATTCACCAGTCTTCGGGTTCTTGTGCTTGAAGATAAAGTGGACTTTGTTGGTAGCACCACACTTGTCGGGACCGAACATGATCACGTAAGGCGAAGCATTCGAGAACTCCTCGGCGTGGAGATCGGCGTTCTCCTTAAGAAGCTTAAGGTAGGCACCACCACATTCCAGACCATCTAATGCGCACAAAGTCAGTACAAGAGGGAATTGGATAGAGATGTGTTGAGAAACGTACTTTGAAGCTTGACTTCGTACTGTACGACCAAAGACTTCCCCTTGTTGTCAATGGGTTTGGAGAACTTTGCAGAGATGGCATGATGAGCAGCAACGTCCTTAACAACTGTAAAGAATTATTAGTAAACTTTAGCTTTGATTTCGAGCTCAGTATAACTTACCAAGACCTGCATCACCCTCAATTCCCTTCAGCGTGGTGGGCTCCTCGACAGACCATTTTCCAACGTAGGTCCACTCCTCGTCACCGGTCTTGTCGTTTTCCTTCTTCGCATGTGAAACCTTCCACCTAGACTCCCAGCCCTCGGTGAATTGCTCAAAGAAAGGCGCCTGAATTACGGTAGGCTATTTTTTTTAAGGGAAAGGGTCAGAATTGCTTCCTAACTAGCTTCCAATTATTGCCGGGAGGGAGCTTACAGTGAATGCAGGTTTCGCAATTGCGGAGGTAGCTGCGGCGGCCTCTGAGCTCACCACAGAGGCGGCGTCACCGAGAGCATCATCAATGTCATCGGCCATGACACCCCCAAAACCCATCAAGGCAACGGACATAAGCCCGTAGGCGACACGAGCGTCGAAGCGCATCTTGATTGTATTAAATGGGACTAGCAAGTACTAAAGACAAAAACGAATGCAAGTTGATACCTGTAAATAAGGGAAATGTATGCGTGAAATTGGTGAGACAGAGAATGAGTATGGAAGAGGAAGAGCAAACGGCAGGAAGAGATGGAGGTAAAGGTCGAGGTTCTTGTAAAGTTCAGAAGAGGCCACCTTTGAAGTGTGGGTTAGCTTAAGGCGTCGTGTGCTTTGGGATTAGTGTGGGAGATGGGATGGCGCTAGTCTCAATGTGGTTGAGGACACGTTTTGCTCTTTCTACAGCTTCCCCCGTAGTGCATTTAGAGCTTCTACAACGTTCCATCGCCGTATTGTGAAACATACGCCCTGCGGCTCGTTAAGGCACCCGCTCATCTGAAGAGACAAGCCTACTTTACCGACTTTTCAAAACTACCTGTAGCTCTCACAGACATGCTAATCGAAGGCACGGCAGAAACAGATTCATGATCTGCATTGAATCTTTGATTACCGTAACTGCATGAATTCTAGCGAGGACCCATAAAGCACACTCCACCTCCTATACAAAAGAAGAGGGCACCTGTAGTAGGTATAAGAAAGGCCATTGACACTCGAGGAGAGATGATGACCTAGGATCCCACGCCTATGCTAGTAACCGGCCGGCCGGCAAGACGTCTGTCTTTCCCTACCATTGCTATCGTTATCAATCAAGCTTCGAGTGCTCTGACATGACCTATATAGACCTGTTTACTTGTAAGAAAACTATTCGGTAGTTAATCTCCTTCATGAGCACGGGGAATACCCGGATAATTATCCGGCAACCAAGATCCAGATCTTGTTCCTGGGGCCAAACTCACACAAACGGATCTCCTGGGACAGCTGACAAAGGACACATATCAACAGCCCTTTTCGAAATCTGAGACCACTCCGTACCTAATATCGCGGTCAACGGTTCCCCAGTAAATAATTTAGGCTACCGGATCAATCTTCGGCGTTCGGGGTGCATTAACCCTAGTCTTATTCCTCCCAAATGTTCCGTCGGCGAAAGCCTTTTTCTCCACATTTCACTCACTGATTATCACTCGGTGAGCCTTAAACTCAGTCCATCTTTATCCAGTGACAGTGTCGGTAAAACTAAACATTAGTCAAGCACCCCTTCAATTTCTGAGGGCAGGAAGTGATCCATGCATCGAATCTTCCTTAGTACAGCAAGCATGTTAAATCCAAAATTATTCATGTCTTTAGTCACTGGTGCAGATATGGGTTTCTAGATTCCTATAGTTAATGGTATGTCTCGGGGACATCGAGCAGCTCCGGGGTTGTCTCTTTCATCAAACAAAGGCATATGCCCCCCAAACCCAGAGAAACTAAGGATAAGTGGCGACATCGCCGCTCCGGCATCTTTGGTGCATGCACCAGATCCGCCAGCCAAAATTGGAGCAGGTCCTCATCGGTTCGTCCACCATATGTAGATTTGTTTGCTGCAGTGCCAGTGATAGTGATCAGCCCAGCCCACCTACCTACATGATATTCAGTAATGCGACTTGTGGAGATACAATGGTTCAAGCCGAGAAACCCAAAAAAGGTCTATCCACCGGGCTGCCCTTGCTCTACACTGACCGCACCGGCCTGTGCTCAATGAAAGATTATCTGGCCTTGAGATTATCAGAATATTATTTACCTCCAATACTACACGATAAGTAAAGCGTCTTCCGTGATGGAGAACAGGTATATGGGTTTTTTCTCTTTCTTTCTTTCATCAATGGATGTCCTATCCGCTTGTCGTATCGGCCGCCATTCTGTTAAGAAGCAACTTCCCCGTATCCTACACATAAATTAGCAACCGAACAGGAGCTTTACTCCTATGGAGGTCCTGAAGGCGTTTCTCATGAACGTTTTTGCCCCATAGTTTTGCAACCTATCCACTTGAGGCCCGAGTTTTTGGCGCCGTTTGTTACAATTGCCGATGTATTCTGTTGTCATTGGGGGGGAGGAGAGTTGACGTTTAACCTTCCTTACGGAGATGACGGGGGAAGAAGGGGAAGACGAATGGTGGGGTGGATCGGTGTTGGTGGTATAACAGCGGTTTCATGCCAAGGATAGCATTTTCGGTGACTATATGTACTCTTAAGGTGTGTCATTTATGTCATAGCAAACCTTATTTTCTGTGCCGCATGCGTTATGCCTACGTGTAGGCAGCATTGCGTAATGGAATCACAGATCATCACTCGATCGCCAAGGAGCCACCTCTTGTTGGATATGTGCATACATGTATTGGCTGTTCAAACCTGTCATGTTGACACCTATCACTGTCATTTCGGCACCTGTCACTGTGGACGCTTGTCCGATCCGTAACTACATGATATACCTATACGTAGTTAGGCACTTTATCGAGATAAGAGCTAAATCACTATCTCATCCTACTTTTTCAACACCTTTCATGCTGTTTTTGTTATCAACCCATTAAAACTCCCATGCCGTCCATAGTCAGTGTGCTTATGAGACGTGAGTTTGGCATCGTGCCAACAGTTAGAACACGGAGTTCTAGGTGCACGTGCGGTTCCCCTGGATGCAGATATAATCTCGATGACGACGACAGCGATATTATTGAGGCCATTTAAGATGAGGCGCTTCAGTGCCTTTATGATCACCGTTGCCAAACTGTCTTTTATGAAATACTATGTTGGGTATGATGTGACGATTTATCCGAGTGATTTTCTATGACGCACTCACTAACATGCTTGTATTGACAGTCACTCTACCAAAGTATTTATAACAGGCCTTAACTTGCAGTAGCGAAACTGCCTTTCTTGGATACACTTCTGACTTCATATTAAGTTCGAACAAAGGTCATGGGGTTGAGCTCGTGTTCCCAAGAAGGTCCCACAGCTGCAGTTGGCAGACCTTTTGTCTCGTTCTGTTTTTCGCTTCTTCACACACATCCAATCCTTAATATCAAACCATGATCACGATCGCCACGAATACAGTCTTTCCCAGTGAGCGAGCACACAACGGACCGAGCAGAGAGGACCTCTGCCATACAAAATATTCCTTGGCTGCAAGTTCAGTGCCAAATTTTGTATGGTGGAGGTCCTCTCTGCTCGGTCCGTTGTGTGCTTGCTCCACAGGGAAAGACTGTATCATTGGAGGATGTTTTTCAAATATAAGATTCATACGAATGAGTTTAGAGAGGGCGGAATCAACACATTTGGCATAGCACAGTACGTACATGTGTCTTGGTTGTTTGAAAGCCAAACACACTTGTGGTGAATAGCACTTACTGAGAAGTACGTACGTCGCTCAATCGTACAGGAAGCTAAACAGCAGAGATCGAGAGCCGTGCTATTGTTGAGTCCCAACGCCTGATTCCGGCCTACCAAACCCCCACTCCCGAAGGCCCCCAAAACTTCCCACAACCACCAAAAGCGAAAGTTCTATTTTTGTCGCCGAAAAAGTTAGTTGGCGTGCGCGTTCAGCCTAGGTGAGAGTCCCGATCTTCATCGGCAATGATTGATTTTGCATATTAACCCACACTGTACGTCAGATCAGCCGCAGGACAATGTGATTTATTACGTACGGTACATACGACCAGGCAGAACCTCTGGGCATTTTTGTTTATTCGATCCGTCCCTCAGATCGACGGCATACTTTTTTGGGCTGCAATTTAAGTCCAGCTGTTTTGCTTTTGCTCGCGACCATAAAAATGTCCAATGCCAAGCGGTTGACTGATTACTCTGGGCCGCCTGCCTGTCTACTCGCAATTTCACAGCGTTTCCGGACGCAACTGCTATTGCATACACAGAAAAAACCCGCCAAGGCTATCTTTTGTATGGCATGCAATAGTGGTCGCGTCCGGAAACGTCAAAAAACTACGAGTACCTAGCTGCACCTGTCTGTCCATGCACTGGCTAAGCACAGCCACCAGGGTGCACAAAAACCTCGATACGTAGTGGGGCAACAAAATGGCGTCAACACTGGATTGGATCCTGAGAAACGAACGACGATAACCTCCTCTCCCCGCCAACCCCGCCCCCGCGCCCGCTCGACAAACCGCAAATCACCCCCAATGGCGGACAGCATAAACAACGATGCGCTCGTGCGCTCAGAAGGTAAGCCAATCCAACCAATATCTATATATTATCTATATACATGCTCCCGCCGATTTGAAGCCAATATATTCAGCAATTGCTCTTGGAGAACTTGCACTTCAGAAGCCCCGAGACTAGCTACTATATCTCTGCTCTATAGCGACTTCAAACCAGCCTCGCAAGTGCAAAAAAACACCTACTAACCCCCCTCCAGACCCCAACCACCCCGCAAACCTCATCTGCAGCCTCTGCAGGAACTTCTACGACCATGGCTGGGTAAGAAGCCACCCACCCGCACCCGCACCCACAGCGTATCATGACCCCAACTAACAAACCTCCCTAGGTAACCGGCACCGGCGGCGGCATCTCCATCCGCCACGCCGACCACGTCTTCCTCGCGCCCTCCGGCGTACAGAAGGAGCGCCTAGCGCCCGAAAACATGTTTGTCATGGACTTCACCACCAAAGAGTACATTCGGCGACCACTGGAGCTCAAGCCATCAGCATGCACACCGCTGTTCATGGCGGCTTTCACGAAGCGCGGTGCGGGAGCGTGCATCCACACGCACTCGCAGGCGGCGGTGCTGTGCACGCTTATTAGCCGTGGGCGTACCTTCTCGATTGCGAATATTGAGCAGATCAAGGCGATACCGAAGCCGAGTACGGGAGGGTATTGCGGGTATTTTGATACATTGACGATACCGATTATTGAGAATACGGCGCAGTGAGTAGTCAATTGGGATCTGAGAGAGTTAAAGAAAGGGTTCTTTACTAATATTGGTTGGGCATGTAGTGAGGAGGATCTGAGGGATAGCTTGGAGCAGGCCATGAATGAATATCCAGACACATGCGCGGTGCTTGTTAGGAGACATGGAGTGTATGGCCCCCCCCTCCACCGCCCGGTACTTCTGAGATTTTGGGTGCTGACGAGAAACAAGTTATGTGTGGGGTGACACTGTCTGGAAAGCCAAAACACAGTGTGAAAGGTGAGACGCTTTTCTCCACGCAGCTGATTTTAAATTGACTCTGACGTATGTGTGTGCTGTGACAGTCTTGATTATCTTTTCCAGCTCGCTGTCGAGATGCACAAGCTCGGACTGGATCCAGCAGGCCCCATTACACCCGTTGAGGAGTAGCAACAGCTCAACATCGCCAGGTAAAACGAAGCAAAAAAGATCATGACCAGAATCTAACCACCATACATTGTAGATCATGTGGGAGGGGGAAAAACGTAGAGACTTTGTACAGCGGAGATCCCTCCCTAGGTTTATGTACAATACGTAGATGAGAGAATTACTGAGATTATATCATGCTAGAGTAAATTAATTATTCACGGCCCCCATATGCTGATGATTTATTTGAATGAATACGAGGTAACAATTGAAAAAAAATGAATGAGGGGAGCTAAAAATAACACATCATGGTCGTGGTGGGATCATCCTAGAACAGCAGTGAAGTAAACCTAAACCAACCCCTACCCGCACCCGCACCCGCACCCACCAAAACCCGCAAAAGAGAAAGTATTGGCACACCCGTCATATCCGCCTCTCTGCATACTACACAGGGAAGGTTTGATGATCATGGTTTGAATGACATTTTATGCGCTTAGTACTTACTACAACGACCACCATCGCCGCCGACCTGTTCCAAAAACGCATCGATGTATACCTTTAAACCGTCCTCATCCTCCTCCGGCTCCAGCTCCAACTAAATAACACACCAGCAATATTAGCAACGCAACCTCACTCGACAACCACACCACCATAACCACCACCAGCGCACATACCTCAGCAATCGTCTTGTCATTCACCAGCCTAACCCCGTCCGAGTGGAACCGCACACTGCTCGGGTTGATGCCCTTGGTCTTGCAGTACGCATTGGCGACCTTGTAGAACGGAGCACTGGACTTGATCTTGAACGCCAGCTCACCTAAATATTGTGCGCCCCGCAATTAACACAACATCACACCAGGCAAGCTATGTAGCTAGCAGTACAGCAGCAGGTAGGTAGCTTGGTAGGTAGCAGTCTATGAGGCAGCTTGGGGGAGGTTGGAGTGCTTTTCTATGCTCACCATGCTGTTGAGAGCGCACTATTATTGTAAGTGGAGCGCCTGGCGCAATGGTCTTCGGCTTTATATCTGGTTTCACGTCCATCTTGTTTCGGCGTGTTCTGGAAGAATAGTGGGGCGAATCCTGCTGGTGGTACGGTCAATGGAAGGGGGGGTGGGAGGGGGTGGGGGGAGGAGCTCGAGCGTATTGAGCTATTGCTATGGAGTTACTATGTAAGGGTGTGATTGAGGCTGAATCCCTGGGTTGGGTGTTGGGTGGGTAGGAGAGGAAGGAGACGCGCCGGGCAGACAACGTGGGGTGGGGCGGCGAGAAGCTTGGGCGGATGTGTGGCGACTGTTGTAGTAAGTTAGGTGAGGTGGGCAGGGTGGGTGCACGCGACGTAGCGCGGTACGGTTGCTACCAAGCTTTTTGATTCGTATGTGGGTTTCTAATTTCGTTTGGAGGAGGTGATCAAAATAGCTAATTTCCCACCCTGCACAACACCGCATACCACCGCAACCACCAGCTTGTTATTGTTGTTGTTTTTCCTTTTGTTGCTCCGCTCGTAGAACGTCACATGCCTGTATCCCATCTGACGTTTCACGGATTCTTAGCCTACCATTTCCTAGCTCGGTAAGTAATCTCTATTAGGGTAAACCCCCCCAATCCCAATCCCTAACCCTGACCACAGCACGTTGCAGTTTGACGCGAGACATGTAGGTATCTCATCCCCGCCGTGCAGCAACAGTGAGGAATTGACACACAAACACGGTATTTGGATGTTTTTGTTTTTGTTTTTGTTTTGTTTTCCTTTCCATTTTTTTTTACAAACGGTTCATGAATAATAATACACACACGCACAAAAAGTGCCCGCCCCAGTCCAAACCAAGCCCACCCTCCCATTTTCATAATTGACCCAACATTAAAACCGCCTCACCGATATCCTTTGAGATCATAACCACCCAAACCGTTGTTAAAAGAATAGGCCGAAAAAATACATCAGAACCGAAAAACACCAGTGAAAAAGATAAACATAAAAAAAGAGAAAAAGAAGAGGATTGATTTCTTGTCGAAAATCCACTTCAATTCTCCTGATTAAAGCACATAGCGTACAGGGTCGCAGAATAAGCACATTAAGACCCTGACCCTATCCACACTACCCAGAAACTCCTTGTGGTGTTTACAAGACAATGATGCCGGCGGCAACGGCGAAAAGGGCGATGAAGGAACCAGTTACGGTGTATCCAGCAGCAGCGTTACCCGAAGCTGTGGCAGAAGCGTTAGCGGTTTCGGTCCCGGTAGAAGAGCCAGATCCAGAGCGTGTAGAAGTACCGGAGGTGCCAGAGGCGGAGGCGGACGATCCAGTTCCAGTGGCAGTTTGAGATCTATTGGAAGCACATCAATTAGCATTCAAAGCCTCGAATTGTGTATATTTCCTTGGGGTTGAAGAACTTACGATCCAGATCCTGTGGCAGCAGTTCCAGTTCCAGTGGCGGTGGCAGTAGCTCCAGCTCCGGTGGTGGACAAGAACTCATTCGTGATGCATGACTGAACACACTTAGAAAAGGCGTCGGTCTCTGCGGCGGTACCGTTCTATTCATTCTCAGTTAGTTCACGGTTTATCACTCGTGAAATACATTGTTGACTTACGCCTTGAGGGCAAGCGGCAGCACATTCGTTGGTTGCATTGACCATAGAGGCATCTGGGGCCGGGACACCCACACAGGATGCCTGGCAAGTGACATCGCCAGTATCGCAAGCGTTAAGGCAGACGGTGGTTGGGTTAGGAGCGGCGGAAGTGGTAGTCGACGATGACTGAGCAGCAGCAAGGGCAACGAAGCCAACGGATAGAAGGATGGCGGAGAATCTCATATTTGCTAGTGATGGGTGAAGAGAAAGGTTACTTCTTGTGGTTTGCTGAAGAGCAGTTATTAGGGGGTATTAGAGTAAGTAAGTACGAGGTGCAGATTGGAGCGAGTGTGTGGACTGATGAGAAGGAAGGGAAACAGAAGAGACGAGAAGTCACCAGTTTAAGTACTGTGGATGTCTGTGGGTGTAGAGCACAGAATGGAGCGGGCAAGGGATGCATGGCAGGAAAACTATGGGACTGGGGTGCATGGTGTGAGACAAAAAAGACGAACTCTTTTCCACTTCCTGCCCCTGCAGGCCTGGGCAAATGATGTGCGACTAACGGGCAGCTGCATCGTTCAAGTCCCTGCAACTGGTTACTGGGGGGCGGGATAGGGGATTTAGTTCACTATCTAATTTCACAGTCGCAGGGGTTACTAATTTGGCTTCAAGCCATACATCCCAATGTGATGCAGCATTTACTATTTTTGTAAGCCTCTCTGATTTCTGTCCAATCTAGAGGACGTGGATAAATTAGAGCCAACCTCGGCGCGGCAATTACACATTTTTGTTTCCTGGCAATCATTTTCATGGATCTCTATCTGGAATACGGGTTATCTCAATGCTGGCTGTTACTTTATGTGCCTTCAGTGTGTGTACTTAATTTTTTAGATTCAAAGGCACTGCGCGTGCAGCCGTCTGTATTGAATAGATACGAGTCCTTGATGCCGAAATCGTCTTGAACGACTGTTAACAGAGAGAGAGAAAGGAGATTACGTACATGCAGTCCCATGATTCCTTTGCGTTCTACAGTCCTCTACGAGCCTTGCAATCGGATTAAGTGCCAATACAGCCGACCTTCCCGGGCCACACTCTCCTGATCAGTGATCATCACTTCCTCAAAGCGTTGGCATACTCTAAATAAATACTCTAATGTTTATGTACTCGTAAATTCATGACGTTTCCGAACACGACTGCTATTGCATACTATATAAAAAAGCGCCAAACCCACCTTTTTGTATGCCATGCAATATCGGTCGTGTTCGGAAACGCTATGAACTTACGCGTAAATAGGAGCCTTGCCTCCAGGTCGCTAACGGTACATGTAGGGATCCCTTCCTTTACCTCAAAGTAAACATTGCAATATCCGGCACTACGTACCGAGTAATCGGAAAACCGAGGAAGGGATATGTACTCTAAAGTTTGTGATGAAGAGCTGCATTCGGCATACCGAAGGGGTCTAGAGGATTGTCCTATGCCCGAGAATTCTGGCGATTTTTCCCCAGCGCGTGATCTAGGCTCAGGCCATTGAGGGCAGGTACATGACACAATGTCACAAGATCTAAGCAAGCGTTGAAGCAGCGCTCTGGTAAATTTCTGTTGTTGACAGCAGTTAATATCATTACCAATTTTTGTGAGTCGTGGTCGGCTGTACTCCTACAGAACGCATTAAAGGGGTTGGTTCGGGTTACATGTATTTCCTAGGAGACATGTATCAGAACCAACCCGGGGCGTTCTTGTACCTGGAACCGGTACGTCGCACGAGGGAAATACTATCATCGGATAATGCGTACATAGATTCCTTTTTTCTGTTGTTCGAAAACATCGGACCAGTGGAATTGGATTAAGGGTCGTTATGTATCTTGAGTATTTTTTCTGACATTTAGAGGTTTGGAGCTCTTGAGCTGAATGTCTGTTCGCTAAATCCCCTTCATTTCGGGAGCGCGTGCGTGTGGCTCCCCCACAAATGAATCCCCAGCTCACGATGACTTCATTGTTCGTTATTAAAGCGCACTGATTTGAAAACGCAATACTCTATTCCTGAGATATCTTACCGTAATTTGCACTTGCATGGGGTTGCACCGCGATAGGCTGTGTGTGATAGGTACCGCCAAGATTTATCGAAACCCAAGATGAATAAGCGTCGCGGTTTACGCGACCCAACGCGTCTTCCTGCAACCTGCGGCAAACGACAATAAGACAACCGCCGCCATGGACAGTGACAGTGACGACTTTGGGAGCGATGATTTTGGAGACATTAATGACGATGAACTTATAGCAGCTGCTACCCAGGCCGAACTGGCTGCCCATTCTCACCAGCGACCACCACATTCTGCACAGCAGAATAGCAGCGCTGGGGATGTGAATGGTAACGGTGGCGGTGACGATAATCTGTTCCTCTCAGACGATTTTGACTCCGACGTCGAGCTCCCAGGTGCTTTGGTAGCACCGCAATCGTCGGATTATGGGTCTCAAAGACCTCCGCCTTCCACTGGACAGCTCCGTCAGGCTACTCTCTTCGGTGGAAGAGTCCCAGACGAACCTCCGGGGTCCTCAGCCCGTCCCCGAAATGTCCACTGCTATCCGCTAGCTAGTACTCAAGCTCAAGAGCCCCCGACACACCATAAGATTGACCGAGAAGCCGCGAAAACATGGGTCTACCCATCCAATGTTAGTCATCGAGAGTACCAATATTCGATTGTTCACAAAGCATTGTTCTCCAATATTCTCGTAGCTCTACCCACCGGTACGCTACAAGATACCCTCACTCCTCACCCCGAATCGAGCTAAGAGATTTTTTAAATACATGTAGGTCTCGGGAAAACCTTTATTGCTGCAACTGTAATGCTCAATTGGTTCCGATGGGCTCCCGAGTCTCAGATAGCATTTTTAGCACCGACCAAACCATTGGTTGCCCAACAGATCGATGCATGCTACAACATTGCCGGTATTCCGAGAAGTCAGACAGCAGAGCTGACAGGTGCCGTGAATGCCGATCTACGCCGGGAGTATTGGGAAGAGAGAAGGGTGTTTTTCCTCACCCCACAGACAATGCAGAACGATATTTCTCGCGGAATCTGTGATCCGAAGAGAATTGTCTGCCTGGTGATCGATGAAGCCCATAAGGCCACTGGGAACTATGCGTTCGCTACTGTGGTTAGTCAGATTCGAAAGGCGAATACTTCTCTTCGTGTATTAGCACTTACAGCTACTCCGGGTGCCACAATCGACAAAGTTCAAGATGTTATCGACTCTCTTGGCATCGCTAGAGTCGAAATCAGGAATCTTGAATCCATGGATATTCAACCATATGTTTTCAAAAAACACATAGTGACCCAAGTTTTTGAGCTCACAGAAGAGATTGTTTTTCTCCGCGATCTGTATTGCGAGTGCCTACAGCCTCTCCTCAAGAAATTGAACGATGCAAAGGCCTATTGGGTCACCGACCCTAAATCGCTAACCATGTTTGGTCTTAATAAAGCATCCCGGGACTGGATGGCGTCCAATGCCGGCCGAACCGCAAACCGGGGACTTAAGGGCATGCTAATGCATGCATTTTCATTCCTATCATCATTGGCGCTGCCACTGCATTATCTTACGGAACATGGAATTCGTGTCTTCTACCATAGCCTGGTAAATATCCAGAATGAGATATTGTCTGGGAATGGTGCAAAGTCGAAGCTGGGGTTCATTAATGATGAAAAATTTCAAAAGGTCATGAGACGTGCACAGGGAATGATCGTGGACGAAGATTTCTCAGGACATCCAAAATTAGACTATATGGCTGGGGCAATATTGAAGCATTTTGCAGACGCTACAGATATGGATGAGAAGCGAGAGACCAGAATAATGGTATTCACAAGTTACAGGAGCAGTGCAGAGGAGGTTGTGAGGGTGCTTAAGAAGCATGAGCCAATGATCAAACCGCATATTTTTGTTGGTCAGCAGGATTCAAAGACAGCTGACGGAATGAAACAGAAAGATCAAATAGAGGTTGGATTCTCTATTCTAACCAGATAACAGCGGAGGAAACACTGCTAATTACAGGACATGTAGATCATCAAAAAATTCCAACAGGGCATATATAATGTAATTGTTGCCACCAGCATTGGTGAGGAGGGCTTGGATATTGGTGAAGTTGACATGATTGTTTGCTATGATCAAAACAAAACACCTATCCGTATGGTACGATAATCTCCCTTTCAAAGTTAATAAGCGAGTCCTAAATCTTTGACCATAGCTCCAACGCATGGGTCGTACTGGGCGTAAACGTGAGGGTCATGTCCTCGTCTTGCTCAGTAAGGGAAAGGAAGAAGAGAATTACAAAAAGGCATGGGACGATTACCGCTTCATTCAGAACGAAATCGAGTCTGGTAATAAATTCGACTACCACCATGATGAATCACCACGGATACTACCTAGAGACATCCAACCTGTTGTTGATAAGAAGGTAATTGAAATACCGGTTGAGAACACGCAGCCGGAAACGAAGCGGACTCGTGCAAAGCCGGGCAAAAAAGCAAAAATAGTGAAGCCTTTTTTCATGCCGGAAGGTGCTGAGACGGGCTTTGTAAAAGCGTCGAGAATAGGAAAGGATGATTCGGAGGAATCAGAGGAGGGTGTCCCCATGGAGGAGCTGGCGCCGTCATTAACGGACCCTGAAGCTGGCCTTTTAAATGCTAGCGAAGAGCGAGAACTCAATCGCCGATTCAAAACCGTATACGGCACCGACGAAGAGATGGAGCACATTACTATCCCTGGAACAGACAAATTCCCAGCGTTCCAGCGAAATCTAACAAAGACACGATACGTAAAACACGGCAGAGCAACCAAAAGCTTGGTACGGCTGTTTAAGAAATTCACCACCATAGACGAGGATTTCATCAATACATATATGCAGAAATTCGACCCTGAGGTATTAAAGTCACCCCCGGAACCAATCGTACAAAAATTTCAACCCAAAACAAAACCTTTCAAGCCAGTCGTACCGGCGGGCAAGGGCCTAGTCGAACGGTCTGGAAATGTACCCAAGCCTTCAAAGGCAAAGGCAAAGGCAATCTCCAAGCGCCCTGAGCCAGCTGTGAAACGGAAACGCAAGGCCTCCGATAGTTCGATAGAGGAGGAAAACTCGATAAACCTGGCAAGTTCGCCAGGTGGTAGCGACGAGGACAAAGACGAGGACAAAGATGAGGATGTAGTGATGATAGAGTCCGACTCAAGTCCGCCCAGAGCCCAAAGGAAGAAATTCTCAACTGGGACATCAGACGAGGAAGATGATGATAAAGACGACGGTAAAGAAGATACTGATGACGATGACGACGACGAAGTGCTACCCAATTTCACAGAAATGATCCAAGGGTTCCGCACTGCAAAGGCGAAGCCAAAGGTTTCGGTGAGGCCGATGACATCGAAGGCTGCAAAGGCTGCGGCTAGCAAAAAGAACAATATGGCCATGAGGGTAACGAAGGTGACAAAGAAAAAACCAGTAAAAGGGAAAAAGACGAGGAAGTATGATAGTGATGAGGACTAGAGGAGCTGCGTTTATGGTTAGTTTTTTACTATAGATCTAGTCTTTTTCCTTTTTCCTGTCTTGTACACTACCTACTATCCGTCATTTATTATGCTATTATCGGACGTATGAAGTTTTGGTGTTCTCTTTTCTTCTACCTTTGTAGATACGCAATAACCTAAATCAACGTAGTCCTAATATTCAAGGCCCTATTCTGCTTGGCTCACCAAGTTGCCTAGTTGGCTAACGGAGCGCCTTATCCACCCAATTGGCGAGGGGAGGGCGACCTGTTTACGCTGCAGCCCTAGGCCCTCACGCCGAAGGTGAAATTCTACCCTAGCTGCCTTTGAGTTTTATAAACCTGTGCGCCTTCCTTTTCTAAACTAAAGCCAAAGCGAGTGGGCATCGTAGTCACTTGCTCAACGGAATACATATATCAAGCACGCACCTCACCAGGTATGGTATGTCTGGTAGGGGTCTCTTGGTGAGGGGTTCAATACCGCTAACCCAGCGGGACACTCCGTTGGCTAGTGGAGCAACTTGGCTGGCGGAGCAGACCAGTCCTCGCTTAACAACGAATCTCTTCGTGGTTTGCGCAGGATCACGCAATATCACTCGACCATCATAACCTCCCAAAATAATCTTCTAATATCAGTACCGCAACAACAACAGCAACTACAAATCCACTACACCAAATTCCCTAAACATGCCAATACGTTATCCACTACCCACTACGTAACCTAGCGCTATAAGCCATCACCTCGCCCCAAAACCAAAACCAACTCCGCCTCACAAAAAGTGACGCAACAATCACCGCACCATCCATCCCCCCCCCCTAAAAAAAAACCACCCCCCCACTCCCGCCTGACAATCTTAAAATCCACAATGTGCCAAATGCTGTTCATCTATCACACCACCTGCGGGCACCGCGGCTTCACCAGAACCCCGCTCACGCCCACCTGCGGCTACAGCTGCACCCTGCTTCTAAAGCACCTCGACGTCCCGCATCACTGTACCGAGTGCAGCAACATCCCCGCCGCGCCGGGGGTCGCCGGGATGATTCCGTATATGCGGGCCCCCGAGCCCCGGCCCCAGCGGCGTATGCAGGTGGTGGAGAAGAAGGAGGAGGGGAAGGAGGGGGGGAAGGAGGAGGAGAAGGAGAAGGAGAAGGAGAAGGAGAAGGAGGGAGGGGGACCGAGTGAGGGTTATGGGGTGGACTGGCAGGGACGGTTTGCGGCGGTGCTTAGAGGGGTTGTGGGGGAGGTTGGGGCGTTGGTTGTGGTGGAGATGATGAATGGGAGGGAGTGAGCGTGGAGTGCCGTGGTACGGTCGGTGTCTGTGGACATTCTAGGGAGAAGTAGGGCTTATGGGCCTTAACATAATCTAATAATATCTTCTCTAGTAGTTGAAATCCTTATAAAAAAGCATTACCAGAATTATTCGAGGATGATCTTGAGCTTCATAGGCCCTTGTGTCAGTTGGTGTCAATGATATTTATCTCATCAATTAACATTATAGCTCCCAGGGTCCCGTGCGGCAGTACTGACCAACCCCATAGGAGTAGCGGGCGAATAAAAGGCTCCCTGACTTGCTTGTGTGTGTATTTACCACCCGAAAATATACCAGCCTCATAAAGCCAACCCACCTTGAGCTCTTTCCTAGCTACCCCATGCATGCGCAAAACGCACCCCAAGCAACACATCTACCCCTACCAACCCTCCCTCTCCCCGCCCTCAGATATGCCCCCTACTACACTAGGCCCCCACTTCCAAAAACCATTCTCACCTAGAGACTAGCCGGCCGTGACCCCCCAACCCCACCTCTTTATCGAAACGAAAGGGAAATGATCGGTTCTACATGAATTGCAGTGCTACCTTCGAGATGGTGAAGGCCTATGTCCGGGCATGGTGTATTAACGATAGTAGCCAAAGTCTGGCTGCTTGTGTGTCTGCTGCATTGGTTGAGATGCGGCGGTCGAAGTGGGGGCGGCTGAGGGTCGGGCCACGGTGTTCAAGTCGGGCCGAGACAGGCCTCCTCTAGGTCCGAGCCCGAGCCTAAAGGTAACACTTACTCCAGAACAGATTTAACAGAGAACTACATTTTTCTGCGCCAAAACGAGGTTCGATATCTACGCCCCCACCATGGTGACACATCCATCGCCGCCGGTGAGGTTCCCACGCTGATTACATATCAACTCATTGACAGCACAGTTCATGCATACATATACGTGTAGATAGACACGCAGCAATTGACATATGTCACTCCCGCTGTGGACCAGGTACAATTCCAATACATATGATCCATAGGGCCACAACCAGAAGAAGCACATACCCCAGCTACATATCATAATACTAATATACATGTAGTTCCACAACCGCGCCCCGCATTCCCCCCGTCCCACAAGATAGCCCACCTAAGCAACCTCTACCGGTGAAATGTGGCACACACAGATAATTACTCTAAAGGCTACTCTATTCTTAATTCGAAATTCAAGATATATAAATAGCCACGGAGCTAGGGCCAAGCTGGCCATGACTGACAGAATTCTAAACCGGGGATTGGCCCTTGTTTGGGCGTTTAGGTTTCCTTAGGACACTGTACACAGAAGTTGGTTAATTGGTTGTGGATGGAGGTCATGGACGGCCTTCATCTCCGGGTTAGCTTGGTACACGCCACCCGTCCTTCGGCTCTGTCGGCGAGGGGAGGGGGGGGGGGGTTGATTTGACTGGGCTTCTTACTGGTTGAGTATAAGGGAGGGAAATATATATTGAGGAGATCAGTGTTTGATGTGCAACCCCGCAAACAAACACGCGGACACGATACTACTCTGGAGAATATTATGTGTTGGATGCATGAATAGGTGTCGATATAGGAGAGAATAGTGCATAATTATCCACCCATAGTTAATTATCAAACCTACATATAGTGTGCTGATTACGCCTGGGGCTAACTATATACACGGATAACTCGAGTAGCATCTACTTATAATTACATTGACATCTAAGCCTAACAAGTCCAGGTAGCATAGCTATAGTGCACATGTCATCACACTTAGGAATCCAGTCCGAATCCCAAACATTGTACACCCTCCAGCTGGTGAGAGAAAGTACCCTAACTGCCACTATCAATAAGACCAACTAGCTGACCAACTACCAGTATCCACTCCCAACCCCCCAACCCCAATTTCAAAACCACCTCCCAATCTCGGAGCGCCCCCCCCAAAATCAATCTCACCGCAATTACCCCAAGCTCCGTGGAAAGCACAATCATAACAATTCTGCCTAATGCGAGCTCACGGGCACGGGACCGGCCCACCTGCACGTTCCCGAGGAAGCCCGGGCTCGGCCCTGTCTGTAGCGGGATAAGGTTTTACTTTGACGCCCCCTTCTTCCCCTTGCAATTGCCCTTGCGCCGGGGAATTATACCCTAGAGATGATGTTTTGAAGCTTAAATAGAGTGCTGGTTTGGGGGAGACGAGGACGCGTAATGAGGGTGGGTTAGGGGTGGGGGAATTGGGGTTGGGGTTGTACGTGGGTTAGGGGTGGTACCGTGGGGATGTGGCGTTTATTTTAATTACCCTGGTCCACGATGGATGCTTGGGGGAAGGGTTTTAGTAGGATTGCGGGGGGCGGTAGTGAGTACTAGTGATATTGGCCTTCCTTGGTTGTGCTTGCAAATTAGTAGGAAAATATGGCTTAATAGCTTAATAGCTTAACAGAGCTAAGGTATGAACACTCAATTCATCAACATCGATCTACAATTCACCACAATTATATACGTCTACGCCCAACCCAGCACCTACAGAAGAGACTTCCACTCTAGCTCTACGAGTCCGGGACCGTCCCCTTCTCCTCCTCAAAGATCTTCTCCACATCAATCCCCCCCAACTCCGCCTTCTCCATCACCCCCCTCGCCGCGCCCACCACCGGCGCATCCACCATCTTCCCATCCAGCGCCCAACTCCCCCTCCCCTGCTCCTCAGCCTTCCTCTCCGCCACCAGCACCCGCACCGCACCCCTCACCCTCTCCGCACTCGGCAGAAACATAGCCTGCACCCTCTCGATCTGCCCCGGATGTATAACCTGCTTCCCATTAAACCCCATCGCCGCACCCTCCTTGCACTCGCGCGCCAGGGCACCAGCCTCGCTGGTGTCCTTGTACTCCGTGCACACCAGGTCGATGGCCGACGGGATGTCGTATGCGCGGGCGGCGGCGACAATGGTCTGCCGCGCGAAGAGGAACTCGGTCAGGCTGGGGCTGCGTGTGAGGGAGAGGTCGAGCGCGAAGTCTTCGGCGGCGAAGACGAGGCCGCTGAGGCGCGGGGAGGAGGCACAGATGGAGCGAATGTCCATTATTGCGCGGGCAGACTCGATGAGGGCTGGCGTGGTGGGTGGGTGGTTAGTTACATATGTAGTTTAGAAACATGTTGGGGTGGGGGGTTGTTGGCAGAAAGTCGGGGGGCAGTAGAGACCAATGATTTTTATGCCGGTTTTGTTGGGATGGTTTGAGTGGTCGAGGACATTGGCGACAAAGGTTCTTGGTAACGCAGCACAGGGTTAGAGGCTCTCCCGGTATGTATCTTGGACATGTAGGGGAGGGGGGGCATGGCATACACATCTGCCGGGCTCTCAACTTTCGGGACCACGATTGTGTCGAGATGCGGCGCTTTGAGCTAGGGGTGCAGAAGATCATTGGTCAATCGCCCTGGTTCCCCCCTTCTCCGTTTTCTACCACGCTGTTTTAAAGTACATAGGGCGCGCGGTAAGACATACCACTTCTGTGAGATCATCGAGCGCGAGACCGGTCCCGATCGAGTTTACACGCACGGCTTGCTCGCGGATACCAGGGGCGCGGGGCAGCGACAGGATCTCGCGGATGTGCGAGCGGGCGGCGGGCTTCGAGGAGACGGTTACGGAGTCTTCCAAGTCGTAGGTCTAAGTATTTGGGACAGCAGGGGAGGATTATTTAGTTTTCAGGTTATTCTTTTTTTCCCCTCTTTTTTTTTTCTTTTCTTTTTTTTCAATTGGACATATGGTGGAGAGATCTGACATCAAGTAATAATTGAGTGTGGTGCATGAGACATCGGGTATTTTACAAGATGGGGATCTCTTGGGAAAAAGGAAAGGTGAGTCAAGTCATAATGATGAAGAGGGAGGTTTAGGTATGAGATAGGGAGATACGTATGTACTAGGTATGGAGGTGAACAGGTAATGGGTATGGGATTCCATAGAGCTGTAGCTAGAGCTCTACTATTTCCTCCCAATTGGCGTAGGGAGCTCGAGCCAAGGCAAGGCCAAAGGCTGGGCATGCAGGACGCAAAGACCACACTAAGATGCGTGGTGGTGGGATAAGGTCAAGTGAAGTGTACATCGACAAGGTAAATACCGAGGTAATGAATAAAGGAAAAGGGCCAGGTCTTACGATGCAATCAACGTTCAGCAGTCTCGACTTTTCCAACATGCGTTGGCTGGACCCGGGGACTACATCCATCCGATGCCATGGTCAGCATAAAGTGCTCAAGAAGAAAGAAAAAAGGCTTGTTCAAAATAGAGGGTTGTTTAGAAAGATGTCCGATTTAGAAGCAGAATCGAGGCAAGGTTCCGCAAAGTCTCCATGAAGCTAGGCAGACTGACAGATCTCGCTCTCTCTCTGATCTATATCCAGATTGCGAGAACAGCGGATAGATAAGCAGTGGCAAATACCCACCGTAGAGTAACGCTCGCCGTAATAATGGAGCTGCCATCGATCTTTCTTTCTTTCTCTTCTTGTAGCCTGTACGGAACCGGGAGTAATGACAGTCCGGGGAAGAGGGAAAAGAAGGTGGGGAGCGGTGTATTTAGGATGTTGTCTTAGTGCAGGGATAAGGGACAGATTTACTAAGCGTATCAGGCTTGGCAGACACTTGCCTTAGATGGGAAATAGTAATAATTTTTCCAAGTGGAGAGTGCATAAGGTTCTTCTCTTTCTGGAACAGCAGCTACGATTAAGATGGAGGCATCAGCCAGCGGCAGAGTTGTTGGGTCCGCATCAATAGAGTCAGTCAGCACTAGGTAGAGTAGCTATCAATCTAATCATCCGTTTCCAAACCGCCTGTGGGGGTAAAGGTAAGGAAGGGTACTACTCTAGGCAGTTGTGTTACTGTAGAGATACTCCCAGTGCCAAGTTTTTTGCTGGATCCTCACACCACAGCAGAGATAGATAGGCTTCTAGCCAGTCGCCAGGAGTGCTCTTCTACATTAATTGCCTCTGTGTGCTGTGATTGGCTGGCTGGACGTCGTTGCTGTTCATACTGATGAACTTACTTTAAAGATTAGTGGATGGCAGATCAGCTTTCTTGGAGTGACGTCGAGTACTTTAGTGCTTCTATTTCTAGTCCATCATCCTTGTTCCTTTCCCCTGCGGCGCCACACACACATTGCGTATGCTTCTGAACGAGCCCCACGTTTGCAACGTCGTTCACTCTCTGTCGAGCGGAGTTGTCCGTACCCGTTCCCGACAACGTGATACCTTCCCTAGGAGACGTATGCCTATCTGCAACTTGAGGAGGGTGAAAGAGGGCATCTTGTCTGAGAGTCCTCGTATCGACTGATGGGGATGGATTGCACTGGACTGGTTGGGCAGACAAAACAAAAAAAACACAGAGTTATATGCATGTACCTGGTACTTTAGGGTGGGAGGTACCATGAGTGTAAATAGAATTCCTTTGCTGACCAGCTGGTTGATTGATTGATACACACACCTTCCATCGGTGCCTGGAGGACGAGCAATGAAGGGAATGCACGTACGATTTACAGACGAGCAATATTACCACCTCCTTTGTGTGAGCGCGAGAGGTTGAGACGAAGGGAAGCAGCCCGTATGGTGTGTAGGAACATGCCTTGCTCGCGTACTATTGTGCATGCAAGTTACGCAAGCTTTCGTGTGGAACGCAGCAGAAGAGGCGGTTTTTAATTGTATCCTTCGTCATCTCTCTTAACTTTGTTTCTTTTCCTACTTCCTCTTTGCATCCTCTTCTTCCCTTTTTATACTACCACCATCAGCTTCTCGAGGCTTCTTCGTACCCCACCACCTCGCCTGGTTACTGATTCCTTTCCTATGAAAGAGTCCCTGTGATCCTGTCAAACCTTCTTCACAGTAACCTACCACTACCACCTCTCTACATCTTCAATCCGGCCGCGTCCCTGTTGTATAATAAGATCGCCTCGCTTGTTACGGAGATTTTCGCGTGGCTCTACCTTAAAATTCTACGTAATCCTCAACCCCGTCAAAAAAGGGAAAGACGAAAAAAAAACCTTTCCTCATCCCGCACTGGTTGTTTCAACATTTACTACTGCATCCCAGCACAGCAGTACTATCATCACCTAAAATACTCACTTGTTCCATCATTCTATTGCCAACAACAACCCCTTGTGGATCCCTTCCTTTTTTTCCCTGTCCTGCCCCCCCCGTCGTCGTACGTGCCTGCGGGAAAAGCAGCGAAACGTCGCTCTCGCCGGTTTTTTCTTAATCGCTGTAGACGAGCCGTCCTTCGCCACATCTTTCGATCTTCGCACTACTACTGCTACTCCACTCCCGACAGATATAAAGTAAATAATGTCCGCCGCATCGATAAAGAAAGGCCATTCTCGGACCTGGAGCTTGAGGTCGAAAAAGAACAAGGACGAAACAAGACTTAGCTCATTACCACCGGCGAAGCAGAAAAAGATGACCAAGAACGTGGATCCTACCAGAGCAATTACTGAGGATGAGCCTTGTACGTTTTGTGCACTGACGCCAGTCTAGTCCCGATTTAAAGGGTCGCTACCACTCAATTGGTTGCAATTGCTGACTTTTTGGTGCTGGATAATAGTTCAAGTAAACCAGTCTACAAACCAGTACAAGAGTCTTTCGCAACTCAAGTTTAAGGATCGCTTCGGAAATGATATCAGTATGGAAGCTCTTGGGAAACAGAAATACAATTGAAGGTTCTAACACTAAGTTTTACAGCCGATCCGGATTTGACGAACCCCACCAGACACCGCTGGGAAAGCCCGCTGGAGACAATTCGAGGGTTTGAGGCTGCAATTGATAAGGACGAGCATCGGGGGTCCTACGTAGGTATTTTATACCATTCCCTGGTCGTATCTATGAGGCGGGTTCGAACAGTTGCTAAAACATTTCAACAGAGAGAACTTCGTCTAATGCTGGCGCTGGTTATTCGTCGGATACAGTAGACAGCGTTGATGGCAATTCTTGGAGACACAATCGTCATCCGCAACAAAGTTTGTTACTCCCGCTTTCAGAACTTTCTATTTTTGGTTACTGATTTTTTTTTTTTTGCGTGCAGTGGGCTATTACCAGACGACGGGACCACGGGGACGCCCACCACCGGATTCTCTACATTACACTGGTCGCTCTGGATATTCTGAGACCCCCAGATCAGCAGTAGACGGGTACGGACACTGATTTGCTAGCCCCCGGCTGATTGTCAATTTTCTAACATGATCATAGTTACGGCGAATCTGAGATGGGCTATGGAAACATGAACAGAAGAAGATCTCCAGGATCAAATGCTGGCTATGGATACAACGGATACAACAACCCACACCCACAGGAGCGCATGGGACGACCACAGAGAAGACAAACCTACGAGTCGCAGAATTACGATGCCCCACCGAATCAGCCTTATGTGTACAATAATCAAGCTGCAAATGGGGGTGGTGAGAGCCCGGTTAATCCTGGTTCGTCATCATCGGGTGCTGGATCCGATGGGCCCGGTGGATATATTCGGGAGCCGGCGTTGCCGCCTCCGCAACCATCCTTTGGATTTCGCGATCAGGCCATGTTCGAGAGCTCTCAACAGATAACTCCGTTTGAAAACTTTGGTCCATCAGGTTCTGGTCCATCAGGTTCTGGTCCATCAGGTTCGGGCCCATCTCAGATGCCTCAAAGCATACCAACTTCGCCGTCAACGGTCCGAAAGCCAATATCGCTCGGTAGCCCCGCACCCGCACCCGCACCAGCACCAGCACCACAGCCGGAAAAACAGGAGGAAAAGAAAAGGAAGAGCTGGTTCAAGCGGAGAAGCAGTAAAGGCTAAACGTTTTGGAAAATAATGCATAATGCACGTTTTTGAATTCTATTTTTATTCTTCTGTTTATATTATTAGGGGGGGCTAGGGAGGGACTCGCTATGGGGGAAAGAAGGTTCTGTCGGGCTTTATCGATTTCGAAAATCTACCATCGATCAGTCAGTGGGGCATAAGAAAAGAACAGAGCGGGAGACCACGCTAGCTGTTTTTCTTTTGTTGTAAGTGGGCTTTCTTATAATTTTTTAGCGACGAAAAACAATGTGTACTATCGGTGGCATATCGTTTCTATCATCTTCTATACTCTTTGTTTTGAGGAATGTATAAACAAAGCAAAGAGACTTCACGATAATGATGATGCGGTCAGATTGTTTATATATGATTTCCTGTCATTCTCCTTTTTTCGGTGACTTCTTATATTTTTCTTACTACTACTCCTCCCAACCTTCTTTTTTTCTTTCTTTTTTTTTTCACGATGTCATCTTTTATGAGGTTTCTTTCTCTTGGGTTTTTTCTCTTTCCTTTGGGCAGGAACTTCTATTGGGGTAGGGGAACCTCGGCGACACATTTTTCCGGGGGTTCTCTTGATTCTTTTTCTTACGGTGTTCCTTTGGGGGTGTGGGGGATCTCCCTTAATCTTGGGGATTGTACCTGAATTCGCCTCCCCTTACTTAATACAGGTACGAGAGGGGTGGGCAAGTTCTAGCAAGAAAAAAAAGCTTAAGCAGGGGGGAAGAGCGCAAACAATGATACCTAGATGGTTACTTTTTTATCAACATTCCCCACGTGCGTGAGTTGACAATTGAATTCTTGCTGCAGATATGCTCGCTCTCTTGCCTCGTGGTGGTGGATCCGTGGGGTTAGAGTGAGGGTAAGGGAAAGTGCACTCGAATTTTATTTTTATTTATTTTTCAAAACACTCGGATAGGGTTGTTTTGAATTTTGGTGTCTCCTCCGGAATGTTTGCGCGGAGAGAGTGTCTGTGTGTGATAGTTGGGAGTCAAATCATGAGGTAGCACTCGCTCGCACTTTTATGCCCTACAGAAATAAGAATAAAGCGCGAATAGAGTCCAACATATCACGTTTCAAAATGAAGACGCGTTATATTCTTCTCGTCCAAACAACTAGGCTAGAGGTGAAGATATATGATTGGCTTTTTTTTTTACACAGCGACAAGTGAATTGCCAAACACTATCATTTCATCATGTCTCAAACCTACCCAACAAACACCGCTAGATTGGATGGTGGGTTTGGGGGGGGGGGGGGGGGGGGGGGTGGGGCATCTTGTAACAAACAGATAAGCGCCCGATAAGATAGCCGCCGTTTTGGTAATTGCGACATGGGATATCACTCGTCAGAAACCCTGACCCAGAGCCAGATAGTCCTTCATTTGTAGGTGTAGATATCGATGTCATAATCACGGCGCCTCCGCCCAAGACCGGAGCGAGTGTAGTCTCGAGTATGCACGCATCGGAGAGAAGCACAGGCTTTGGTTTGGTAGTAGGTAAATGATTATCTGTTCTCTTCCTAGCCGCTATGACTTCTCTTCTCTCCTCGTGTTTCCGCAGGGTTTTTTTTTTTTTTTTTTATCCACAGATAGCCGGCAGAAGGGGGGGGGTAAAAACTTTCATATTTTAACGCCCATAGCTATATTCCGTGATGCCATTGCTCCCTGATCACGGAATAACGTCACGTAACATTCCCCAGATAACACAACCCCGAGTCCGGCTCAGCATGGGAGCTGGCTTGGCCCGCTTTCGTAGAATCTCACAACGGACATAGGGAACACTGGACTACCGCCGAGTAGACCTGCCGTGTTATAGGGGTTATACTATAGCTAATGCAGGCTTGGTTATGTGTTGGTTCTCGGTGGTAGATACATGTAGTTGTGGATATAGAGATAGCGCGGGCTATGGTTAAACTCTTATACTCAAGGCAGAGTTCCGCGCAAGCCAATCTCAAGTACCCTATCATCCACCTGCTCCATAGTCTCGACCTACAGCTAGCCCATACCCCCAAAGCGCAGCCCCCACCCCCACAGCCACCCCGAACGTCCCCCAGTCCTTATATATCCCATTAAGACCCCGAGCATGCAGCAACAACTCCACAATATATTCCATTCCAGCCACAATGTATTATTCCAGCTACTATGTATTATTACACACCATGTACATACCTACACGTACTACATGTCCTAGTTATTTACCATTACCACCTGTGTCGATGGTATTTTTCCAGCAAGCTATTTTCCTACCCAGATGATCCCATGCCGCCCACATGCACAACACACTATATGCGAGAAAAAGAGAAAAGGAAAAAGAAAGAGAAAGTGAGATATCAAGAGAGAAAGAGAGAAAGAAAGAAACTAAAGAAAAAGAGAGCTACCTTCATTACCCCCTACTGCCATAAAACCACCATGATAATAATAATACACCCCCCGCCGTATATACAGCTAACTCCCCCCCGCCCTCCTCGCATAAGCCGCATTACTACCACCCCTCCATCAGCCCATTCCCCTTCTCCCCCACCCCCCCCCCCCACAGCCAGCCAGACAGAAGAAACTCACCTCGTATGCGCCAACAAAAACTTGACACACGTCAGCGTATACTTACACGCCCTCGTCCAGGCCTCATCCTGGTTAAACGCCAGCCTAATACAGCTATCGCCAATCTTATCCTTCACGATCCTGTAGGGCAACTTCATCTCCGCGTCCGTGTGCTCCACATACTCGCCCAGCTGGCGCAGGCACTCGAGGAACGCAACCATGGCCTGGTCGAACTTGCGGTGCATGAACATGCGGCCCAGCGGGAGGTCGCCGCTGGAGAAGAGCTCGAGAGAGGTCACTTTGGGCTCGCCGTGGCCGCTGGCGGGGTAGTCGAGGCGCTCGATACGGCTGGTGGACCCCATGGGGCGCAGCCGGTAGGTGCTGGGCGTGAAGGTCAGTTTGTCGCAGATGGTGGAGAGGAGGAGGAGTGTTTGGCCCCAGGCGGCGTTGATTTCGCTCCATCCGACCTAGTACGGGGGTACGTTAGCTGGTTTCTTATATATACTACTAGAGCGAGTGTCCATACCGGCTGCGCCTGAAGCCTCCCCAGCCTCAGCCCATTGATAGTGCCAAAATACCCATCATGGCCAATACAGAACGTATCATTATACACATTCGTCCTCTGCAGCTTCTCCAGCTGCCTCGAGTCATGATCATACTGCAAGTTCACACCATCCCGCTCATTCTGGAACTCCTCCAGTCTCGCCGCAAAGCCGTTCCTCTCGCGCCAGAACGTCTCCTCCTCGCCCTCGAGCGCGCGGGCCTCCTCCTCGAGCCCCCGGATCTCAGACTCGACGGCGGCGCGCGCGCGCTCCGTGTCGGCCAGCTCGCGCAAAGCGACCGCCTCCTCGTCCTGCAGCTGCTGCATCTCGCGCGCGGCGGCATCGCGCTCGGCCTCGGTGGGCACCTCGCTGTGCACGCGCTTGAGGAACTCGACGTAGGCGTCGCGCTCGCGCGTGGCGTTGGCGAGGCGCTTTGTGAGGCCGTCGACGAGGAGGTCGGTGCACTCGCTGCAGATGGGGTAGTCGATGTCGCTGCGGGCGCTCAGGATGTCGAAGAGGCCCGCGGAGGTGCGCATCTGGTGGCTGAGCGCGTTCTCGTCGTGCGGGATCAGGAGCTGCGGCGGGGGTGCGCCGCCGGCGTTGCGGGAGGAGGCGGAGGAGGAGGAGGACGGGGGGTGCGGGGCCGGGGCGAGCTGCGACTGCGTGAGCATGACATAGCTTTCGGCCGGGTTCTGGTAGACGGATTTGGAACGGGCGGGGGCGGTGGAGGAGCGGGTGGGGATGGTGCGCTTGTGGAGGGGGGCCGAGGCGTGCTGTGCGGCTTTGTCGTAGGTGTCGCAGCGGTCCGGGGGGAAGATGGGGGGGCCTGAGGGGGTGTCGGAGGTGGTCGGGGGGATGCCGCCGCCTGTGGGGTGTTAGTTAGTGGTCTGGTTTTGCTGGCTGAGGGGGGGGGGGGGGGGATAGAGGTGAGAGTGGAGTGGACGCTTGCCAGTGAGGAGGTTGAAGGCGGCGGGACTGAGGTCTTCGAGGGAGCTGTGCAGCTTGATGGGCTGACGGCACTTTTGGCACTTCATGGTGCTCGTTGGGTGGGTGAGTGGTGAGTGTGGTTGTGAGGGTTGAGTTTGGGGGTTGAGAGTTGGGATTAAAGATTAGAGCTGTAGAGTTTGATAAGAGCTGTGGGAGGTCGGACAGGGCCTGTTATCGGGTCTGTGGCGTGGGATGTGGCTTGGCTGTGGATCTACCCCTAGCCCTATGTAGCTGTAGCTGTAGCTGTAGCTGTAGCAGCTCTGAGTCTTGATGCTTGATGCTTGATGCGTAGAGATGTCTTTTTGATGATAGAGATGTCTGGCTGTCGATGGTTGGAGAGAGATTCTGATGGCTTGTCTTTGTGTCTCGGTTTTGCAGCCGTCGAGCAGAGAGGGGAGACGAGGTGCCATGCCACAGATTCAGTACCAGAGCTACCCACAGGCAACATACCGGACAGACCTAATCCATAGTCCCCAGTGCCCGAGAACCCCCGCTGCCTCAAGCTCTCCCCCCGCTACCTCAAGCTCTCCCCCCGGGCCGCACCCCCGCGTCCCAAAACCGTTTCCGAGTGAGAATGCGTGCCCCGGCAGCGCCAGCATATAAATAGCCCAACCCGGCCCTGCACGTGACAGCGCCCAATGCGGCTCTCTCCCGCACCAATCACACCGAGGCCGCGTCAACGTTCGTGAAGCTCTCAACGCTCTCTCTTTGAATCTCTGCTTCACAAACAACCGGACCAAACAACCAATTACTTCACAACTATACACACACCCACCTATTTACCTTCCTACGAACAACAGAACTATGGAATCCGTAATGCCCTCACCCCCCCCCCCCCAATTTCAGACAAACAGACAAGCAGACTAACGCCCTCCAGCAACGACCCCAAGAAGGAGCCCTCAGCTGGCGCCTCTCCGCGCACCCCGCAACACTCGGTTTCTTCCTCGCCTTCCGCCTGTGTACGTCCCGTCCCGTCCTCTCCCCTCCTACAACCCCCCCCCGCGCGCTCTCCTTACACTACACGCAGCGATACTAACCGCACACTGCAGCCGCGCTCCTAACCTACCTCTTCGGCCTCTGGTTCTCCTCAAACTTGTACTTCCTCTATCCGCCCTACCACAATGCTCATAACTAACCACCCACAGCGTGCTGATATTCATCATCGTGATCCTCCTCCTCGCCGCTGACTTCTACTACGTCAAGAACATTGCCGGCCGCCGCCTCGTTGGCCTGCGCTGGTGGAACGAGACCAGCGCCGACAACAGCGGCGAGAGCATCTGGGTGTTTGAAAGCCCCGACGTATTTGCCCCTCTCTTTCTCCCTTCCCGGTGGTGGTAGAGGTGAGAGTGGAGGTGGATGCTAATGGATGGTGCGGGGAAAAAAAAGGAATCCCGCCAAATCAACGCAACCGACAGCCGCTTCTTCTGGCTCTCGCTGTACATCGTGCCGCTGCTGTGGGTGCTTCTGGCCGTCGTGGCGGTGGTCAGGTTTGAGTTTATTTGGTTGTCGCTTGTTGGTTTGTGCACCCCTTCCCCAATTCTCCACCCTCCCCACTCTCCCCACACCCCACACCCCACACCCCTTCACCCCCCATAGACACACACTAACACACCAAACAGTAATCGCAGTGATCCTCTGCGTCACCAACGGCGTCGCCTTCTCGCGCGCCGACAAGTTCGGCAACGCCTCGACGTTCGCGGGGCGCGCGCTCAACACCACGGGCGGTGGGCTGGCGAGGCAGTTTGCGGGGAGTGTGGCGAGCCGGGTGTTTTTCTCGGGGGGGAGGAATTAGTGCTTTTGAATGCGGCCCGGGAGGAGTAGGCGTGAAAGGATGGGTGTAGGGGGTGGGGAACGGGAAGGGGGGGAGGGAAGAACGGGGAACGGCAGAACGGGGAGCGGCAGAACGGGGGAGGGATGGGGGGGGTATGTGGCGTTTTTATATAGGGTAGCTTTTTTCGCTTTTTTCTGCTGCGCTTTTCTTTGCGCTTTTTCTTGTGCTTTCTCTTTTGCGCTGTGTGGATAGCTGGCTAGCTAGCTAGGGAATGGAAAGGGTTCTGTGCTGCTTGGTTATGGTGGGAAGCGTTTGTAGGAGTAGGGTTGTGGGTGATATTGTTGGTATTGATATCGATTGCTTCATGGTGCATCACTCGGTACCAACCTACCACACTATCTCAACAATTCGAATAAAGCACGGTAGGTGTAGGCCTGCTTGTATGTACTTACCTTACTACTACAACTGAAACCAGCGCACTCGTTCTACAATCACGAACCTATGGTTTCCGTTCACGCATTACCACACATAGAAAGACAGAGGGAGAATACCCTCGCGGCAGCTAATACCTACCCCACAACCCCACAACCCAACAAACCCGGCAGCTCCACTACAGCCATACCCGCACGTAACGGCGAACCCGACATACTCCCCGACGCAGTCTCTAGTACTACCAGTTCTAGGAGAAAGCTGCACGCGTGAGGCACAGCACTGTGATATCATGACACATTATAGCGCGCTGGCATTAAGGGTATAATACATGTGTTCGTGTAAACGGGGCCATTAAGAGAACAGAGAAGAAAAGAACCAGGGGTATCGAACAAGCCGAAGCAGCTCTACGTAGCATCACCCGCCCTCAACGCACGCCCATCCCCATCCCCACCCATCGTCGCCGGATCAAAAACATACATCGGAAACTACCCGCACCCACAGCACATTAGCACTCCCTCCCCCACCCACCCATCACCACACCCCTAGGAGCATACATACCTCCAACCCCACCGTCCTCTTCACCGCCACCGGCAACCTCTCCCACACCCTCCTCGGCATCGGCACCAGCACACTCGTCCTCCTCAAATACTCACTATACTCCTCCCACCCCCGCCCCATCTCCCACCGCCTCCTCGCCGCCGGCCGCTCCTGCAGCGACACCCCACTCACAAACAACAACAACCCCGCGAGCACCAGCGGGCCCACCACACTGCCATACAGCGCCGCCGCCGCGCGCCCCGTCACCGCGCCTTGCGCCGCCGGCGCAATGGCGACCAGCCAGATGCCGAGATGCAGCAGGATCTCGCCAAAGTAGTTGGGGTGGCGCGAGTAGCGCCACAGCCCGCTGTCCATGAAGAGGGCCTTGTTGGACGCCGCGGCGGCGCTGGACCGGAAGAGGTACTTCTGCGTGTCGGCGAGGGTCTCGGTTGCGAGGCCGGCCAGGAAGAGGATGCTGCCGAGGATGTCGAGTGGGGTTGTGAACGGGGGGAGAGGCGAGTGCGCGGTGGTGGAGGGGCTGTTGAGGATTGTGAGGGGCAGGGAGACGGTCCAGACCCAGAGCATTTGGAAGAGCCAGAAGCCGAGGAAAGGGAGGAACTTGTCGCGCATGCCGTCTGGTTGTGTTAGTGGGGGTCTTTTTGTGATGGAGGGGGGGAGGGGGAGGGGGAGGGGGAGGGGGAGGGGGAGGGGGAGGGGGAGGGTACTGAAGCGGTCGTCTTGTCCGGTTTTGAGGATGCGGAAGAGGAGGAAGCCGGATAGGCGGGCGCCCCAGACCATCATGAAGACGGAGGCTACGATGTTCTGCGGGGGGGGCGGTTCTGTTAGCTTGGAGTTTACGAGCTTAGTAGAGCTTGGTGGAGCTTGGGAGAGCTCGGGAGAGCTGCGATATACTACTCACTCTAACATCTGTGACGCCGCTGAAGCACAGCGTAACGATCGCAAGCAGCACAAAGTTTGTCCCGCCCGCAAAGTCCGTGAGCTTGTCGAACCGGAGCGCGAAGGCGATCGTGAAGAAGAACAGCTGGTACGTGATTGTGATCAGCAGCGTTGCGGTGAGGTAGTAGTCGTCGATCGCGTATAGAGTTATGGCCATTGGATTGGTTTGCACTGGCTGGCTACAGCAACGTCCTCCGTCCGGGCTGGTTACTGTTTACTGTTTATATTCCTTGAATGAATCCTCAAAATTTAGTTGTGTATACATGTATGTATGCGTGTGTGAGAGTGTGTGGTGTATATGTGTGTGTGTAGCACTGAGACTCCATTCGCGATGCTCTTGGGAAGGGTTAGTTCGCAGTAGCCTATTGTGTCATTGACTCACGTTCCTGAATCGGCGATTGTGTAGAGCAGCAAGGCGCTTTGTTATTGGAATTCGAGGCTGGGAGACAGGGCACAGGTTGCTTTTAACTTTGGGGAGTCACTTTGGTGTTTCAGATCATGGATGGTCACTCAGTGTGCTACTACTGTTCCTGTTCCGAATCATAGACGATCACTAAGGATCTCGAAAGCTAGGTTCGCTAGGGAGTGCTCCAGGGTTCGTTCCAGGGTTCGTTGGGATGGCTACATGTACATACATAACCTATCTTAGTGCCTATGGCTTGCAAGTTCAAGCTGATTCGGCCAACTCTACATGTACTCTACAAAACCACGATGTCGTCAAGGCTTTACAATTAGCGTAGCTCTAGAGTAGACACCCTAGTACTAATTGCTGAAGCTACCCGTCTACTGATTATCAGCATCACACTCGATCTTGCCAAGAGCTGCGGATCTGATAATCTCAACAGAGCACCCTACACTCCAACTCCCCGCGTCAGAAGTCCGTGTCTTCGCAGAACCCGAGGGCCTCGGCCACCCAACACAACGCACCAAACAATTCAGCCTGGGGTTCCAATGCAGGTCCCCACACTTTGCAGATGTAACCTTATGTCCCAATAAACCCGTGAATCCCAGGAATTTAACCCCAACCCTGGGCCGCAGGGTGTATGTCATACAGCGCTCTTTCTGTGTATCGCCGCCTGGTTTTTTTTTTTTTGCACCGGCGGTGAACAGACGGAGGGAATGGCGTATGTGGGATGTTCCGCTTTGCATGTGAATGGGGGTAGGTACCTACTCTACATGTAATACGGCGCGCTCACTTGGCCAAGACCTAGACCCTTTCGGAACGCGGGGGTTGTCAAAAGCTGGAGAAGGGAAGGGAGCCTCTTCAACTTTAGCTTAGTTAGGGTTGTCTCGGGGAAAAAGTGTGGGATGCTTTCACATGTCAACCAGGCAGGGACTGCTGGAAGGCTGTGGTTGGACTAAAACTCGCCAGGCCACCTCTTCACATGACGATGAACAAGCCTACATACATGTATTTGCTTTCGAGCTTTCATGTGGAGCCCTGATGACCGTCATTCAAATCCGTAAGCAGGTATCTGATTGGCTGGCCCCACACTTTTTCATGCCCTCCGCGTGCCAAGGGCTGACAGGAAAGCCTCGGCTGTACGATACCCCGAAACAAGACGCACCCCCCCCCCCCCCCCCCCCCCAATTCCGCTTGCGAGCGGTACAAAGTCAGATCCCCAGCCCACCACGTCTTCCCATTTCTTCTATTTCCTCTACCTGACCCGTGTCTTCATAACTCGTCTTTTGTCTTTTGTCTCGTTCATTGCACAGAGAGCTCTTCAGTGAAATTACATTCTCAGAAAATACCAGCTTGCCGTTGTTGTTAACTATCTTTCATCACAAACTGAAATAATGTCTCCACGAGTAATTGTCGTCGGTGGCGGTCGTAAGTTCCCCACAACGAGAGCTGAGCTTTTAGTAAATAGGGCAACATGAATATGAGCTAACCTACTTTCCGAACAGTTTCTGGCCTCAGTGCTGCCCATACATTGTATCTTGCCGGTGGAAATGTTCTTGTTCTTGACAAGCAAGGTATTTGGCCCTCTTCAGCCCCGACGTTTGTCATTTCTAATATGAGACATTAGGATTTTTCGGTGGAAACTCCACAAAGGCCACATCAGGTATCAACGGTGCTCTCACACGCACTCAGGTCGACTCAAAAATCCAGGACAGTGTGCAGCAGTTCTACGACGATACTATGAAATCGGCACGTGATAAGGCGCGGCCAGAGCTTATTAAGGTTCTTACATACAAGTCGGCAGCTGCCGTGGAATGGTTACAGGATGTGTTCGGGCTTGATCTTACGCTTGTCTCCCGTCTTGGGTATGCTTCTATTCTCTTCTGTTGTCGATGCATCGGAATCTAACAGAAACAAAATAGTGGTCACTCACAACCTCGCACACACCGAGGCCACGATGCCAAGTTCCCCGGAATGGCCATCACCTACGCTCTGATGCAGAAGCTTGAAGATCTTGCTGAAAACGAGCCTGAGCGAGTAAAGATTATCAAGAAAGCCCGCGTCACCAAGATCAACAGCGAGGGCAACCACGTCACCGGTCTCGATTTTGAGTACGAGGGAAAGACATACACTGAGAACGGCCCAGTTATTCTCGCAACTGGAGGATACGCTGCGGATTTTGACAGCCCAGACTCACTCTTGAAGAAGCACCGTCCTGATGTTCTCAAGCTTTCATCAACCAACGGAACTCACGCTACCGGTGATGGACAGAAGATGGTTATGGCCCTTGGTGGTAACGGAATTGACATGGACAAGGTCCAAGTACACCCTACTGGACTCGTAGACCCCAAGGACCCTACTTCCAAGTGGAAGTTCCTGGCTGCTGAGGCTCTCCGTGGTGAGGGTGGTCTTCTCTTGAATGCCGACGGTAACCGATTCTGCGACGAACTTGGCCACAGAGATTATGTCTCTGGCGAAATGTTCAAGAACAAGTTCCCCATTAGATTGGTCCTTAACAGCAAGGCCTCAAAGGTCCTTGATTTCCACACCAGGCATTACTCCGGGCGTGGTCTTATGAAGAAGATCACTGGTGCTGAGCTTGCCAAGGAAATTGGCTGCGGACCCGAGCACCTTCAGAAGGTCTTCAAGGCATACAACGACATTGCTGATGGAAAGGCCAAGGACCCCTATGGAAAGAAATTCTTCCACAACACTCCTTTCGATATCAATGATGATTTCCATGTTGCCCTCATGGAGCCTGTTGTCCACTTTACCATGGGTGGTGTTGAGATTGACGACAAGGCCCGTGTCCTCAACAAGGAAGGCAAGCCCTTTGAGGGTCTTTACGCCTGTGGTGAGATTGCTGGGGGTGTCCACGGTGCTAACCGTCTTGGTGGTTCATCTCTCCTTGGATGTGTTGTTTACGGCCGTGTTGCTGGTGACACCGCTGCGGAATACCTTTTCCAAAAGGTTCTTTCTGGTGCTGGATCAGGATCAGGATCATCTACCGCTGCTGCCCGTCTAAACCAGATCTCGCTTCATATTGATCCTAATACCCCAGGCAAGCTCACTATTGAATGGAATGGTGGAAACGCCGCTCCCTCATCACAGGGACAGGATTCAGGATCAGCCGCAAGCATTCCCGGTCAGACTGCAACCCACTCTGTTTTGAAAGATAGTGCCAGCGGCCAGGACCCCGGTACAGTGTCGAAGCCTGCGACAAAGAAGGAGTTTTCCATCCCTGAGAAGGAATTCACGTTGGAGGAGGTTGCAGCGCACAATACTAAGGACAACGTATGGGTTGTTGTCAAAGGTGTAGTCATGGATGTGACAAACTTCCTTGAGGACCACCCCGGTGGTGTCCAGGCTGTCATGAACTTTGCTGGCAGAGATGCAACCGAGGAGTAAGAAAACCTAATCAAGCTTGATATACATTACTAATGTTTTTCCCCAGATTTGCGATGTTGCATGACGATGAGGTCATTCCCAAGTACGCCCCGGCTACTGTTATTGGACGGATAAAGGGCGTTACCCCCAAGTTGGACATTTAAATCGAGTTTGTTTGTGCTTTTCTTTTGTGAGGGATGGTTTATAGAAACCAGATTGGATTGTTTGCTTTCGGTTAATGAAGTTGATGCCCAAGCGTTCGAGAATTCCTCGATTGTATAAATATCTGACTTTGTTTTGGCTGTATTTCTTATCTCCTATTGGTTATAATTTCTTTGGTAGTCAATGCATTGATATTACGACGGCTATTTTAAAAATCCTTAGCATGTGACATGTTCACAACCTCTCACTCGTAGCTCAGAATTGAAGTTGTCTCTTTAAACAGCGAAGTGATACCACAAAGTTTGGGCCGCTGCGTCCCAGAGACCCACCAACACTGATAAAAGACATCAAAGTTTCTGCCAATTAACCCAGAACTCCTGTTCGAAACCCTACATAGTATCCTGCAGTTTATCATGTTTCAACTCTACCGTCCTCATGAAGGATTACACTAACGAACTCGACGGTCAATATCTCAGGAGGGATGGTAAGAGCAACGTCTGATTTACAGAAGAGCCTAGCAATCCCAGAGGTGTATGTGTTAGTTTTTTGTTCTATCCTTTGTGGCCGGGAAACTTCGTGCTGTCTTGTATCCCTCTTACCCGTCTTGGTTTCGAGGTGCAGTTCGGCTGTGCTCTGGGTGTTGTGGTCATCACTGCCATTCGTTCCGGTCTTCTTTTCTTGCCTTTCATCTTGATCTTTATCCATATTTCTGCCCCATGAGTTTATGGGTTCACTCTTCTGGTCAGACGAGGTATTTCCTTCATCTATTTTTTCGAAGTTTAGTACATCCTCGGTCTGATAATGATCTCTGCGTTGTTTCTGTTCAGCACCTCCCTCAATGGAGTCCTCTTTTTCTGTTTTTTCCAGTTCGCCGCTTTCTTTCTTTCTTGTATCCTCAACTCCCTTCTCCCTGTCGACCACTTCATCATCATCCATACTTCCTTCCAGTTTACCCACCCCCTTCTCCTCAACAGATTCACCTGGAGGAACTAGGGTAGGTACTTCTCGCCGCACCTCAGTTTCTTCATAACTGCCCTCTTCCCTTTCAACGTTCGTTTTTATATCCCCACAACTCTCTCCATTTACGTCTTCTTCGAGCTGTATCGTTTTTCCATTCCGATCACTCTTTCCAGTCTCAACTCGATCTTGAATCACACAGATGCAAATCGTGGGGCCATCAGCAAGAGCGGTGGCTTTGTCAATGCCTCTAGCAACACAATCGATTGATGTGAAGGCTGTGTTATGTTTGTGGAGGAAGAGAGCAAGACGGTCGAAGAGATCCCCGGTGAAAAAAGAGTTCGGCGAGTAGGCGAGAGGAAAAGAGCGGCGGGGGGCTTGAGTGGTTATGACTCTCAACTTTGGGTCTGCGTGAGGGTTGGGTTGGGACATGGTAGACAATTGATATGGTAGGATATATGATGGGGACGGGATTTGGGAGGAAAGATAATAGGAGTAATTAGAGGGATAGGAGGGGGAGTCTGGGGCGGTTGGTATATGTATGCCTTTGAAAACTGTCTCTAGGCGACCTAGCAGCCTAGATGTAGAGAGTAAATGGGGGGGGCCGTGTATAGCTACATATCATATATGTATTTATAACCCTATTTTGGAAACGTGTGTAGTGATAAATGATCACGCCACTATTTCTTGACCTGAGCCAAGTCAACTATTGACATGACCAGATCGCCATGATACCTAGATTTCAATTATTGAAGCTTATACCATAGCTTATATAGGCTTCTTTAGTATTAGAGGAACTGTTGACTTATAGCTAAGTGGAGTAGAAGCTGTAATATTACATATATATAGCTCTTGTGCTTGAACGATTATCCAAAGTATCGCACAGATCAACCGATTCATTGCACCCATATGTCACTTGGCAAAGAGGGCCATAATCGTAGTACTCGGATATGAAGATATTGGTGCACGGAGTAGTCGTATATAGACTATAGATTTTGTTAGAAATATGTAGGATTTAATATTGAGTGCTTTCCCTTAAAGTATGCATATTTACCTCCTGGGCATTTAGAGCAAGTATTGTGAATTCAGCAGGGCCTAGGGGTTTACGATGTACTTAGGCTTAGGCGCCACATAGTCATTTTGCAATGGTTTATTTATACCCATTGGGTAAAACTCTGCTGGAACGCCTAGAGGACCGTCATAAGCAGAAGTTGGCACGCGTAGGGCGATCGGTCGATCAGTAGGGAAATAGTGATTTATATAGGTGTTGTAATGCAGCATGTCGAGTGATTTCGATTTCCCGTGCTCCAAGGTATATGTTGGTCCAAAACTATGTACCCCTCATATCATTACTACATGTACTCCGTTTATCTAATACAGCATTACATACTAGGATATATTATCAAATTACCTTGATATATGAGACCTAGAGATGGAAATATAACTGCTCTACTCACTTGCCTATAACTCCTTTCTGTTATATATAATTGTACCGTATATACCGTATATACCGGCCGTATATATACGTGCCCCCCGTGAACGTGCATGCATACTATATAGCACAACCATTATTCTCTTGAACGTGTTCAAGAACATTGGGGGCGAAAGGCCCGGCCGAGTCCATTCGCGAAAACTCCAAATTCCCCAATATCCCTAGACAAACGGACGGGAAAATACCTTGATTTATTTGATTCGTAGTCAGTGTAGTAGTTTCTTATGCCTTAGATAAGTACTGGCGAGTGGCTCAACTAATTATGTGGTGGCGGCTGGCAGGTAGAATCATGTAGTATCACTCGATTTTGAGCAACTATTTTTGGTTTGGTAGTATTTTATGCTTATGGCATTTCCAGGTAACAAAATGTATAATTCGGTCTGGTGGAAGTATAAAACCTACCTTATTCGTACTAATATATATATGTATTCTTTACCCGCACCCTTAGCCGATGTATTGATGTAAATTGCACTCCTAAAATTCACGTTTCAAGTATTTCCTCTGTGGCTTCATTTCATGTACTATAACCTTTCTTCCGTCACTGCAGTATACTGCGGGGGCGGCGGCCTACATAGTATGGTCCATGAGCCGTCTCGGGGGAGCTGGCTCGGCTCCTGGGGGCTTTGGGCTCATAGATCTCGAGATATAGCCGCAGACTCGCAACCGGGATCGAGCCTGTAGTAAGGTAAATAATCTGAATTAGGTCCGTCCCGCCTCTATGGCCATAATAGGCGGAGAAGTCTACTAGTAGTGATTCATATATATACACCCTCTCTCCCCAGGCCCATATCTCACTATATATTGCCTGAACCATGATAATTCCAGCCGAGCTCAATGAGCTAAAAGTTCGAGCCTAAAGATCGAGCTGGCTTGGCTTATAAACAATAATATATTTCTATATATCTATTCTTATATATATATAAGAATATGTCGGGAAAGGTATTTCGGTAACCCTAACCCCATACCTAACGCCCTTATAGGCTCGAGAACACCCGAGTGGTAGCCATCCTTCGGATTGTTTATTAGAGTTTGTGTTAGGACTAATATTGCTGAAGACTATTGCTGCTACTACTACTATCATTGCAATTGTCTGATTCTGGTTATGATTATTAATTATTTTATTATGACAGAATCAGTATCGAGCTTTTGGTGGGGTTTCTTATATGGTGCGCCCACTCTTAAAGGTAGCGGATCGCGACGAAATGTCAATGGCTGATAACTTTGCAACGAAAAATGGTACAAAAAAAGCGTAATGATAGAACTCTAGTACTAGTGATGAAGTTTAGTTCTATCATTGCAGATTCTTGATTTCTGTCTGGGTTGTAAAGTTATCAGAGGTTGAAATTGTGTATTTTTGTATGTAAAAAGCGCCAAGACTGAGCAAAGTGGAACAGTATTATACCCATTTATACCACCTCAAAAGTGAATTGCGGCAGGAATACAGCAAAGGGGCTAGGAATAAGCCCTCTCATTGGCCTTGGAGTCCATGATTGTTCCACTTCCAGATACCGCCGTGTCACCTTTAAGAATGTGCGCACCATAGACCTCTATAAGAAAGTTGGGAACTTGAATACAATTAATGAATTATCAATCAATCAAGGGAACTTGAGGTTGAGAATTAATGAATTAAAAAAAAAAAAAAAACTTGAGGTTGGACTCCACTAAAATATCGAGTGAGAAGCGGTGATTGCTCGCTAGTCACCCGTGTACCTACTCACTCTAAGCTACCAAGAGATTGATTGATTGATAATTCATTAAAAGCTGCCAAGAGAAAAAAGAAGTATGATGGTACTGTATTCACATGGGATGTCTAGGATCACAACAGAACCACCAATCCTTTTTGCTAGAATCACGTAATCGGTCACGCACTTGTGCTGGCTGTGAAGATATCAGGATATCTAGCTGGGTGATCAACTGAGCAGGTATTACGTGAAGAGAAAGTTAATTAGCCAGATATATTAGAGCCTGACGAGGATGCGGGGTATTTGATACAGATACATAAAGAATATACGAGCGTCACGATGCAGAACGGAGACCCACCTGTAAGAATTATGACTCTACTAAGCAGGGTCATTTCTAATGGACGGTACTACCTATTACTCCTAATCACATTGCATCTGCTTCATAGTTTAGGGGTTGTATAAATCACAAGCAGGAAAATGAAGCTTTGGTTCTTGCGAGTATTGCTGTCAATTTTCTGACACAAAGAACCGGGGCAGGGAAAAACCAGAAAAGAAGTACACATAGGTGTGAATTTTGTCTCTGTTTATGTCGAGACGGTGATTGGTAAAACCCCGGATGTTTAATGATAGATTGTCCTCGTGTAATTCACTTAATGCAATATCAGGCAGGAGATATCATTTGGCACATGGGCTCTAAACCTTTGGATGATATCTATTTCACCCGAATAACGTATCTAAAGGGTCAAACGCTTATTCACAGATCTTTACCAGTTCATCTTGAGCTTTGACTCCATCTCAGCATGGAAACCAGGCAGTTCCTCGGTGTTGTCGGTCCCTATGATGGGTGTTGGAGTTAGCTTTGCCGAAAGAGAAAGGCAGCTCAGTTGAACATTGATCGCTTGACAATGACAAAATGGGGCGATGTTTTATTTTATGCTTACCCTTGTAGACATCCTCCCATTCGATAGTTGTGTCCTTCCCCTTCAGAATATCGAGGTGGAAGTTGCTAGGCCCGCCCAGTTGAGCCGGTCTCCAGTCCTGTTCTCAGAAGTTTATTAGCATCCTTATCTCTTCTCCCACCATCGGTCCATCATTTCATATCCACATAATGGCCATCTAAACCCCCGCAAATTTCCAGGAAGCCCAAGGAGACTAACCGATCCGCTAATCTTCATCTCCATACCCCTCCTGATCGGCTCTTGCGCACCGTATACCCTCATTAGACTTTCCATCTTCAAAGCCTGCTGAGTTTCATCCCAGTTCTTCAGTCTAGCCTCCAGAGGATGTCTTCCGTTCATTTCGGCAGATACAGACTGCAATCCGTTCCTCATTGGGTCAGGGATTGAACGGACACTGGGAGCTCCATTTGTGGTAGAGATCTGGACGGCATGCTTTGGGGCAGGGATTATGCGAAGAGACTATACTACCTTATTAGCTCGCGTGATATAAGGGGAGTATGACAGAAGGGTTTCAATACCATTTTATTATTGTTTGGTGGTGCAGAACTTGGAGATGGAGGGGTGATGAAGTTGTGGGGAGTCAGAGACGAGGATAACGATAGCTGGCGCAGCTTGGTTGTTGCCAAGTCCAAGCCGAGCCCATCTTATCTGATAAGATCTAAGCACAGAATACATACATGTATCCACCACAAGGATTTGAAAGTTGAAACTCTGGCCCGGTATAAGTATCAATACCATGATCCATAACCGTCCTAAGTTATATAATTTGGTGCTGAATCAAAGAAAAGTACTTTAAAAGGCTTCGGGCCTCGGATAACGGCATGAATATGGGGATAAGTACATGTATTCGGTAGAATATTGAAGATGCATGTCTGGCTGGACTGATCATGACCACTTGCTATCCCATCATTCCAGCAGGAAGGAACAGGGAAGACAATTATCCTAGTTGAGGTTTCCAACTGAATTTTTTTTGTGTTGTACTGGGTTGTTGAAGCACTTCGGTGTTCCCTACCGGCGCCACTGGTAATGAAGAGCCGTACATGATCCAATCAGGAGTCGGTCCAGATTGAAACGCGGCTACAACGACAAACCCCAGCCACAGGTACCCCTCAACGCGTGAGTGAGTGATGGGATATGATTAAATCCGTTTGTTCAAGCTCGTCTATACATGTGTATGTAGAGTAGTTGTAGTATGGTATTATATTACATGGAGAACAACTAGGATGAGGCATGGAAAAAGAAAAGGAACAAATTTATGGCAACAGCTAGCAGCGTATCCCGCAGGCCGAGAAACCGTTAAGGAGCTTGAAACCAAGCTAGAGAGCGCCAGAGAGATTATTCATAATCAAATAGAAGGCGCGCGTGTATAAACCTACGTAACGGTTTTTTATTAGGGTTTAATATGCTATACATACGTATATGGTGATCGCTCCTAGACCCTATGTATATGTCAAGAAGATACATGTACTTAAACCCTGGACAAGCCAAATTAGTGTCACATGTCTCAACAACGTGCTCGACTCGATAGAGATATTCGGCTTTCGAGCTAAGTTAGGAAGAAATGCTTTCCACTACTAAGCACGGGGACGGCGAAGAGGGGAGAGAGATGTCCCGCAGATATAGAAGTGTACTCATGGGCCAAACCATAGCTCTATAATATCAATAGTTATATTATTTCGAAGAGTTAAATCATCCTTGCTTAAGATCTTGTGCACAGGGACGCTGATCAAAGGAACTTCAATTTCGAGTTAAGGAGAGCAAGACCAGGAATTCGAAACCTGGGCCGGCGCGGCTTTCACTTGGATTAAACCCTAACTTCAAGTCAACCATCTTCATCTGCACAAGAAAAAGATAATTAATATTATAGATCATGATGCATGCATTGTTCTTTGACGGCTATGTATGGTATTAAGGTCTTCTGATGCCTATTATTGATATATACATGTATTCTTGCGAACAGATATGTGGCTTATTTACATGACGTCTATACATTCAATACGTACAAAACTATCTCCCAAACACTCCGTATCTTCTTCTTTCACTTGTTCTAACCTTGCGCCATTAAAGTACCTAGCTAGCTGACATGTAAATGTATATGTTACTACAGTAGTACCATCGCACCAGATTTGAAGCCAAAATTCACGAGCTAATGTATAACCCCCCTCTATTTCATGAACTAGGGATAGTATCGAACTACATGTATGTTTAATTTACTTTGAACTTATCTAGTGACCACCTACTACATCCAGAACCACCTTGCCCCCCCCTCCCCCCAATGGCCTGTCAACAAAAGGACTGGCTAGGGTAGAGTATTGGACCTCTGACTGAATCTCATGGGCGAGACAAGGGTCAATTTTCAAGCCAGTATCAGCCTATTCGATGCTCTGGTGACCGAAAGGCCCAGCTACTGGACCAGTCACAGCGGTAGGAAAAGGTTAATTTACATGCTGGATGCGTAAAAACGGTGTCTGTATGAATCCCGGAATCACGGCGCTATCGGTACCATCCTAGGGCCTTTTTGAGGGCACAAGACGCTCACTAATGATTTGTTTAACCAAAACTCGTGAGAAACATCTGTTAAATGTGAAATATTTAAAGAGGACGGATTGCCCTTCATGCCTTATATAAAATCACTAGAAACCAGCAAACGAACCTTTCGAAACTCATACCCTCGATATACAATATTGGATTTTGGCAATGAAGTTCTCTACAGCTTCTATCAGCATTATTGTATCCGCAGTAGTTGCGGACGCAGCCTATACAGTTCTCCAAGAGAGCTACACTCCGGCCAATTTTTTCTCCAAGTTTGACTTTTACACTGTGGGTATTTCCGATATATATAAGTAATGGGTTGCTCGACTTTGTTATAAGAGACTGACCTATATTTTTGCTTCATTAGGGCGCCGATCCTACAAATGGGTTTGTTAAATATATCGACCAGGCCAGCGCCCAGTCCCAAGGTATTATCAAGACGAACACCGACAATGTCTATGTTGGTGTCGATTACACAAATAGTGCACCAAATGGACGGAATAGTGTAAGACTAGAAAGCAAGGCCCGATTCCAACGTGGTCTTATTATCTTGGATCTCGCACACATGCCTGGTAGTATCTGTGGAACATGGCCAGCATTGTGAGTAGAATTTGCAATGGGGTTGTACTTGAAAATAGAACATATTACTGACGAGTTTTCCTTTTGTAGCTGGACCCTTGGTGATAACTGGCCGAACAATGGGGAGATTGACATCATCGAAGGTGTAAACTTAAACACCCAAAACGCAATGGCACTTCATACCAGTGATGGTTGTTCTATCAACGGAAGCGGGCAGTCTGGTACTTTGATTTCAAACAATTGTTACGTCTACGCCCCCAACCAGTCCACCAACCAAGGCTGTGGCAGTCAGGTAAGTTATTCTACTTAATATTTGTATTTTATTTTATGTACTAACCTCTATCTTGGATAGGATACTCGTACCACCTCTTATGGAACTGGATTCAACAGTATTGGTGGTGGTGTTTACGCTACTGAATGGAACTCGGATTTTATTAAGATTTGGTTTTTCCCACGCAATGCCATCCCGGCCAACGTTTTGAGTGCAACTCCAGAGCCAACTAGTTGGGGAACACCTGTTGCCGTCTTTCAAGGTTCATGTGATATTGATTCCAAGTTCGTTTCTCACAAGATTATCTTCGACATAACCTTCTGTGGAGATTGGGCTGGCAACGTTTGGGGTAGCTCAGGATGGTAAGTTCTTATATCTTCTTATAAGCTAATTATTCGATTTGGAACTGACAATGAATGTAAGTCCCACATCAATGACATGCAACGATTATGTCGCCAACACTCCGGCTGCCTTTACTCAAACATATTGGCAAATCAACAGTTTGAAGGTTTATAGTTCCTAGTGTGGCTCTGAAGTTGCTACGAGGTCTGGATCCGAACATTGATGGTTCAAAGGTCAAATTTCATTTGTTTGTTTGTTTATATTTTGTTTGAACTATAAGTCGATTTTATGTATTTATTTCTACTAGATTACATATATATATGCACGGATTGAATTCGAATATCCATTCCCGTCGCAACTGAATAACCACTCCAGACATATTGATTTGATCACTGATAATACCATCTGGATACTCCCAGTTACAATTGGGCAGGGCTGCTTTTAAAACCCTAAACCATATACTTAGCTTAGGACCCTAGGCCTGTACCACTAGCTCCGTATAAAGCGATGACAGATACCGAAAAGATGGTCCTTGTAAATGACCCTGCTGTTTGTTACAGCCGAAAAAGTACATGTATGTAGTACATACATGCATGTGTAAACAAGTTAGGCTAGCTCTTGGCACTGTTGATTAAGGGCGCATTTGGGAAGGGCCTAAACAGAGGTTAACAGGGGTAAACTCCGTTAAACTTATTGAAAACTCCATTGAGAAAAGTTGGTAGATTTGGCACGCCACTTAAGCTTTTCAATGCAGTTTTAGGAGGTTTGAAGAGCTACATACATTTCCACGTTGTGGCGCCGTATGCATGCCGCCTAGAATGCAGTTTGATGTCGAGTACATATTGTAATTATGTTTTGTAATTAGGAAGCGGAATCAGTAGAGGATACATGTAGCTAAAATTTAAAGGCGGGCGAGATTACGTAGCCGAAAGAGATAAATCGTAGTATAGATTCTCACTTCATCATCGAATTATATTGGTTTATTGCTCGAGTTATTCACGTTTACATCAGTTCGTCGAGAAGGATAATTAAATTTCGTGAATCTAGTGCAACACACATCCCTACAAAACTTTTACCAAAACTACCATGCAAACGGTACTTGTATTTGGCAGACCTTTGTAGGCTGCTGCCGGGACTGTTGTTTAACGCAGTTTCTGTACTGTGTTTCCTTCGAATGGGCCTTAGGCATTGTGTAACCTTAAAATTGAGAACCTGCATGTCATTTGTTCATTTACTTACATGTACATAATTAAGTTATGTATTTGTAAAGTACATACATATGCATGTATTATAATATATCGTTTACAATATTGTACATTGCATACATGTATTGTACCTGCGTATAGACACATGTGCATACATGCATGTATGAGCATATTCAAATTGTATGTGGTTCGTCATACCCTAAGCTATACTTGTATTATCAGTAGCTTTGGGTCCTTCGTACGATATCTTGTTCTAAAAGGTCTATAATGACCCGGTCATTGTACTGTGCGCCGTTTCTACATGTACATACATGTATACTTGTATGTAGGTCAACATATAATGACCCATGCATTAACCCCATAGGACCTCAGGTAAGGACAAATTAACCAGAAAGATATTAGTGACCAACAGACCGGTCCACGTTTACCACATGCATACTCAGTCGGTGCAGTTGTATTGATCACCCTACCTGGCCTGATCTACACGATCGAGGTTTCATGGGTCATCAATGTAGGCTGACGGTAGGTATTCCAAGAAACTGGGTCCTGCTTAGTCTGTGCCCGGTCTGTCATACATTGATGTTTTTTACGACCCTTATAAAGCTTTGCTCTGTTTTAACACTGTTAGAAAAATAGCCGGGATAGTGGCATATGACAGGTACATGTATGGGTTGTTCCTTGGTAATTGTGGTAGGGGTCGCGTCTAACTCGTCGGTCAAGCTATCCCAGGTATTGCAAGCAGGCAATGTATATAGATCCACTCATAGTCGATTATGATCATGTGAATGAGTAAAATTATTTGACTATAATATCTATCTTCCTAAAAATCTTCATCTGGAACGAGTATTAGCTGAGGACATGTACATGTTCGAAGAACCTTGGGTGCAAAGACTCAAATATTGTGCCCCCAAAATACTGTTGTTAATACCTAGGTTGCGCAATATTTCTATATCGTCGGAAAAAACAGCTACCCTTCGAGTAATTGAAGCGAAATATAGCCTGAAAACCGGTGTGTAAATCTACATTGTGGAAACGAGAAGATATGAATACACCGAGTGAGATATTATGATTGGGCCGCAGATCATGTTCCACTTCATAAAACGTGTCTCTGGTTGGTTGTGAGTCGGTTATAGGCGGTCTGTTTGTAGCTACATGTAGGTTTACTAATTGGGTGGTCTTTAGTCGAATATCTTAAGTCCCCACAGTAGCTAAATACATGTAAATGCAACTATAGTTACACATGCATGTTAAATATAAACTTAAGATCATCATATATATGATCATATACATATGATCGAGCGTCTTTTGCCAGGATTAAATACATTATTCGTCTAGTCTCGTTACGGAACCCAGATATCCTCATGCCCGTCTCAAGTACGGGATCCTAATTGGTTTTCTGCGAGTTTAAGGATATACATGTATATACAAGTATATATATACTGTCAGCCGAGAAAATTACCAGTAAAGCTGCAGCTACATGTATATATGTATGAATCAAGATACTGATTTGTACAATACATGTAATAATATTGTAGTATATGCATGGCGGCAAATTATACAGGGCTTATAACAACCTGGCCATGGCAAATGGCCTCATAGCCCGCTCGGTATCTCCTCACGCCGATGATTAGCTATATAACCTAGAAGAAAATATTCGCTCGCCGAAAAGGGCCTCCATATATGCCTGTTAAACAGGGGTGCTTTATCAGACTTAAGTTTTTATGAAAGTTAGTGGGGAAAGATCCGAGTGAACCCCGCGAAATTTGATATCAAGGCATCACCGTGCTCTGACTTTGATCCCCGGGGACCTTAATTAACAAGCATTAGCTTAGCCATCATGCAGGTCCGTAACGTGATAACACCAGTACCGATCCCGTTTTTTGCAGGTCATATGTACCTTTCCCCTCATTTTCAATATCCCTGGTGTATTCAGGTACGGACCGACATCCGGTTAGTCTTTACCAGGTGATTTCCGCAGGGAAGGTAGTGATACATACATGTATGTACCTACATGATTGCGATGTACAATGCCTACCTACTCGGAGGTACAGCCGAAAGAGCAGTGTACAACAGCGGTCGTCTCCAATACGTCGGACCGTTCATCAAATGCTCCGCATTCGTCTGCTTAAGCAAGGATAGCATAGTAACCTTGCACATGGAAGCCGCGGCAATAGCGGCCAGTCAGATGAGATTCCCCAATGACTTCGATCACACTTGAGAAAAGATGCGGCCCCAGAGAGAGCGTAACACCATACATACATGCGAGTTACTCCGAAGAAACTCCGAAGAAATTCAGATGTGAGGGGGACTTGCCTGCTTCTTGTGAGACTCGCTCATCCTAACACGCTAGTAAGGATTCTTAAGCTCGATATAATATCTGCAACCTGTGGCCTTATCTCCCACAGATCTGGCATATAACTCCTTAATATATATGAGACATTCTTGTATCCCTAAATTTTCAGGGACCCCCAACGTACGCGAAGGACTAGGAATCCCTGTGCCGATCAAAAAAGGAAAGTCAAAATGTCCAAAGCGCATGTATCCATGTACGTACGTACCACCTAACTTCCCAAACGCGTGCTTGAGTACATTACATGTGGTTTTATGGCCCTAAAGTATCACAGGTTACCAAAGTACTTAGAACCCATGCATGACCACAAAACCAAAAAAGGTCTCTATGTCAATAAATGGTAACATGTCCGAATTGATTTGGCTATGGTATGCACAAGACTTTATCTAGGAAGCTCTTGGAATATAACACAGGAGCTTAGATCTTAGAGAGAGCCGTGTATATGTATCCAGGATATGTAATTATAACAGCCTGCGGGTATCCTGGCGACATGCCCTCTCAAGATGAATAACTGGTGTGACCAAAATAGTTTCCTCAGTATATTACAATAATAACTTACTGTAGATAATTAAGCCCAGTATTTATCTGCTGATCAAGTGTAACATACACAATGTCTTTATCGTGTCACGTCACGCTAGTTGAAACTTGAAAGGACATGACTGGATAGGTCAAATCACATGGTATCACTCGATATGACTACCACATAAGTATATTATATGTTTTTTTTTTTTTTTTTTTTTGTTTGTTTAACTCATTAACTGTATGCAGACCGTAGTCTATGACAATATCGCACTGCCCCAGAACTTCCCAATCACTTCCTCCACCACTCGCACAGTAAAGAAAATAAAAATAACATAAAGAAATAATCGCAAAAACAGTAGGCTAGCAGCCTGTAACAAATGAAAATCATCGTAGCTTATGAGTGTAAGAGATAGTATCTTATTAGGTATATTATGTAGTTACTTATTAGTCGATGAAAGAAAACACCCGGGCACACTCACAGCCCGGTTTTAACGGTGTTATACGAGAAATCATTTTAGAATTTGCGTGTGGTCTCTGCCTTCTGCCCAGCTCAATCTATATGTATATATTAACTTTCTACCGTGTTCTACATGCATACATAATAAGTACATATTGTAGGTACCACTAGCTACATCACCATTTAACCGCCCCCCACCGGCCCATATATTGTTTTAAGATACATAACCATGATTTAATTACTCTTAAAAACTATCATTTCCCATTGAAAGCTGTAAAACAGACTTCTCCGATTAGTTTATCGCCGCAAATTTTCCACCGGGCCCTAATTATTTACGTATATATCCGTTAAATATAAAAACCTCTTTATTCGCAACTACTAGATCTATACAATAGTACCAGGATGCAGAGGTATAAGGATACGTGTTGGGTATACGTACATGTAGCCGGTAGAAAGTCTTTTTAGTGTTTGGTTGTTATATATAGATGATGATTTCTGAATAAGTTTTGGAGCCACTCGAATTCGAATTTATTAAACCAAACTTCAAAGATACATGTATCTACTACTGCACATGTGTGCATATACTCAAATACCAATGCGTAACTACTACATACAAGTATGTATGTATTTGAGCCTTTGTGAAAAGTCTCCAGCTCAATTTTCCGGTAACCTGATTGGTGACGATTCTCCATCGGCCAATTAGATATTTAGGATTTTGAGCTGGGGTCTTTAATTTACAAAGCGCTCTATAGTTAAGAAAAGTTACGTAAAACCGTCTACGAGGTATCGTCCCCAGACTAGTTTTATTGTCGCACTTCGCGGACTAGAATATTATAGTACACAAAGTACAATCAAAGTAGCTACATATATATAGTGGATAGGTATATGTACGATAGCACGTAATCAATACTGCATCATAAGCCTATTAGCGATATGACAAGCTTGAAAAGGGAAGGCGTCTTGACCCCCCCCCCCCCCCCCCCCCAAAGTTGCCCCGGAATTTAGTTTATCCTATTAATTATGCATGACGAGTGATCGTGAGTGACCAGGTTTTGGGATGAGGGATGAGGGTAATATAATGTAATAAATTTACCAATGCTGTCGATCTGGCTAATATTTAACTACGTCTTCATTAACGAACGATAGCTATAGCCCAAAATTATCTCTGCGGAAGAAGCCTTTGCTGGGGTGAAGTATACATGTAGTACCGACTTTTCGTTCGATTAATAACCCCAGTTGATGAAGCTGTATGTACCATATATATTATAGTCTATAAGCGGAGTGCGGCTTTTGCCCGCCCAAATGCAGTGAGGAAACCGAGGTACGGTACGATGATAGCATTTTTAGATTATTGGGTTGTCGAAACGTATAGGGACTAAGCTTCATCTCTCCTCGTGGGTGATCTGTGACATTAGCTCATGCTCAAGTATGTACGTACTATGAACTATATGTTAAAGAAATGCATTCTAAGCCAGTTCTTTCAACGAGTAGCTCACAATCGGGGTCGGGTGCCGCCGCGCGGCACACCGACCTCTCCTTACTCGCCGAATTTATAGTATGTAGTTGACAAAAACCACCGGGGAAATTCGATGTAGTTCTATATATCAGTGTTTGTACTTTTATATCCATCAATTATAATGACTACACACTTTTAATGCCAGTTCCCTTCCATCTCGGGAATATGTAGTTCTTTGAAGATACGCAACCTGTCCTGGTGACGACGAGGAAGACTATATAGTTTAGACGAAGAAAATGTTGATAAATTCCACAAAATGACAGAAGGATCGGGGCCAGTTAAAATCCAAAGACTGCATTTCATTTCTCGTGTAGGTATCTCTTCTCCTCACTGCTCATTAACATAACAATAATGATATAACATGACTAAACCTGTGTCATTTTGCCGCGTGTACGCCAATCTATGCAAATCTATAGCCAAAAAAAAAAAAACACAAAAGAAACCATTGACTCAGACATCTTTCGCTCCTATGCTCTCTTCGTCCGCCTTCTATTCTTACTTGGAGTACTAGGCCTTGAGGAAGCAGCCTCCGGAGGTTCGACTTTTGGCCTTGGCACCGTTTTCGACTTCGGGGCTGACTCTGCGACCTCAACGATCCTTGGCCCAGAGAATTCTGCCGTGCGGCTCCTGGTATTCCTACTCGGTGTATCTAGAACACCTTCAGGGAGCTTGGCAATTGCACGATTATAACGATCTCTTTCCTCCTCCTCAGCGATGAGTTTATCCAGCGCCTCTTTCTTAGCACGAGCTTCGGCAGCCTTCTTCACGATATCTTTGAGCTCTTCATCGTTCATGGATTCTAATTCTGGAAATTTGAGCTCCTCTTCCGGGGCGATAGGCTTTGTAGGATCAAACATTTTGGGAATAGCGGGGATTTTAGATTTTGAGGCGCCTGTAGTGACTTTGTCGGTAGCTTTGGTCCCCTTTTTAGCAGCCCGTTCTTCCTTGGCGCGTTTAATGGCTGCTTCCTTCTCAAGATCCTTAATTTGTTGTTCAGTGAAAGCCCAAAGTGTTTTTCCAAATTCTTCCGTGGTGAGAATCTCTTTACGATATCTAACAATTGGTTAGCTCTGTTTTTCCGTTTATAGAACAGAGGGGTTCATACATAGCACCGCGACATTCGCGCAAAAACTTCCCTCCCTCGCCTACACCGCATTCAGGGCTCATAGCTGCGGCCAGAAATGTTTGTGCACCTTGTTCAGGACTCTTGAGGACCAACCACCAGAATGGGTATGTGACTACATATAGCAGCAACCCCCAAATGCTTCCAAGACTCAACCAACGCCTCATTCCAGGGGTTCTAGCAAGGCCGGGATCAATGTTAAAGATGCGAACATTATTAGGGTGTTTATCAGGTCTTTCATGCGCATTCATACGGCGCTGGAATTCGCAGGCAAACGCCATAGCGGCCATTTTCGATGCGCCGTACGAGCGCCATGGCCGCATAGTTGGATACCCGCGCTGGAGAAACTGTACATCGTTGAGGTCAAGTTCGCCGAGGACATGAGAAGAGCACGTGGCCATGAGCACGCGGACGTTTCTATCGGGGGGTTGTACACGAAGGGTAGGTGTCAAGATATTAAGCAATTGGAAGTGTGCAAGGTAATTAATGCCCCAGTGAGCTTCAACGCCGTCTTTTGTCAACACCTTTGCAGTCATCGGAGGCGCCATGATACCAGCGCAGCATATGACCATATCCACGCGTCGCGGAGGCGAATTATCGATAAATTTGGTCGCAAATTTTCTAACACTGTGGAGGGAGCTAAGATCACATTCTTCCGCATATATCAACTGGTTGTTGTAGCGCTCGCGGAGGTCCTCAATATAATCTTGAGTGAATACGTCTTTAGGGTCGCGCACAAGAAGAATGAGTTGACAACCACGAGATGCGAGATCGGCAACAACTGCTGCCCCTATTCCCGTTGTACCTCCCTGATGGAAATTAGGATCTCTTACATACTCTAAATCGTGAGGGGATGGAAGGGGATTTTACTGTTACTATAGCCACTCTACCATGCATAACTCGTTCATTTGCATTTTTCGCACCACCGAACCAAGTCTTCAATAAAACTAGCAAAGCAATCAATGGTAGAACTTTAAGAACTGGTAAAAGAAACGGAATGGACTGGATGCCATTAAAATAAACCTCCCCAAGCACGGGGATAGGCATTTTTGCGGTGTAGATATAAGAGTTCCCGAGATTTGAAGATGTTGGAGGGAAAGGAGTTTCCCGCACAGGCAGTAATACCAGCAGCCAAGGGAGCGGCTCAGCGATGGCCAGCAGTGCATTTTGTATGTAGGGTTAGGGCAAATCGCAAGCGACGGAACAACATGACAACAATCACGTATGGCACTCTAACCATTTTTAGAACATAATTTTTGATCTATGTGCACCACCAGAACGAGATGAAAAAAAACATAAAGCTACGTATCCCTTTTCCCTTTCGCCACCTACTTCATGGCACGCAAACCAAAAGTGATAAAACCCCCATGAAGAAAAAGAAAAAAAAAGGTACTTTTTGGTGACAGTATCATAACCATTGGATTACAGCGTCAAAGAAAATAGAAATACCAGAACATTGAACAGAAGAAATTTTTATTGCTTTTCGAGTTTATTTGTTTAACGGGTTGACATGGCTGCAATAAGAAAATTAGTTTATTAGATCTAAGAAGAAAGCGGTTAAAACATACCCTTAGTGACAACACGCTTGAGAGCAAGCTCTTTCTTCTTCAAGTCATCTGCACCAGAGTCATCAATCTCCAACTGTCCCATAGCATCGCTAAGAGCAGCCTCGATTTTCTCCTTAGTGCCCCTCTTCAATCTTAAGCTCAATGTTGGGTCAGAGACAATCTCCTCAACACGGGCAATGTAACTCTCGAGCTGTTGTCTGGCCTCGAACTTCTTGGAGTAAGCGTCATCGGTTGACTTGAATTTTTCAGCATCGGCAACCATCTTCTCAATATCGGTGGTAGACAGCTTTCCGACAGAGTTAGAGATGGTAATGTTGGCAGATCTGCCGGTGGACTTCTCAATAGCAGTGACCTTGAGAATACCGTTGACATCGACTTCGAAAATAACCTCGAGGACAGCCTCGCCAGCCTTCATGGGGGGAATAGGGGCAAGGGTGAACTCTCCAAGAGAAGTATTGTCCTCGCAGTTGACACGTTCACCCTGGAAAACGGGGAACTGAACAGTGGTCTGATTGTCGGCAACAGTGGTGAATGTCCTCTTCTTGATTGTGGGGACAGTTTGACCACGAGGAACGACAGGAGCGAAGATGTTACCCTCCATGGCAACACCAAGAGAAAGGGGAACGACGTCCAACAACAAGAGGTCGGCAGTCTCTTCGGAAGTGGCCTTTCCAGAAAGGATACCAGCCTGGACGGCAGCACCGTAGGCAACAGCCTCATCAGGGTTGATACCCTTCTCGAGCTTCTTTCCATCGAAAAGATCGCTCAACATCTTTTGAACCTTAGGGATACGGGTGGATCCTCCAACCAAAACGACTTCATCGACCTTGTCCTTGGAGAGACCGGAGTCTTTCAGGACCTGCTCAACAGGGGCAATGGTACTCTTGAAAAGAGAGGCGTTGATATCTTCAAAACGAGCACGGGTAATGGAGGTGTTAAAATCCTCTCCAGCGAAGAGAGAATCAATCTCGACAGTAGTTTGAGTGACAGAGGAGAGGGTACGCTTAGCACGCTCGCAAGCGGACCTAAGACGACGAAGAGCACGTGGGTCATCAGAGATGTCGTGCTTGGTCTTGCGCTTGAACTCGGCCTTGAAGTGATCAAGGAGAGCGGTATCGAAATCCTGTCCTCCCAAGTGGGTATCACCAGCAGTGGCCTTGACGGTGAAAACACCACCTTTATATTCGTTAGATCGTAAAAAGAAACTCCAAGATTCTCTGATATAGACTTACCCTGGATGTGGAGGAGGGAAACATCGAAAGTTCCACCACCCAAGTCGAAGATAAGGACGTGTCTTTCCTTGTTGGTCTTTCCTGACCCAAGACCGTAGGCAATGGCTGCCGCGGTGGGCTCGTTGATAATACGAAGGACGTTCATGCCAGAAATGGCACCAGCGTCCTTAGTAGCCTGACGCTGGTTGTCATTGAAATAGGCTGGAACGGTGATAACAGCCTTTTCCACAGACTTACCAAGCTTGGCCTCGGCAATCTCCTTCATCTATAGGATTTCACAAGAATGCATAAGACACTATGCCACAATTGAAAAATCGGCATACATACCTTGGTTAAAACCATGGATGAGATCTCTTGAGGAGAAAACTGTTTGGTCTCACCGAGGTACTCAACCTCAATGTATGGGTTACCCTCACGGTCAACAACAGTGAAGGGCCATGACTGAACATCCTTCTTGACGCTTGGGTCGTCGAAACGACGACCGATCAATCGCCTGCAAATCCACAAATGTTAGCCGTCTTCGATGCAAGTTGTTCGAGTTAATCATATCAATCTATAATACAGCAATATTTCATAATCACTCAATGAGCAAGAATATAAATGAATCGACATACTTAGCGTCAAATACAGTGTTTCGGGGGTTGAGAGCAGCCTGATTCTTTGCAGCATCACCGATCAATCGCTCCTTCTCAGAGAAGGCAACGAAAGAAGGGGTGACACGGTTTCCTTGCTCGTTGGCAACTGAAAGTAAAAGGGAAAAAAACCGTCAGTAACTTTTCTATTTTTTCTTAAAAAATAGAAATTCCAATTCGTCAAGCTATTCGAAAATTGGGAAAATTCTAAAATGGAGAAGAGGCAAACGTACTGATCTCAACACCGCTACCCTCATAGATGGCCACACAAGAGTAGGTGGTACCTAAATTGCAATAGAAAACAATGTTAGTTAATCATAATAATTAATACGCAATAGAGGCGTAATAATTTTTTTTATAGATTCAGAGAGCATTGCAGGCTACGAACCAAGATCGATACCGATCGCTCCGTCGTATTTTCCTTCCATTGTAATGGTATGTAATTGTAGAGAAAGAAATTTGGTGAAGAAAGAAGAGTTGAGGAATGGACGATGAAGAGGGGAGGGGTGGTGAGAAGAAGGAGGGGGATAAGAAAGCGCAGTGGGGTTTTTGTTAGGCCTGTGTGGGGTGGAAAGTTTTTTTTCCTCTTTCTTACTTTTGTGTGTGTGTGCGTTGATCCTTGTTTCGCCAAGACATGCATGTGCACTCTAACCTCAAATGGTGATTTCGGCGAGCGGTCCACGGCTATCGACTATTTCGGAGCACGATGGCCGTGCATGATTGAATTTTATATATGATTTTAACTATGTTCGTCTGTTTAATTATTTTACCATAAGCTACCTGAGTACAAGGGGAAGTTAAATTACCTACATATATAAACAATTAATATATACATATCGTAAGCATGTATATACATATCGTAGGCATGTATATACATGTACATGTAGCTTTACTACAAAAAACCAATTACATGTAAGTTCTGAGAACTCTTCGTAGCAACGACCTCACAAAAATTCTCAGGACTAAATTAACGCCCGGGTATGGTATACCCGTTAATGCGTAATGTAGTATGTAATGAAGTAGGAATTCGTTATAGTACAGTATTTGTGCAATATGGTTTAAGTCCGTCTACTTCACTTGAGGATGTACATAGTTAATACGTAGATGTTTCCAACGTATTTATACACCCAGGCATTAGTGCATGCCTATACCTTACCTAGACCTATCGTCATCTTCATCATCATCGTTATTATAATCATTATTATCACCACATATACAAATTACAATTGATGAATAGATACATGAAGAGTTCTCATCTATTATACCAATAGTCCAGAGATTAGCAAGAAGACAAAAATCCCCTCATTCAAGCAAGAAAAGAAATCCAATTGCAGACGCTCCATGATATTTTATTCAAAACACACCATCCTCGTTATTGTCCGCTCTTCCCAGCATGCCCACAGATAATACACCGAAATGCCCAGTCATTATCTAGGGAGTGTTGCTCCTGCAGATTATCCAGACACCTCCTGTGAAAAATATGTCGACAGTTAAACAACACAAGCTCTCCAGCCTCCTCCTCCCCTCTATCTCCGAACTCGTCTCCCTCACCACGAGTATCGTTAGAGCTTTCTCCGCCCATTTCACCAATATCACTTATCTTTGCCCGACTCTTCCCCCGTGCAACAGCAGATAATGGTCCCTCAGCCATTAGTCTTCGCTCCTCGCGTAACTTCTCTACACGCTTAAGATTTCCTACTCGCTGCTTCTCCCAAGCGGTGTAAATACCACCTGCCGCACCATGGCCCCACACTCTTTTACCACAGGCTTCACATGTTTGTGATATTGGGCGACATCCTTTCTGGCGTAATGCGGCGGCCTCATCAACATGAACAAATAGGTCTTTTTCAAGTAATCGATTCGCGAGTGATAAGATCTGCTCCTCATATAAATATGCCTCGAAAATGCCGCTAAGAACGCTGCGAAGTTCTGAGAGCGAAGGTGAAGCTATTGAAGCGCGGGAGAGGAAAGCTCTAAGAATGTGAAGAAACGATACAGTTTGTGAGCTCGATGTTGCTGCCAGGAGCGCTGAAAAGGTGTCTTGGACAAACAGACGAAGTGATTGTATAACTTTCCCTTTATCGATTTCAGTTGAGCGATGATCGGCTGAGCCATTGACTTCAATATCAAGGGTTATCATCCCGTTCGCAGAAGGTCTGTTCAGAATTGAGATGCAATTCTTTGCAATGCGCACCACAACATCCACTAGATCTAACCATAGAATCTCCTCTCCACTCAAAGGCTCTTCATCCGACCTCCTTTTTGCTCTGGAGGCCTTTATCATTCGTTTTCCGGTCTTCATCTGACCCCGACAAAGCCAGACACCAACTTGGGCATACTTCTGCAGTGATTGTAGAGTCTCTGTTGCTGCGCCTGCACCCAACTGCGACCCATGTACATGTACAGTCGCGCTGAGTATACCGCTCAAAGCTGTCTCCAACGTGTCAAAGTGAGCTATCAATCGGTTCATCGCGTTCCGAATTTGACCTTCTCTAGCCATCAATAAAACCGCCGCGTCCATAACCCCATTATCCTCCAGCGCCGGTAAGACCTTCTCAAGGCGAAGATCGCCTGATTGTAACCCGCCGACAAAATCAGACAAGTGATGGGGATCGAATTCGCACATTAACCTGATATACAACTCTACGAATGAGAGATTTGACATTGCTGCTGGCCTTTTGTTGCCATGACCTTCGTTCACGTCCTGTGGCTCAAGGATCGTACGGAGGTACAGGAACTGATCATGAGTGCGATCTTCAATCGAGTCAAGGAGAACCCTATGGATCTCGGGAACGTAGGTATTGACAACAAGCGCTGTTCGAATACAATCAATATCAATCAGTTGCCGTGCATTCTGCTCAATGACAACTCGGACCTCTTTAAACTGTCGTTCGTTGAGACCACTGTGAGGTCGTAGATAGTCTCCAATGCAATCAAAAACCGTTTCCTGTGATTCCTGGTCTTCGAAATAAGTTTTGATCAGTCTCGCGTAGCGCTTCTCGGAGCGGAATATTGACTTCAGGACTCGATAAAATTTCGCATTTATAAAAAGCTCAATAAGGTCGTCGATATCAGGGGGATGGTATACAGTGAGTAAGTACTCAACGCTGAGTTGACAGTCATCGGCAATATCTTCTCCGGGGTAGTTACAAAGACCGACAATAACACGGCGCAAAGCACTTCCTGACAGAAGTATGAATTGAGTGTATTTCGGCAGATTTCGCCCAATAAACATATCGAGATATATTGTATCCTGTGGAGGGAAATCTGTGGGGCTCATGACTTCTAAAAGTATTTGAACGACGCTTTGTCGGTCTACTGAATGTATGCAGAATATCCGTTCCTCTGATAGGCCTGTTGTCCCGCCGTTGCTCAGAGACTTAGGCGAATCGTTCAAAAAAGGATCCTCAAATGCTTCATTCAGGGCGCTTAGAAAGCTTGATGCGTCAAATTGAAGGATAAGTCGAAGATATGGGTAGGACGGTTCAATAACAGAATTGTGCGATGTAAGGAATGGTTTATTCATATGTTTTGGCCAGTTAATTGCTTTTCCTAAGAAGAGGAAATGATAGATAGCCGCTTTAGCATTTAAAGCTTCGGGCTCAGTAAGCTCTTCTCCGGTAGGATAAACTCGTCCAGTAAGGGTATAGGAAAGGTAGGGGAATATTTTGAGCGCATTGACGGCGTAAATTGAATCCTCGTTTTCGTCCACGCCGTTCCTTAGTAATGGTACTAACAGAGAGAGAAGATCTATCATAGGAGTAATATAATCGCCGAGAGCTCGATTCCAGACGTAAATCATTGCATCATAGAGATTATGTCTTTTGCAAAGGGTTGTGACCTGGTCAATGTCCAGTGTCCTTGTGTCCATGTGACAAATAATTTCTTCTAATCGACTATCCAGTTCGAGGGATGTGTAGTGGTTGATAAGTGCCTTAACAACTGTCGGAGGGACAGACCGGATTCGACCTTCTAGAATGTGTGGCTCGAGCGTTTCAAGGAAGATGCCTTGAACAGAGCCTTGTTCGAAATGGTCAAAGGCCTCTTCAAACAAAAAGTCTGTGGCACCCATTGCCAAACAAGCATCAAAGCAAACAGTAGCAAGGTCCTGTAATTGATCATTCCCTAAAGGCTCGGTTTGCGATGACTTTCGGTTTTTGCCAAAAGCATATCGTAAAGAAGCAGACATCATCTCCAAAAGCCTTTCTCGCACTATTGGGTAGCGCAAGTTAGAATCCTCGGGCAAACCAATCGTCAACTTTGTAGTTTCTCCAATATAGTATGTTGTAGCAAGACGAATAGCGCCGATAAAGTCTCCGACCTCCATCATTGCAAGAAGCCGATCAGCCCAGTTAGAAAGCGCACCAACAAACAAATCGTACTGACCCTGAATTTGGGTTAGCTTTGGCAGGCAAAAGGTTGAAAGAGACGTACCAGAAGAAACATTCTCCCTTTATAGGTTTTGAAACTATTATAGAAGGCGTCTGCTACATGTGGATGCATCGAGCTTTCATCGTCCATTCGGTCAACTAAAGGCCCGAGTTGTGTGGAGAAAGCATCTAGATGAAGAATTTGCTTGGGCATCAAATCAAATGTTTCTGTAACCCGTAATGCAATATCTTCCAGTATTATTAATCGTTGAGTAACTGTCAAGACAGCGATTATCTAGATTCAAGTTAGAAGGGCAACCCAAAACTTTACATATTGAGAACGCAAACCTGGCGATTAATCCACTGCACGGCTACAATAGCTTCATCACACCGAAATCGACTTTTAGGTCGGAATTCTAAAACAGGGGGACGATTTGGATCCTCCTTTTCCCCAGACTCAAGAATTGAGAGCTCCAATAATGTCAAAACATTCGACCAGCTATATACTAACCGTGCATTCGACGATGGGTGTGTTGCATCCGGAGCTATGGCAGCCTGTTTTAGTTTCGTGAAAGGATACCAGGCTAGGCAGCCTGAAAGAGCAGAATCGGACGCAACCTCCTTCGGTCTTGCAGCTTTGTGTTGCGTTTGAGCAATTGGCGTTGTAGAAACCACGACGAGAAGATAGGGTGTTAATAAGGCCACAAGCCCCATTGTGTCTGTTTTTTGTGGAGAGTTTCCTAAGGGGAGGGCGGAAAACCCAAGAACTGAACTAGGCTTTCGAGGGCGCCCGGTGGGTGCAATATCCAGGGGATATCGCCCCAAAATCCTAGTTGTTTTCACCACCCTTCTGACTATCCCTAACCCCCTAGTAGCCAAATGTGAAAATCCCATTCCCCTATCATCCCCAGAAACTAAAGCCGTGTGTCGTGTCCCGAGAAACCCAAGATGGAGCACTGAGACACCTTCGACATGACCATCCGCTTTTCGGTTTTCAAGTTGGGATAATGGCAGTGGTGGAATCTGTAGGAATGGTTGACTAGGTTTAGATAGTTCCCAAGTGAAAATATGTCCAGAAGAATGGCCTCCGGCAATCGTGGTATGATCCGCAGAGATGGCCATGCCAGTTATAGGACCACATTCGACAGCTACTTCTATCAGATTTGTCTTGTTATTGCACTAAGGGGAAATCGTACCTTGCGTTCCGGGTCCTATTATAGATTGAAGAGTTTGATTATAGTCGAAAATTAAAATGCTACCCTTAGAAGTTCCTACAGCAATAGTTGCAGAAACGGTAATACATGTGGGGGTGCCAAAACTCCGTTTTCCGGCTTCTGAAAAGAGTTGGTTCTTGATCTTTTTGAGCTTAGTCCACCGAACAACATCCCATGGTGCCGATCCTTCATCCAATGCTCCAAAAGTAATATTCTCTGCTTGGCTACCAGATGAAGATGATCTCGAATGTGGACTAAGAAGAGCTGGTGAAAGAGCACGAGGTGATTGAGACAACGTCGGAGTCCCAGGTTGCAAGCGAGATTGAAATCTCCTATCAAACGGTCGTAGTGAGGGTGAGGGTGAGAATCTGGATCCAAATGCACTACTGGTGCGTGAAGATGCCACAGAACCCTGAGATCGTGAAAGTCAGAAATAAAACAAGTAATAAAGTCCCAAAAAGAACTCACATGTACCGAAGGTGTATCGTCAGGATTGGAGAAAGACGGAGCAGGGCTATTTCGTCCATTTGTTGCATGAGGCAAATGTGAATCTTGGGAATCGGTATGTGAACCCTCTTGTTCTATCTCTCCCCCATCAGAATTCTTGTATGAGTGGAATACAGAGACATTCGCTGATCCTAATCCTCCACTTTCTTTCCTTGCTTCTTGCAAATATTCCAGCACCCTTGATGTCGTTGTTGTTGTCCCGATCGGCGCTTCCTCTTTCCCCTCTCCCCGCTCTCCTACATCCCCACCTGTGTCCTTATTCCCATCCATTCCCATCGTATGCCAATCTTCGTGCTCTTGTACTGTTTCTGCAGTTTCGGTCTGTAGGTTCTGATTACTTCCTGCATGATTATCATTTGCGAGCTCTGAGCTCTCATCTGGCATCGAGCTCATCGGTGGGGCCTATGCTCAATTCTCATTTCTCAAACCCAAGCTTCAATCCTTGAGGAGGCTGAAGGGCTTCCCCTGCTGTTACTGTTTCTTCGCGGATGCCGATAAAATAATACCAGTCCAACGTGAGTGAGTTCAAGGTTGTAGCTATCTTGAAATCCAAAGAGCAAGTCCTCCTGGGCAAATAACCGTGTGATGGCCCTATGAACAGTTGTGCGAAGTTCCAAGTAACTTTGCGATTCTTGAGAAGCCACAGCTGTGCGACGTTGCAATTGTTCTGAGATATACCTATGATAGGCTAACATATGTACCAGTCCTAGCAATGTATTGTGGACTCTTCTTTCTAGCTCTAGCAACCAAGCTTTAACATTAACAACACAAGCTGCCCAAACAACAACTACCATTAACAATGGACGGAGATCTTGTCGGCCCTGCAATTCCACCACATATTCTCGCCAAGCGAAAACGGAAGGCCGAAGAAGCTGCTGCTGCTGCTGCTGCTGCTGCTGCTATTGCTGTTTTGGTAAAAGGAGCCCCAAAATCACCACCGACGGAGGACCCAGATAGCAAGAAAAGGCGGACAGTTGGTCCAGCGCCACCTCCAGCACCCCTCAATGAACTACCCGCTGGATATCCAGACGATAGTGATAATAATGATAGCAGTAGTGACGAAGATATAGGACCGGCTCTACCACCAGGCCCTGGGACGGAGGTAAATAATTTCTTTCTGTCTCATGTAATTTCGAGCTAACTTATATAAGCTGGATCAAGAACTTGCGGCGCAACGACGTTTAGCAATGTTCGCAGAGGCCCAAACTACCAAAGCGGACGATTCCAAGCCGAGGCGTGATGAGTGGATGTTGGTACCACCGAAGTCAGAGGATTGGGCATCAATGGTTGACCCGACAAAATTAAAAAATCGAAAGTTCCAGAGCGGGAAAGGAGCTAAAGCGCCGCAAAAAGCTGGTGGAGATAATTCTTTATGGACAGAATCGCCAGAAGAACGCCGTAAACGACTCAATGACGAAGTCATGGGGATTAGAAAGCCTGCAACCCAGGGAGATAATACAAAGAAGCCAAGTATCAGCGCTGCTGAGGCTGAAGAAACTGCCCGTAGAATCAAAGAATATAATGTGAGTACTCTAGATCTATATCTCTGCACCCAATGAATCCTTATAGTATTTTAGGAAAAAAACCGGAATAGGTCTCTATACGATCAACACAAATCATCGGGAAGTGTACGTGAGAAAGAGGACAATCCAAGCGCTCGAGCCTTCGATCGTGAGAAGGATATCGCTGGAGGCCGCAAGGTTGGGCATCAGCAAAAGAAGGAAATGTTGCAAAGAGCTGCACAGTTTGGAGATCGGTTTTCTTCAGGCAGCTTTCTGTAATCGCTTTCAATTCCAATTAGTTATATACTAGCCTTCAACCTTTAAAGAGTACGGAAGATCTATAGAGCTATTATCAACCTGTTCCCTTCAAGTATATATTAAAACACTAAATACTTTTTCGTCATATACCGATAAATGACTTTGGAGGAAAGTCTTGGCAGCCAACTACATCAAAATATCGGATAGGATGGCTTTCCTCATAACAAATATATGTCGCACATAAAAAATAGCAAAGCGAAGGGGATATGACCCAAGAATCTAGTTGAGATGATTTTACGGACAGTGATTCGTTAACGAGTGATTTCCCATGATGTGCGAGCAAAATTTCTATCACGGTAGACCCAGTCACAGAGCATCACTCGTATTTCTCGTGTCTTAGAAACAAAACTAAAGCTACATGCAATTGGGTGCATTTACATCTGGGACGGAACGTACATTCCCTACTAATATATATTGAAATTCGACTTTACTGACGGAAGGAGGAGAACGGGGGCCGAAGGCCCCATGGATCGAAGGCCTTTTATAATTATTGAACACTTGATTGATACCCATATATAATCCAAAGTACAACTCGCGGTCGCGATATGGGCCACTACTAGTGCAAAGTACAAGAAATAAAAAAAACAATCAATTTCAATCCCCAACCTCTAGAGAGTACAGGAGCAAAAACCAGGTGACCCAAGACAAGTTTATAAACCATTAAATTTTATAAGCCCGCTTGCCGAGGAGTGAGCCGAACCGCGCGGGGGGTCTCCCGGTTAAACTACAGTATCAGAAATGGGGGTAAAACTGATACGGCATCAGTACGGCATTGTGAGAATATGCCGCTTTATCTCCGTTTTTGACGAAGTAAATGGTAGTGTTACTGTAGTGGTATGGCATTGCTAAAGACTGCGGTAGTCATTTTATCCATGTTTCTGTCACTGTACTTGGGAACCGTACGGGCCCAATACCGCTAGGCCATTAGGAAGTTCAGAGTTTTGAACTGCAGCAATTTAATGAGCCAAACCTTTAACTTTATGCAGGCTTGGCATTCCCACACATCCACACCTTGAGCAATGTATCATGGCTATATTTCTAGTATCATAAAGCCAATTAACTGTTTAGACCATAAATAAATTGGTGAATCCATTGTTGGGGACGTCGACCATTCTATCATGATCAGTCACTCGTGCCTTGGGGCGACCCGCCCCACTATTCCTCATTCAACCTTGGTCAGTTTTGCGTGGTAGGGGATCCGGGACACCAACCAAGGCAAAAGACTGTATCTTAGATCTCTGAACGTACTCCAACCACCGCGATCACCCCCGCAACAAGTTCATGTATATTTTGCCTTCCAAATCGGCACATACTCTACATACTCTATGCAGAGAACTATATGTATTCTCCTTGTCGCACAGCATCCCCGGTACCAAACTCCCGGTGCGCAAACCCCGCTTGATCAACTGAGCTAGCTATGATCGATACAACAGACCGAAGGGCTCACCGATTCCCGTTCTCGGATTTCGGGACGTCGAGCCCAAGACATACGAGCAGTCTTACAACTCCGAAACAGCTGTAACATGCGAAACGCACCCTTCCACGTGAGACGAGTTTCCCTTGGGTTACAGCTATGTAGAGTACTCTACATACATGTACTAATTAGTGATGTTTCCAGATACCAATTATCACAACATCACTGTTGTGACAGTTATGTATGTAGTTAAATTTACATACAGGCGCGCGCAGATAGATACAAGTACCAACTTCTTGGCTATAGGCGTGTAATATCTACACCTGTTACAAACTTACAATGTAGTAGGTACAGACCGTACAGTTGGCTCGTACAAGTCTCGATCGATATGAGAAGGAGGCTGAGACGCGTGGCCGATTATTTCTCCGAAATTTCCAGGCCTTTAAGGCTTGGCATTAAGCCTACATGTAGATAGGGGCATATATGTACTACTACAGTACCGTAGTTAGCTGGAAGTTATTAAGCCTCGTACTCTAGAGTAGAGTAGTAACTACATGTACATGTACATGTTGCTCTCCGTTACTTACGTGTAGAGCAGGTAGGTACTCTACCACTGTGATGTATTCTCAAGAGAACCCCCACGTCCCCTTTCGCCGTTCGATTGGCCCGGACTTTCCCAAGTTAGTGATCATCCGGCGGCATACCTAGAGATTCCCTTATTTTGAGAAAGAATTTCGCGTGTCAAGGTGTCAAGGTGTCAAGGTGTCAAGGGAAGCAAAAGCCCCCTGTACTCTACCTACTCTAGCTAGGTACCAAGGCAGGGACTCCCAGATTGCCATGATCTTTAAATAAGTTCCAAGAAAAAGCGAAAAGAGATGGTGCCCAAGCTACCTCCCAAGCCACAACCCCCCATTTTCCCTAATTGCCGAGGGCACTCCCACGTCTTCAAACCAGTTGTTCCTGCCTCAAACAATACATACATACCCTGGACTTGTATGCGTGCTGCAGAATTGCATCAGGGCAACTCAAGCTGACATAGTTTGCTTGTTCGTTGTTTCTGGCATCTTTGTCATTGTGTTGTGTTTCTTTTCTTTTCTTTTTTTCCCTTTTTCTTTTTCTCGAATCGATATCCGATCACTCACCGTACCTCTCTCCTTTAACATTTACTATCGTTCATTTTTTTTTGACCTTTTGTGATTTTTCTTTTCTTCTTCTTCTTCTCCTTTAAGTCCCTCGTTTCGGTTCGATTCGTCCGTTTATTCCAATATATTTCGAGATGGCTATTATACCCATTCCACCACTATCAAAATTCTCAAAGCGTGCCGATGAATGGGATGACGGCGATAATTGGCCTGGTAGTAACTGGTACTGGAGTGACGTACGCTTGTTCTCCCTCTCTCATTCGGCCTTAGATACACAGTATACTGATCATGGTGTATGCATTCTTACCTATAGGAGGCACGGAATATCAAATACGGCGTTTTGTTTGGTATACTGATCCTCGCCTTCCTGGTAATCATGGGGATGTGGCTCCACGCGGACCGGAGGATGAAAGCTGGGAACGCACCACTGCCATACCACCGAGTACATTTCTCCCATATCCAGTTCGCACATGAGGTCGCATGAGCAATACTGACGCCTATATTGTTAATAGTGGCTAGTAGCACGTCACCGCAGAGCACAATGGGAGCCACAACTCCAGCAGCCAGAGCAGCAGTTCAGCTTTTACCAGCACCAGCAGCATCAGCGGCAACAAGAGACCGACTACTCCATGCATACTGTTCCACCACCAGGTATGATTTGCGTGGGATTGAGATTAGAGGGGTAGTTGATGTGGTTCAACTTCAACTTGTAGTGGTCGTCATGGTTGAATGAGTGGTTGATATAAGGTGACGCTAACTAATGTTGCTTGCTTGCGTGCAGCTTACAACCCCAACTACGCCCAGCCCCCGGTCTACACCGGCGGCCCACCAATCGGCTCATCAAAAGTCCATCCCTCCCAACATCCCGCGAACCAGATGCAGAGCCAGAACCCGTACTACAATAGCAGCGCCGGTGAAGGGAGCAGCAGTGGAGGGCCAACTTATCCCCCACCTGTGGGTGCTCCTGTGTATCATGGGCAGCACACGCAATAAGATGAAGTAGACCGCTAGCTTGGAAATGGTTGAAACCTCACCTGGTACTGGAGGGTAACATACGGAACAGCACTAGGAATTAAGGGAGCCGGAGGGGTGATGGAAGGGTTTATTTGGCTGCAATTTTTCTTTCCGGTTTGGTGCATTTGATATGGATTTGGGGGGCTTGGAGGCGGTGTTGATCTTTATTTGTTACCTTTTTTCTTCATTTCATTTTATTGTTTTTACATCTGATATTAGCTTCCTTTTTCTTCTTTCTTCCTTTTTGTTTGAGTGCATATGGACCAGCTGGAACTCCCCCGTCTCTCTCTTTGTTTCTTGGCAGGTCGTGACTAACCTGCTTTTTTATTTTTCCGGGACTGGATTCTCAGAGGGATAGGTACTACTTTTGCTTTTTTTTTTTTTTTTTTTTGGGGGGGGGGGGGGGGGGGGCGGAAGGTTGTGATGGATATCTGCAGCGGTTTCTTCAGTCCTTTCTTCTTTCTTTTTTTGACTGCGTACATTTCTTTCCACATATGCATGTTTGGTCATTGTTGCAACTACATGGACATGTAGTACTGCACTCACTATCGCTAGCTCACTCGAGACATCCTTCTTATTTCCTGTTTTACAAACCAATTGATCAATCCGATCAACCCGATCACTCGGATTATTAAATTACAAAATAAAATAATAAAAAAAGATAAGCAAATGAAAGAACCAGACACCATTATAAAACGCCTAAAAAGAAAAAAAAATCATCCTGAAGAGAGAGTCCCCTACTCAATATCCATAGCATCAGGGTCCCTCTCACTCTCAAATACCCCACCATCTATCACCTCACTATTTATATTCACGTTTGCTCTTGCTTCTTCCGCCTGCTTCTTCCGTATTCTTTCCCGGGCTTCAATGATGGCCCTTTTCACGTCGTCCTGCTCCGCCGACACCGTAAGCGATGTCGGCACCGTATAGAGCACCAATGCCGTACTCGTCCCGGCCTTTTGCGGTTGCCGCATCTCGCCGCCGCCGCTACTTCCCCGTGCAATATCATATGGTACCCTTGTGAGCTTCTTCTCGATATCCGGCAGGAACACGATTCCCTTCGCATCTTCGTCCTCGTCGCTCGAGAGCTCGTCATCAAGGTTATGCACAAACACCACGTTTGAATTGTCATTATCGACTTCCATACTATCGTCATCATGGTGCGCGCGGGTAATAGTAGTGACGGGGACAGTCTTGTGTAACTGCGCTGTTATATCGTTCGATATTCTTAGCGTGCCATCGGGGTAGATAAGATAGCCAGTGGCAGTGGTGATAGTACCTCGAGCCAGGTTGCTGTGATGCTTCTTCTCAAAGTGGATGCTGAGCATCGCGAGCTTCTTGGAGAGCGGCTGTTCAGCCTGGAGGTCGTTGTCGTCGCCTGGGGGTCGTTTCCGCCCCGTGCATGGGTTTGCAGTCCAGTCCATTGTCATGCTATGGCATTCGGGATGCTGGATGCTGGATGCTGGATGCTAGTTATTATGTTTTTGCAATTGGTGATCTGCGTCGCTAGGTAGGAGCAACTTGGATATACTGAGGTAAATGGGTAGAGTTGTGGGTAGGGGTAATCTTTACTTATGACATCGTAGGGATTTTAAACTCGACCGGTCGTCGACGGGGTGTTCTTTCGTTGTGGTGCGGTCTGGAAGCTTATAGAATGCACTCGATACATCTTCCCCGCGTGCATGCAATACCTACTCTATGTAGGTACTCTAGAACTACATGTATACTCTACATACACATTTTCGACAATTGACGCTCAAAATTGACACTTCCCCTCCATAGGGATATGAAATGCATATGCGCAAGCCGCAAAATGACACTTGTGGATGCCACTTTGGAGAGTGACGAAGCGCCAATTGTCAGAATTGACGGTTAGTAAATACGCTCTAATAGGGTGGAGCTCGAGCAGAGTAATGTGTGTACATGTAATTTATGTAAATACCAAGTATGTAGATACATGTAGGTATATTTTGTTTCCAGGAACGGACCAAAACAGGCTCAATACACGTGCTGTCAAGATCACAGAGTGTGGGAACGCGCGATTCAGGCACTAGACTAACTCAGGTAAGCAGAATGCAGCCTTGTTTAGCTGCGCATCAGCCTCACTCGCCCTGTCCACAATGTATTTACCTACATAGGTCATCATCACCATATAGAACAACCCCAGGGCTCTACGGGCTAAGATTGTATATAAAAAGGGTATTAGAGCGTATTTGCCAACCGTCAATTTCAAGAATTTACAAATTGTGGGGCTCCGAAATGGCAACCGGGGCTGTTAATTTTGAATTTCGGTGGGGCGGCGTGCTGTGAGATATACCAGGAGGATCACAAGTACCCAGTTTTGTTACTACCGAAGCTAGTATCATGGTGAATTTTCAGTTCCAACAGCGTACTTCACAGGTAGCGTGATGGGTTGTCTGGTTTTCGGGGTTTATTCTGTCATACCGTTAACCAGATCGATTTTGGCCACTGCGGGGAACTGTCAATTTTGCCTCCCGAAACTGTCAAGTTTGAAGTGTCAATAGTTGAAATTGACGGTTGGCAAATACGCTCTATTATCGCCAGTTAGTGACGATATATGTACAGATTCTGGTAGAATTAATGCGAAAGTGGGTTTTCCGTGACCCGATAGTCCCATTGGCCCTCAAAGGAATTTTTGCAGTGAGCACGGGCCAAGAAACCCACCCTTTTCGTTCTGACTTTCGCAATAATTCTACCGGATACTGTACATAGATAAAATGTATCTTGATTGTTTGTTACGGTGCTACATAAAGCTATATTTATAGTAATTTGCTTAAAGCCGGAGATGTAGACCCAAGAGCATTAGTTACAAGTACATATCTCCAGTGGATGATATTATGACTTACAATACAATGTATACGTATATATATATCCAGAAAGTCTTTTATGATTGAACACTCACTGCTTGTATTCATGATCGGGAGTACATCAAACATAGCACCCGAATCATTAAAGTTTTCTTTTCCCCTGCCCGCCCAGTGAAGATATACATAAGACGATCCGTCATAAATCAAGCAGTATAAAGCCGCGTGTAAAAGACGCGAGAAGAAGTCGCAAGATATTTCAGTTTGCCTTGAACACGCCTCCCAGACAAATAAACCATACACCTATGGGAAAAAATGAAAATGGAGAAAAATGAAAGCGAGACCAAACACCCTAGCTATTTACTTTTCCCTATTGTGTGAAAAGAAGTGCCCGAAACAATAAATGAAATGGATAGAAAGGGAAAGTAAAGAAACGCGGCACCGAAGCCAAGCTTTGTAGCCAAGAGGTGCTGCATGGTTCCTTTCGCAGATAGATATCACCCAAATATTTTGGTTTTGTAGATAGAAACTTTGGGGCCAGAAAGAAACGTCAAGCCCGCAGTAGAATGTCATTAATCACTTCTTAACAAGCCGGACCGAATCAAGGTAATGGGTGGGACACTACTGTTGATGCTGCACGGTCTGGTTCTCCATCAATGAGGAGACAAATACCCCAGAAAAAAAATAGTAGAATGGAGAAATATAGAAAGAAGACAGCGCCCTATACAGCCAAACAAAAAAACGAACGCCAACACCCTCACAAAAAAAGAAAAAAAGGATGATGTATCATCCCTCATTAGCAACGTGGCACTTAAGTTTTAATATCAATGTGTCTCCGGTAAAGGCGCTGGTGTAGCTGCGGGTGTGGGTCCTCGCACGCTTGGAGTGACCGTTCTACTCGGAACTGCTACCTCACCAGCCTCCAAATCCCTTGGTGTTGGTTCACCCCGACCTCTCCTGATAGATAGTAAAGATACACCGCCAAATGGATTCCTTAACCACCGATTCCTCCTACCCTCAGTTTCCTCTAGTCTGTTCTGGGCAGGTGTTGAAGGAGCCGTGTTTCTGCCGCGATTATCGCCATTACCATCACTGTTTCGACTTGTTCGCCCTTCACTCCCATAATATGGTGCCATAAACCTCCCCGGGCTGAACAACATCCGTCTATGGAATGGCGGCCCTATATATGCATCTGGAGGGGCTGCTACCGGCTCCCTCTCTGTATTTTGTCTCCTTGACCTTCTCGAATCGTCGTTGGGTTCCCCCTCCGGCCTGGGTTTCGGAGTATAATAGTCCGCTTTACACAACGGACAGCATGCACGCCGACTAGTAAGCCAAGGATCGATACATTGTGCGTGAAATGCATGGCCACAGGTGAGCCCACGGATTTCATCGTCGTCGTCGATGGTGTCTAAACAAATTGCACAAGCGTCGCCGACATTATTGAGGAGTTCAGAATTAACATGGTGGTCATCATCTTCCTCAATATCATCGGTAGTATGCTTCGGATCAACATCAGAGATCTCGGACAAACGTTTATTTTCGTCTGCTGATGTATCTGCGTTGGGTAAGACTGAGCTACCTGCAGATTGTTCTTTTATTAATGCGGGAGGAACAGGAGGGGCTGCTTCTGCGGAGGCCAACACTTCCTTGAGTAGCGCGGGGTTTGCGTTTGCGGACTGGGTTGAAGTGCCTTCAACCGGGGATATAGCGGCTTCGATTTGCTTTACGCTTACAGGTCTGCTGTTTGGAGCTGTTTTAATACCTCCCTCTGATGGAAGTCCCATTCGTTCCCTATGTGCACGCCAAGTTTTGTATTTAAGTGACGGGAACCGTTCGTTAACCTCATCGGTGGTCATGAGTTTCTTTTCTCTGCGTCGCCGATGCGGCCGGGGCATGGTTTGTAGGTCGACGGGTTCCTCCTCACCATTCGCGCGGGCACGTTGACGGGCATTGTAGCGGAAGCAGTATTTGACGCCGACGATAATCCTAGATTCACGAACTCGGTTGGCCGTGGCGCGCTGAACCCACAGAAACAGAAACCTACCAAAGATTTGTAAATACAACCCCAAATCCCAGAGCAACAAAGAAGAGTAAGGGCGAATTTGTGGGTCCGCCGCCGCCGCCGCCACCACCACCGTTATTGTTAATGGGCGTTGGAGTAGTGGTGGGGGTAGTGAGGGCGGATGTAATGGTACCCATGAAATTGCTCGTTAACGAGCTTGTTGACGACATCGTATCGAGATGATTAAGGGAGCGATGAGAATCTTAGGAGGATGGCGGGGAGTTAGATTTTTTTAGGCGTTTTAGACTCCCATATGAGGCTGACGTGCCAAAATGCAACCGACAGGTGAGTAGTTGATTTATGTGATTTAGGTGATTAGGTGATTAGAGGGAGAGGAAGCGGTGGAGGTGGTGGAGGAGAGAAAACAGAACCGCTTTGTGGGGACCAGCGACTTATTGGAAGGGATCAAAAAAATCAATAAACAAAATAGAAAGAAAGAAAGAAAAGAAGAATAAAGAGCCGATAACCAAGCAGGTGTCTATGGTGTGATTTTGGGGAGATCGGAGTAGAAGCAGGTAGGATACAAAAACAACAAAGGGCGGGTGACTCGTGGTGAATATATCTCGAGATGGAACGGGATTTTCTTATTCAGGTTTCTGGGTGGTGGATGAATGGATGGATTCAGCCTTCCCTGCTGCCGAATGTAGAAGATGATGAGGGCTTCTTGTTGGAAACAGCCAGCAGCAGCAGCAGCAGGCAGCGAATACCCGACGTGACTATGAATGGTGTGGTGGGCTATGATTACGAGCGTGAACCCAAAATCGCGTCTGTTTGCTTAGGAGAAGATGAAGGATGCAGACAGATGGACGATAACGAAGCGAAGTATGAAAGAACTCCAAAATCTATCTTACACTTCTCACTCCAAACTTCATGGGTCAAATGGGGAGGTGTGGGGTGGATACATATCTAGAGTTTACCCTTGTCACTTCTCGTTGAATACTGGGCATTGAGCGATCAATCAAGTCAAAACCGTCAAGATCCCTCCCTCCTTGGGTCGGCGGAGCCTTCTCTCTTTGAGCCGTGCTCCTCAGACTAATTTTCTAACCCAACCTCTGACCAACCACATGTCACATCAAGTGTGCAAGCATGCTAAGGCCGGGTCAGCTGCAAGGTCGTGCTTGCATCTTTGTCTGGGATTTGATCTGATACTTTCTATTTTCAGCCATAAATACCCAATTTGAGAGCGTTCAGATCTAATGCGTACTACTCAACTATGGAGTGGCGGTGATCTCTCATTCAACCCGGTCCCATCACGTGATATCAGGTATACACGCAGCGGTAACAAGTAGCCGAAAATGCAAGCCCTAATCTGCAATTGCCATTGGAGCCGAAGTCAAAAATACTCCAAAACCTTGCAGCTGCATTTCGGATACTTCAGGACAGTTGGGTGTATGGTACTATAGGTAACGAGGGCGGTCTCTCAAGCGCCTATTATTCGACACGAGTTATTACATGTATTTATTGTTCTAAGATCTAAAAGAGATAAAACCTTAATTGGGGATATCCAGCTTATTACAGTTCCAATTGAAGCGCACCGAACTTCCTCTAACAAAAGAAATCTTACCTTCAAGTGTTTCCCATTAAGCTTAAGGTAGGTAAAGCATAGGATGTTTGCTTTCTAATTGGCGAATGGTAATATGGATTGGTTGGCAACCTGATCTAGAAAGTAAGCAGAGACATATTAGGCCCACGACGGCGTGGATATTCAGGAAATCTAGTTACCTACAGTATGGAGTCTGTAATGGCAACTATGTATTTTGACTAGGTAATAAAGTGGAACAAGACGAGGAGGTATTGTGTATTGGGATTAGGATTTGTAATGGGGATTTCTGTTATGTTCTTTTAGTTTCTGTTATGCGGAGGTATTAGTCATCATCGGACTATGGTTGGATATATAAGGGGGAGTTGTTTCGTGCTTTTGTTTGTTTTCTCTCTTTCCTTCTTTCTTTACGCAACCTCTGTATTCATTCGCTCGCCTCTGGCTCGCGATGGATTTCTTTCCCCCCGAGATGGAGTTATACTGATTCTCGAATTGCTTCGGTCCCTGAACTTCCCTCGCTCGACACCCCCCCTTCTTTGTTCGTTCGGTGCCCTCACGGGATGCGTCCACCGTTCACCCCTCGCCAAAATAACGGCTACTCTCGAAAGCCGTCTTCGCCCCTCCTTATTTTCACTCATCGCACGAGTGATCCCACACGTCGGGTACGCACACTGTCAGTAATCTCCAGTCAGCGAGAACCTACTGCCAAAGCGCTCGACAGCCCGCGAAGTTAGCGACCTCTCGGTCGCGAAACTATCGTCAAATTTTTTACCCGAGGTCCCGTGACCTTACCCCTCTCTATCGGCCTTAACCAGGCAACCCATTCTTACCCGAGGCGGCCCGCTCCCCTCACCCCAACCCAACCGGTCTCCGAGACCACCCCTCAACACAATACGGTCGGCACTTTCGATTGCGACCCCCATACATACTGAGTCTCAGACTCAACCCCTTTTGCATGTCCCCTCCAAAGGACACCACTTCAAATACGACTCGGGCACAGTCTTTAGCCGTTGCTCCTGGGACCGACGACCCCACCCATCCTTATCTGACCTACCGGTCACCACTCCTCAATTCCTCGCTGCCTGACAACCAGATGCCCGAGGACCCATATTCGACTCACCCCCCTCGCTTTCACCCCTGACGCTGTTGCGGTTGGCCTTTCCTGCCTTCGTGCGCGTGGTTTCCCAGTCCTGTTAAGGTTCGTCCACAGATATGACACCGGGAACGTTGGTAATGATATCGTTTCGATTGAACGCCATGTTTAGGATTGTGCTCGCTAATGCAGTTGACGGAGAAGTTTGGGGTTCTTACTTATTTACTACGGGGAGGTTTCTTTGTTGTCGCTTAGATTCTGCTTACCTGTACCACTTGTTATTCGCGCCCTCTTCGTGCGCTGTTTTTCTCTTTTATTATGTACGTGGTTCTTGTAGCTGCGGTAGTTAGTTTTGTACTTTGTTTTTTGTTTTCGGGTTAGTCGGTGGAGGTTGTAGTCGGGTAGTTAGGTGTGCGATAAGCTTCGGCTTCTAAGCAATATAAGTTTCTTCTTCTTCTTCTTCTGTATTCATTCGGCTCGCTAAGGCTCGCAAAAACTTCCTGATAACAAATCTCGCTTCGAAATTATCGTATACTTTACTTGCTCTACCTTTTACTTCTCATCACTTTGGTTTACCCTGGTATACCATACCAGGCTGAGCCTCCTCGTCCCTGACCGTACGGTCGCGTTTGTTGCTCTAAGCGAAAGAAACCCAACGAAAACTGGCTTCTAGCGAAGAATTCTCCAGTCTTGACCTCCCGAAAGGAAGGAAAAGAAACTTATCCGAAACATCAATCTACGCCGCCAGAAGAACCGGACATTCAGTCATGTCGCAGCAAGCTTCACTCCAGTCCTTTTTCACCCAATCTTCCCCACAAGGGACAGCCCCCTCACAGAACAGGAACACTCAGGATCCCGACCCAACCCCATCCGGAATACAGGAACAGGAATTCTCCTCGACCTTCGCAACAGAATCTGACTACAACGACCCTTACCAACCGAGAATTGACTATCTCTATCCGAGCACTATCCCCCATACTACTCACACCCAGACAGACCTAAACTACATCACCTGGGCCATTAGACATGCAACCAGCCGGATCTGCCCGCCCTCCGACAGGATTGAAATCCTCGAGGAGCAATCGATTACACTCCGGAGAACAGTGGAAATACTGAAACACCAAATCGAGGCACAAACAATGATGATTACCAACATGCATTCGGCGATCCATTCTCTCCTCAACAAACCCCAACCGCAGCAACAACAGCAACAGCAACAACCACAACAACCGCAACAGAGACAAAGAACGGCCCCTCCAGCGGCCCCCCAAACAGTCCCCCAAGCAGCGCCACAGGCAGCTCCTCAGGCCCCCCCACCCACACCTCCCCAACAAGCCCCACCCCGTGGATGGAAAGCAGGCACCTGGGCCGCCGTGGCCTCGGCAGCCGTCCCTGCTCAGAAATTCCAGGTGGTCGAAAGAAAGAAGCCTGCAAAGCCAAAAGCGGATCCCATCTTCAAACCAGAGTATACCAAAATCAACAGAGAAATCATTGTTGAAACCACTGCCCCATCCGACGTCAACCCCTCCGAGATCAGGACTCTGGTCAACGCAAGAATCAAGGACGAATCCTGCCACTTCATCTCAGCAAGGAGAACAGCCAAGGATAACTTCATCCTAGAAACAAAGTTCATTACCCCCGCAACAAAGGCAATGGAATATGCCAAAGAAATTGAGGAGGCCCTCCTCACCCTACAAGTACCGGTCGCCAACATCCGTGCAAACTCCAAATGGTCAAAGTTCCTTCTCCACGGAATCCCCACAACGGTCGGGGAGGGCATCGAGGCAGGACAATTGGTAGCATCCGAAATCAGAAGCAACTATGGAGAGAACTTCCAACTGGCCCAGGTTCCCCGCTGGATCTCCAGAGCAGAGACTCGAATGGAGAAAATCCACTCATCAATGGTCATCGCGCTCCCAGGACAAATCACAACGGAAACACTAGGAGTTAAATTCCTATCTCTTTTTAACCGAAGCTGCTATATCGAGGCCTTCCTCCCAACCTTCCCAGACACCCAGTGTGCGAAGTGCCTCGAATACGGCCACCGCCAGGAGAAATGCAAGAACAATGGGAAATGCGGCCACTGCGCCGGAGATCACCTCACCAGCTTCCACCCATGTAATGAATGCCAGGGAGGATATAAATGCACCCACACCCCAATCAGATGCCTGAACTACAAAGGAATCCATAAGCCCTCCGACCCAGCATGCCCCGAAAGGGTCAAACGCCGATTCCTCAACAAAGGAAAAGAAAACGCCCCACCCGCTCAAGACCCACCTGCCGCACCCGTCCAAGAGTTACTCCCAATAGTCCAAGTACCAGCTACCGCCCCGGTCGAAGCCACACCCGTTCCCGAAGACGACCAACACATGACGAATAATGCCTAGACACCGAACCACCGCGCTCGCACACCAACTTAACTGTGCACGGAGCGAACTAATCACCAAGGCGGCGGTGGAGGAAGCGGAAACAGACTCTAGTATTTATTTCCTATTATTACAAGAACCATGGACCTCAACAGAGGGATACCCACCAGAATCAAATCTCTTTTACCTTTTTACAGCCAGCAATACCAATACAAAATGCGCAACATATGTCCGTAAACACACCAACCTTAAACCAAAACACCACTACACACATGACAATTTCATAGTTTCGATCACGGTAGAAATCCAGAACAAGAAAACCCAAATCCTAAACATATACTCCCCAGGCCGAAGTGGCCCCTTCGCCCAAATAGCAAACACAATCCAAACCCTCGACAATTCCCTAGTAATGGGAGACTTCAACTGCCACCACCAAATGTGGTACGGAGTAACCTCACATGAATACAGGAACAACATTCGAGCAGACCGCGTCAATGGTGCACGGCTAAAACAGTGGATAACCCGACAGAAACTGACCCTCCTGAACGAGCCAGGAGTCTATACGCACTTCCCTAGAGACAGAGGGAAAAGGCCCACAATCATCGACCTTGCATTTGTAAAAGGCCCAACACTTGACCACAACCTACGATGGAGCACTGAACCCTACGGAGCGGGCTCAGACCACGGGAGAACCTCTGTCCATATACACCTGGAAAAACCACCCTTTGTACCAAGACGAATGTGGCGACAAACAGACTGGAAGCTATTGGATAACCACATATCAAATCTTTCCCTCCCCGCAGAGGCATGGGAAACCAAGGAATGTACGGAACAAACGGTCGAATTCTTCCTAGAACTGGTCAAGTCAACAATCAACATAGTAACACCACTCTCGAAGGAGGGCGTAAGGGCCAATTCCTGGTGGACAGACGAAATGAAACAGATGAAGGCAAAGGTAAACTCGGCAGAAAGAAAGGCAAGAAATACAAAAAAACCCAACCATGTGGAGGAGCACCGGAAGGTATGCAGAGAATGGACAGTCATGATCCGGAAAGCAAAAGCGGACCAGCGGGAAAAGACGTTGAACGAAGCGAAAGGTAGTGAGGTCTGGAGAATCCTAAACGCAGGAAGGAGAAGAGACACAATCATACCAACCATACAAGGTGAAGAAACGTTTGCAGGGAAGTGTCAAGCTCTAAGAGCCCAACTCTTCCCCTCAAAACGGACGTCCCCCGACCACCCCCCTCTAAACATTAGACCCCCCTCTTTTGACCTTAGCAACACTTTCGACACAGTCACCCCCGAAGAACTCAAGAAAGCAATCGACTCCTGCCCAGCGCACTCGGCGACCGGCCCGGATGGCATCCCCTATACCTTTATCAAAGCAATAGTTAAAGCGAACACAACTCTAATCCAAGACATGTTCTCCGCCATGCTTCGGCACGGAGTACATCCAGCGGAATGGAAAATAGCAAAATGCATCCCGATCCCGAAACCCGGCAAGGCAAATCATCACGAAGCAAAAGCCTATCGGCCCATCTCCCTTCTACAATGCTTCAGCAAAATCCTGGAAAAAATAGTGGCTCAAAGACTCTGCACCGCTGGAGAAATCCTAGGCACACTCTCAGCGAATCAATTTGGAGGAAGATCAACCATCTCAGCAGTCGACGCCCTCTTAAGAACCCTAACACCAGTACAACAAAACCTACTACTGAAGAACAGCACCGGAGTCGCCCGGCGGGACAGACCAGCGATCCTAACCAACAATATTCAAGGAGCATTTAACTGTGTAGACCACCTACTCCTCGCAGAAATCATGCACCAGCAAAAATTCCCCACCTACCTAACAGAATGGTGCAAGGAATTCAACACCGGCAGAAAACTACAGTTCCAATTTAACCATGAACTAGAGGAACCACAGCCCTATGAATCTGGAGTCCCGCAAGGTAGCCCCATGTCCCCGGTACTATTTATGATATATGCCGGAGTAATCCTGGACCCAACAAGCAGCCCGAAAGAGATGGACACTACATACATCGATGATGATGCGCTGGTGCAAATATCCAAAACACCAGGCTTCATAATCAAAAGAATGGAGGAACGAATGAAAGAAAGACTAATAAAAGCCGAGCCACTCCAAATTAAATACGACCCGGACAAATCTGACCTGATCTTCTTCCGCCCCACCACATCATCTGTACAACAACCACGACTTCCAGTCAAAATCAACAACACCGCTATATACCCCAAAGAGAGGCTGAAATATGTAGGAGTCTGGATAGATCCGACCCTCTCCTTCCGGCCCCATATCGAAGCAGCAATCGCAAAAGGCCTGAAAGCCCTCCACCAAATCCGAAATACTGCCCGCCTGCCAGGCACAACAGTTAAGACAATCCACCACCTAATAACACAAGGCTTCCTTCCAAGTCTGCTCTACGGATCCGAGGCTTGGTGGACTGGCGCAGACCACATTATAAGATCCCTCGAACCACTATACAATGAAGCTGCCTGGGTCATCACAGGCCTACCACGATGGACCAAGAGAGCTAAACTCCTCCGAGAAGCAGGCCTACCCCCCCTAGAACACCTCCTGACATATCGCTCAAGAAAGTACGGAACCAGAATACTTTGCACCGATGCAACCCACCCCAACAATGAATCCCTGATCGAGCTCCTCCCATACAAAGAAGCAAACATCAAAGGGACAGGCCTGCACCGAATCGCCTCCCTCTTACTCCCATACCAAACCCCCGGAAATATGAGAGACAAGTGGAATCAAAACAAACTATTACGCGACCATCTGTTAGAAGAATGGAATACACAACCAATACCTAACTACCACCATCGGGGGGAATTCCGCCCCCCTCCCAAGATTGCGAAACTTACCCTTACAGAAACGAAAAAGGTATTTCGAATCCGATGTCAAACCACCCGAATCGACAAACATGCAGTAAATACAGACCCCGAACCATGCCAGTGTGGCATGGAAAACTCAGCGAAACATACACTTATGGAATGCCCAGCGTGGGCTCGAATCCGCGCCCCTCTGATAGAGAAAATCCCCGGAGCGATGACCTGGGAAAACTGGATGTTCAAAAACCTGAAAACGGACCACATCCTACAATTTGCAAAGAAATCTCAACTCTCGAAATGGTACGAGTCGGGGGAGGCGGAGGCGGACCTGGAAGAGGGGATGGAAGAAAACAATTAGGGACGGGACTAGGAAGGGTAGTTTCCTTTTACCTTTATTCTCGCTTTTGTTTTTTAATTTTTCGATGGATCCAGCGCCTGAGTCCGCTGAGATATGTTATTTTCCTTGTCGTTGGATTTCTTTGGTGGTGTGTTGTCTTTGAAAGTCCTTGTCTTTGTTTGTGTTTGTTTTGTTCTTGTTTGTTCGTGTTCGTTGTTCGTTGTTTTTCTTTTCGTTTCTTTTCTGTTTTGGTTTTTGTTTTAGGCGGTCGGGTCGGCGTGCGATAAGTCTTGTACTTCAAAGCAATATAAGTTTCTTATTCTTCTTCTGTATTCTACGCTACGAATATTACTTTGTTCTATACTACGTCATAGGGTTCATCCTGATTCTTTAATCAGGAAGTACCGTCCCATAGTCCATAGTCCTGACACCTTCATACTACATCTCGTCTTCGGTTGTATTCCTTAGCATCACAGTCCATCGTCTATAGTCCCCGTGATAGTCTGACGTCACCACGAATGCTCCCGCAAATGATTTCAGAGCACTCACCAATGCTCATATATGTAACGTGGGTCTATGGACGAGGGACTATAGTGCCAAGGAATACAACCGAGGCAAGAACGTTGTAGAATATATTCGTGACTATGGACTATGAGGTGATTCAATCCTGATCGGAGATCCAAGATGAGCCCTATGACGTAGCGTAGAACAAAAGTAATATTCGTGGAATAAATACAGAGGTTGCGTAAAGAAAGAAGGAAAGAGAGAAAACCAATAAAAGCACGAAGCAACGCCCCCTTATATATCCAACCATAGTCCAATAATGACTAATACCTCCGCGTAATAGAAACTAAAAGAACATAACAGAAATCCCGATTACAAATCCTAATCCCATTACACAATACCTCTTCGTTTCGTACCAATCTATTACTTTAGCCGAAGTACATAGATGCCGTTACAGACCACGCCCCCCTCTAAGGCCTACCTCCTGGTAGGCTTAGGCTTCTCTGGATAGCGCTCGTGGAATCGTTTAACGATATCAGGTGAATGCTCAAGGTCCGATAGTGGTTGCCAGGAGGCTTCATCATATCCTCTATATCGTACTAAGAACTCAAACCTTCCTCTTCGTTTCCTCGAATCCAAAATATCTTCGACTTCCCATTCTTCTTCTCCTTCGATCTCAACCGGAGGTGGTGGCGACTGTTGTTGTCCAGGTAAAGGATTACCTGCTTCAGGAGACAATAATGAGACATGAAATACTGGATGTATTTTCATCGACCGGGGAAGTTCCAATTCGTAAGCATAGGGATTAACGATCCGTTTAATACTATAGGGTCCAATACGTTTCCAATCGAATTTCTTAGAAGGTCGCTTCGTTAGAATATGACGTGTCGATAGGAAAACTTTATCTCCCAAATTGTAACGAGGGGCTGGAGTTCGATTCGCATTGGCGGATTCTTCTTGTATTCTTTGTGCTCGGAACATTTCGTCTTTTAGAAATCCCACTATCTCTTCCATTTCCCGTGCGATGCTATTAGCTTGGTCCTCCGCAGTGGTCCTACCATGTTCTAAAAGGCCAAAGGTCATTCTTGGATTTCTTCCCAAATTGGCATAAAACGGGGAGACCTTTGTTGTTTCGGAGGCATGATTGTTTGTCGCAAACTCAGCCATTGGTAACATTCGAGCCCAATCATCCTGTTGGTAGGAAACATAGCTTCGGAGGTACTGTTCCATTATGGCATTGATTCTTTCCGTTTGTCCGTCTGTTTGAGGATGAAATGCGGTAGAGAATTTTGGTAATATTTCTAGACGGTTACAAAGTGACCTCCAGAATTCTGCAACGAACTGTGTTCCTCGATCTGATACAATAGTATCTGGTAGTCCGTGTAGCTTCCAAACATTATCGATACATAGCCTCGCTACTTCTCTCGAATCCACTTCTTTGGTTGTTGGTATCAAATGTCGCATTTTGGTTAACCTATCAACCACGACCAAGATTGCATCATATCCCTCACTCTCAGGAAGATCGGTAACAAAATCCATTGACACATCCGTCCACGGTCCATCAGGTATTGGCATCGGACGAAGTACCCCATAGGGTGCATTTCGAGGCGCCTTACTACGGATGCACACATTGCAATTTTTAACATATTGATCGACGTATCTTCGCATCTGTGGCCAATAATATTCTCGACTTAGGAGTTCTAAGGTCTTCGCTCTACCTGGATGTCCTGCCGATAGTTTGTCATGGTGTTCTTTTAGAAGCCTCAGCCGAAGATCGTTGTCCTCTGGTACATATAGTGCGCCTCGATAAAGCAACCGACCGTTGTTGTCTTCCGTACATTCGGCAAGCGAAATTTTATTCGAGTGGCGAACGCCATTCCGAAGCATGGTGAGGATCTTGTTTGGAAAACTATCAACTTGGTAAGCTTTTAAAAATAACTCCTCTACAGTGGACGCTCCTTCAGCGGATTCATTTGACAAAGAACCCGCGAACAAACTTAGCTTTGTACTCAAATTTTTTCGCTTCAAAATCACTTGACTCTGATGCGTCAACCGTTCATCCCCCTCTTTAGGTAGGTCACCTGACCTTCTAGTCAATGCATCTGGTTTCGCTCCTTGTTTTCCTGGCCGAAATTGTATAACAAAATCGAAGCGTGAAAGGAATTCAGACCAACGAGCTTGTCGACGATTTAATAGTTTTGTTGTCATAAAATATTCAAGATTCCGATGGTCGCTAAAAACTTCAATTGGAAATTGAGCTCCCTCCAGGTGATGTCGCCATTCTTCAAAGCATCGTATAATTGCCAAAAGTTCCTTATCATAGATTTCATAGTTGCATTCTGCAGGAGAATGTTTTTTGGAAAAGAAAGCGACTGGATGTAGGATTCCTTTATCATCACGTTGAGATAGGATTCCTGCTGAAACATAATCAGATGCATCGGTTTCTATTACAATCCTCCGATCCGGATCAAAATGAACTAGTGTCGGTGCCGTTGTAAACATCTTTTTCAAAGTTTGAAATACTTCCTCCCTATCATCCGTCCATTCGAATTTAACGTTTTTCTTTGTCAAGGCTGTAAGTGGAGCAACAATTTTCGAATATCCGAGAATAAATCGTCGATAGAAATTTGCAAATCCTAGAAATACTTGAACATCATGAAGGTTCGTCGGTGTAGACCATTCCAAAACATCGATAACTTTCTTTGGGTCCATTCTATTTCCATTTGGGGTAAGGATTAAGCAAAGATATTTCGTCTCTTGAACCATAAATTCATATTTTTCAGGTTTAAGGTGAACATGATTCTCATCAAGTACCTTTAAAACCTTTCGGATGTGTTCCTTATGTTCTAATAGAGTTTCGGAGTAGATAAGGATATCGTCTAAATATGCCGTTACGAATTGGTCGAGATAGGGGCGTAAGATATCATTAATCCAATGTTGAAATGTAGCAGGGGCATTAGCTAATCCAAACGGCATTACTGTATGTTCGAAATGTCCATATCGAGTTCGGAATGCCGTCTTCCACTCATCCCCCTCCGCTATTCTAATCTGATTATATCCCCAACGTAAATCCAACTTAGTATAGTATTGTGCTCTTGACAACTTGGCTAGGGTTTCCTTTAACAATGGTAACGGGTATCGATTTTTGATTGTGATTGCATTTAATCCTCGATAATCGACACAAAGTCGAAGGGTTCCATCGCTTTTCTTCACAAACAGTATAGGTGCTCCCGCTGGTGATTCACTAGCCCGAATGAATCCTTTGGGTAAATTTTCATCAAGATATTCCCGTAGTGCTTTCAACTCGATTTGAGACAATCCATATATAGGTCCATATGGTGGTCGTTTACCTTCTTCCAGTACTATTTCAATATCATGGGACGGTCGATGTGGTGGAAGGATTGAAGCGTCATATTCTTTGAACATATGGAGACGATGATGAAACTCCTTTGGTACTAACTTTTCGATGTTGATGGTAGATTTTTCGGTTGCTGAAACGATAACTGTATGGTGTTCCGGTAAAGGAATCGAGATACCATAAGCAATAACCGCAGTTCTACTAAGTGAACAGTGTTGACAACAGTTCCGAGAGTCAAAAATAAGTAGATTTTCTTTTGGTCGAATTGTAACATCATGACGTCGCATCCAAGGTATCCCCATTACGACTGGATAGTGTCCTAACTTCGTTACAAAACATGGCGCAATTTCCTGATGACCATGAATGTCTAGCGAGACATCGACAATATGGGTAATTTTTCCTGATTTGATAGGTCTTCCGTCTATAACGTCTACATGGCGAGGTATTTTAAGGGGGGTCATTATAAGATTGTTGTGGCGTGCAAAAGATTCGTCAATGAAAGCGTATCCTGATGCTCCGGTATCAATAAGAGCGTAGGTGGGGATGAAAGAATTTTTATTCTGCGAAATCGAACAAGTTACTACAAGTTGGTTTCCATCCATTTCCTCCTCTGATACCGAAAAACCAGAAATACACATCCTAGAAAAATCCTTAAACGGTCCCTGAGCTAAGCCACTTAGTGCAGGGACAAATCTTTTGCCGACTCATTATCGCTTCCATCGTTTTCCTCCACCGTCAATGCTGCTCCCCTCATCACAGGTCTTCTTGGTTGATTTCCAGTTGCCCTCGCCTGGGGGCAATCCCTAACCATATGTCCAACACCTCCGCAATAGAAACATCGGCCCTCAACTAAGCGGGCATTTCTTTCGGCAGGGGAGGGGCGACGACGTCCTCCAGATAGATCCATTGGTACATCACCTCCCGGGCGGGACGAGGGATGACTTTCCGTAGCAGGTACATTAGCGACTGGGGCGGCGGCACGGGGAGCAGGAACAGGATTTACTGGTGGGGGACGAGGGGCCGGGGTAGTAGTAACATTCCAAGGTTTTTTACTTCCTCGTTTAGCCTCCGCCGCACGACGACGATTATCCAACCGTTGTAAGAGTGTCGCACAGGCATCTACCGTCGCAGGAGTGTCATGGTGTATCATCGATTCATCGAGTTCCCCATTAATACCTTCCATTAAAGCCTCAATCCGAGAGGCTTCATCCATACCTGACTCAGCAGCATATCGTTGGAACTCAGCGAAATAGTCGGCGAACGTTCGATTTCGTTGACGGATGTTTCGGAGATTCCTCCTAGCCGTGCGCATCCGATCGGGGTCCCCAAAAGCAGTGTCCAAAATCTCATAAAACCGTATCATAGAGGGCAAGGTAATACCTTCTTCCCCGACATACTGTAAGAACTGATTGGCAGCAACGCCTTCCAGTCTACTGAACGCATAGGATAATTTCGATTGTAGGGTGGGATAGCGATCGGTATTTCCCAATAACTTAATTTTCATTTGTTGTTTGAATAGGTGTAATCTTTCTCGATCACGATCTCCCCTGAACACTTCAGGATCCGGAAGTTTCTCTGACCGATAGGTAGTATCTGTAGCGGGTGGTACTGGGGGTGCAGGTGGAACATTGTCCTCGGCGGGTGCTCCCCCAGAGGTAACAGGTTGAACAGCAGTCTGTTGGGCTCGAGCAGCAGCAAGATCTTGTTCAAACATTCTTCTTGCCCTCTCAGCCTCCGCTTCTAACTCTTGTAAATCCGTTGCATATTGAGCAAGACCATGTTGACACTGTTGGAGAAGCGCATAGGCTTCAATTCCAACAACTTCATCAACCTGTGGGTGCGCTTTGAAAAGGGCTTGGAGGCTATTGCTGAGTTGTTGATAATCAATAGATACGTGCTCCGACATTGTAAACTATGGTGTTGTATTGGTTGGCGATAGAGGACGCAACCTACGTGTAACGTGGGTCTATGCACGAGGGACTATAGTGCCAAGGAATACAACCGAGGCAAGAACGTTGTAGAATATATTCGTGACTATGGACTATGAGGTGGTTCAATCCTGATCGGAGATCCAAGATGAGCCCTATGACGTAGCGTAGAACAAAAGTAATATTCGTGGAATAAATACAGAGGTTGCGTAAAGAAAGAAGGAAAGAGAGAAAACCAATAAAAGCACGAAGCAACGCCCCCTTATATATCCAACCATAGTCCAATAATGACTAATACCTCCGCGTAATAGAAACTAAAAGAACATAACAGAAATCCCGATTACAAATCCTAATCCCATTACACAATACCTCTTCGTTTCGTACCAATCTATTACTTTAGCCGAAGTACATAGATGCCGTTACAATAGAGCTACCAAAGCATCCGTAGTAATACCACCCAAGGTGAGGCAACCCCTCACTTAGACCCCTTTGAATTGATACGCTTTCGTCAAAGTCTAGGTAGGCACCACCAGTCCCTCAAATGATATCTCACGTGGGTACCCTTCACGCCACTATACGGTCAGGCGCGGGATACTGACACGAGCACTGTCGTGTATACTGGTGATGACTACTAAACCTTTGACGAACGTGTATGTATCTGTCGATTCGTGAAAGGCATACTAGCCTTGAGGTTGAGGCCATGGTATGGCTCGTCTGAAAAGCTCAATGTCCATGCATAAGCAGCAAACATGGACTGGAAAAAGGTGCAGGATGACTTTACTGATCTGAAGACCAATACCTGCCTACCACGCCCTCCTGGAGCGGGCTTGCTGGATAGTCAGACTCAGATACTGAGCGGCCAAAACTTTAACTCCTTCTTCCAATCCGCATGCTTAGCAGAACGACACGAATTTCGAATTAGGAGTCCAATTGTGGCTAACTTTCCTAGAGCACTCATGAATGCCCTCACGGCATTCACTATAGAGAACTCACGACTGCCTTGGGAGCATTCAAATTGGAGCACTCACGACTGCTCTCACAGCATTCAACTAAATTCATTCCACGTACGCAAGTCTATCCTAGTATTTATCAACCAATTGCCAGCCTCTACCTCAAACAAATGGGCCATTCCCAATATACTCCGAATATTCACGACCCATATCCTCTTCCTCCTCCTCCTACATACCTTCAGCAGCCCATGTGAGCTATCAGCAATACCACAATCCTTTCCTTCGAGCAGCTCTACTATACATAGCCTATGGGCTCACCCCGTACAGTCCCGCACCTTGGACAAAGCCTCCACACGTCCTGGTAAGCGTCCCCGAAACACTCCCCACTGCTCTGAGGAAGCTACCAACACCCATGCTCAATCCTTTCTTATTTTCCCCTTCCTAAAAGACGCGTTTCCAGTACACCTAATGTTGTGGACCTTCTACACCTCATGTCTTTGGAAGATTGGTATCGGAAGCTGCAAACATGTGAACATCTCTACCCGCCGCTCTAAAATGCTCTCAGAGCTCCCGGTGAAGCTTTGAGAGTATCCCGCATCCTCTGCATACTCTTTTATCAGGGTGTACAAGGTGATATGGCTTATTTGCAGTGCATCTACAATATTGAAAAGTCTTTCCGATTTCGCGGAGGGGTTGCAAAGACGCTTTAGAGGCAGTCGGCCTTCTACTATTGGTCATTCATTTGACATTTTTCTACGATCTTCGATTTTGAAAATGTTAAGTAACTTCTTTAGGTTATCTCGATGGCTCCAAAGAATGTCGTCAGTACTCTCAGGACCCCAACGATGTCTTTCAGATTCAGAATCCGAATCTCTAATACCAATCCTCGCCCCCCATAGTACAGTATCTGCGTCGCAGCATCGACCTTGTTCGATGCTCTGTATGCCTCTTTTACCTGACGCACATGGGCGAGCTCGCTGATGTCAGTGAAGTACTGAGGAATGCTCTCAAAGCGCTCAACATGTTCCCGAGAGTGCGTTAACACGTGCAATTTGATGAAGTTGAAGTGAGATCTTTCCCGGATCTCACGGATCTCCTCTGTAACGGCAGATATGTATTTCGGCTAGGTAATAGATTGGTACGAGACGAGGAGGTATTGTGCAGTGGGATTAGGATTTGTAATGATGATTTCTGTTATGTTCTTTTAGTTTCTGTTACGCGGAAGTATTAGTCATCATTGGACTATGGTTGGATATATAAGGGGGCGTTGTTTCGTGCTTTTGTTTGTTTTCTCTCTTTCCTTCTTTCTTTACGCAACCTCTGTATTCATCTTGCTCGCTAAGGCTCGCAAAGAACTCTCTGATAACAAACCTCGCTTTAAAAACACTTTATTTTATTCCTCTCGGTTTACCCTGGTATACCATACCAGGCTGAGCCACTTCGTCCCCGATCGTACGGTCGCGTTTTGTTGTTCCAAGCGAAAGAAACCTACGAAAACTGGCTTCCAGCGAAGAATTCTCCAGCCTTGACCTCCCGAAAGGAAGGAAAAGAAACCTATCCGAAACATCACTCTACGCCGCCAGAAGAACTGGACATTCAGTTATGTCGCAGCAAGCTTCGCTCCAATCCTTCTTCACCCAGTCTTCCCAGCAAGGGACAGCCCCCTCGCAGAACAGGAACACCCAGGTTCCCGACCAAACCCCATCCGGAGCTCAAGAACAGGAATTCTCCTCGACCTTCGCAACAGAATCAGACTACAACGACCCATACCAACCGAGAATTGACTACCTCTACCCGAGCGTTGTCCCCCAGGACACTCACACCCAGACGGACCTGAACTATATTACCTGGGCCATCAGACATGCCACCAGCCGAATCTGCCCACCCTCCGACAGGATTGAAATCCTCGAAGAGCAAACAACTACACTCCGGAGAACAGTGGATACACTGAAGCACCAAATCGAGGCGCAGACAAATATGATTACCAATATGCATTCAGCGATCCATCTTCTCCTCAACAAACAACCACAACCGCAACAACCGCAGCAACCACAACAAAACCAACAACAGCAACAACAGCAACAACAGCGAAAACCACAACAACCGCAGGGACAGAGAATGCCCCCTCCAGCGGTCCCCCAAACAGTTCCCCAAGCAGCGCCTCAGGCAGCTCCTCAGGCCCCCCTACCCGCACCCCCCCAACAAGCCCCACCCCGTGGATGGAAAGCAGGCACCTGGGCCGCCGTGGCCTCGGCACCCGGTCCTGCTCAAGGAAATTTCCAGGTTGTTGAGAGAAGAAAGAAGTCCGCAAAGCCAAAAGCGGACCCTCTCTTCAAGCCAGAATATACCAAAATCAACAGAGAAATCATTGTTGAAACCACTGCCCCATCCGACGTCAATCCCTCCGAGATCAGGACCCTAGTCAATGCAAGAATTCAGGACGAATCCTGCCACTTCATTTCAGCAAGGAGAACACCCAAGGACAACTTTATCCTGGAAACAAAATTTGTCACCCCAGCAACAAAGGCAATGGAATATGCCAAAGAAATTGAGGAGGCTCTCCTCACCCTACAAGTACCAGTCGCCATTATCCGGGCAAACTCCAAATGGTCAAAGTTCCTTATTCACGGAATCCCTACAACGGTCGGAGAAGGCGCCGAGGCAGGACAACTGGTAGCATCCGAAATTAGAAGCAATTATGGAGATAATTTCCAACTTGCCCAGATTCCCCGCTGGATCTCCAGAGCAGAGACTCGAATGGAGAAAACCCACTCATCAATGGTCATCGCGCTCCCAGGACAAATCACAACGGAAACACTAGGAGTTAAATTCTTATCTCTTTTTAACCGAAGCTGCTATATCGAGGCCTTCCTCCCAACCTTCCCAGACACCCAGTGTGCGAAGTGCCTCGAATACGGCCACCGCCAGGAGAAATGCAAGAACAATGGGAAATGCGGCCACTGCGCCGGAGATCACCTCACCAGCTTCCGCCCATGTAATGAATGCCAGGGAGGATACAGATGCACCCACACCCCAATCAGATGTCTGAACTGTAAAGGAATCCATAAGGCCTCCGACCCAGCATGCCCCGAAAGAGTCAAACGCCGATTCCTCAACAAAGGAAAGGAAAACGCCCCACCCGCTCAAGACCTACCGGCCGCACCCGTCCAAGAGTTGCTTCCGATAGTTCAAGTACCAGCCACCGCCCCAGTCGGAGCCACACCCGTTCCCGAAGACGACCAACACATGACAAATAATGCTTAGGCCTCGAACCACCGCGCTCGCACACCAACTCAATTGTGCACGGAGTGAACTTATCACCAAGGCGGCGGTAGAAGAAGCGGAAACAGACTCTAGTATTTATTTCCTATTATTACAAGAACCATGGACCTCAGCAGAGGGATACCCACCAGAATCAAATCTTTTTTATATTTTTACGGCCAGCAACACCAATACAAAATGTGCAACATACGTCCGCAAACATGCCAACCTCAAACCAAAACACCACTACACACACGATAATTTCATAGTATCGATTACGGTAGAAATCCAAAACAAGAAAACCCAAATCCTAAATATATACTCCCCAGGCCGAAGTGGCCCCTTTGCCCAAATAGCAAAAACAATCCAAACCCTCGACAATTGCCTAGTAATGGGAGACTTTAACTGCCATCACCAATTGTGGTACGGAGTAACATCACATGAATACAGAAACAACATCCGAGCAGACCGCGCCAACGGTGCACGGCTAAAACAATGGATAACTCGACAGAAACTGACCCTCCTGAACGAACCAGGCGTCTTTACGCACTTCCCCAGAGACAGAGGGAAAAGGCCTACAATTATCGACCTTACATTTGTAAAAGGCCCAACTCTCGACCATAATCTACGATGGAGCACTGAACCCTATGGAGCGGGCTCAGACCACGGGAGAACCTCCGTTCACTTACACTTGGAAAAACCACCATTCGTACCAAGACGGATGTGGCGACAAACAGACTGGAAGCTCTTGGAGAACCATATGTCAAACATTTCCCTCCCTGCAGAGGCATGGGAAACCAAGGAACATACGGAACAAACCGTCGACTTCTTCCTAGAACTGGTCAGGGCAACAATCAGTATAGTAACACCACTCTCGAAGGAAGGAGTAAGAGCCAACTCCTGGTGGTCAGAGGAAATGAAACAAATGAAGGCAAGGGTAAACGCGGCAGAAAGGAAGGCGAGAAATACAAAGAAACCCAACCACGCGGAGGAGCACCGGAAGGCATGCAGAGAATGGACAGTCATGATCCGGAAAGCAAAAGCGGACCAGCGGGAAAAGACGATGAACGAGGCGAAAGGGAGTGAGGTCTGGAGAATCCTGAATGCAGGAAGAAGAAGAGACACAATCATACCAACAATACAAGGTGAAGAAACGTTTGCGGGGAAGTGTCAAGCTCTAAGAGCCCAACTTTTCCCCTCAAAACGGACGTCCCCCGACCACCCCCCCCTAAACATTAGACCCCCTTCTTTTGACCTTAGCAACACCTTCGACATAGTCACCCCCGAAGAACTTAATAAAGCAATCGACTCCTGTCCAGCGCACTCGGCGACCGGCCCGGATGGCATTCCTTACACCTTTATTAAAGCAATAGTCAAAGCAAATACAACTCTAATCCAAGACATGTTCTCCGCCATGCTCCGGCACGGTGTACACCCAGCGGCATGGAAAATAGCTAAGTGTATCCCGATCCCGAAACCCGGTAAAGCGAATATCACGGGGACTGTAGGCAATAGACTGTAGTGCCAAGGAATACAACCTAAGTAGTGACGTAGACGTAGACGTGGAGGTATACTTTGACTATGGACTATGGGGTGGCTCTACCTGGTATGGTAAACAGGTTGGAGCCCTATGACGTAGTGCGGACAAAGAATAGTATTCGTGGAATAAATACAGAGGTTGCATAAAGAAGAAAGAAGAGAAGGAAAACAAATAAAAGCACAAGACAACGCCCCCTTATATATCCAGCCATAGTCCAATGATGACTAATATCTTCGCGTAACAGAAACAAAAAGAACATAACAGAAATCCCCATTACAAATCCTAATACCATTACACAATACCTCCTTTCCTCGTTCCAGTCTATCACCTAGTCAAAGATACATAGCTGCCATTACAGACCACGCCCCCCTCTAAGGCCTACCTCCTGGTAGGCTTAGGCTTCCCTGGATAACGCTCATGGAATCGTTTAACGATATCAGGTGAATGCTCAAGGTCCGATAGTGGTTGCCAGGAGGCTTCATTATATCCCGTATATCGTACCAAATACTCAAATCTTCCTCTTCGTTTCCTCGAATCCAAGATATCCTCGACCTCCCATTCTTCCTCTCCTTCGATTTCAACCGGAGGTGGTGGCAACTGTTGTTGTCCCGGTAAAGGATCATTCGCATCGGGTGACAATAGCGAAACATGAAATACTGGATGAATTTTCATTGACCGGGGAAGTTCCAACTCGTAAGCATAGGGATTAACAATGCGCTTAACGTTATAAGGTCCAATACGTTTCCAGTCGAATTTCTTGGAAGGTCGTTTTGTTAGAATATGACGGGTCGATAGGAAAACTTTATCTCCTAGATGGTATCGAGGAGCTGGGGTCCGATTCCTATTGGCTGATTCTTCCTGTATTCTTTGCGCCCGAAACATCTCATTCCGTAAGAAGTCGATGATATCTTTCATTTCTCGCGCAATGCTATTAGCTTGATCTTCCGCCGTCGTTCTACCATGTTCCAAAGGCCCAAATGTTATTCTAGGATTCCTTCCCGAATTAGCATAAAAGGGGGAAACTTTTGTTGTTTCGGAAACGTGGTTGTTGGTTGCAAATTCAGCCATCGGTAGCCATCGGACCCAGTCGTCTTGTTGATAGGAAACATAGCTTCGGAGGTATTGTTCCATTATGGCATTGATTCTTTCTGTCTGTCCATCTGTTTGGGGGTGGAATGCCGTAGAGAACTTTGGCGAGATTTCCAGTCGATCACAAAGGGACTTCCAAAATTCCGCAACGAACTGTGTTCCTCGATCGGATACCATAGTGTCGCGTAATCCATGTAGTTTCCAGACGTTATCAATATATAGCTTTGCTACTTCCCGTGAATCCACCTCCTTTGTCGTTGGTATCAGATGCCGCATTTTGGTTAGTCTATCTACTACGACCAAAATCGCATTATACCCATCACTCTCAGGAAGATCAGTCACAAAATCCATCGAGACATCTGTCCAGGGCCCATCGGGGATTGGCATGGGGCGAAGTACTCCATAAGGTGCATTGTGTGATGCCTTGCTACGGATGCACACATTGCAATTCCTGATATACTGATCGACGAACTTCCGCATCTGTGGCCAGTAATATTCTCGACTTAGGAGCTCCAGAGTCTTCGCTCTACCCGGATGTCCTGCAGATGGTCTGTCATGGTGTTCTTTTAAAAGCCTTAGTCGAAGGTCATCGTCGTCTGGTACATATAGCATGCCTCGATAAAGTAGCCGACCGTTGTTATCTTCTGTACATTCGGCGAGTGAAATCTTATTCGAGTGACGAACGCCGTTCCGGAGCATAGCGAGGATCTTATTTGGGAAACTATCCACTTGGTAAGCTTTTGAAAATAACTCCTCTACAGTGGACGCTCCTTCAGCGGATTCATTTGACAAAGAACCCGCGAACAAACTTAGCTTAGTATCCAAATTTTTTCGCTTCAGAATCACTTGACTCTGATGTGTCAACCGTTCATCCCCCTCTTTAGGTAGGTCACCTGACCTCCTAGTCAATGCATCTGGTTTTGTTCCTTGTTTTCCTGGTCGAAATTGTATAACGAAATCGAAGCGTGAAAGAAATTCGGACCAACGGGCTTGTCGACGATTTAACAATTTTGTTGTCATAAAATATTCAAGATTCCGATGGTCGCTAAGAACTTCAATTGGAAATTGAGCTCCCTCCAGGTGATGTCGCCATTCTTCGAAACATCGTATAATTGCTAAAAGTTCTTTATCATAGATTTCGTAATTGCATTCTGCAGGAGAATGTTTCTTGGAAAAGAAAGCAATTGGATGTAGGATTCCTTCGTTATCACGTTGAGATAGGATTCCTGCTGAAACATAGTCGGATGCATCGGTTTCTATCACAATTTTTCGATCCGGATTAAAATGAGCTAGGATTGGCGCCGTTGTAAACATCTTTTTCAAAGTTTGAAATGCTTCCTCCCTTTCATCCGTCCAATCAAATTTAATATTCTTCTTCGTCAAGGCTGTAAGTGGAGCAACAATTTTCGAATATCCTAAAATAAATCGCCGATAGAAATTTGCAAATCCTAGAAATACTTGAACATCACGAAGATTTGTCGGTGTGGTCCATTCCAAAATATCAATAACCTTCTTTGGGTCCATTCTATTTCCATTCGGAGTAAGAATTAAACCGAGATATTTCGTTTCCTGAACCATAAATTCACATTTTTCAGGTTTAAGGTGAACATGATTCTTATCAAGTACCTTTAGAACCTTTTGAATGTGTTCTTTATGTTCTGGTAGAGTTTCGGAATAGATAAGGATATCGTCTAAGTATGCCGTTACGAATTGGTCGAGATAGGGACGTAAAATATCATTGATCCAATGTTGAAATGTTGCAGGAGCGTTAGCTAATCCAAATGGCATTACTGTGTATTCGAAATGTCCATATCGAGTTCGAAATGCCGTTTTCCATTCATCTCCCTCCGCTATCCTGATTTGATTATATCCCCAACGTAAATCCAATTTTGTATAGTATTTTGCTCTTGACAACTTAGCTAGGGTTTCCTTTAACAATGGTAATGGATATCGATTTTTGATTGTAATCGCATTTAGGCCTCGATAGTCAACACAAAGTCGAAGAGTTCCATCGTTTTTCTTTACGAACAATATAGGTGCTCCCGCTGGTGATTCACTGGCCCGAATGAATCCTTTAGGTAAGTTTTCATCAAGATATTCCCGTAGTGCTTTCAACTCAATTTGAGACAATCCATATATAGGTCCATATGGTGGTCGTTTACCTTCTTCCAGTACTATCTCGATGTCGTGGGATGGTCGATGTGGTGGGAGAATCGAAGCATCGTATTCTTTGAACATATGGAGACGATGGTGAAACTCTTTCGGTACTAATTGTTCAATGTTGACCGTAGATTTTTCGGTTGCTGAAACAATGACCGTATGGTGTTCCGGTAAGGGAATCGAGATACCATGAACAATAACTGCAGTTCCATTGAGTGAACAGTATTGACAACAGCTTCGAGAGTCAAAAACAAGTAGATTTTCTTTTGGTCGAATCGTAACATCATGTCGTCGCATCCAAGGTATCCCCATCACAATCGGATAATGTCCTAACTTCGTTACAAAACATGGCGCAACTTCCCGATGACCATGAATGTCTAGCGAGACATTGACAATGTGGGTAATTTTTCCTGATTTGATAGGCCTTCCATCTATAACGTCTACATGGCGGGGTATTTTGAGGGGGGTCATTGTAAGATTGTTGTGGCGTGCAAAAGATTCATCAATAAAAGCATATCCTGATGCTCCGGTATCAACAAGGGCGTAGGTAGGTATGAAAGAATTTTTATTCTGTGAAATCGAACAAGTTACTACAAGTTGATTTCCATCCATTTCCTCCTCTGATACCGAAAAACCAGAAATACACATCCTAGAAAAATCCTTAAATGGTCCCTGGGCTAAGCCACTTAGTGCAGGGACAAATCTTTTGCCGACTCGTTATCGCTTCCGCCATTTTCTTCCACCGTCAACGCTGCTCCTCTCATAACAGGCCTCCTTGGTTGGTTTCCCGTTGCCCTCGCTTGGGGGCAATCCCTAACCATATGTCCAACACCTCCGCAATAGAAACATCGGCCCTCAACTAAGCGGGCGTTTCTTTCGGCAGGGGTAGGGCGACGACGTCCTCCAGACAGATCCATGGGTACATCACCTCCAGGACGGAACGAGGGGTGATTCTCAGTGGCAGGTGGGTTGGCAGCAGGGGCAGCAGGACGGGGAACAGGAACAGGATTTGTTGGTGGGGGACGCGGAGCCGGGGTCGCAGTAGTAGTCCAAGGTTTTTTACTACCTCGCTTAGCTTCCGCTGCGCGTCGTCGGTTATCCAACCGTTGCAAGAGTGTTGCACAACCATCTACCGTTGCAGGAGTTTCATGGTGTATCATCGATTCATCCAGTTCCCCATTAATTCCTTCCATCAAAGCCTCAATCCGAGAGACTTCATCCATACCCGACTCAGCAGCATACCGTTGAAATTCAGCGAAATAATCGGCAAAGGTTCGAGTGCGTTGTCTGATGTTTCGAAGATTCCTTCTAGCTGTACGCATTCTATCGGGGTCTCCAAAAGCTGTATCCAGAATCTCATAAAACCGTGTCATAGAGGGTAAGGCAATACCTTCTTCTCCCATGTACTGTAAGAACTGATTGGCAGCAGCGCCTTCCAATCTGCTGAACGCGTATGATAGTTTAGACTGTAGTGTGGGATAGCGATCGATGTTTCCTAGTAGCTTAATTTTCATTTGTTGTTTAAATAAGTGTAACCTTTCTCGATCACGATCCCCTCTGAACACGTCGGGGTCTGGGAGTTTCTCCGACCGATAGGTGGTACCTGTAACTGGGGGTGCTGGGGGTACAGGTGGAGCATTGTTTCCAATAGGTTCTTCGTCAGGGGCCACAACCTCAACAGCAGTTTGTTGAGCTCGGGCAGCAGTAAGATCTCGTTCAAACATCCTTCTTGCCCTCTCAGCTTCCGCTTCTATCTCCTGTAAATCCGTTGCATATTGGATAAGACCATTTTGACACTGTTGAAGAAGCGCATAAGCTTCAGCTCCGACAACGTGATCGACCTGTGGATGCGCTTCAAAAAATCTTTGGAGATTATCATTGAGTTGTTGATAATCGACATGGACACGTTCCGACATTGTAGACTATGGTGTTGTATTGGTTGGCGATAGAGGATGCAACCTACGTATCACGGGGACTGTAGGCAATAGACTGTAGTGCCAAGGAATACAACCTAAGTAGTGACGTAGACGTAGACGTGGAGGTATACTTTGACTATGGACTATGGGGTGGCTCTACCTGGTATGGTAAACAGGTTGGAGCCCTATGACGTAGTGCGGACAAAGAATAGTATTCGTGGAATAAATACAGAGGTTGCATAAAGAAGAAAGAAGAGAAGGAAAACAAATAAAAGCACAAGACAACGCCCCCTTATATATCCAGCCATAGTCCAATGATGACTAATATCTTCGCGTAACAGAAACAAAAAGAACATAACAGAAATCCCCATTACAAATCCTAATACCATTACACAATACCTCCTTTCCTCGTTCCAGTCTATCACCTAGTCAAAGATACATAGCTGCCATTACAGCGAACTATCATGAAGCAAAAGCCTACCGGCCCATTTCCCTTCTACAATGTTTCAGCAAAATCCTGGAGAAGATAGTGGCCCAAAGACTCTGCACCGCTGGAGAAATTCTAGGCACACTCTCAGCGAATCAATTTGGAGGAAGACCAACCATCTCGGCAATCGACGCCCTGCTGAGAACCTTAACACCAATACAACAAAACCTACTACTGAAAAACAGTACCGGAGTCGCTCGGCGAGACAGGCCAGCGATCCTAACCAATGACATCCAAGGAGCATTTAACTGCGTCGACCACCCACTCCTCGCGGAAATCATGCAACAACAAAAATTCCCTACCTACTTAACAGAATGGTGCAAGGAATTCAATACAGGCAGAAAACTACAGTTCCAATTCAACCATGAGCTAGAAGAGCCACAGCCCTATGACTCTGGAGTGCCGCAAGGTAGCCCCATGTCCCCGGTGCTATTTATGATCTATGCTGGAGTAATCCTGGACCCAACAAGCAGCCCGAAAGAGATGGACACTACTTACATCGATGACGATGCGCTGGTGCAAATATCCAAAACACCAGGCTTCACAATCAAGAGAATGGAGGAACGAATGAGAGAGAGACTAATAAAAGCGGAGCTACTCCAAATTAAATACGACCCGGATAAATCCGACCTGATCTTCTTCCGGCCCACCACATCATCCACACAACAACCACGACTTCCGGTCAAAATTAACAACATCAATATACACCCCAAGGAAAGGCTGAAATATGTAGGAGTCTGGATAGATCCGACCCTCTCCTTCCGGCCCCACATCGAAGCAGCGATCGCAAAAGGCCTTAAAGCCCTCCACCAGATTCGTTACACAGCCCGCCTGCCAGGCATAACGGTTAAAACAATCCATCACATTATAACACAAGGCTTCCTCCCGAGCCTACTCTACGGATCCGAGGCTTGGTGGACTGGCGCAGACCACATTATAAGATCCCTCGAACCACTATATAATGAAGCGGCCCGGATCATCACCGGCCTACCACGATGGACCAAAAGAGCTAAACTCCTCCGAGAAGCAGGCCTACCCCCCTTAGAACATCTCCTGACATATCGCTCAAGAAAGTACGGAACCAGAATACTTTGCACCGATGCAACCCACCCCAACAATGAATCCCTGATCGAGCTCCTCCCATACAGAGAAGCAAATATCAAAGGAACAGGCCTACACCGAATCGCCTCCCTACTACTCCCATACCAGACCCCCGGAAATGCGAGAGATAAGTGGAACCAAAATAAACTACTACGCGACCACCTGTTGGAAGAATGGAACACACAATCAATACCGAACTACCACCACCGGGGGGAATTCCGCCCCCCCCCCAAGTTAGCGAAACTCACCCTTACGGAAGCAAAAAAGGTATTTCGAATCCGGTGCCAAACCACCCGAATCGACAAACACGCAGTACATACAGACCCCGAACCATGCCAGTGTGGTATGGAAAACTCGGCGAAACACATACTTATGGAATGCCCAGCGTGGGCTCGAATCCGCACCCCTCTGATAGAGAAGATCCCCGGAGCGATGACCTGGGAAAACTGGATGTTTACAAACCTGAGAACGGACCTCATCCTACAATTTGCAAAACAATCTCAACTCTCGAAATGGTACGAGTCGGCGGAGGCGGAGGCGGACCTGGAAGAGGGGATGGAAGAAAATGATCAGGAACGGGATTAGGAAGGGTGGTTTCCTTTTACTCTTTAATTTTGTTTTATTTTGTCTTGATGGATCCAGCGCTCGAGTCCGCTGAGATATGCTATTTCTCCTTGTCGTTGGGTTTTCTGGCCGAAGTGTCGTTCTGGAATTTCCTTGTTATTGTTTGTGTTTGTGCTTGCTTTGTTCTTGTTTTGTTCGTTTGTGTTTTGCGTTTGCGTTTGTTGTTTTTCCTTCTTTCTTTTGTTCGGTTCGTGTTTGAGGCGGTTGGGTCGGCGTGCGATAAGTCTTGTACTTCAAAGCAATATAAGTTTCTTCTTCTTCTTCTGTATTCATTCGCTCGCCTCTGGCTCGCGATGGATTTCTTCCCCCCCGAGATGGAGTTATACTGATTCTCGAATTGCTTCGGTCCCTGAACTTCCCTCGCTCGACACCCCCCATTCTTTGCTCGTTCGGTGCCCTCACGGGATGCGTCCACCGTTCACCCCTCGCCAAAACGACGGCCACCGCCAGACGGTCGTTCCCCCTCCTTACTTTCACTCATCGCACGAGTGATCCCACACGTCGGGTACGCACACTGTCAGTAATCTCCAGTCAGCGAGAACCTACTGCCAAAGCGCTCGACAGCCCGCGAAGTTAGCGACCTCTCGGTCGCGAAACTATCGTCAAATTTTTTACCCGAGGTCCCGTGACCTTACCCCTCTTTATCGGCCTTAACCAGGCCACCCACTTTTACCCGAGGCGGCCCGCTCCCCTCACCCCAACCCAACGGGTCTCCGAGACCACCCTCAACACAATACGGTCGGCACTTTCGATTGCGACCCCCATACATACTGAGCCTTCGGCTCAAACCTTTTTGCATGTCCCCTCCAGAGGACACTACTTCAACTACGACTCGGGCACAGTCTTTAGCCGTTGCTCCAGGGACCAACGACCCCACCCATTCTTACTTGACCTACCGGTCACCACTCCTTAACTCCTCGCTGCCTGACAACCAGACGCCCGAGGACCCACTCTTACACCACCCCCCTCGCTTCCACCCTGACGCTGCGGCGGTTGGCCTTTCCTGCCTTCGTGCACGTGGTTTCCCAGTCCTGTTAAGGTTTGTCCACAGATATGACACCGGGAACGTTGGTAATGATATCGTTTCGATTGAACACTACGTTTAGGATTGTGCTCGCTTATGTAGTTGACGGAGAAGTTTGGGGTTCATTCTTACTACGGGGAGGTTTCTTTGTTGTCGCTTAGATTCTGCTTACCTGTACCACTTGTTATTTGCGCCCTCTTCGTGCGTCGTTTACTTTTATTTATGTACGTAGTTCTTGTAGCTGCGGTAGTTAGTTTTTGTACTTTGTTTTTGCTTTCGGGTTAGTCGGTGGAGGTTGTAGTCGGGTAGTTAGGTGTGCGATAAGCTTCGGCTTCTAAGCAATATAAATTTCTTCTTCTTCTTCTTCTTCTGTATTCATTCGCTCGCCTCTGGCTCGCGATGGATTTCTTCCCCCCCGAGATGGAGTTATACTGATTCTCGAATTGCTTCGGTCCCTGAACTTCCCTCGCTCGACCCCCCCCATTCTTTGCTCGTTCGGTGCCCTCACGGGTCGCGTCCACCGTTCACCCCTCGCCAAACCAGCGGCTACCTTCGAAAGCCGCCTCCGCCCCTCCTTACTTTCACTCATCGCACGAGTGATCCCACAGGTCGGGTACGCACACTGTCAGTAATCTCCAGTCAGCGAGAACCTACTGCCAAAGCGCTCGACAGCCCGCGAAGTTAGCGACCTCTCGGTCGCGAAACTATCGTCAAATTTTTTACCCGAGGTCCCGTGACCTTACCCCTCTTTATCGGCCTTAACCAGGCCACCCACTTTTACCCGAGGCGGCCCGCTCCCCTCACCCCAACCCAACCGGTCTCCGAGACCACCCTCAACACAATACGGTCGGCACTTTCGATTGCGACCCCCATACATACTGAGCCTTCGGCTCAACCCTTTTTGCATGTCCCCTCCAGAGGACACCACTTCAAATACGACTCGGGCACAGTCTTTAGCCGTTGCTCCAGGGACCGACGACCCCACCCACTCCTTACTTGACCAACCGGTCACCACTCCTCAATTCCTCGCTGCCTGACAACCAGAAGCCCGAGGACCCACATTCGACCCACCCCCCCCTCGCTTTCACACCTGACGCTGTTGCGGTTGGCCTCTCCTGCCTTCGTGCGCGTGGTTTCCCAGTCCTGTTAAGGTTCGTCCACAGATATGACACCGGGAACGGTGGTAATGATATCGTTTCGATTGAACACTACGTTTAGGATTGTGCTCGCTAATGCAGTTGACGGAGAAGTTTGGGGTTCTTACTTATTTACTACGGGAAGGTTTCTTTGTTGTCGCTTAGATTCTGCTTACCTGTACCACTTGTTATTCGCGCCCTCTTCGTGCGCTGTTTTTTCTCTTTTTATGTACGTAGTTCTCGTAGCTGCGGTAGTTAGTTTTTGTACTTCGTTTTTGTTTTCGGGTTAGTCGGTGGAGGTTGTAGTCGGGTAGTTAGGTGTGCGATAAGCTTCGGCTTCTAAGCAATATAAGTTTCTTCTTCTTCTTCTTCTGTACTCTACGCTACGAATATTACTTTGTTCTATACTACGTCATAGGGTTCATCCTGATTCTCCGATCAGGAAGTACCATCCCATAGTCCATAGTCCTGAAACCCTCATACCACGTCTCGTCTTCGGTTGTATTCCTTGGCATCATAGTCCATCGCCTATAGTCCCCGTGATACGTAGGTTGCGTCCTCTATCGCCAACCAATACAACACCATAGTTTACAATGTCGGAACACGCACCTATTGATTATCAACAACTCAGCAACAACCTCCGAACCTTTTTCCAAACGCACCCACAGGTTGATGAAGTTGTTGGAACTGAAGCCTATGCGCTTCTTCAACAGTGTCAAAATGGTCTTGCTCAATATGCAACGGATTTACAAGAGATAGAAGCGGAGGCTGAGAGGGCAAGAAGAATGTTTGAACGAGATATTGCTGCTGCCAGAGCCCAACAGACTGCTGTTCAAGTTGTCGTCCCTGAGGGAGCACCAGTCGAGGACAATGTTCCACCTGCACCACCAGTACCACCCGCTACAGATACTACCTATCGGTCAGAGAAGCTCCCAGATCCTGAGGTGTTCAGGGGGGATCGTGATCGAGAAAGATTACACCTATTCAAGCAACAAATGAAAATCAAGCTATTGGGAAATGCCGATCGCTATCCCACCCTACAGTCGAAATTATCCTATGCGTTCAGTAGATTGGAAGGCATTGCTGCCAATCAGTTCTTACAGTATGTCGGGGAAGGAGGTATTACCTTGCCCTCTATGATACGGTTTTATAAGGTTTTGGATACTGCTTTTGGGGACCCCGATCGGATGCGCACGGCTAGAAGGAACCTCCGGAACATCCGTCAACGAAATCGAACGTTCGCCGACTATTTCGCTGAGTTCCAACGATATGCTGCTGAGTCAGGTATGGATGAAGCCTCTCGGATTGAGGCTTTAATGGAAGGTATTAATGGGGAACTCGATGAATCGATGATACACCATGACACTCCTGCGACGGTAGATGCCTGTGCGACACTCTTACAACGGTTGGATAATCGTCGTCGTGCGGCGGAGGCTAAACGAGGAAGTAAAAAACCTTGGAACGTTACTACTACTCCGACCCCTCGTCCCCCACCAGCGAATCCTGTTTCTGCTCCCCGTGCTGCCGCCCCAGTCGCAAATGCACCTGTTACTGAAAGTCATCCCTCATCCCGCCCGGGAGGTGATGTACCAATGGATCTGTCTGGAGGACGTCGTCGCCCCTCTCCTGCTGAAAGAAATGCCCGCTTAGTTGAGGGCCGATGTTTCTATTGCGGAGGTGTTGGACATATGGTTAGGGATTGCCCCCAAGCGAGGGCAACTGGAAATCAACCAAGAAGGCCTGTAATGAGAAGAGCAGTATTGACGGTGGAGGAGAATGATGGAAGCGATAACGAGTCGGCAAAAGATTTGTCCCTGCACTAAGCGGCTTAGGTCAGGGACCGTTTAAGGATTTTTCTAGGATGTGTATTTCTGGTTTTTCGGTATCAGAGGAGGAAATGGATGGGAACTAACTTGTAGTAACTTGTTCGATTTCACAGAATAGAAACTCTTTCATCCCCACCTACGCTCTTATTGATACCGGAGCATCAGGATACGCTTTCATTGACGAATCTTTTGCACGCCACAACGATATTACAATGACCCCCCTTAAAATACCTTGCCCTGTAGACGTTATAGACGGAAGGCCTATCAAATCAGGAAAAATTACCCATATTGTCGATGTCTCGCTAGATGTTCATGGTCATCGGGAGACTGCGCCATGTTTTGTGACGAAGTTAGGACACTACCCGATTGTGATGGGTATACCTTGGATGCGACGTCATGATGTTACGATTCGACCAAAGGAAAATCTACTTGTTTTTGACTCTCGGAGCTGTTGTCAACACTGTTCACTTAGTGGAACTACAGTTATCGTTCATGGCATCTCACTTCCCTTACCAGAACACCATACAGTCATCGTTTCAGCAATTGAAAAATCTACCATCGACATCGAAAAGTTAGTACCAAAGGAGTTTCATCATCGTCTCCATATGTTCAAAGAATATGACGCTTCAATCCTTCCACCACATCGACCGTCCCATGATATTGAAATAGTGTTAGAAGAAGGCAATCGACCACCATATGGACCTATATATGGATTGTCTCAAATCGAGTTGAAAGCACTTCGGGAATATCTTGATGAAAATTTACCCAAAGGATTTATTCGGGCTAGTGAATCACCAGCGGGAGCACCTATATTGTTCGTAAAGAAAAGCGATGGAACTCTTCGACTTTGTGTTGACTATCGAGGCCTAAATGCGATTACAATCAAAAATCGATATCCATTACCATTGTTAAAGGAAACCCTGGCTAAGCTGTCAAGAGCACAATACTATACCAAGTTGGATTTACGATGGGGATATAATCAAATCAGGATAGCGGAGGGAGATGAATGGAAAACGGCATTCAGAACTCGATACGGACATTTCGAATATACAGTAATGCCGTTTGGATTAGCTAATGCCCCTGCTACATTTCAACATTGGATCAATGATATTCTACGACCTTATCTCGATCAATTTGTGACGGCATATTTAGATGATATCCTTATCTATTCCGAGACTTCATCGGAACATAAAGAACACATCCGTAAGGTTCTAAAGGTACTTGATGAAAATCATGTTCACCTTAAACCTGAAAAATGTGAATTTATGGTTCAGGAGACGAAATATCTTGGCTTAATCCTTACCCCGAATGGGAATAGAATGGACCCAAAGAAAGTTATCGATGTTTTGGAATGGTCCACACCGACGAACCTTCATGATGTTCAAGTATTTCTAGGATTTGCAAATTTTTATCGACGGTTCATTCTAGGATATTCGAAAATCGTTGCTCCACTTACAGCCTTGACAAAGAAAAACGTTAAATTCGAATGGACGGATGAAAGGGAGGAAGCATTTCAAACTTTGAAAAAGATGTTTACAACGGCACCGATATTAGCTCATTTTAATCCGGATCGGAGGATTGTGATAGAAACTGATGCATCTGACTATGTTTCAGCAGGAATCCTATCTCAACGTGATAACGAAGGAATTCTACATCCAGTCGCTTTCTTTTGTAAAAAACATTCTCCTCCAGAATGCAACTATAAAATCTATGACAAAGAACTTCTAGCAATTATACGATGCTTTGAAGAATGGCGACATCACCTGGAGGGAGCTCATTTCCCAATTGAAGTTTTTAGCGACCATCGGAATCTTGAATATTTTATGACAACAAAATTGTTAAATCGTCGACAAGCCCGTTGGTCCGAATTCCTTTCACGCTTCGATTTCGTTATACAATTTCGGCCAGGAAAACAAGGAGCGAAACCAGATGCATTGACTAGAAGGTCAGGTGACCTACCTAAAGAGGGGGATGAACGGTTGACGCATCAAAGTCAAGTGATTTTGAAGCGAAAAAATTTGGATACAATGCTAAGTTTGTTCGCGGGTTCTTTGTCAAATGAATCCGCTGAAGGAGCGTCCACTGTAGAGGAGTTATTTTCAAAAGCTTACAAAGTTGATAGTTTTCTAAACAAGATCCTCACCATGCTTCGGAATGGCGTTCGCCACTCGAATAAAATTTCGCTTGCCGAATGCACGGAAGATAACAACGGTCGGCTACTTTATCGAGGTGCACTATATGTACCAGATGACAATGACCTTCGGCTAAGGCTTTTAAAAGAACACCATGACAAACCATCTGCAGGACATCCGGGTAGAGCAAAGACATTGGAACTTCTAAACCGAGAATATTATTGGCCATAAATGAGAAAATATGTCGACCAGTATGTCAGGAATTGCAATGTGTGTGCCCGTAGCAAGGCACTACGCAATGCACCTTATGGAGTACTCCGTCCTATACCGATACCTGAGGGACCGTGGATGGATATATCAATGGATTTTGTTACTGATCTCCCTGAGAGCGATGGATACAATGCAATCTTAGTTGTGGTGGATAGATTAACCAAAATGCGACATCTAATACCAACGACTAAAGAGGTAAATTCAAGGGAAGTAGCGAGGCTATATATCGATAACGTTTGGAAGCTACATGGACTACCTAATACCATTGTATCGGATTGAGGAACACAGTTTGTTGCGGAGTTTTGGAAGTCGCTTTGTGATCGGTTGGAAATATCGCCAAAATTCTCTACTGCATTTTATCCTCAGACCGACGGACAGACGGAAAGAATCAATGCCGTAATGGAACAATACCTTTGAAGCTATGTATCTTATCAACAGGACGATTGGGCTTGATTGTTATCAATGGCCGAGTTTGCGACAAACAATCATGCTTCGGAAACAACAAAGGTCTCTCCTTTTTATGCCAATTCGGGAAGAAATCCAAGGATAACTTTTGGTCCTTTGGAACATGGTCGAACGACGGCGGAGGATCAAGCGAACCGTATTGCAAGAGATATGAAGGAGGTAGTGGATTTTCTAAGAGAAGAGATGCTTCGGGTGCAAAGGATTCAAGAAGAGTCAGCCAATAGGAATCGGACTCCAGCTCCTCGTTACCATTTAGGAGATAAGGTTTTCCTATCAACCCGTCATATTCTAACAAAGCGGCCTTCAAAGAAATTCGACTGGAAACGTATTGGACCTTGTAACGTTAAGCGAATCGTCAATCCCTATGCCTACGAGTTGGAACTTCCCCGGTCAATGAAAATTCATCCAGTATTTCACGTTTCGTTATTGTCACCCGAAGCAAATGATTCTTTACCAGGACAACAACAATTGCCTCCACCTCCGGTCGAAATTGAAGGGGAGGAAGAATAGGAAGTCGAAGATATTTTGGATTCGAGGAAACGAAGAGGAAGGTTTGAGTATTTGGTACGATATATGGGATATGATGAGGCCTCCTGGCAACCACTATCGGACCTTCAGCATTCACCTGATATCGTCAAACGATTCCATGAGCGTTATCCAGGGAAGCCTAAGCCTACCAGGAGGTAGGTCTTAGAGGGGGGCGTGGTCTGTAACGGAAACTGTGGATTTCGGTTAGGTGATAAATCGGAACGGGAAGAGGAGGTATTGTGCAGTAGGATTAAGATTTGTAATTGGGATTTCTATTATGTTCTTTTAGTTTCTGTTACGTGGAGGTATTAGTCATCATTGGACTATGGCTGGATATATAAGGGGGCGTTGTCTTGTGTCTTTATTTGTTTTCTCTCTTTCCTTCTTCCTTTACGCAACCTCTGCATTCTACCCGCTCGCCTCTGGCTCGCGGTAGGATTTCTTCCCCCCGAGATGGAGTTATACTGATTCTCGAATTGCTTCGGTCCCTGAACTTCCCTCGCTCGACACCCCCCATTCTTTGTTCGTTCGGTGCCCTCACGGGTCGCGTCCACCGTTCACCCCTCGCCAAACCAGCGGCTACTTTCGAAAGCCGCCTTCGCCCCTCTCTACTTTCACTCATCGCACGAGTGATCCCACACGTCGGGTACGCACACTGTCAGTAATCTCTAGTCAGCGAGAACCTACTGCCAAAGCGCTCGACAGCCCGCGAAGTTAGCGACCTTACGGTCGCGAAACTATCGTCAAATTTTTTACCCGAGGTCCCATGACCTTACCCCTCTTTATCGGCCCTAACCAGGCCACCCACTTTTATCCGAGGCGGCCCGCTCCCCTCACCCCAACCCAACCGGTCTCCGAGACCACCCCTCAATACAACACGGTCGGCACTTTCGATTGCGACCCCCCATACATACTGAGTCTCCGACTCAACCCTTTTTGCATGTCCCCTCCAGAGGACACCACTTTAAATACGACTCGGGCACAGTCTTTAGCCGTTGCTCCAGGGACCGACGACCCCACCCACTCCTTACTTGACCTACCGGTCACCACTCCTCAATTCCTCGCTGCCTGACAACCAGAAGCCCGAGGACCTACATTCGACCCACCCCCCCTCGCTTTCACACCTGACGCTGTTGCGGTTGGCCTCTCCTGCCTTCGTGCGCGTGGTTTCCCAGTCCTGTTAAGGTTCGTCCACAGATATGACACCGGGAACGTTGGTAATGATATCGTTTCGATTGAACACTACGTATAGGATTGTGCTCGCTAATGCAGTTGACGGAGAAGTTTGGGGTTCTTATTTATTTACTACGGGAAGGTTTCTTTGTTGTCGCTTGGATTCTGCTTACCTGTACCACTTGTTATTTGCGCCCTCTTCGTGCGCTGTTTTGTTTTATTTATGTACGCAGTTCTTGTAGCTGCGGTAGTTAGTTTTTGTACTTCGTTTTTGCTTTCGGGTTAGTCGGTGGAGGTTGTAGTCGGGTAGTTAGGTGTGCGATAAGCTTCGGCTTCTATGCAATATAAGATTCTCTCTCTCTCTCTCTCTGCATTCATTCGCTCGCCTCTGGCTCGCGATGGATTTCTTTCCCCCCGAGACGGAGTTATACTGATTCTCGAATTGCTTCGGTCCCTGAACTTCCCTCGCTCGACACCCCCCATTCTTTGTTCGTTCGGTGCCCTCACGGGATGCATCCTCCGTTCACCCCTCGCCAAAACGACGGCCACCGCCAGACGGTCGTTCCCCCTCCTTACTTTCGCTCATCGCACGAGTGATCCCAAACGTCGGGTACGCACACTGTCAGTAATCTCCAGTCAGCGAGAACCTATTGCCAAAGCGCTCGACAGCCCGCGAAGTTAGCGACCTCTCGGTCGCGAAACTATCGTCAAATTTTTACCCGAGGTCCCGTGACCTTACCCCTCTTTATCGGCCTTAACCAGGCCACCCTTTTTACCCGAGGCGGCAAGCTCCCCTCACCCCAACCCAACCGGTCTCCGAGACCACCCTCAACACAACACGGTCGGCACTTTCGATTGCGACCCCCATACATACTGAGTCTCAGACTCAACCCTTTTGCATGTCCCCTCCAGAGGACACCACTTCAAACATGACTCGGGTACAGTCTTTAGCCGTTGCTCCAGGGACCGACGACCCCACCCATTCCTTACTTGACCAACCGGTCACCACTCCTCAATTCCTCGCTGCCTGACAACCAGAAGCTCGAGGACCCACATTTGACCCACCCCCCCTCGCTTTCACACCTGACGCTGTTGCGGTTGGCCTCTCCTGCCTTCGTGCGCGTGGTTTCCCAGTCCTGTTAAGGTTCGTCCACAGATATGACACCGGGAACGTTGGTAATGATATCGTTTCGGTTGAACACTACGTTTAGGATTGTGCTCGCTAATGCAGTTGACGGAGAAGTTTGGGGTTCTTATTTATTTACTACGGGAAGGTTTCTTTGTTGTCGCTTAGATTCTGCTTACCTGTACTACTTGTTATTCGCGCCCTCTTCGTGCGCTGTTTTCTCTGTTTATGTACGTAGTTCTCGTAGCTGCGGTAGTTAGTTTTTGTACTTCGTTTTTGTTTTCGGGTTAGTCGGTGGAGGTTGTAGTCGGGTAGTTAGGTGTGCGATAAGCTTCGGCTTCTAAGCAATATAAGTTTCTTCTTCTTCTTCTTCTGTATTCATTCGCTCGCCTCTGGCTCGTGATGGATTTCTTCCCCCCCGAGATGGAGTTATACTGATTCTCGAATTGCTTCGGTCCCTGAACTTCCCTCGCTCGACACCCCCCTTCTTTGTTCGTTCGGTGCCCTCACGGGATGCGTCCACCGTTCACCCCTCGCCAAAATAACGGCTACTCTCGAAAGCCGTCTTCGCCCCTCCTTATCTTCACTCATCGCACGAGTGATCCCACACGTCGGGTACGCACACTGTCAGTAATCTCCAGTCAGCGAGAACCTACTGCCAAAGCGCTCGACAGCCCGCGAAGTTAGCGACCCTTCGGTCGCAAAACTATCGTCAAATTTTTTACCCGAGGTCCCGTGACCTTACCCCTCTCTATCGGCCTTAACCAGGCAACCCATTCTTATCCGAGGCGGCCCGCTCCCCTCACCCCAACCCAACCGGTCTCCGAGACCACCCCTCAATACAATACGGTCGGCACTTTCGATTGCGACCCCCATACATACCGAGTCTCAGACTCAACCCTTTTGCATGTCCCCTCCAGAGGACACCACTTTAAATACGACTCGGGCACAGTCTTTAGCCGTTGCTCCTGGGACCGACGACCCCACCCATTCTTACCTGACCTACCGGTCACCACTCCTCAATTCCTCGCTGCCTGACAACCAGATGCCCGAGGACCCACATTCGACCCACCCCCCCTCGCTTTCACACCTGACGCTGTTGCGGTTGGCCTCTCCTGCCTTCGTGCGCGTGGTTTCCCAGTCCTGTTAAGGTTCGTCCACAGATATGACACCGGGAACGTTGGTAATGATATCGTTTCGATTGAACGCCATGTTTAGGATTGTGCTCGCTTATATGTAGTTGACGGAGAAGTTTGGGGCTCTTTCTTACTGCGGGAAGGTTTCTTTGTTGTCGCTTAGATTCTGCTTACCTGTACCACTTGTTATTCGCGCCCTCTTCGTGCGCTGTTTTTCTTATCATGTACGTAGTTCTCGTAGCTGCGGTAGTTAGTTTTTGTACTTTGTTTTTGTCTTCGGGTTAGTCGGTGGAGGTTGTAGTCGGGTAGTTAGGTGTGCGATAAGCTTCGGCTTCTAAGCAATATAAGATTCTCTCTCTCTCTGTATTCTACTCCACGAATATTATTCTTGTCCTACGCTACGTCATAGGGTTCAGTTTGGTTGTCAGATCAAACAGAGCCGTCCCATAGTCCATAGTCACGAACATTTTCTACTATGTCTACGTCTCGGTTCCATTCTTTGTCACTATAGTCCATCGTCTATAGACCCACGTTATACTTTCATGGCGTCAGGATGCGAGGGGTTAGGGACCCCAAATTCCTAGAGCGGATAACCCCTATACTCATTTGCTTGATATCGACGGTGATCTGGCACGGCATTCGGGCGTGGTCGACAGGGACTTAAGTCAAGCCTGATTATTTTCAGTCGCAGAATGAGAGCATTGTTAGTAAGTATTGCCCAATGCCCTCACTTGTATGACGGGTGCTTTGAGATCAGTGACAGATGCTCTCAGAACTCTGCGGACTCCCGAATGCTCTGGGAGCAGTGACGGATTCTCTCAGAGCTATACTGGGTTACCGAGCTGACATTCCAACTCGAGCAGAAACGTTCAACAGGATGAGTAACACATGGAAGGGGAGGAGTAGACAGAATCAGGAGGCAACCTTGGAGGTAATCAAGGATAACCTTCGAGAAAAGGTATGCTACTATGCCGGCAATGGGTGTTCGATTCTAAATACTTGCCTTGATAGATACGAGAAAAGAAGGGAATAACATTGAGGTGATACCGGAGGATGGGTTTAGCGAGGATGATGAAGCTTTGGCTGCGGATCTTGCCGCATTCCAAGATGCTCGGAAAGTACTCAGGGGTGCTCCAGAAGGTCCTTCAAGTTTTGACAACGGCCAAGACGAGGTGATTCATGTCCAACTTCGCGGCATTGACAGTGAAGAGGAGGGAGAGGAGGAAGAAGAGGAGCAAGAACTACTAGTAGTGGGGGATTGCGAAGGGGGTGGGGAGGAAGATGTCTAGAACACTCGCGAGTGCTTAGGGAGAATACTCGCAAATGCATGGGGAGAACACTCCCGAGTGCGTCGAGGATAGCTGGAGATTTGTTCCGATTCATTTTTTGTATTATATCCAGTAAGGAATTTCAAGGAGGTATTGTCGTTAGTATTTAGTAATAGACAGGGGATCACAGTCTCGAGTACTCTGTAAACAGTAGAGATCGTAAGGGTATGCTTGGAGAGAACAGGGCGTCGTGGGTGCGCCAGGTTCAAGGACCCGATGCCAGGCGCTGCTGGAGCAGTCGGAGTACTCCAGGAGCTGCGGGAGTGCTCCAGGAGCAGTCAGGAGTGCTCCAGGAGCAGTCATAGTGTATTCAGGGAAAGTCAGGAGATACGAACGCCCAACTGGCGCTCTCAGGCGAGGGGACTAGCGTCGGGGTAGCGCTGAGCGCTCGCGCTCAGTGACCAGGTGGGGTCGGAGGACTAGTGCGCACCGGGGCGAACTAGGGTACGCCGGGGCGGAAAGATGCGCACCAGACTGCGCCAGGAGCATGACCGTATCTCTGGAGAGGTAGTTTACCTACCGAACGCCCTGAGCGCCCTGAGCGCCTCGGGCATCTGTCGAAGGCTGCAGGTTTGCTGATGCACTCCTTCACACCTCCCTATCACCCTCAACCGCCTCACCCTCCCACCCAAGCAAGAAATAAGATGGCTGTGACTCTAGCTTTCGGACAATCTCAACACCTTCAACCACTTCTCCAAGAGATGCTTCTCCGCCCAAGCTTCCTTCGCAATCATACGAGGGTTCACCTTAGTGGGCAAGGTCCTCAAACCACTCAACTACCGAAGACTAGCAGTCATGGCAATACTCATAATGCTCACCTATGGCGCATCAGTCTTCGTACCTACGGTACGAGCCCTTAAACGCCTCGAGACCACCTGGCACTCCGTCCTCAAATAGGTGACGAACTGCTTCAGGTCTACACCACTCGCAGTACTACAGGCAGAGGCATCCTTCGCACCTCTCGCTTTATACATCCTATCCCTCCTCTTACAATACGCCGCCCGAATTCAAGCAGCATCATCGGCCTATAATCCCGTCACTGCACGCATTCCGGTAACCTTCTACACATTCTCCAACTACAGAGAACCCTCCCACCGACATCTCCTGCACATAAAACCCAACCCACCTGTCAATTGGAATTCCAACTGAAGAGGTGTAGTCCGCCTCCCCATCGACCACCTCTGTAATTCCCTCCTCACCAACTCCCCTACATTCAGCCAAGACCCCAACACCATCCACCCAGGCTCAGGGCTCTCCATTAAGAAAGATACCCTTCAGCTCTGACGAAACAGCCCCCTTCCAGACTACTACACCTTCGAGATCAACACTCGACCCACCCCCACCTCTCCCTAGATCGCTTCATCACGGGCCGCATATGCCAGATGCGCGCCCAGAAAAGCTACCTCACCGCTCACCTCTCATAGATATATCTAGACCTTACCCCCACCTGCCCCAGGTGCCTCCTCAAAGACGAAGCCCTTGAGTACGCCATTCTCCACTGCCCTGAATGCACCCCCTAAAGGGCCGCCCACATACCGTTCGCTAAATCACTAGATGACCTCTAGTAACCTGCCACCTCCCTCGCAGCCCTCTCCTCATACATCAGAGCCACCAGGACAGGGTTCCCCCCCTCAGACGGCCCCAATAAATCTCCATCATACGACCTCTTATCCGACTCCGACCTCACCTCGATCCCATCAAGCTTGGACCCTTCCATAACATAAACAGCGGCACGCCGCAAAGGCCCACAAAACACAACAACAATTACAATCAAATTGTTTCTCCTCTGTTCTCTATGTCATGAGATAAAATTACATAGCTGATACGAAAGTATATGGCCCAAGGAACGGGACGACCGAATTTTTAAGTCTGTTTTTTTGCGGAGGGAATGTCAGAGTTTCTTTTTCAGTTATTGCTTCATGTTTATATCTTTCCTTTGTTTACTTTATTTACTTTCTTTCGACGGTAAAGTAGGGAAGGGGTGTTGTTTACGCCATAGCCTAAACTCTATGCGATATTCTTGTACCCAGAAATAAATGAAACACTGATATATAAAAAAAAAAAAAAAAGGAGCAGCAATGACAGAAACCATCACAGAGCTTATGTGTGATGAATTATATGTTGCAAGACAGACAGACATATAAATCTTGCATTTACCTATCATGATTTCTATTTTGCATTAGGTTCCGCTAATTATAGTCCGGCCTGACGGTTCAAGGGATACTTGTTTCAAGACGCATTCCCATACAAAATCTGGTTGCAATGTAAAATCACGGTTACTTTTGTCACCCAGCAATATTACCGCGAGCGAAGCTGGGATTTTATGATTTTATTGATTTTAGAGTTGGGTATTAATATATGCCAGAGACTCTAAGTACAGTACCGTACTCTATCCCTTAAACCGTCAGGCCAAATCACAATGCCAGCTACTAGCTGTAGTTGGTAATCATGATCTTGTGAACGCCGTAAGTGAAAGCTATGAGAACAGCCTCGAACCTCCACTAGCGTGTGAGCATGCACACACACCGCGTTGAACTGAGAATACCTACTATTTAAGGCTAGTAGCTGGCATTGGAATTCTGCCTGACGGTTTAAGGGATAGAGCTAGTTCGCTCTGCCCTGCATGAAACACATCGCACATGTCTGAGGTGAGCACGGAAAGCAGAACTGAAGGTTTTGTCAAGATGCAAAATACCTAAGCATCCCTTCGTCTGTTCCCGCGATTCACAACTTTTTGCCGAAGAAACGGCGTGGTGATAGACACAATTTTAACGATAGGTGGTATACACCACTACTTTTTAGGCCAATTTTGCGTGACAAGTGGGTCAGTTTTGCACCGCCGACCGATGCTTCCAGCTAGTCTGTGGATTTTGCGCGGTGAGCCACGAATTGCCACAAGTCCTGAATACAGACGAAGGGATATGACACAAGGGCAAACCATATGCCAGCACCCATGGAGTGGTTTGGTCAATCGGCCAATGGCGTTATTGTATAATGATAATTAAAATGTAGCTAGAGTAGGTTATGTAGTCTAGATCTCGAGATTGAATAGGGTACCGGGTGTGATCAGAATCTGATAAGTGAATGCTGCGGTGAATACGTGGGGTTTAGATCAAAAATCGGCAGGTCGGCATCCACATGGCGGCGTGTCATCATCGATTTGACAGGGGTGTGAATTTATGTCATATCACGTGCTAGGTGCCCCCTGTTGTTTATTGACGTCCGCCGAGCCTCATCTCAAAGAATAAACACACGCACAAGGTCGACTCCAACGTTCAACTATTCTGAGCTGCAATTAGTTACTCAAAATGGCGGCCGCACCAGCAACATCACCAAATCCCGTTGTCTTTTTTGACATCGCCATTGGCGGTAAGCCTTCTCCCTATTTCCTCCTTCTCTTCTTCTAGCTGTACACTCGAATTGACGAATACTAGGTGAGCCACTCGGCAGGATCAAGATGGAGCTATTCCAGGATATCGTTCCCAAGACTGCAGAGAATTTCAGACAATTCTGTACAGGAGAAACTAAAGGCCGTGGAGGAAGACCCTTGGGGTACAAGGGTTCCAAGTTTCATCGTGTGGTAAGGAACCCGAATGAGGTTGAGTACATATCTGTCGAACAACACAAAAACGGGAGAAACCATAGTGGCCGTTGGATTGGGCTAACGATTGTAGATTAAAGACTTCATGTATGGACAATATAATTTCCCCTCATACGATATGGTTAGCAGGGCAAGGCGGGCTATGATACAGATATTCGCGTCCTTATTCTCAACCTACTAGCTATGCCTATAGTAGCTACCACAATCGGCTCAGCCCTGTCAATGATTGATTCTAACAATCACATGATTCGAACATTACACTGATATCTACATGTAGCTGACTGCCCACAGGATTCAAGGCGGAGATTTTCTGAACAATGATGGCTCCGGGGCCGCGTCGATCTACGGCTCGGATCGGTTTCCTGACGAGGGGTTTCAGGTTAAACATGATGTTCCTGGGATTCTTGCTATGGCAAAGTGCGTGGAAGAAACCCCCAAAACCCCAACAACCAACTAACACGGGCCACTTAGCTCCGGACCAAATACAAACGGCTGTCAGTTTTTTATAACGTCCAAGCCAGCCCCGTTCTTGGATGGGAAATACGTTGCATTCGGGAAAGTTATCGATGGAATGGACGTGGTTCGGAAGGTAGAGAACGTTAGGGTGATATTAGACCGGCCTACGACGGATGTAGTGATTAGTCAGTGTGGAGAGATGTAAGGGATTCGCAGTTAGATAAGCGATAAGCCCTCATTAGATACTTTAGGCCAGCCGTCAATTTTGAAAATTGCTAGTTGCGGGTAACGGTTACCTTGAAGTCTTATTCTGCTGGATACCAAAAAGAACAAGCTTTGACTCGTGAGCTAATCCCGAAAGGTATTAAGTCATGATTTTACTAAAAAGATCTGCAGCCGGACCGACAAGGGCCGGGCTTGGCCCGAGTCCCAGTCGCAATAGCTGATGCGTGATCTAGCAAAAAAGACCATGAATAAAATGTGGGCAAGTGATTTTCTGTGGCCTCAAAATCAAAGGGGGCTTCTAAATTTGAATTAAATTAAGGATATCCAGATCTTGGTCGGTACGGGCCTTTGGGCTCAACTCAAGGCCTAATTTCGAGTTGCAAACCGCACCTGAGAACTTCGAAGCCCTTCTCAATATACGCAGTTCGCCTCTCATTCTCTAAATCACATTCACTAGATTGATTAGCTAGTTGAGGCTTGCCATGTACCTATTTTTCACTTTAATAATTACCCAAAGCTTGTAGGAGGCACATAGACTGGGCGCCTCACTTCTAATGTCTGAGGATTAGTTGCGTCTGAATTCAAATTAGCATAATTATAGCTAATATATCCTATGCCTGGAACTATCGTGTAAGAGTCTTACTGTGGCCGGCCGTTCTAAAAGAGTAAAGAAAAGGCATGATCATGACTGTTTTCACCGAAAGCGTTGCAACTAGCTTTCATACAAATGGATCGGCAAGTACACAAAACTCCTTCTATGCATAGTAAAGGTAACTGCAGCAGTATTGATTTTAGAGTCTACATAGTTTAACAAAAATTAATTATATATTATGAACAATAGTGATAGGAGATATCAAGAGCTAAGCGTAAATCCCGTGATATCTTATTTATCTTGTATTCATGAGGGATCACTCGGTGTGATGTGTGATATGCTTCGAGTAATCGATGACTGGATGTTGTTAGCGTTGTCAATTCATTTATTATATGCAATTCGAAGGCTATGATATGTACAGTACATATATGTAGTTTAACCTCTTCCCTCTCTCTTCATCCCATACCTATAATTGCTACTAACTACATGTACATATATGTACTTATGTGAAATGAAAACATAATAAACAATTTAAACCGTCTCCGGCCACGGATCAGCCTTGATCAATACACAGTGCCGGCCATTACTTAATCATAACCACAGCTATTTGTAGAACAATTTCATTATAAATTTAGGCCCTATTCGGACGGACGTCAATATCATGGTATTAAACCCAAACAGGAAGCTTAAGGTGTACGAATCACCGTAGTATTTGAGTGTTCGGATGGCCCAAGTTATTGGTTTTGATACCATGAAAACCTCAGAAAAACCATGGTTTCAACAAATACTCCTTGAGATATATCTTCATATATATTTTCTCTACCTAATAATAGTATTGTAATCCTACCCTAATACTTTTATATTAGGATAGTTTTATCTCAGAGCATGTATACATAGCTTACATTTGGTCGTGATGCCATGCAACAGATCAATTTATATACCACGTCCGTCCAAACAGGGCCTTGATTCATTCGCCTCTCATTAGATTGCCCCATCCCTGGATCCCATCTATATGGCGATAACTCTCTTATATCTTTCTGTTCATCTCATCTTCCCTCTTGGCCCTGGAGTTCACTGCAGATCTTAGCTTGAGGATTTCAGGATGCCTGTGCTGGTCCACAGTAGTTTGGCTAGCTATGCTTGTATGTTCGGGGTCCACTTCTCTGGCTACGATATGATTGGAGGCATAGGGTGGATTAGAATATATCTTTTTAGCAAAATCGGTCTAACTTATATATTATATATATGTCTAGATCTTGATATAATTAGCCGCTCTTATATATATATGTATATGTATGTAGCCACATAAACCTTAAGGGTCTCTCGTGATAGCTGAGCGGATAAAGTTGGCAATGATAGGTTGGGCGGTTGAGTAGGCTGGATATATACATTATGTAGCACTTGATGTATGTACAGCCGCATTCGAAAAGTACTGGCACCCTACTATATTGAGTTGTTCATGAATTGTAGCCCACCAACAACCATAGCACTCGCGCATACTCAGCTTATTGACAGGTATGACCGAAATAGAGACATTGCAGCTCTCTGACAACGGTCTCGAATATGAGAATTGCAAAGCAGAAAGGACTGCCTCTTGAGTTTGGCCCGGAGGTGCTAAAACTTTTCGAATGCGACTGTACATGTAGCTACATGTACACACTAGTAACGCACCACACACATGTACATAAACTGTATACAATATTCAGAAGGATTAGCTTCCGGTATAGTGTTTATATTCGGATATTCATATCTCCGGGCTGTTTCAACTCTTATAAATACATATTAATTTATTATTTACGTACCACGGTTGATGGGCCGAGGCGAGGCGAGGGGTTTATATTTCGATGCCGCGTATAAGTTTGGTAAAGGAGTGATAAAAATCGTATCAATGTATTATACAATACCGCCCGAAGCCAAGGTTTGGCACCCTGTAATGATTACTATGTACCGGGTGTTGAGGGTAAGTGATCAGAATCTGATAAGTGAATGCTGCGGTGAATACGTGTATTTGTCTTATCAGATTCTGATCACTTTTCGCTACACCCTAGTACTTCTACGCTGCACTTAACGCCAGTATCGAGTTCTTGGAGTATATATACACGTAAACCTGATTTAATGTCCGGAGAGCTAACGCGTCCGAAGTACATACTTAAGGATACAGCGCCCTCAAACGACGTTCTTATATTATTAGGAAGCCTTTAATATAATCGGGGCTTTATTAGTCAAGAACTCTGTTGTGTCAATGATTAAGTTGCCTTTTTATATGATAAGTAATAGCGTTGAGCTTTGGATATCATGGCAAACTACTCGCTTGTCAACTATGTATTGCCCAACCAGCAAAACACACCAAAAATCGAGGTTTTCAACAACTCATAAAAAGTCCCATAGTTATACCAAAACTGCAACGACCAAGTATAGTATAATTTCGATTAGGGAGATTCATGCTTCAAATTCTTGGCCTAATTGAGATACTGGTAAAGGTGGAGAGGAAAGCAATAAAAGGACTTTTAAGACACCCTTCGCCTCGTTCTTTATGGATATGGCCTAAAAGTGGCCTGTAGAGTCTTTCAGGTGTCTAGATAAAAGATGCATAATTTCAGGGGAGATGGGAAAGCTCTCGAGATTCTATATGTTTTGCTGGTTGCGCAAAAACATACTTGATATGCGAGTACATTGAGGCGGGATATAATATTCATGATACGCAATACAGCTTCTGAAAGAGGTTCCACCACCTTCCCGATCAGAAAATCGCCAGCCAAACCTCAGTACTTGAAATACTCTTTCACTCGTATTTCTGGTTTTCATTCTAGTAACTGAGGTCCACTGACTCGCTAAATTGCAGCGGGAAAAGCAGTCAGGAAAAAGAGAAAATACACAAAACAGCAAAATATTCCAACGGTGTTCCCCAAACAAGCCATTCCTAACATCAAGCGCAAAGAAAATAAAGAAACCTAAGAATTGCAGATCATCTTTAAACTTACAAAAGTCCTGGAAGGGCTAGTTATGTTTAGCCGGCACAACACCAGCACTCAACACACTTGGTAGCGGTTCATCCCCAATGCTGTATAGCAGGTTGATAGCGGCAATAAGAACGAAGGTAATGACAATGCCAAACACCAAAAACATATTGAATGGAACACTGATATCCTTTTTCTGGCATGCAGCTCCTGCCCATGTAGTTGTTTTAACACCATCTTTGCGAACAGGTGGATTACATGAACAAGTCCAGCAAGAATTGGAACCCGCTTGAACGGCCTTAGCACAGGTACCACGACCAGAACAATTGGCAGTAGACGATTCACAGGCATCTTTTGTAGAATGGCAGCGCGCAATGAGGCCAGAACCAAGAATTTGTTTTGCTGAATTCGGCGTGGTGTCGAAGTTAGAGTCGAGACTGGAGCTAGAGCTTGGTGAGGGTTGGATGATGGAAAGAGGCTTCTCCTCCCGTTTAGCGTGTGAAGCGTCACTAGATTGGGGAAGGAGGAGAATAGTGCTTTTTATGGACGATGGAGTGTGTCGGAGCAGGTAACTATAGAGCGCCTCTGCTACCTTAGCCTCGGCGGATTTGGTACCCTTTGTAGCGATCAAGGCCTCCAACTGGGGAGCATGGCAGTAAGCCATTCCATCTTCGGGTAAGCCAGGAAGAACAACCTCCATAAACCTTCGGATCATAGTAAACTCGGCCAGAAATCTTGATTGAGAATCTTCAGTCGGGTCGAGAGTCGATGTAAGTTGCTGAAGGTCTTCAGGTAGTCTTGTTGGAAAACCATCTTTGTTGAGCACAGCTTCGAACTTTGCAAGTTCCTGTGCAAAAGAACAATGTGAGTTAATTACGCATAAAAAGATAATTAATGTGTTCATATTTTTACCTCTAGTTTGGGAATAGATACACACAGCCCGCCTGTAGAAATCTTCGAGAATGTATTTTTATGGAGCCCAGAAAGCTCGGCCTTTTCGGTAGCAAGGCATGAGAGTAGATTCGCGACGGATGAGGCTGTAGGTGTGTCCTCATTTGGGTTTGATGAGTCGTCAATAATAATGGTTGAAGATAGTTCAGGGTCCACTACACGACAAGATTGTCAGATATGATATAAGAATTGCCCTAAACCGCGCCGAAAGTCGTATATCTCGTTATGAATGTGTGATCGCGTACATTGATTGTCTATCATGCCTGCCAATGAAAGAATAAGGTTCCCTTTTCGTGAGCTTTCTATGAACATGCCCGTCGCCTCTCTTTCTTCCTCCTCAAAGAGAGACATATCTGGGTATGTCTTATGAACGTTTGTCCCTTGGAGGTTCAATTCATGGAATCTAGAGACACCTAGACGCTCCGCTAATAGGAGCCGTGTCTCTTGGGGTGACAGTTGGGCGGCGATGTTATTTAACTTGGAAGCAGCAAGGGTTACAAGGCTGGAAGCCGCGAGACCTGTAAGAAGCCACATTTTCATTGATGGTGGTAATATTAAGTCAATCAAAATCAGGCCCAGGGAGTAAAGTTGTTGAACAATCGTTATAGTATTGGTGATGTAGGGAATAGAACATCTTGGTGTTGAAGTTGCGGCTCCCTTAAGCAACACTGTACCCGCGTATACGCATACTCGGCGCACTCCTAATTACATTAGTGGGACTTGTGAACTCTGCGCGCCCTGGCGCTGCCTTGTAATAATTTCTTCCCCACCTTCTTCGCAATATCGCCACTCATTTCTTTCGACAGTCATCCCAACTGTATATTTTCCCTGGATTTGTGGGTTCAGGGAGGTCTCGTATTGATTTCTATCCGCGACTTCAAATCGCTCGTTGGGCACTTATTCCGGCGGCATACGCCGCTTCATCAAGCTCGTCATGTTCAGAAACCTTAGGAATTTCCTTTCCCGCTCTCGGATTCCATTCAGAATCTCCGCGCAGTCGGATAGATATAAGCTCTACCGGGTTCGGTTCATTCCCCAAGATAAGAGGTTTAACGGCCTCTTTCGGGGTTTACTACTCTTGAGTGGCTGTCATATTGCGGCAAACACCATATTGCAAACATTCGGTAGTGGATGGGAAGAACCGTTATTTATACCTATGGGATTTGTAGAGGAGGGACCTAGGAGGAGATATGAACTTACGGATCCCGAGCTTCAGGCGTTTTTAAAATTCAACAAAGATACAAAAAAGGCACTAGCTGCCAGAAGTAAGTGCCCACTTCCAGTTTTGGAGGTCGAGCTCTATGTTGAGTCAAGTTCTTTAGCCAGCTAACCCGAGATACAGCAAAGGTAATCGAAATCCTAGTGAAGAATCTTGAAGCCAATAATAGGTCCAAATTTGGAGGCGATGTGAAAGCCGAAGGATCGATACTATATTATCATTACCCGTGAGCCATACAGTCTCCTCCTACTTCCTCAAATTTGAACTTACACGAATCAATTGCTAGAGTTGGCCCACCCCCGGAATACATACGGAAAGGATTACTTATATCACCCGCAGAGCGAGATTCTTCGGACCAAAGCGAAGGGGCGTCACATCCCCTCCGCCTTTCAAATTTAAAATATGAATGGGTATCGCGCCCCGTTCCCCAAAACACAATGCACCGTCTCTCCACTACCCTTTACCCCTCATGGGTATTCAACTCTCTCTACCTTTCCGCACAGGCCACATTAGACTGGCTCCAAAATCTAAAAGCTAGTGGGAAAACAGTGGATTCAATGGGTGATTTGGTGGTAATGGGTACAACCACTGTCAAACAAAGCCTGGGTGTTACCCACAGGATTCTCCAGAGAACATTGAAACCGCCACCCCCACCGAGAGGCCATGTTGTGATCGATGGGATTGTGCAGATCTCCGGCAACAATTTGGTGGTGGGTATAGACATCATTGCTAGCTTTGACCCGGAGACCTTGGGGAGCTTGGTATTCCACAAGACGCATATTCGATATGTAGGGAAAAAAAGAAGGCAGTTAAAGCCTGTTACGCCGCAGATCCCACCGCAATTTCGCCCTGTTGGTGGAAAGACGACTCTAGTGGAGGATCCGAGTCCTAAGGAAACTGTTCAGGAGGCTATTCAATCCTCCGAAGAGATTCGGAGGAGAACGATTGAGCAACAACGGAACTTTATCGATAAACAGGTTGGGGGGGTGAAGACAGTTGATCAGAAGCGCGTTATCCAGGAACCCAAAGTTCAGGATAAAGGGCCTGAATCTGTGCCTGAAATAGGCGTAAAACCTATAGTACGAATGCTCAAGGGAAAACGCGGTGAATCAATCCCGGATGTACCACCGGGCGGGGGCGCAAGCGAAAGAGGAGACGACAAAAAACAGGAGACAGATGTTGACGATGCTACTTCATCAAAACCATAGTGCGAAGGAGGCGAAGAGTTGCGACTGATAGCATTAGATGACGATTTGTTTGGGTCAGCTACGTTTTCTGTAAAAAAGAGCAGATATCCACACAACGAGTCCCTGGCGCGAACTTTTTTTTTCTGCCGTGCAACTATAGGTTTTACTTTGATACCTTCTTCTACTATGGGCTTTGCAGTTCTCGTATATTATACAGAATGGTGTCCCTTCTTTCCTTCATCTATGGATGGGGTTCTCGGTTTCTATCGTTAATGTTCCTCAGATCTTCCTCCACTTCTTTTCATTACTACTTCTAGGGACTGTGCTTCATCTTTTCTGTTACTTTATATCTTTGTAATAAAGATAGGTGTAGATTCATATATGTGGACGTGTTTATGAGAAAACGAAGTGTTTGTAAATAGTAGCAATCCTTGAGTGATTGATGAATATCTTAGTTAAGCCTTTCCTAATCCCTCTTCGTGGATCGTGGCTTACATGTAGTTATTAAGGTCAATGACTTGGGTCCTGTTTCATTGCTTTGGATATTTCGTCCAATAACGAATATGTGCGCACGTAATACGGTATAATATTTACTAGCCTAACTAGAGTTAATGAATCGCAAATTCCTCCATAATATCAATTGCACCATGTTTGGTGCAGGTTAGAGCGACCCCGATTTAGTATATATTATATCTACTATATACTTGCTAGAAATCCCGCGATACTGCAGATAAATGTTCCTCACCATGACATTGTTCAAACTTCCATCCTGGCTTCCCAGCACTTTCGTGTGCCGAAACCTTGACATGTAATACAAACGCAATTGAAGAGAAAATAAAAGACATCCAAGTACAGCTGTACATTTTAACCCCCAACTCAGCGTAGACTTTAAGGTCAGGTGTTGATCCAAGCCAGAGCCAGAACTTTATGAATAATTGACTTGAAGTGATCGCTGAAATCAATGTGAAGCAAGCTGCACATAACGCAAAGACAGATGTCAAGATGTAATTGCGAGAAACCATGACAGAGAGCCAGTCTGAGCGGTGGTTATGATGTGTGGTCAGACTGATGGACTTTGCAATCTGGCGTATCTGACTGAGATCTTTAGAGACTTACCCATTACAAGAGACATAAGACTGAATACTCCCCCAAGAACAAAGCACACATACATACATTTGCTTGGTCGTTGTGCGTTTTTAAGGGCCTTAGCCATTCCCTTGGGTTCTGTAAATATCGGGCAGGATTGACGTATTAACGACACACCACGCTACTTTAACAACTTCTTCTCGAGCTTGGGAAGTCAAAAACTTGCCATATTTAGCAGGCACAGCCTTTTTTAACATACTCTCCACCGGGTTGAAATAGTGTGCGGGAGTCGGTGTTGAACAATATGTAATACCAATCTCATCGAATCCCTCGCAATAATTCCACAAACCAACCTGGTAAAAGTGCGGCATCTGGGCTGCATTGATATTCCCAATTCCATCCAGGAATACATCCTTATATAGCGGGTTGTGTTTCGGGAACGGAGAATTGGATTTGACCCTCATGAACCAGATATCGTCCAATACATTATTGACGTGTGTGCTCCCTAGGAGCACCATGACGAGCGAGCCAAGGGCAACGATGCTGCAGAATTCGGCTGCGACCGTCATTTGCTTTCTGCGCCGGATAGATTTTTCTTTGGCGATTCGTACGGCTCGATTAATCTCTTCCTCTTCTCCTGACTGGACTTGAGGGTACATATCGTAGTGATTCATAATTGTAGCTTGCGGTGCGGTGGTGGGCTGAGTTCTCAGAATTCTCGTGATCTGCCTCTTATCGCAAATATGCTTATGTGGAGATAGAGTGTAGATGGACCATGGGGCAGTGCATGTAATTGAAGTCGTGCACAATGCGGGGAGCTACCTAGACCCCCGTTCATTAATTTGGGGTTATGATTGAGTACGTTAGGTACGTGCATTTACCGAAGGCTCTAGGTATCATGGCACGCATGTGATCAAATTCGCCACGGACTCAGCGAGGCAGTACTGGTCATTCATTTGGTGCAATTGATTGTTTCTGTTTCCGAGGACATTAGTAGATACGTACTTATCCTTTCGTGTGTTTTCGACACTACTAGGCACTACAAGACGCTATCGGGTGCACTAAGCCCAAAATATGGTATGTATAACGAGAGTGGCCCTGTGAGGTCCAAAATCGCTAGTTGCCAGTAAGATGGCCAGGCCCCGAATGTCCTGTTATTGGGATAATATATTTTCTATTTTCTGACCGAATCATACTCCATGATTAGTGCCAAATCAGGCTCTTGAAAGTACCAAGTCAGACTCTATGAAGTACTAAATCAGTGTCGAAGTGCTGAATCGGAATCCATGAAGTAGTGGTATGCGGTAGTGAAGTACTGAATCAGAATCGATGAAGTATTATTCTGAAGGCTACGCGCTGGATACTCAAGGCTCCATGCCAATATGGGATCACATGATTCATAGAATCGTCAGCCAGCACTAAGTAGTCGCTGAATAATTATTGAACTAAACTTATATAGGAAACTTTATACAATTTTACAGGCGACCCCGGGCGCCCTCTAGAGCTCTTTCTCCCAAAGGAAGGAAGCCGATAAAAAAAGAAACCCCAGGTTAACCCTCGCAAATCCTATTTCGTAACTCTTTTAGTTTTTATAGTGCGAAACCTGGGGTCCAGTTTTCGCCAATTCTTTTAACCTCTTCAGTAAACCGTTTACTGGTTATCGGTTTCGCCTCATCGTTCTCGTAGAACGGATTACAAACGAGCTGGATGTACGCTGTCTGCAATGCTCGGAATACCTGTTTTATCAAATTAGCCCCGAAAAATCCCTTTCATACCAAGAATTTTTCTTGGAAAAGGTAACACACCGGTTTAAGCTCCCCATCCTTCATTGCTGGTGTTCCAGCTCCCCCGCCTCCCACATCTACCACGACAATAATCTTAACCCCCGTATTTGTCAACCATCCATATGCTGCAAGACCTTCGTCGACACTATAAAGCAGTCCGAAGTCGCTATCACCATTGCTCTTGAGTGGTAATCGAGCTTGGAATACATCGAGGGTTGCATGGGTAAGGAAATGATATTTGAGGGTATTTGAAGTCGCGGGGAAAGGTGAAAGATGGAGCGGTGAGTTCTAGGTAACGAGAGGGTTAGTGAGTATGAGGAGATAAGATAAACCAATGACAGCTGCATACGTTTTTTCCGATGATGGCAATACAGGCAATCCGTGTGGAAGACATGGTCAGTGGTTGTTTTGGAGAGCTTTCAATGTGAGCTAGCTTACTTGGAGTGAGGTTAGACGGATGCGGAAAAACGTTTTTCCGGCTCAGGGTAACATTGCGCTAACACACCTAGGTAATAGAGCGATTTGGCCAACGACTTCTGAACCTAAATATTTAATTCTTGGCGACAGTTTTTGGTGTGAAAATCCCGCCAAGACCTCAAAATTTGAGCTCAAAACTTGAAAAACAGGGATTGGCCAAATCGCTCTAATGCCGCAAAAATTGGAAATGCCTGCCCGGGCTTGATGATTGGGGGGCAGCTTAGTAGGGGGCAGGATATTCGAATTTTGAGACAACGATCCTCTAGTATGACCTTTTAGTGAGGCAAGTAGCGATTTTACACTCGGGTGACTAATGATGGGGGGGCAGCATATTCGGCAATTTTTGCGGTACATGTAGAGTACTATAGAGTATATTGTGCATGTAGCTACATATATGGTACTATACATATCATAGCATGCAAGTTTGAAAGGAACATCTGAATTACCGCGAGTGCATCACCAGGACAGTTCAGGCACTGCCTTACAAGATTGGGTTATCTCATTGGTTGTATCCCCGAGTTTAGTGTTATTACGTACGTGTGTGACTGAATCGTTATGGTAACTACAAGTACAGTCGTTTCTGGGTCAACGACGAACCTGGCTCGATGACGAATGGCTACTTTTTGCGCTGATAGTTAGTCAAGGCAAAGGGGTCGGCACGCTTTTGTTGGCTTTTGTTGGCTTCGATTGGCCTATTCGCCATCGAACCGGTTTCGTCGTTGACCTAGAAACGACTGTACCTCCCAATATGGCGCTATGATGTAGGTACTAGAGAAATTACACTCCGTTCGGCAACACCCCAATATCATGATATTCAGCCCAATATCGTGATATTGAGAAAATATGCTAGTAGTAGTGTTCTGGCAACCACAAAATATCAACTTTCTCAATCTGCTATCTGCCTAATATCACGATAAAAAATATTCTGCTCCAACCTAAATATTTGAAATAGCACCATTAGAATTAGCGGCTCAACCCACCAAGTACACCCTAACGTCCCAACTTGTGGTTGCAGCCGAACACGCCAATTGTAACCACAATATTCACAAATCACAAAAATCACATATTTGCTTGTAATCTTTTCAGGTTTCAACCTCGCCATATTCATATAGTAGTTTTGCCGAACGAAGTGTTAGAGTATATCACTTATTGTAGTTAAGCAGGTACATACATGTATATTCATCTATATGTGTAAGGGCCCGTTCGGTTGCTATATTATTGCTAGAACACTACCACAAGATACAATATAGCGAAAAAATTTCAATATCGTGATAAAGGATCGAATATCATGATATTGTGTTGTCACCGAACGGGCCCTTACTATCTTACAACATTGTGATTTCCAAACAGCACATTTGCCGAACGGGCCCTTAGTGTAAGCCGAGTATCGAGTGATGAGCCATGATACAAAGAGATTGATCGCCCCAACTTTGCATTTTTTCTCTTTTTTTTCACGGTTCTCGTAATTTAATTTGATGCATAATACCAAAGGCCATCAATAGGTAAAATTACTATATGCAATCCCAGAAACGCACCGTAACGCTTCGACCCCAAAAGACAAAGGAAGGGGAATGTTTCTACTACAGGGTAAGAAATTATGCGTTGAAAGCATGTTGTAAAGAAAATAAACACCAGATAAATGCGTTTGATTTTGACCCTCCCCCCCCTCTTTTTCCCCAAACCCCACTTGCGCCATCTCAAACGAGCGAGAAGGCGAAGTGTTTCACCAGGGAATCCACAGCGCAAAGCTAAAAAATTTACAGATAGAGAGAACCTGCGTTTACGATATCTAATGCACGGTTAGTCATTACTCCACACTGTTGAGAGAGAGCGAGTGCATACCTCTCTTAACTTTTTCAAGCGATTGATCAAACTTCTCTTCCAATTCAGTGCTGCCCATAACTTTCGCCGCTAGGCTCATCTGCCTCAGTAATTCCTCTAGGCGCCTAAACATGCGAATTAAGCTTCCTTCGTATACATCTGTCATTTTACAGATAGAAGCGAACGAGGCTCCTTTCGACCAGGTATAAACAACTTCCATCAATTGTGGTTTGAACTTTTGAACATATTCGTCCTCCGAGACTGGGAGTTTGCTCTCTGCTGAGATCTTAGCAATGAGTCGGGCTTGCGACTGTAGCTCTTGAAACGGTTTTGCGAGGTCATCTTGGAGTTTCGCATCAGTTTTGCTGTTTTCTTCAAAGACAAAGCAACTTAAGAGAGCTGCAATTTGCTCAGGTGTAAGCTCGTTAAAAGTGCGGTTAAAGAGAAGTTCAGCAAGGAGGAGCTCATCTCCTGTACTAATCTCACAAGCGACCCTCGCTTTCATCTGAATGACATCGTCTCCGGCGATGAATCCAAGACGTCTCAATACACGCTTACGGTACTTTAATTCGTCTAGTTGCATGATTGAGTGGGCGATCGTGATCTTTTTCTTTGTCGCTCTGATCTTGTCTTGAATTTCAACCTTCAAGCTGTAGCGGTTATAAAGATCCTCAAGGCGTGGAGAGTTGTGCAAAGGATTCCCCAGTAACCGCGATTCGAGAACTTCGATTTTCTAAATTTAAGATCAGATATGGGATCGGAATATCATGATGGGAGATTACATACTCGAAGAAGATTCTTGAAAGACTCATCTGTGATACCCATATTCTCAATAGGATCAAGCACAGATATACCATCGCCAAAACGTCTCTTCACTTCATCGATGTTCTTTCTTGCAGTATTCCGCTGGTCTTGTGACTTCATGTCCTTGGGGAGAAAAATACGGATACCTGCAATTCCTTCGAGGCAGGAAAGTAACACAGGAACAACCTCCATCTTCCCACTTTCACCAGGTCCAGGGGGCTTGACGCCGGGAGGGAGATCTAAGCCTGGTCGGGCAGATGTTGGTGCATCAGCTGCGAGGCATAGTAGGACATCAACGACATAAGATTCTTGAGGTGGATAATCTTCGGTTTGAGACTATGCAGAGTATCATTATGATTAGAGACGGTGACAAATTTGTAAAGATTGACTATTTACCTTGCCACGGATCCTCTTGGAATAATTAACCACAGCACCCCATCCAAAGTCATGGTTTTGGTATTTGACCTTGACTAATCTCCCAGGCTGCATGAATTGCAGGCAGTAATTAGGGTGGTTGATAACGTCACGCATGTCTTTAGCATATGTATCGAGCTTTTGTCGTAGATCGTAATACTCTCGTACAACGCTCTCATCCTCGATAATCATGTTTAATTTCTCATTTTCAAGATCGCCAAGTTCTAAAATGAGCAGATGATTAGAGTCTCTATATTTATGAAGATGGCACTGGGGACCTACCCTTTTCTAAGCCCGAAACACCGGCGGTATTTTGGAACTGAAAAAAACATTTCTCCAACATATACTCAGGTGAGATGCCCTCGACTCTCATCAGGTTCAGGATCATATTGTATCCAAGGTAGAAGGCTGAGTTGAGGCGATCCTGTTCTCCTTTGACAATTTCGCGGGCAACATGAGGTTCCATTTTCTCATCAATCATAAGAATAACAATACCACGATCATCAAGTCCGCGACGACCGGCACGGCCCGACATTTGAACAAACTCTGAAGGAGACACCCATCTCTGCTCTTTCCCATCGAACTTGCGTACACTCGTAAAGACTACCGTCTTTGCAGGCATGTTCAATCCAATGGAAAAGGTTTCGGTGGCAAACAGCACCTTGATAAGCCCTTCTTGAAAGAGAATCTCAATGACCTCTTTCAATATGGGAAGCAATCCGGAATGATGTATACCAATACCACGGCGGAGAAGTGGTAAAATGTGTTGAATCTGTGGAAGACCCCGATCCTCCTCCGATAATGAACTAATTGCGTTTCCGAACACTTTACCAACCATGTCTTTTTCGGCTTCGTCGTTGAAGGCAAGTTGGCTCATCTGGAGCGCCAGGCTTTCGCACTCTCGTTTACTGAAGGAAAAGACGATAACTGGGTTATAATTCTTGACCATAATCATCTTAACAATTTTGTAGATATCTGAGGGGCCGCCTTTAATGGTGTCAGAAAGATTCTCTCGGTGATAGGGGGTATAATCATACTCTTGTTCCCTCCGGTTTTCGTTGCCCATTTTTTCTTCCCGTGACCCCTACGACCATTGATATCTGCCGGATCATCACCTTGTTTGTCCGCTAACGAACCCATAGCTTTTTGGAAATTGTCTTCTCGGAATACACCCTTCTCATCGACCACAAGGTGAATACCATCCGCGCCTGCCGGGAAGAAATAGTTTTGTAATGGCGTGGGTCTGAAGTCTGTATAGACAACATGACACGGCTGATTATGTGTCTTGCAGATCCATTCGGCGAATTGCATGGCATTTGGAATGGTAGCAGACAAAAACACATAGCGAACCTTGTCTGGTAAGAGAATAATTGTTTCCTCCCAAACAACACCACGAGCTACGATAGGTTAACAACCGGTCAAATATAGAAATTTAAGTAATTACTCACCTTTATCTCTCATATAATGGATTTCGTCGAAAATGACCCATTGAACCTCTCTCATCACTTCAGAACCCCTGTATAACATCGACCGCAAAATCTATATAAGATTTAGAAAAATACCCGAGGACTATACGGATACCGTTGTAAACATGACATACCTCAGTTGTCATCACAAGACATGTTGCCGAAGGATTTATGGTAGTATCACCAGTCATCAATCCAACATCACCAAACTCTGCAGAAAATTCTCGGTATTTTTGGTTACTGAGCGCTTTTATAGGACTAGTGTAGATGACTCTTTGGTTCTCTCGTAAACTCTGCGCAATGGCATATTCTGCAACGACTGTCTTTCCCGCACTCGTATGTGCACTGACCAAAACACTTTCTCCACGCTCAATCGCCGCTACAGAGGTTTTCTGGAATGGATCCAATTCGAACTCATATTTCCGGGCTGGAGGATCAACAAATTTGTGATTCTCAATAGGTAAATACTTGTAGTCTGTTGGTAATGAGACTTGGTGTCGGACCTGATGTGGGATGATGATAGACTGCCCCTCGATCTCTTGAGAGCCCAATCCGCTGGAGGCTGGTACTTCCCTCACCGACTCGATTTCGAAGGCGTCAGTTGTAATAGGATCTCCTTCTCGTCGCTGCCTTTTCGCTGCCGCACCACTTCCATTTTCTGTGTCTACTAGCATGGGTTCCGTTACTGATCCTGCATCAGAATCATCTTTCTCCGGCGGTCGTGCACTTCCATTGGCGTATCTCTTTTTAAAACGATCTTTTCTAGGTTTTTTGAGGAGGTCTGCAGAATCATTGTCGAAAACGTCAAATAGTTCGTCACCGCCAAACATGACTACGAAGTGGCAGTGATATGAATGGTGAATGGAAAAGAAAGAATTTGTGGTGCAGAGAGAGAGCTTAGAAGTTATCGAAAACACAAAGCGTTGAAGGGTAGGCGGCGGCTTTGGGAATATGTACGGGTACACGCTAGGGTGCTCTTTTTTCTCCTTCTTGGCGCTGTGCTAAGAAGAAGCTCTGGGAGGGTCACTTATCGCTTGCGATCCTAACAGATGAAAACCGGGGGGAACGGCAGGTCACAGATGACAAACGGGGTCTGAGAAAGACTAGCTTTTTGGAAGATCACAGATTCACGTTTTGAGTGGCTGTGAGTGGTTACTACCCACCTCACTTCCACAGCCGCATGAAGGTTTGCTGCCCGCGCACAGACCTCTTAGTTCAGTGAAAATCGGGCTTTCGGTTATCGGAGTTCGGTATTACACGCTGCGTGGGGGCAGTTTATATCACGTTAAACAAATTGACGTCCGACAAGTCGAACCACCCTCACTCCCTCGTGGATTGTATCAGTCAGTCGATCAATCCTCTTTTCCACCACCTTCTCTCGTCAGAACTGCTTACTGCATATCTCCTCTCAACTGTAAGTGAGTATTGCCAGTTTACTTCTCTGTGATTTTATGCACTTAAGTGCTCTTGTCCATCGGTTCATCGATCATGCTGTTCCTGTCTGTGGCTAACCCCGCTGACCGTCAATTGGGTGCTTTAGATCAATCACTTCACAAAGTACGTGTGCACGAACCCCCCCATGACGACTCCCTGCAACACATCCCTTCCTGCCATTTTCTCGATTGCTTACCTGTACTGGACTCTTAAACTTTTTAGATGATTTCTAGAATTGCTTTCCGCGCTGCCTCCCAGGCACCTCTGATCGCCCGCCGCGGCCTGCACGCCACCCCAGCTCGTATGGGGGGTTACCATTACCCCGAGGGCCCCAGGAGTAACCTGCCCTTTAACCCACTGACCCGCTTTTTCTGGTTGAGATACCTTTCGTACTGCAGTTAGTCACCTTAATTGCTCGATGATCGATCTTTGCAGTGCTGATACATTTGTAGTTGTTGGCTTCGGGTTTCCCTTTGGAGTTGCTGTCTGGCAAACCACCAAGAACCAATAGATTTGGCCGCCGGTGTCTAGATGCAATATATCCAATTTGTATTAGGTACTCGCTAGGCTGCGGGTCAAATGCAAGAAAACACTTTCTTTATCACATACATGTTGGGAATTGCATAGTAGAGTAGAATCGAGTCGTTTTTTCTGTACAGTTTCTCGCGGGTGTGATGTGTGTCAGGGGAGCGAGGTGAATGCAGCCGGAACTGGAGGCGGCCCGCCGCTGGATCTCCCGCCTTCCCGGTTTATGGAACTTTAGATTCTATTTGCTTTTTCAACCACCAGATTATCTCTGTTCTAAATATCTAAACAGCAAAGGACTGTATCCTCAGTCGTATGGTATTACATATGGGTTGGTTTTACGGTTGCCACGAATGTAAAGTAATTTCTAAACACACTGGTTGTAAATCTGGGATATCAGTGCAATTAGAGAAGCATATAAAGAAGCTCCAGAAGTCCGAAACCTTTTCCTCACATGTTCATTACATGATTACTCAAGTATTACCAGCTACCGAGCACTTTCTAGAGGGGTATTGGGTGTGGTATAAGAATTAGGTGAACCCTAGAGACGAGAGCCCTACATGGGCGATCTATATTTTTCTTTCGCTGTGACCGGGTCACGGGAGCGTATTTTTGGGTTGGTGCGGCTCTGGATTCCATGGCGGGGTATTTGGGTTTTGGGCGTTGCCCCTCCCTCAGTGACGTGACGACACGCAGAATACAACAGACAGCACAGCTGCAACCTTCAAGGCTCGATCTCCCTTCTACTCCAAGATGCGCAACCTCCTCGCGATCGAGCGCTCTGTTGTCGGCGTCTCCTCCACCGAGGTGCCTGACCTGCCTCTCACCGCGGTAGCCTGGGACTCCAGCGCCGACTCTCTCATATGCACTCATGGCCCTTGTGAAGCAGAAGCTCTAATCGAGCTGAAACGTGTTACCGTACGATTCGATTCGATCCAGGAACTCATTATTTTTTCTCTACTTTTTTTTTTTGTTTGTTCGTATTGCAGAAAGGGAAGTCACGATACTGACTACTACGGGTGAGTAGAAAAACGGTCAGGCGGTCAATATTGCGTCGTGGGATGCACCCTCCCCATCGTCTACCCTGCCTTGCGATCGCGTTCTCGACCTGCATTACTTCAGCGACACGTTTTCCACCTGCGTAGTCCTTTCCGGTGGGGATATTGTGATCGTCAAGGAGGACACTCTGCCAGGTGAAAATAAAATCGAGATAGTTGGATCTGTCGATGAAGGGATCACAGCTGCAGCCTGGTCCTCTGATGAGGAAGTTCTTGCCATCACAACTGGAGCCTCGACGTTTCTTTTGATGACACGAGATTTTGAGCCCATCAAAGACGTTGCTCTTTCGCCAAACGATCTGAATGCTTCAAAACATGTATCCGTAGGGTGGGGTAAGTCAGAAACACAATTCAAGGGGAAGCGGGCAAAGGCAATGAGAGATCCCACAGTGCCAGAAAAGTTCGACGAGGGCGTTTTAAGCCCACTCGACGACGGCGCTACTAGAATTAGCTGGAGAGGTGACGGCGCATATCTAGCGATATCGTCTGTGGAGGCATCTCAGAGGAGACTTATACGAGTCTATAGTAGGGACGGCTCGCTCGATGGCGTGAGTGAGCCTGTCGATAACTTAGAAGGTCCCCTCAGTTGGCGGCCTGCTGGCAACCTCATGGCAGGTATTCAACGGTTCCCCGACAGGCTTGACGTGGTATTTTTTGAGCGTAATGGACTTCGTCATGGGGAGTTCACGCTCCGCATCCCCTCGGAAATGGTGAAAGAAGAAAAGGTTTTAGAATTGTTGTGGAACGGTGATTCGTCTGTGCTGGCGATCTGTTTCAAGGATAAGGTACAATTATGGAGTATGGGCAATTACCATTGGTATCTCAAGCAAGAGTTACTATTTCCAGATGAGTTGCAAGTAGGGCTGCAGGACTTGGTCGTACAGTGGCATCCCGAAAAACCACTTCAACTGGCGCTCGGTGCCAAAGGTACATATCTTCTCGCGTCAGAAATCCAAAATGGATTGGAGTAGCTAATGATGGAGCCAGAAAAGGTTATTATCCACGAATTCATATGGTCTGTTTTTTCGGGATCGTCCATGCCGCCCAACGATTACGGGATAGCGGCAGTTGTAGATGGAGGTAAGAAATAGCGATGGCGCTGTCAATACATCTAGATACTCTAGAGTACCTCATGTCATGCAAAGGCTCACTATTCTTTTATTGAAATGTAGCCACACTCAAACTCACGCCCCTGCGTATCGCCAATATCCCACCACCCATGTCTTTCCGAGAAGTAGCTTTAGGATCAACACCAGCGGACGTTGCTATCAGCCCCAGTGGCTGTCGTATTGCGGTGTTGAGGGGTGATTGCATAGATTTGATCACGTGGCAGTTTGAAAAACAGAGACTTATTTCCGAGCCAGAGACCCTTCAAAGGATATTGGAACTTGAGGGTTTCTCCAGTTATCGTCAAATATCATTTCTCGACAACGAGACTTTAGGCATCGTTTATGACGAAGACGGAAGCAGTGTTTTACAAACCATCTCAATTCCTCATTCAGGGTCTACCGAGTCTAGAAATACGTTTAGGCTCCCTGAGAATGTTACTATTTTAAGGCTCGGCGCCGTACCGGAACTTGCAAGTTTTTTCTACGAGGATAACCAGGGCAACGTTTCTTTGTACAATCCGCGAAATTACACAGAGGATCGAATTTGTAGACTTCCTACTATTTGTCCTTGGATTCAGGTGGCTATTTTCGATGATCAAGTAGGTGCCCTCAACAGATAAGTAGAGAATAGTTTTCTGACTTCGTTAGAATGTTGCGTTTGGGCTATCTCAAAATGGGCGATTATACGTCAATGACAGGATGGTCGTGTCAAATTGTACTTCATTCGCTGTTACCTCAGCACACCTAATTTTCACCACTACACAACACTTCCTGAAATTCGTTCATCTTCATGGAAGTCTTAAAGGTACCAAAGATTCTTGTTCCTGGAAATGAAGATTGTTATTTATCGAGGGATTTTAGATCTGGAAGTGCCACCAGATGACCCGACTGGTGATGAACGTTGTCGTAACGTTGAAAGAGGCTCCCGCATAGTTCATGTAATGCCGACAAACTTCTCTTTAACATTGCAGATGCCACGAGGAAACCTCGAAACTATTTTCCCCCGTGCCCTTGTTCTTGCTGGAGTGCGTAGAAGTATTGAAGTTAAGCACTATAGAAGGGCATTTTTGGCATGTCGGAACCATCGGGTCGATCTTAACATTTTACACGATCATGCACCAGCACAGTTTTTGGAGAACATCGAGTTGTTCGTAGACCAGGTCAAAAACATTGAACACATCGATCTTTTCCTATCACAAATTCGGTGGGTTCTTTTTTTTTAGGTTTTTGATTCGCATACTTACAATTTACTGCTTTAGAGAGGAAGACGTGTCTAAAACAATGTATCGTGAGACATTATTAGCTGCAGAAGCTATTGAACCCGCTCTTCCTGTATACGGAATTTCAGTGGACCCGTCGAAATCCAAAGTCAATAGGATCTGCGAAGCATTTCTGAAAGTTCTTTTGAAGAACCGACTTGCTACAAACCTCCAGAACATTATCACAGCCTATGTCTGCAAATCACCCCCGGATCATGATGCAGCATTACTACTAATTGGCAAGCTTCGTGAGGAGAATCTAGAACTTGCCGAACAAGCAATAACACATGTTTGTTTCTTGTCTGATGTTAACAAGCTATATGATAATGCTCTTGGTTTGTACGACTTGGATCTTACTTTGATGGTTGCGCAGCAGTCACAAAAAGATCCTCGCGAGTATTTACCATTCCTACAAAGTCTGCAGGAAATGGAAAATACGAGACGAAGGTTCACCATTGACGATCATTTGGGTCGTTTTACAAAGGCTTGCGGTTATTTACATGCACTTGGGGATGTCGCATTTTCCGAGATGGGTGGTTATGTTATCAAACATGAGCTCTACCAGACGGCGTTGGATCTTTTTAAATACAACCAGGAAAAGCTCAAGGTCATAATGAGTCTCTACGCGACATACCTTGAGGGTGCATCGCGATATCCTGACGCCGGACTTTGTATGCTACTGGTCTCTTTAATTATCATCTTCTAAGCTTACATAGTTGGACATAGGTTATGAGTTTCTTAGGGATTATTCAAACGCAGTTAGCTGTTATCGCAGTGCCGGAATGTGGCAGGAGGCGTTATTTTCGGCGAGTCAAGTACCATTTTCACAGGATGAGCTTGATGAATTGAGTTCTTCACTCGCCGAAACTCTCCTCGACACAAAGGAGTACATAGAGGCTGCAACGATTCATATCGAATACCGAAATGATGTTGCAGAAGCAGCGAGGGTTCTTTGTAAAGGTTGCTATATCGGTGAAGCAATGAGGCTGGTATGTGCCATCCACTGTATTTCTTTGAGCTTGCAATTCTAATCTGGTTACAGATTGGGAAACAGGGAAAACCAGAGCTCCTTGAAAGCGTTGTAGATCCCGGGCTGGGAGAAGGGTTTGCCCAAACCTCGGAGCTTATTGCTGATTGCAAAGCACAATTAACTGCTCAAGTAAATCGTTTGAGAGAGCTCCGGGCTAAAAAGGAAGAGAATCCTCTTGCTTATTTTGATGGTGTGACCGAAGAAGATGCACCTGATGATGTCTCTTTGGCACCAACTAACGTTTCTACCTCCGCATCCCTCTTCACTCGGTACACTGGTAAGACCGGTGTTACAGCCCAAACTGGTGCTTCTAGACGGACATCAAAGAATAGGAAAAGAGAGGAGAGGAAGAGGGCTAGGGGAAAGAAGGGAAGTATTTATGAAGAAGAGTATCTTATCAACTCCATTGGAAGGATGATCGAAAGGCTGGACACCATTAGAGCAGAGACCAAGCGTCTGTTACAAGGATTAGTGAGAAGGCGCATGAGAGAACGGGCTGTAGCGCTGCAGACACAGATGGAGGAGATACTAGAACAATTGACTGGATGCATTAAAGAGGTTTTTGAAGAAGGGTCTCGGATTATGGAAGAAGATGAGAACGGGGAGATTGCTACAGGGACCAAGAAAATCGCACCCGTGGTGAAGCCGTTTGATGGGATCGGTGTATTGTAAAATATCATTTCAATGCTCTGGAGGTGTAGCTACATGAAGTTATGTCCACTGATACTTGTCGAAGGCTTATAAACTGCTAGATATGGTGGATTTACGGAATACAAGAGTTCTTTATGCTGCCTCCTATATATGTACTTATTGCTGCATGTAATGTATTGCAGTCACCAACCTGATATACTACATCAGCCCTGGACTCCCACGCAGCGAAGACAAGCATTGGCATTCAAATACTTGAATAATATTATTACATATCGTGATATTGAAGAGGTAGAAATATGTGCATATTAGTATAACCATGTATATTATTCATCCCATCAATTTTTGATCATGATCATATTATCTTCCCATATTCTTCGCCGGCGCAAGTCTCTGGGCAGCGAAACTAAATGCAGCGATAGAGGTCACAAAGAATAGTAGATTATAGAACTTTACAAGAACTTGAATTAGTAAACAAAACAAATCGCAACTATTAGGTGACTGACCGCCGTCCTGCTGTACGCACTTTCTTCTTGCTCACTTCGCGAAGCAGCAAAGAGCTTGCGGAGGTTTGGGAGTTCGAAAGATGCCTGTGCGATACCGCAAAAGGCGATTCGTTTAGTTCGACATATATTACCAACCTAAAGTAGCGGGATTTGGGTCTAGTAATTAAAATGCTTACCATGGGAAGTTGTCCGTTTTTGATTACCCTTAGATAGCTGTTGTTGTATGAGGAAGCAAGGTCCACGTTTTTGAATGGGGCTGACACCTTGACCATCGATTGCTATGTAACCGACCATCATCCATTCACACCTCCGTTTAGAACCCCTCCTCCACCACAACAATAATCACCCACGACAAGCAACAACAATTTTCAGAGCTGCTTTAGCCGCTCCTAGGAACTTCCCCCGCATACTGGCTTGCAGCTGGTTCAGTTAGTCGTTCTTCAGAATACCAAAAACTATGGCGGCCAACAGAATACGGAGCATGTTCCCCGTCGCCCCGCGCAAGGGCGAGACTTTCGAGCTAAGAACTGGATTGAATTCTCAGTTCGCACACGAGAGGTACATAAGTTCCACTTTCCCCTCTCAATCGGAGAGAATCCCATGAGCTCCATCCGTGGCTAATAATCCGTGTGGGCTCCAGGAAAGATGCGATTAGGAACACCATTGCCGCCATGACGTTAGGAAAGGATGTCTCAGCACTATTCCCTGACATTATCAAGAATATGGTGGGGCATTCCTGTGGATCGAGTCAACTCTTGTGGTTATCTTTAGCTGTGAAAAGCTGGAGTTCTGACTATAAATGTCACCTTTAGGCCACGAGTGATCTAGATCAGAAGAAGCTTGTCTACCTATATCTAATGTGTGTATTCGTATGGCTATTATCGCATTAGATACTAATCTCGTATTTCAGGAACTATGCAAAAACTCACCCGGACCTCTGTATCCTAGCTGTTAATACTTTCGTCCAGGTTAGTCCCATTGTGAGATCTAGCATAGGAGGCTGTAGCTTATTTGAAGAGCAGGACTCAGAAGACCCGAACCCATTGATAAGAGCGCTTGCTATTAGAACGATGGGATGTATTCGGGTGGATAAGATTGTAGATTACATGGAGGAACCGTTACGAAAGACTTTGAAGGTGAGAGTCCCAAAAATATCCTCATGGGTTGTGATCTAATAATTAACTTCTTGAATAGGATGAAAGTCCTTATGTGCGAAAAACGGCAGCAATTTGTGTAGCGAAACTCTTTGATCTTAATCAGTCTTTATGCTTGGAGAACGGTTTTTTGACAACGCTCCAAGAGTTGATTGGCGATTCAAACCCAATGGTAAAATCAATCATACTAAAAAATTTAATGTAGCCATGTGCTTATAAAAACATTCCCCAGGTTGTTGCAAACTCAGTAACAGCACTTGCGGAAATTATGGAGGCAGCACCGGAAACCGAAGCCCTTCTTGTCACGCCCGCAACCTTGAAAAAGCTGCTCATGGCTCTGAATGAGTGTACTGAGTATGTGCCATTTAATCTTTGTAATAGCTCTTGGGCTAACTAATAACGTCAGATGGGGACGCATCACAATTCTAACAACTTTGGCTGAGTACAAAGCGCAAGATGTCAAGGAGGCGGAACACATCTGTGAAAGAGTTGTTCCCCAATTTCAGCACGTAAATCCTAGCGTAGTATTGGCCGCTGTAAAGGTTATCTTTTTGCATATGAAGGTAATCAGCCCCGAGCTCTGTCGGCAATATATTAGAAAGATGGCGCCTCCTCTTGGTATGCTATGCATTCATCTGTTCCTGGTGCTGGATACGAGCTGATTCAATTATATAGTTACTCTTGTTTCATCTCAACCAGAGGTTCAATATGTTGCGTTGCGAAACATCAATCTTTTACTTCAGAAGCAGCCAGATATCCTCACGAAGGAAATGCGGGTTTTCTTCTGTAAATATAATGATCCTCCGTACGTCAAGCTAGAAAAACTCGAGATCATGATCAGGATTGCCAATGAGAAGAATGTTGATCAACTTCTCATGGAGCTTAAGGAATATGCTCTTGAAGTAGACATGGATTTTGTACGAAGAGCTGTGAAAGCGATTGGGCAAACAGCTATCAAAATTGATGCTGCTGCGGAACGATGTGTTAATGTTCTACTCGAATTAATTAACACTAAAGTAAACTACGTGGTTCAAGAGGCCATTGTAGTTATCAAGGTGGGGTGGCTTATTGAATGATATTCCCTAGAAATTCCCATGCTAACACTGTGGCAGGATATCTTCCGGAAGTACCCTGGCTATGAGGGCATTATTCCGACATTATGCAAGAGCTTGGATGAACTCGACGAGCCGAACGCTAGGGGGTCTCTCATTTGGATTATTGGAGAGTATGCTGAGAAGATCAATAACGCCGACGAGCTTCTAGAAACCTTTATGGAAGGTTTCAAAGATGAGTACACACAAGTTCAACTACAGCTTTTGACTGCAGCTGTGAAGTTATTCTTGAAAAAGCCTCAATCGCAAGCACTCGTACAGAAAGTGCTCCAATGTGCAACAGCGGAGTGCGACAACCCGGATATCCGGGATCGAGCCTACGTATATTGGAGATTGCTTTCGAAGGATCCGGAGGTGGCAAAGGTAGGGCTTGAAAATCTAACTATTAAGATGTAAGGATATTAACATTCTATAGGCCATCATTCTTTCTGACAAACCTCCAATTACTTCAACAATACAGTCTCTCCCAATGGGACTTCTCGATCAGTTACTTGGAGAGATTTCGACGCTGGCATCTGTCTATCACAAGCCGCCAGAGACATTCGTTGGACAAGGACGATTCGGAGCCGATGCGGTGCAAAAGAGAGCCATTGAGTAAGTCTATCTTGAAAAATATATGGAAAATTATGACTTATACCCCTCAAGGGAATTACAACGAGACGCTCGCGAGAACCCAATACAAGCATCGGCGGCAGCCAAAGAGGGCCAAAATGTGGAAAATCTTCTGGACATTGACTTTGACGGAGCCGTACCAGCCAGTGCAGAGGCGTCAGGTGCAGGAGGCCTAGAAAGTCTTGTTTCTGATACACCGGTGCGCGCCGCTTCACCAATGTCTCCAACCACGGGCTCAGGCAATAACATGGATGATTTGATGGGCTTATTTGGGAGTTCTTCGCCGCCGACTGGGGATTCGGGCAATGGGCTGAATGGATTCGAGGGATTAAACCTTGGAGGGTCACCACCGCCACCACAACAACAGCAGAAGAAGAGTACAAATGAAGATATATTAGGATTGTTCTAGGACAGGGGTTTGTTTACTTAGATTCCAAAAGATTATGTAGTCTTTCTATCTGTTCCGGTGTCTTGGCATGCGAGCTTAAGGAAACAGTGGATCTTTGATGATGAGTTGTACTACACATTTCTCTCTCACAGATGAGTACGTGCATGCATGTGCGTATAGTGATAAACGTGTAAATTTCTTTTTTTAAAGGCGGTTACCTATCGTTTAGTAAGCCATATTAAGTTACATAAACACATGTGATTAACTGGCCCCTGTGGAATTGGGTCACATAGCAAAGGCATGTAGACATAAAGCCTTGAAAACTGACGAAAAAAGAAGAAAACTGCGGTCTTTGAGAATGGCGTATGGTGCCAGTCACGATAAACCTACCAACATTCTCCCTAAACATGCCCTCCACGCCGAACCTATTACACATCCCAAAATTTTAGATATAGGAAATTTTAAAACATACATTAGATAGCTCTGGTGATTATCTACAGAGTGGCTGTTTTGAATTTCTAGATTTCTTAGTTTGAATGTGGGTTAATAGGCTTTCTAGCTGGGGTGCATGTAGTTTTGGTGTAAGAGGTCAATATCTTAGGGTTAGGGTAGAATACTGAGGGTTAGGGGACTGAGAGTCTAGAAAACCTGGTTTTTGTCACAAAAAAGACATTATTTCTCAGAAAAACGATTTCATGCGGCCAATAATATATTATATGACCCATGGTCTTTTTGTCTTGGGCTAATACAAGCAACTCGCTATTTAGACCCTAACTAACCACCGATACAAGCAACTCGCTATTTAGGTATTATGTATGCGCTCTACTACTAGTGTTCGAATACTGATTGTTGTTCCCAGCCAAGCCACTCAAGCATTATTGCTGCTCTGTGGCGTACGGGCGTTGTCCTGGCAACCTAAAGTCGTTCGCCTCTCTCCCATCGCGAGAGTCAAAGAACGTTTATAACGCGATCTCTCTTAAAAACCGATTCATTCCGTTCACCTCTCCCCATCGCTGACATCACCATGGTGTCGTCAATATCACGGTCTATACCTTCACCTGCTCCCAGGGCTCCGCCGCCGCATTACCAGACATTCCTTACTCCCATCCTGCATCGACGCTTTGTCCGATCGTGCGCAGTTGGCATCATTGTATGCTATGTAGAGGCTTTCTTCATAAGTAATAAATCGAGCTGTAAGTATTTCGCGATGGATAGAGCAGGGTAATGGTTCTGACTCGAGTGTAGTCTTATGGACACTATTTCCATTGAGCTCGACTGGGTTCAAGACTCTAGTCCTTTTCTTCTGCACGGCAGTGCCGGTTCTTATCCTCCGCGTCTCTCAACTTCATGTCGGTGTACGCGCCAATCCTTCGGGGTTTCACACATTTAAGAGGAGTGTGGGCTCATTCGGAACATATTCTACAATCCTAACATATGTTTTTGCATCGCTGGTCTTTATCTCACTCTATCTTTTGTCTTCAACAAAGGGCGACAAGTTGAGCTTCATTGTGGATGGAAAGTATGGTTTTCAAATGCCACCATTTTGGAATGCCAGGCAGTGTATTGATAAATTCTATAGGACCTATGAACGCCCCCGATTGAACGAGCGCTTTATTTATTTGGTATATAGCGCTTCACACGTTGGCCTTGTACAGGGAATTCTTCATATTTACCGTGACCGGGGAAGGTTGGAATTTCCAGATGTCAATGTAAGCCGTCTGCTTCAATCCCCGCCCGAGATCGTCCCCAACTAATGATCATGCGAAGGTCCCTCCAAATGAAGCTTTGAAGGCGCGTATCCCAGTTATCGTAAAGGATGCCCTTACTCTCGCTCTTATCACCCTGTTCACTTGTCCTATCACCTATTTCTTCGTTCGATCGGGAATCTGGCATTACACTTTAATAATTGCTAGAACGTTTTTCTGGCTTAACCGTTCCAGCAGTGTCCCGTCATGGCCGATCGATACGATCTTCAGAAATCTTTGGGTCGCTTTTCTACTTGGATGTATCTGGGAATCGGTCCACACTGCTTTCAGTATCTACTTCTCCGAGGAGCCAATCAAGGATGGGAAGGCCATCAGTGAGAAATCACCAGATCCAAACGGCACATTAGTATCTGGTCTGAGAGCAACCGGCCTCCTGACGCAGGTTATGGCATTCTCGGAGCTGGTTTTCATCTCTCATAATTCGCCCGCGAGGAGGAAGTCCATATTTACAGACGTTGATAGAAAGCCGACAAACATCTGGGAACAGATCATGAAGGAATGCCTTGTGGTGATTGAAGATGTGGATTCGAAATTGACCGGGGTTGGGAGGGCAGCTAATGGTCCACTCCCAAGTTAGTCTCTATTCCGCTTAAAGTCCAGAAGACAGTATATTAATAAACATTACAGAGATTGCATCCACCCATAGCACCGCGCTAGCCCTCAAATCCCCCTCACCAGCAATCCAGTTCATTGCCGGCGATACAGCACTTCTCACTTCTCCCTCTACTTCTTCTGGCAAACTCCTAGACTTAATCCAATCTAAAGACAGTGCCAATTCTAGTCTCAGTAACATCATAAGAAAACTGCCGCCGTCCATGGCCGAAGCTGAAGCTAGCGTTACTGGTAGTTTCAAATCAAGGATCGAACCATTTCTAGCATCTCCATATGGCCAACCATTCCGCCAAACTATTCAGCAGCGAACTTCAATTCTCATGCCCAATGTACGCATCCAAGTTAATGCCGTTTCGTGTAAGATTCCTACATCTACTTAATCAAAAGAAATATTAACAAGTATATAGCGCTCGCCCGCCTAGTCACTGCCTCTTTGTCTGAGGACGACTATGGTGTTGTACAAAAACATGTCCCGCTAATCCTACAAGCATTCTCGTCGACTATCGAGGCTCTCGATCGATACATGGCGAGCCCACCCATACACTGGACTGATATCGAAGCCAAGAGTGATCCCAAGTCGTTAACTCTGAGGGAGCCAGAGATGCTCCTGAAGGCATTGGAAGGCGGGTTAAGAGATATTGCGGTGGCTTTTAAGCCGTATGTGAAGGACATGGAATTATCGGCGGAAGTGAAAAGAAGGGTTTTGGAAGCTAAAGAGGAGGCGCTGCTATAATTATTTCATGATCTGTGGGTTTTGATTTTTTGTTTTTCCTTGACTTTACGAATGATTCCACTTGGGCGTGAGCTGCAGGTTTGAGGTTTGAGGTATGAAATTTGAAATACGTAAGGCGTTAAAACAACAAAGCTGAAAATGATACTACATCGGGATAAGGATTACAACTATGATAGATTGTGAATTATCATTTTCCTTCATTTTTTTCCTCTCTCTTTCCTTGTGGAATGTATCTTTAATGTGCTTTCGGAATTCTTTGGTTTGGAGTTTGATTTGCACAAAAGCACGGAGAGAATACTAGGTGTACTCTACATAGTATATACATGTATGTATGTATCTTAGGCTTAGAGATCGGCTGAAAGAGCATGTAGTGATATAGTTACATCGATTGCTATTCCTATCTTGCTCCGTAAGGCGGTAAGATAAGTGCGATACTAAAGTACCTAGAGTACGTAGATAGGTACATATGTACTATGTACCGGGTTTTGAGGGTAAGTGATCAGAATCTGATAAGTGAATGCTGCGGTGACTTTTCTCTACACCCTAGTACCTTGCGTTGTTAAAATGGGCCATAAAAGTTGGTCTGGTGAGATCTAAACTAGGTGCATGGACGTATCCTTCGTCATACTCTACATACATGCAGTATTCAGCTACATGTAGTGATGGCACGAGACAAAACCTGGCGAGACCTTGCAATTTGGACAAGACAAGACGAGACGAGACCATGTAAAGTTGAGTATGCAAGATCTCGAGACTTTCTTTTTATTCATTTTGACAATAACGTTGCACAATCCTTAAATTAATAACCCTAACCCTCTCCAACCCCCTCACTATCAAAGTCTCGAAACATTGGAAAGACTGACCCTCATATATTGGCAATTGTAGCGAAAGCTTGCTATAACGGTACCTTCTATAAGGGTAATCTCTCTATAACGGTAGCACTTCTCGGTCCTTTTTGCCCGGATTTCAGCACAATCACCTCTTATATAAGGGTAATCTCACCAAATTCCGGTCCCGAGCGTACCGTTATAGCAAGCTTTCGCTATACATACAAAACATGAACCCTAATATTCCAAGACGCTTTTCAATCGATAAGAGGCCTGGTATATACATGTACATAGTTCAAATTCCAACTCTGTCGTTAAAACAATTGACGCATTTGACCCCAGGATCAGAAGCCTAGTCCTGCCAAGATCCTAGGTTACTCGACCTTGTGTAACACATCATCTCTTGGCACCTATCAGTGGAACATCCCAATGTCGCGCGACCTACTTCGCATACAAACAATCAGCAGTACCTCCACATAGAGATACCTACAATCTTCTAACTATGAATAGATCGGTAATAATCGATGCGCTCAAATCGATCGTTCAGACTTGGTTTAAAGAGGATCCGAATCGCGTGACAGTTCGTGCGGCGCGAAGTCACGTTGAGCAAGAATTGGGCCTCGACCAGGGGTTCCTTGAGAATGAGGACTGGAAGGCGGAGGCAAAACGGATTGTGAAAGATGAGTTTGTGAGTTTCGAGGGCGCCGGTTTATTCTATCTTTCCGCCTGACTGCGCTGGTTCTAACGCGCTTTTCGTGCGATTGTAGGCAGCTCTCAACGAGGAGTTGGATAAACGAGAGAATGAGTCGAAGAAGAAGCCCGCTATTGCGAAGAAACCCACTGCTGGCGCAACCAAAAAACAGACCATGCGCTCAAAGAGGTCTGCAGCAATGGAGGAAGGCGAAGCAGAAAAGGCACCCAAGACAAAACGAGGCAGACCCTCTTCGAAGAAAATAACAGAAGAAGAGGCCACTGGATCGCCAGAAAAGGCGCCTACAAAACGGGGCAGCCCTGCTGCCGCAACAGCGAAGAAGCTTGCGCCGAAGAGATCCCGGGCGAAACCGACTGTTAGGGACGAAGAGGATGACCAGGAACTTGAGGTGGATATTCCATCTGCACACCTGCTGTCGTCTCCACTTGCTGCGATAACTCCGGATAGTGATAACGAGCTGTCGGATATTCCAAATGAGAAGTCCCCGGAGGAACTGAAGGTGCTCTCTCGACCAAGTGCCAAAGCTACGCCTACGAAGGATAAAGAAGGCAGTGACAGTGAGCTATCGGATGTCTCAGAAGAGCCCCCAAAAAGAAAGGGCAAGCGCGCACTCGCCGCAAGGCCTAATACCCCCAAAAAGAAGGTGAAGCCCTCACTAAAACCAGCGGAAATTATCGAAGGCCCAGGGAAGGACTTCAAGACGATCCTGCAGGACAGGTCTATGCCACCACTGGATGCAGATGCGGATGATGCAGGTGCTGGAAGCGATAGTGAGATGTCTATTGTGCTGGATCCAACACCCCAGAAGGGACGCTCCTCGATCACCAAGGTCCCGCCGCCCAAAAAGACAAAGGGTTCGAAGGCTCCTGCAAAGAAGGGAAGGACCAAAAAAACAGATGTAATTACGTGCTACTCGCCTCTCTTTACTACTCTCACGTAAGCTAACTCTGGCGGCACGGGTGAAGTCCAGCACAAAACTTGACCCAGAACAGGAGCAGCTCAAATCCCTCAAAGCCTGGCTCCTTAAATGCGGTATCCGCCGAATCTGGACGCGTGAGCTTGCGAAATTCGAGACGCCGCGTGAACAGATTGCGCACCTGAAGGGAATCTTGACTGATATTGGGATGACGGGCCGGTATAGTGCTGATAAGGCAAAGAAGATCAAGGCAAAACGTGAGCTGAAGGCAGAGCTCGAGGCGATTCAGGTCAACGCGGGATCGTGGGGAATGGAAGAGAAAGACACTGTAGAAGATGTTGGGAGGCCGCGGAGGAGAAGCGGCGGGAGGAAGGCTAGGATTGTGATAGAGGACGACGAGGATGAAGAGGAGGTGGACGAGGGGGAAAATATAGTGAGAGCAAGAGAAAAGGAGATGGAGGATTTGGCGTTTATGGATGGGCAGAGTGAGTCGGAGTAGTGATATCAAATGCCAGAGCATTTTAACTGTTTTAATTACGAGGCTTTTTTTCTTTCTTTTCTTTTCACCGTCTCTCCCACGGCCGAGAAGACCGGTAGCAGTGTTTTCCCCATATCCTATTCGTTTGTTGAGCATGTTTGTTGCCTTTTTTTGCGTGGATTCCACTTGTAGTTATGGCTTTTTGCGTTGTGAAATACTCCTCCCAGCGGTAAATTGGAAGGATGATAATTTATATGTGATTAAATATGCGTGTAGTGGGCTTTTATACCCATCTCTTCCTGCAATCTGCTGTTTGTAGGTATACGAATGCGTAGATAGAACTCAATAGAATCAGTACTTGTATGCATTATCAACTAATGAAGTAATCAATCAACCAATCAAGTCATGTACTTGCGCATAATGCAGTGGCTGGGACGAGTGATCCTTTGTGATTCCTCCCTCCTTTGAAGTATGTATGTACCCAGGGTGTCCCATGAGAGGATTAATCTTCACACAAGTCTATCTCGAGGTCAATTTAAGTGTGCGGATTCCTTTCATAATGAAAAAATAAATATAAAGGTCTGTCATCGATACTTTTTGGTTGTTTACTACTGGTTTTGGCTATCTAATAGTGACTTCTTGCCTGAAGAATGGTACGGTTATTTCCCATTCAAATAACACTGAATGTATTCTTAGACATTACAGAGATGTTCTACACTCGAAGTTTGAATTTAGGAAGCGTGTTGCGTTGTGCCAAAATATAGGTATTTGGGATGACCGAGTGCAGGCCTAGCCTATTCTGACGAAAGTTGAGTAACAGTAAATTATAATATGATGTATGTACGTACATACTCATAAATTCATGACGTTTCCGAACACGACTGCTATTGCATACCATACAAAAAGCGCCAAATCCACCTTTTTGTATGTCATGCAATAGCAGTCGTGTTCGTAAACACTACGAATTACTCATGCCCAGACTCTCTGTGATTGGCTATATGTAAATGTATACATGTACTCGCATATACATCATAATAATTGCACTAGCAGTCTTGCCAAGACTTTGCTCACGTTACCCGCCCACCATTCTCTCAGTGAAACGTAAAAAGTTTTTGAGCCTCTGATCCTTCGCGACATTCTGCAGTGCGGCAGCAATCGCCCCCCACCATCTCTTCTTTGGAAAAAAAAAAGTAGGAACATTTGCCAGCCTGCCAGTCATGAATATCTCAAATCCCGTGGCCTCTGAGGTCACCAGTGTTGATTTCACATTTCTGTCTACAGAGGATATTCAGAATCTTTCAGTCAAACAGATTATAAACCCTCTAACCTTTGGAAGCGTTGCAGCTGGAAACGTCCCAGTTCCCATTGTTGGTGGACTCTATGATCCAGCTCTAGGAGCGAGTGATCAGCTGAGGCAGCGGTATGTAGGGATGAACTGCAATTGCACTTAGATTTTTGAAGGGGTATTGCAATTTGCAGAACTAATATCTAGATCATTGTAGGTGCGCAACATGTCACTTAGATTACAAGTACTGCCCAGGACACACAGGTCATATTGCGCTTCCAGTGCCTGTATACCATCCTCTATTTTTTGACCAGATGCTCCGACTACTGCGCTCGACCTGCGTCTTTTGTTTTCACCTGCGAATGTCCAAAGCTGTTGTTAACCGCTATGTATGTAAACTCAAGCTGATCCAACATGGGCTACTACTGGAGGCGCAACAACTGGACGATATCCAGGTTGCGGCTAAGCCAGCAGTAAAGGCTGGAAGATCAATCGCAGAAGAAGAAGGACCAGGAGACGATATAGAAAGTGAAGATGAAGACGATATGGAGGCGTTTTTTAAGAAGCGGAACCGGTTCGTGGAAAAGGCAATTAAGCGGAACCGTGCGAATCAGGCAAATTGGAACTCGGCGAAGGTTATGAGCGTGGCCGAAGAGCGGAGAGCTCTTGTGAAACAGTTTTTGGCGGATATAATAAAGCCCAGGAAATGTAATCGTTGTCAAGCGTGAGTCTTTTTTTTACTACAATGTTTTTAGTTTGCGGCAATGGTTCTAACTATAGTGTAGGATTGCACCTACTTTTCGTGCCGACGGATACTCTAAGATTTTTGAAAAGCCCCTTCCTACTAAAGCGCGTAACCAGAACTCTCAGCTTGGCCTGCGAAGACGGAACGCCGCTCTTGACAGAAGAAAGCCAAAGTCATCACCACACAAGAAGTACTCCAATGCTATGGAGATTGACGAGGGTATTGGCGGTGAGATTGATGTTGAGGTTCAGGAAACTTCTTCGGAAGAGGACGAAGAGGCTCTTAATGAAGCTGCAGATAGGAAAGGATCGGCTGGGCGACTTCTGATGAGCATGGAAGTGCTCAATACCCTTATCAGGCTTTTCGATAATGAAAAGGATATCACACAGCTCTTGTATGCCCCGCGGACAGCAATTGATAAACACCCGAAACCTGTCTCAGCAGATATGTTCTTCTTGCACGCCATTGCCGTACCGCCTACAAAATTCAGACCCCCGCAATTCTCCGGTGGTGAGGTCAGCGAATCGGCTGTAAACAGGGGACTGGTTAAGATTCTTCAAGACTGCCTTTACATCAGAGACCGTAACGAAGCTATTAATGATCCTTCTACCACACAAGATTCTAAGACTGAGATTGTCCGCCGTTTAATCGAGTCGTTTGTTACTCTCCAAGAAGATGTAAATACCTTCCTTGACTCCACAAAGTCGCCTGTCACTGGGTTGGCCGCAAAGGCTATAGAAGAGGGTATTAAGCAGAAGCTTGAGAAGAAAGAAGGATTGTTCCGGATGAACATGATGGGTAAACGTGTCAACTTTGCCGCACGTTCTGTCATTTCCCCGGACCCCAACATCGAAACTCGTGAAATCGGTGTGCCGCCGGTATTTGCGAGCAAGCTCACCTACCCGGAACCAGTTACAGAAATTAATGCTACATGGCTTATGTCATTAGTAGTGAATGGCCCTGACACTTGGCCAGGAGCTGTAGCGATCGAGATGGAGAATGGCTCTGTTCAGCGTCTACCAGGCGACAAAGAGCCTAGCGGTCGCCAAAAGAGAATTCAGCTTTCGAAGACACTACTAACCCCTGATACCCTCTCTCTTTCAGACTCCCGTCCCAAAAAGGTTCACAGACATCTTCACGACGGCGATGTTGTTCTCATGAACCGTCAGCCAACGCTTCACAAGCCATCCATCATGGGACACATCGCAAAGGTTTTGCCAAAGGAACGTACGATTCGCATGCACTACGCCAACTGTAATACTTACAATGCCGATTTTGACGGTGATGAGATGAACATGCATCTTCCCCAGAATGAAATGGCAAGGGCCGAGGCAAAAGAAATTGCAAACACCGATAACCAGTACCTTGGATCCACGGCCGGAAAGCCATTGCGAGGTTTAATTCAGGATCATTTGGTAATGGGTGTGTGGTTGACAAATCGTGATACTATGTTCACAAGGGAGGAGTACCAGCAGCTTCTTTACAGTTGTTTGTTGCCGGAGCATAATTCGCTTTTTGCGACGTCAGGAAAGAGCAGTAGAATCATCACCCTACCACCCGCTATTATGAAGCCAAGACAGATGTGGACTGGGAAACAAGTCGTGACTACGATCCTGGAGAATATCCGCCCCAAATACTTTGCTGGGTTGACACTATACTCCAAGTCCAAGACTCCTGGAGACTCCTGGTATAAGGGCAATGAGGAGGGAAATGTCATCTTTCATGACGGCTACTTCGTTTCTGGGATTCTTGATAAGAACCAACTTGGGCCTACTGAGTTTGGGTTAATCCACTCCGTCTACGAAATTTACGGCCCCACAGTTGCGGGAAGTTTACTCAGTATTTTTGGGCGTCTGCTTACGAAGTTTTTGCATATGAGGGCTCACACGTGTGGCATGGACGACTTGCTACTCACCCCCGAGGGAGATAAAAGGAGGCGTGCTGCTTTGGCAGGGTCAGATGTTGTAGGAAAGAACCTCAGTGTGGAATACGTAGGGCTTAAGCCAGAAGAGTATACCGAGACTGAGCTCAACGCGAGAATGGAAGAGGTTCTTCGAGATAAAAACAAGCATAATACTCTAGACCTGAAAGCAAATTCTCAGACCGCGGCTTTCACTTCAAGGGTAATTAAAGAGTGTCTGCCGTCGGGGCTACAGAAGGCTTTCCCATATAACAATTTCCAGGCCATGACTGTCTCAGGGGCTAAGGGGTCCGACGTTAACGCATCACAGATTTCGTGCCTGCTTGGACAGCAGGTTTTGGAAGGCTCCAGAGTACCAGTTATGGTCTCTGGAAAGACACTCCCTTGCTTCAGACCATATGATACGAACGTTCGGGCAGGAGGTTATATCACGGATCGTTTCTTGACTGGTGTTAGACCGCAGGAATACTATTTTCATTGTATGGCTGGGCGCGAAGGTTTGATTGATACTGCTGTAAAGACCTCTAGGTCTGGATATCTTCAGAGATGCTTGATCAAGGGTATGGAAGGTATTCAAGTGCAGTATGATAACACTGTCCGAGATAGTGACGGGTCGCTTGTCCAGGTATGTACTCTCTTGATATAGACTTAAGGTATCGTAGCTTACATTTGATTAGTTTTTGTATGGAGAGGATGCTTTAGATGTTGCAAAACAGAAGCATCTGCGCCAGTTCAAATTCTTGTCGCAGAATATGGAGTCTGTTGTGAGAAAACTTGCCGACGATACTGTCAACGAGAGCTTGGGCCCTAAGCTTGCCATGATTGCAGAAAAGTTGAACCATGGGATTGCAAACGAGCATCTCAAGAAATCAATGAAGAAATATGCCAAACGAGGGGATCTAGCAGCGTCAGAGGTTACCATGTCAGAATACAGCCCAAGCAGATATGTTGGCAGTGTTTCTGAAAGCTTTGCTGAGGCTAGAGAAGCCGTAAGTCGCATGAATCCGAGCATTCTAAAGCCATACTAATTTTTGAGCAGTATCTGAGGGAGAATCCAGACAAATTAATCGTCAGCACCAAGCAATCCCGCACAATGGTCGGAACTGAGCTCTCACGCGGTCTTAATAAGGGTGAATTCAGGAACCTGATGGATCTGAAATACTTCCGCTCTCTCGTAGATCCTGGCGAGGCCGTTGGTATTATAGCCGGACAGTCAATCGGAGAGCCTTCAACACAAATGACACTCAATACTTTCCATTTAGCTGGTCACGCAACCAAGAACGTCACCCTTGGTATCCCGCGTCTACGTGAAATCGTCATGACCGCTTCTGCAAACATCGCCACGCCAACAATGACATTAACATTAAGGAATGGCGTTTCTGACCGCAAGGCAGAGGTGTTTGCCAAGAGATGTAGTCAACTGATGTTGTCGGAGGTCATCGAGAAAGTCACTATTAAAGAAAGTCTTACCAAAGATATCAAGAGCTACAAGATCAGATTAGACCTCTTCCCTAAAGAGGAGTATGAGGAGGAGTACTCGATCACAAAGAAGACCGTTGGAAACACCTTCAAAAGTTCGTTTGTGCCAGCTCTTGAACGCTCCGTTAACAAGGTGTTAAATCCTAAGAAAACCAAGAGCAAAGAGAGGATTGGCAAAGATGACGCCATGCCAGATATTGGCGAGAGTGCTGGCACTGTTGAGGAGGAGCGAAGAAAAGAGAGCGCTGCTGATAATTCTGACGACGAGGAGAGCGACGATGACAATGAGGAAGACGCGACAAACGCGAAGCAGAAGAGCAGGAAATCAGAGGCCGTTTCCTACGAAAACCCCGACGATGCCGAGGAAGAGATCGCGAAACAGGCCGAGAGCTCTGGCGAGAGCTCTGATGAGGATGAGGATGTTGATGAGGGACTTGGGGCTAGTGCTCCGGATAGTGGGGATAATAGCGATGATGGCTCAAAGTCGAATCGAAAAGCTGCTAAGAAATCGAAGGCAAAGGCTGTTGTTACCCCAGTAAAGAAAATTGTCGTGAAAAACAGCAGCGAGAACGTGTCAAGGTTCGAGTTTGACGAACAATACGGCCAATGGTTCGAGGTGGATCTACAGTACCCATCGGAGGCACCAAAGGTTCTCATGTTGGGAATTGTGGAAAAGGTGTGTCGAGACACGATTATCCATAAGCTTTCTGGTATTGGGTCTATCATGAAAGTCCCAAGCTCAGAACTCAGCAAGGCTGAACAAGCCGCTGGCAAGGTAAGCTAGATCCACCATATATCACTCGTTATTATCACATACTTATCACTTCAATAGCGCAAACTTGCAGTTGAAGGTGTCAATTTTGAAGCCTTCTGGAACGAGCAGGATGAGATCGATCCCAACACAATTGAATCCAATGATATTGCCGCCTTCCTTCGCTATTATGGTGTCGAAGCCGCACGCAATAATATCGTCAAGGAAATGAATGCTGTCTTCGGCGGTCATGGTATCGCCGTTGATATCCGTCATCTAAACCTCATCGCCGACATCATGACCCGTGGCGGAGGGTATAACCCTTTCAACAGACAGGGCATTAAGACAGGGACTTCGCCGTTTTTGAAAATGAGTTTTGAAACCACGTGTAACTTCCTTAAAGATGCAGTGGTGGAGGGTGATTTCGATGATCTAAGCAGCCCGTCCAGCAGGATTGTTCTCGGGAAACTGTCTAATGTGGGAAGTGGGAGCTTTGATGTGATGGTGGGTGGGTTGACAAGGGAGAATAGGTAGTAGGGCGGGAGAGTAATAAATTTGTAGGTACATGTAGTTTTCAATAGCTATTGGTTTGGTCCTTTTTTTTCTCTTTTTTTTTTGTAACATACATGTAGTTAGTAGTCGCCTCTTTTGTCACAAAAGCACTTTTTGGTTGAGTTTATTTGATTGATATACCTACATACGATTATTAAGACACTCTTCACTGTGCGGCTGATATGTCTGGGGATTAATTCAAGCTGCCATGTTCCCCCGTCCTGCGGGCCAGTCGGGCAATTCTACCCACCTCCTGAAGTGCCTCGATGCCCATCAGCATCCTAAGCCCTCATCCCAAGACTTACATATGAGGAAAAGCCCACCGATCTCGCTTAGTTAAGTGGTTTGGCAACTGTGCATGCATTCTATTTACTAGCAATGCCAACTGGAATTTCGGTCACGTGGGGATACATCTAGAGAGTGGCAAAGGCATGCCAGTTTCTAGAGTACTCTCACCTACGCATTATTTAACCTACACGTGACCGAAATTCCAGCCGGCATCGTTAGTAATTGCGCCATCCCATGTGAGCGCCTCCCGTAGGTTACTACAGTATCGCAAAAGCTCCTCCAACGATTGGTTGCGAAGCAGTGATGAGCATCAGATATTCCTTTTATATTTAACAGCTACCAAATAAGTGCGCGGTACATCATCTAGAGTTAATTATTCCGGTAGAGAGAACACTCTGTGGCAGTAGCCAGCTAGCCATGAGACACCATTATTGCCACCGAAGAACAGGACCTTATGGCTAGGCAATTAACCAAACACAAACCCTAAGGCACTAACACAATTGGCGTTGAGGCTGTACAGCTGGAAGGAAGTACCTGTAGAAAAATGGGCAGAGACGTACGGTACAATGTACCTCCCTAGTACACACGTTGCCAGCCCTGCCATAGAATGCAACGCGGAGGCACCTCCCCCGGTGGGCAGTGCCTGGAGTGAGCTTGGTGTATTATAAATTATGTACATAGATTCTATGGGGAGTATAATGGAAAGGCTCTTATAAAGAACGAGAACCAACACTCATTTTTTTTTTAATCTACACGAGCGTATAAGTCCATACACACACACTGTAATCGAACCTCACACCTAGCAACCACTACCCCGATTTCAATAATGCTTCTTCCTCTCTACCTCACCACCCAATTCCCGCAAAACAGTAGCTTTGCAAGCTTAAAGCGGAAGCACGATGACAGTGCCGAGGTATTTAAATTCTTTTAATTATGAACCTTTTTTTTCCCTCTCTACCATGCTCATATACTCAACCAACCATAGAGCGATAATTATTCCAGCGACTCCGACTCCGACTCGGATTGCTCCTCAAGCCCCGATTCACGCCCTCGAAAACTCCTCTCTCCGTCGCGGAGGATTGGCCCTGTGCCCGGTATCCCGGCAGATGAACCTCTGGACATCGACTCCAGGATCCCGATGCCGGTGCCGGCTGGACGTCGCCCACGGTCACGTGCGCTAATGTGCCCCAATCATTCTTGGAACTGCACTGTGTGTGGGAAGTAGGCGGATGGTGCTAGGGAACCGGAGCGGGATGAGGCATGGCTGTAAATATGAATGGGGCTGGGAACTGGATGTTCTTCATGGACGGTTCGGTTGGCATGGGCGGTGTGAAATTACAATGGCGTTTTCTGGTTGCTTTTAACATCTGTATAGAAAAAGGATAGTTTGGGAGGCGTTTGGTAATGAATATATCTAATTGATCAACCGAAGCTTATAAAGTCGCCGACGGATGGTTTATCCCAATTGGAATATCGAGTGATGTGCTGTGATTCGTCTGCGGGGGCCCGGGGCCAATGTCTGAACTTGCATGAATTTACAATATTGTGTATGGTTGGAGCGGCACGCCCCATGGGGTACGTCCGGTGGGAAAGTGAAATTGCAGTGGTAATCCGCAGATGGCATCGCATCTTGGCTGATAGAGGTGCCAATTGTGCTCCTCAACTCAACTCTGGGGCCATACTCGGTTATCCAGTATTGTACTAGTAGGTAAGTACATACATGTACTTACATACATGTAGTTAGAATATATACGTAGCTATAAGTATCAATATGTAGGTACATACATATAGCAACATTACAAACACAATCATCCTCGGAGACGTTATTACTTCGCGTATATACTATATCATCGGGAGATATCGCGGGGTACGCAAGGAAAAGAAAGAGAGTCCTTACCCCCCCATCAATGAAAAAAGAAAATACCCTCTAGCCTGTACGTAGAATTTTTTTTTTTTCACTGTTGCGACATCGGACAGCCGGACATAACATGACAGTTCCCCCTACTTCCCCCCGCCTCTTACGGTATTAAAAGACCCTGCATGTCTCTCGCCAGTGGCAACGGCGAACAAAAAAAATACCTAGCTCCCCTCATCTCTCATCTCATCTCATCTCTTCATAAAGCCCACCCCCGCCTCATAAAAAAAGTTCACAATAACAATTCTCGCCGCCGCCGCAATGTCACCCCCAGCTGCTCAATCCCCTACACTGCCACCTACTCCTGCGCTCGACGAGACACCTCTCGGGAAACTCGCAGGCATGAAGATTACAGAGTCTCCCGCTCAACCGCAGCATGACATACTGGCACTGCCGAACCAGCTCGCCATTGCTGGCAGGGCTCAGAACACTCTGACTCTGAACCGCCTCGGCCCATTGACACCGGAAGCTTCACGCCCGAGCAGCCCGTATGCTCCGCCGGTCAATTATAACGGATTGTCGTGGCCGAGTAAGACATTCTGAAATTGTGCCCGTGACTCATAGGACCCCCCAATGCTAATACTGGTGGGCTTGCAGGTGTCGGAACGAAGGAGCGCTTGGAAGCAACACCCGAAGAAGCCGCTGCGCGCCTTGAGAAGCTATCCGGAGCGTAAGGCCCCCCATTCCTGCCCTGTTCAAGAGGCGTAAGAGACAGCTGGAACTAAAAAATCTCCATGCAGCATCCGCACCCTCCTAGAATGTATCGGCGAGGACCCCACGCGCGAAGGTCTTCTTGACACCCCAACGCGCTATGCCAAAGCCATGCTCCACTTCACGAAGGGCTACCAAGACAACCTGCGTGTCATCGTCAACAACGCCGTCTTCGCCGAGGACCATGATGAAATGGTGATCGTCAAGGACATCGAGGTCTTTTCCATGTGCGAACACCATCTCGTCCCTTTCACCGGAAAGATACATATCGGCTATATTCCGAAGGGGAAGGTCCTGGGATTGAGCAAGTTTGCCAGGATCGCGGAAATGTTTGCGAGGCGGTTGCAGCTACAGGAGAGGTTGACGAGACAGGTTGCGATGGCCATCGAGGCTATTCTGAGCCCGTTGGGTGTTGCGGTCGTTATGGAGAGTAGCCATTTGTGCATGGTTATGAGAGGCGTGGAGAAGACGACTGCGACTACCATCACAAGCAGTATGTTGGGGGCGTTTAGGAAGAGCACGAAGACGAGAGAGGAGTTTATGCATCTGGTAAGCTTCAGACGATACTGTGATCGAAATGCCGATTTGGGTTACTAATAATGTTCTGTAGGTTTTGCGAAATGGACGATAGTCGCGCCATATACGGGGGTGAACAAATACTTTTTCTTTTGCTTCTTTTCTTTAAAAATTTACGAATGTGCTATATTTTTCTCTCTTCTTTTGGGTGGATTTGAATTGTTTCTTTGGATAAAAATATGTAACCCTTCAACAAGGTACATAACGGCGTTTTTAAAAGGTGGTATACGGTGTTCATCCACTGTCAGCTATGGGAGGATAAATCCTTTTCTCTTTTTTCTTTTTGTTTGAAAAGCAGTTAGAACGGGAGATATCATTTGGAATTGATACATGGTTATATGTGTATCAAGGGATACACGCCGAATCTTATGTTATGGAAGCATTGTTTGATGTGTCGTGATGTTGTATTGTAGTGATGCGGTGTCATGAGATATCACTCGTTCCACGGCTCCTGGGATAGTGAGGTCTTCCTTGCGGTTCACACTAACATTATGTAACTCTCATACATAACCATCCGTACAGTACCAAAAAGGGGATGTAATAGGTATCTACTGCAGCTGTAGCAATACAAAATTGTTCAAGACCCCTGATTAAATCTGAATCCTAACCATCATTCTGTAGAGATACCGTTTCCTCGCGGTATTTTGCTAGAGAATGTACCGAACCCACTCGCCTTTTTGGTACTGTAGGTACTCTACATGCATGCATATATCGTTTGGATTCTTAAATAAATGATTATGAACAAGACAATCTAAAAACTTTTTATTTTACAATTAATCCACCAGCTTTTAAGCTAGAGTTGCAAAGCCCCTCTTCTTCGTCGCCCTCTCCTCCTGCGTCTTAAACGCCTCCTCATCCACATACTCGCTCACCCCTCTCTGATCAACCCCACTTTTGACAAACTTGACCGCCGCCAGATTGAACCCCATCTCATCCTTCTGGTGTCTTAACGCGGCCCTTAGGTTCGCCCTCACACTATCCAGCATCGTCCGCATCGTCTTCGACGCCACAATCTGCTTATGATGCGTCTTGAGCAGGAAGAACAGGATCCGGCACGTCAGCGAGATGTGCCACTCCTTCTGCGCCCAGATGTCCAGGAACGTCAGGAACGACACAACCTTCTCGAACGGCAGCACGAGCAGGGCGTCTTGTAGGTGGGACGCCTTGATGCGCTGCGCTGTGGTCAAGACGTGCTTTTCGGCGGAGATATTGCCTAGTGCAACGAAGACGGGGTTTCGTGCGGGGGGCGCGAGGTTGGGTCGGGTGGCTTTGGCTTGCTCGTACTCCCGCAGGAGGGCAAGGTCGGCGATGCCGGCGTCGAGAGCCTCCATAAGACGCTCGCCGGCCATGAGGGTTTCGATGGTTTGCTTTCCAGCGGCGGTAGCCTCGCCGTCGTTGGCGTCGCCTTCGGCTTCAAGAGAGGTGGTTAGTGTGGATTCGTAGAGCTCTTCAAGCTCCTTTTCGCGCTCCTCTTCTAGGAAGATCTAAGGAATGTTAGTGAGAATGGAGCGGGATGGAGATGAAGAATGGGCACTACCTCGTCGTCGCCTTGCTCCCATACTCGGATGCTTTTGTCGTGACTGGCGGAGACAATTATTTCGCTGACCTTGCCGACGGCGAGGGCCCATACTTCGCCAAAGTGGCCGTCCATCTTCATGATATTCTCGAACTTGTCGCCGTCCCAGTACTTGATGAGTTTGTCTTTGCCGGCGGAGAAGAAGTTGTGAGAGTTGCGCTCGAAGGCGACCTGCATGACCGAGTCCTGGTGGGCGAAGAAACTCTTGTGACAGTCTCCAAAGTCAAGACCCCAGATCTTGACATTCTTGTCGGCGGAACATGTTGCAATGAGCTTGGAGTCCGAGGAGATGTCCATTGAGAGCACGGGCAGCTTGTGGCCGTAGAGATTGAGGAGATGCTTCAGAGTGTCTGCAAAGAACACCTTCACGGTGTTGTCTAGCAGCGCAATGGCGAGAAGTTTGGTATTGGGGGAGTAGCGTACGGAGAGCACATCATCTGTGACCTTGAGAGTGCGTGTGTGGGCCAGCCTCAGGCGCGGGGTTGTGCGTTTTGTGCCGGGGATCTCCTCCTGCACGATCTCAAAATTCCAGAACTTGACGTTCTTGTCTGCGGAACCGGTGACGAGGGACTTTCCGTCTGGATGGACTTGCAGAGACCAGATTGCGCCCTCGTGCGCTGCAACTGTTTCGATGATGCTGGAGGAGGCGACGTCAAAGAGCTCTAGTTCGCCAGATTTTGTGCCTACTACTACAATCTTGTCACCGGGGAGGAAGGAACAGCAGAGGGCGTAGCCGCACTCAAAGGTCCGGATGCAGGTAGAGGTTTTGACGTTCCAGATTTTGAGAGAGCCGCTGGATGCAGACGCAAGCATTCGGTCGTCGGAGCTGAGGGATAGGGAACGGATATCGGTCCTGTGGCCTGGTAGCTCGACAGTGTAGACTTTGTTGTACTCTGGGACTTCTGCAGCTTCCTTCTTCCCTTCCTTGCGTGAGGGCTTGGGAATATCGTAGAATTCGAGGGTGTTGTTTGTGCAGGCCACAAGGAGCTTTACAGCCTCAGATGCTTTGCTTCCTCCCCGGGTGGCCCAATCTACTGAACGGACCTTGCCGCCAGTTCGGAGTGTGACGTAGGGGACGAAAACATCGCTGACCTCGGCAGATGCCAATGATTCGGGTTCTTCTTCTATGGGTTCTTCGAGCTTGGGTTTTGCACCCTTCGCCGCCTTTTCTTCCTTCCGCTTTCTCTTGCGCTTTAGCGCCTTTTTGACCTCGTCTTCCGTTCTTATCCGCCAGATCTCGACACTCTTGTCGGAGCCGTGGCTTGCTACGAAGTTGGATGTGGGGTGAAAAGTCACCATTGTGGCGCGGTCTTTAGTGGATCTATATAAAGTCCCGCGAGGTATCAAGCAATCTGTGTCGCCCTTCGACCGTGATGCAAGGCTAGATGTGTCAATCCCCCATACCTTGAGTTCTCCGTCGTTTCCTGCTGTGATACAACCTCGTTCATCCGGGGATACTGCCATTGTCCAACATTCTCCATGGTGCGCAACGTGGGTCTCCATGCAGTGCTGGGTTGAAAGGTCCCAAAGTTTTATCAGTGTGTCTTTGCCAGTACTGACCAACCAGCCCGCATCATTCGCACCTATTGCGCCGTCTTCAATCCCGGGACCACGCAGGAACACAACCTTTGTGATCTGGTCTTTGTGTCCCCGTAGTCTGTATAGCCCAACTTCAGAGATCAGATCCCATACGATGATGTTGGCATCCTTACTACCGCTCGCAAGACGGGTGCCAGAGTGGTCGAAGCATAGGGTCGAAACTGCCGAGCGATGCCCATTGAAGCTGATTATTACTGTAGAGGTTTTGGTATCCCATAATCGGATTGATCCATCGTTGTAGCCCACTGCGAAGATGTCGTTGTCGGTTTGGGACTGGATGATGGCCGAGACTTCGGATTTGCATTTGGGGTCACTCCACCGGGAGATGAGCTCGCCCTTCTTGATATCCCAGGTGAGAACTTCTTCGTTCGCCGGAACTACGGCGCGACCGGCATTGGTGCGCGATGTGGTGCTACTCTCGGGGGTCCATATGGCATTCGCAGTGCCCGAGGCGACGATACCGAAGGTTCGGAGATGCTCGAATCGCCTGTATTGTAGAATATTGTGTTAGTGGAGCAATGGAGAGCAATTGGAGCCGTGGGGGTGTGCGCACAGATATGACTTGACCATCGTGTGAAGAATGCGCTGAAGGAAGAGAACCCAAGCTGCTGCAAATTGAAGCTATCAATTTTTCGCAACGGTTTAGGACTTTTTTGCGCAAAAACCCCGTCGCTACGCCACTTGAATGATGCGGCTCTTATGGCGCGCACAGCCACATCCCACTTCTAGCGCGTTGAATGACTTGGCTGAACAAAATAATCTACCACATTCACCACAACACGCAGACCACTGGAAATGACGTCCCTGAAGAGATCATCCGCTGATTCGGCAAATAGATCTAATATCTCCTCAAAGATCTTTCTCAGATCAAGCAAGGGCAAATGCACAAAGGTCGTCCGTGAGCTCTATCTCAGGCAGGACATACCTTGTTCCTCACAGCTATGTTTCCCGTGCAGCGCCGATGCGCCCGCCGACTCCAATGGCCGTGTGAGACCATTCGTTCTCTCAGCCACGCCGGCTGCGAATAGTATATTCACGAAAGGGCACTATATAGTCCCCGATACGAACATATTCCTCTATTGTATGGACATCATAGAGCACAAAAGCGCTTTCTACGATGTAATTGTGCTCCAAACCGTGCTTGACGAGCTCAGAAACCGGTCATTGCCTTTGTATAATCGGCTACGGTCCCTAGTCAGCTCGCAGGAGAAACGATTCTACGTCTTTCACAATGACTTCCGATTGGAGACATTTGTGAAGCGCTTGGAGGGCGAGACAATCAACGACCGGAACGATCGTGCCGTGAGGAGGGCTTGTGCGTGGTATAAAGAACACTTAATGGATGCAGTTTCAGGAACGAAGAGTAAATGCCCGGAAATTATCATGGTGAGCGACGATAAAGGGAACCTGGCGAAGGCGAAGGAGGAAGGGATCGAGTGCGCTTCTAGTATGTTGAGTTTGTCTAGTGATATATGCGTCTGTTTTGGCGACTGACGTTGTATAGTAAGGGATTATGTCCGAGGTCTCAAGAACGCCGATGAGCTCCTTGATATGATTTCTGCGGCTGCGGAAGACGCCCATGCTAAGGCTTCCAAGGCGGAAATGCTGTATCCTGAATACTTCACAATGTCTAAAATGCAAACCGGTGTTAAGGCGGGAACGCTGCATCAAGGAGTTTTCAATGTATCCCCATACAACTTTCTTGAGGGAAGTGTTCATGTACCGGCTTTCGACAAGGCTCTGCTCATTTTGGGTAGAGAGAATATAAACCGAAGCGTATCGGGTGACGTTGTTGTTGTAGAGATCCTGCCAAAAGAACAGTGGAAGCAGCCGAGTACAAAAATCGTGGAGGAGGAAAGCCTGACGAAAAACGACAACCCGGACGTAGATGCGCCTGAGGTAATCGAGACCGAGCAGGAGCGGAAGGCACTGGTCGAAGAGGTCAAGAAGACACTTGGAGGGAGTGCCGAAGGAAAGCCGCAGCCTACAGCGAGGGTTGTGGGTATCGCAAAGAGGAATTGGAGATAGTATGTGTTCCTATCCAAGTTGCATAGGAAATAATGTTTGTTAACATTTATTCTGATAGTTACGTTGGTCATGTTGACCCTTCTTCCGCCTCCGCCTCTCGCGGCCGTAGCCAGCAGACCGTTTTCTTAATACCTATGGATAAACGTATCCCAAAAATTAGAATCCGAACCCGCCAAGCCTCTGAACTTCTGGGTAAGAGGATTGTTGTAGCAATAGATTCATGGGATAGAACATCGCGGTACCCTGTCGGTCACTTCGTCCGTTCACTTGGTGAACTCGAGACTAAAGAGGCGGAGACTGAAGCATTGCTGCTCGAGTACGATGTCCAATATAGACCATTCCCGAAGGCAGTCCTAGACTGTCTCCCCAAGGAAGGTCATGACTGGAAGGTCCCTCAAGATCCCAACCACCCAGGATGGATCGGGAGAAAAGATTACAGGGGTTTACTTGTATGCAGTATCGATCCTCCTGGCTGTCAAGACATCGACGACGCACTCCACGCAAAACTACTTCCCAATGGAAACTATGAGGTCGGCGTGCATATCGCCGATGTCACACATTTTGTTAAGCCCAACAACCCAATGGATGATGAAGCTACAGCCAGAGGAACCACAGTTTACCTTGTCGATAAACGTATCGACATGTTGCCCATGTTACTCGGAACAGACTTATGTTCGCTGAAGCCATATGTGGAACGTTACGCATTTTCAACAATCTGGGAAATGACACCGGATGCCGAGATTATCTCTGTTGATTTTACGAAGTCAGTCATCAAGTCGCGAGAGGCGTTCAGTTATGAGCATGCGCAGTTGCGAATTGATGATGAATCACAGCAAGATGAGCTCACTAACGGAATGAGGGCACTCCTTAAACTCTCCAAGAAGCTTAGGCAAAAGCGTATGGACGCCGGTGCACTGAACCTTGCGAGTCCCGAGGTTAAGGTTGAGGCCGAGAGTGAGACGAGTGATCCGATCGATGTGAAGACAAAGAAATTACTAGAGACGAACTCTCTGGTCGAAGAGTTTATGTTGCTCGCCAACACTAGTGTCGCAAGCAAAATTTACGAGGCTTTTCCCCAGACGGCCATGCTGCGGCGTCACGGGGCTCCTCCAGCAACCAACTTTGAGGAGTTGCAAACTCAGCTCCGAGTCCGAAAGGGTCTTACCCTGCGCGTCGACTCTTCAAAGGCGGTCGCGGATTCACTTGACGAATGTGTCGATCCCAGTGAACCATTTTTTAACACTCTCGTTCGTATCCTCGCAACAAGATGTATGCTTTCTGCAGAATATTTCTGTTCTGGGACTCAGGCGTACCCAGAATTCAAGCATTATGGACTGGCTTCTGAGATCTACACTCACTTCACATCTCCCATCCGACGTTATGCAGATGTAGTGGCCCACCGTCAACTCGCTGCTGCGATAGCCTATGAACAACTTGACAACTCTCTCCATAGCAAGGCGAAGCTCGAGGCTATCTGCAAGAATATCAATGTCCGTCACCGGAACGCACAATTTGCAGGACGCGCATCTGTAGAGTACTATGTGGGGCAGGCGCTCAAGGGGCGTGTTACTAAAGAGGAAGGATTCATCATGAAGATCTTCTCCAACGGTTTTGTTGTGTTTGTACCCAGGTTTGGTATCGAAGGGATGATCAGGACACGGGAGTTGTCGCAGGGAGGGGTAGAGCCGGAGACAGAGTTTGATGCGGAGGCCTATGTATTGACTATCGGTGAAAGTGGCGAGAAGTGGAGTGTAGGGCTGTTTGATAAAGTTGTGGTGGAGGTAACAGATGATAAAGAGGAGAAGACGGGAAAGAGAAAGATAAAACTGACGTTGGTCGAAGTTGGAGGGAAATAAAGAATAAGGATCATATAGATAAAACTGGTAGAGTAAATGTTATTACTGGATCGATGAATCGCTAGGGTTTTGGTTGCTGCTGTTCTCTCTTATACTTGAGAAACGCTTCCTCTTCGTATTTATTATTTGCTGCTGCCTCGCCCGAAATATCTATCCTATTTGGCCGACTATTTTTCAACCCATCGAACTAGGTTATTATTCTAACAAGACGGAACGAATTAACATATGCATGGGGCTATCGAACTTGCGATCTTGTGTGACCAACGGATAATTCGCTCCAGAGTTCCGAGTAGCGCATATCGATGCTGCGCATTTGATTTGCTGTTAGATTCGCTTCACAGCCCAGACAGGCAAAAATGGGCCACCCCCGCTTTCAATTTCTCCAGCTGTGTTCCTACCTCTCCTCAGCTTTGACTTAACCTCCTTCATTTCAGATTCTTTTCTGTACCTTATGGCTGAACCTTTATCCTTTGCGGCGAGTATTATCGCTATTGTGCAGGCCACGCAAGCTGCTGGTCAGGCTTTTATTGCGATTTATAACTTTTATGGCGATATAAAAAATTCGCCTGAAACTACCAGGAAGCTTGCGGCTGAGATCCAATCTCTTGGAGAAATCCTCAATCAAATGAAAACATATGGGGAAGAAAACAAACAATCGACAGCAATACAGAATCTGGAAGAAAATCTAAAGAATTGTTCTAAGTTGCTAGAGAAATTACAGGCAATGCTTTACACGGCTCAGAAGGTATCAAAGCTGGACAAGATGTGGAGAAGACTTAAACAAGCATTCAACAAAAAGGATATTGCGGATATCATATCCCAAATTCAGAGTTATAAGAAAACATTCAGTCTTGGCTTGGCCGTGGAGAATATGTGAGTTATTCTACAGTACAATCTCGTTATAAGGATATTTTCTATAAGGATATTCGGCCTATAAGGATATATGTATGATTTAACTTTGGTCCCGACAGGGATTGTGACGTGGGTGAGCTGGGCACTTCTTATAAGGATAAATCGCCTATAAGGATATTTTTGGATGCAAAATTGTCACATTTCCATATCCTTATAGCGAGATTGTACTGTAGTTAAAAGGTTTAATTAATAGACTAATTCTCGGCATAGATCCATTGCAAGAAACGTCGAGGCACGTGTTCAGCATATCGCTCAGGAACAACATGTCGATAGAATAAACGCAATGAAAGGCCATTCAGGTAAAACTCATGGCTACAAAATTTTTGGATAAATTCCTACCGAAGCTAATGGGTCGCCAGAGGAGAGATGGAAGAAGATCCTTCATTGGGTTTTCGCGGGATCTACTAGTAAAAAACACACTGATATCACAAAGAGAAGGCGAAAAGGGACCGGAAAATGGTTTTTACAGACTCCGGGGGTTCAAAACTGGATTACTGATCCAGATTCACCAATTGTTTGGGGACACGGTATTCGTAAGTTGGTGAATAGAGAGCTGATTATTGGCACTGACGATTTTTATAACAGCTGGTTCCGGAAAGACGTTTTTGAGGTATATATAATGCCTTCGTGTTTATACAGTTCAGTGTATGGTTTCGCTAATCCGAGGTATTGAGTCTAGCTCTGCTGTAATCGACCATGTCGAAAACGAAGATCTATTTCCGACGCCAGAAAACGGAGTCGCCCATATATACTTTGATTACAAAGACCAGGAACAACAGAAAGCTGTCGATGTTCTCTCCAGCTTGGTGAAACAGCTTGCTTACCAATTGCCATTCCCGCTCAAAGAACTTGAGGAATTATATAAAAAGAAAGAATCCAAAGATAGAAGGCCTACGACCGAGGAGCTATTTACTATTCTCCTCATAATCTTCACATCCTTTAATCGTGTCTTTCTTATCTTCGATGCACTGGACGAGTCCGATCAGCGCAAAGAGATTCTTCCACTAATTCAGCGTATGTCAATGAAAAACGTAAATGTGCTTGTTACCAGTAGGCCTTACCCAGAAGACATTCAGGCGTTGTTTGGGCACAACACCGTAAAGTTAGAAATCCTCGCGAAGGAAGAGGACATTGTCAAATATATCGGGGAAAAGATCGATGAGAACCCTCGAGCAAAGCGGCTCGTCGAACTTGGAGATTGTCGGGAAAAAATCATTTCCGAACTTGTGGACTGCGCTAAGGGAATGTACGTGTATCTATAAAGGCTCTAACCTATGAGGTCTGGAACTCTTCTATATGTACTAAATTTTAATATGTACCCAGGTTTTTGCTCGTTCATTTCCATGTAAAGTACATTTGCGAACAAACGACCCCAAATGAGATCCTCGAAGCGCTCGACGGACTCAAGAGTAGTTCTACGGATGATAGACCCCTGGATCCTACTTATAATAGAGCTATAGAAACCCTCAAAAAGCAATCCAAGAGCCCCAGAGCCTTAGCAATCAACATTCTTTCATGGCTTCTAAAAGCTAGACGCCCTATGACAGTTGACGAAATCCGGACTGCGGCACGTCTCGAACCAGGAAAATATCAACTAGACGAGCTTGACCTCCCAGCGGACGAAACACTTCTCGACGTATGTGCTGGTTTGGTCATGATAGACAAGGAGTCTAAAACAATCAAATTTGTTCACTATACTGTTCAAGAGTATATTTTAAACAACGATATCATTCCTGGTGATACGGAGTCTAAACTAGCAGAGTTATGCGTTACATATCTGTTGTTCAAAATCTTTGAGGTTCCTCCAAAAACAGAAGAGACTACCCTCGCACGCCTTGAGTCACATCCTTTTCTTCACTATGTTGCTTCACATATATCTTTCCATGTTGGAATTCGTGAGAATGATGAATTAACGGAAATAGTTATGAAGTTTTTGAAGAGAACTGGTAATGTTTTATCATTCTTGAGGGCGTGCAATAATCTAAATATCGTTAGCTTTTTGGAAAACAGGGAGATACAAATCATCGAAGAATTGGAAAAGTGGGAGGCTTTGTGCATAGCATGCCGCATCGGACATCACGGCTCCGTTAAGATTTTGATCGATGACGGAGCAGAGGTTCTAAAATCAGACAGATTAGGACGTACTCCTCTATACTTCTCAGTGCACACCGGAAGCACACTGATTACCCAGCTATTGCTCGATGTTGGCGCGGAGATTTCAACCCAAACATTGAACGATCAACGGACACCCCTAATTGAAGGAGTAAGAAATGGTCATCTACCAATTGCCCAAATACTACTCGACAATGGAGCCAATGCTGGGGCTCAAGATCAATATGGTTGGACAGCATTGCACCATGCGGCATGTGAAGGGTACTGTGAAATCGTACAACTCCTCATCAACAATCATGGTGTGGAAATATCAGCTCAAGAAGAAGATGGCTGGACAGCACTACATCTTGCAGCACACAATGGACACCTGCCAGTCGTCCAGCTCCTGCTCGACAAGGGCGCCGATGTCTCGGACCGAAATAAGAATGGTGCTTCAGTCTTATACATCGCGGCACAAATGGGACACCTGCCAGTCGTCCAGCTCCTGCTCGACAAGGGCGCCGATGTCTCGGACCGAATGAAGAATGGTGCTTCAGTCTTATACATCGCGGCACAAATGGGACACCTGCCAGTCGTCCAGCTCCTGCTCGACAAGGGCGCCGATGTCTCGGACCGAAAGAAGAATGGTGCTTCAGTCTTATACATCGCGGCACAAAATGGACACCTGCCAGTCGTCCAGCTCCTGCTCGACAAGGGCGCCGATGTCTCGGACCGAATGAATGATGGTGCTTCAGTCTTATACATCGCGGCACAAATGGGACACCTGCCAGTCGTCCAGCTCCTGCTCGACAAGGGCGCCGATGTCTCGGACCGAAATAAGAATGGTGCTTCAGTCTTATACATCGCGGCAGAAATGGGACACCTGCTAGTCGTCCAGCTCCTGCTCGACAAGGGCGCCGATGTCTCGGACCGAAAGAAGAATGGTGTTTCACCATTATACATCGCGGCAGAAATGGGACACCTGCCAGTCGTCCAGCTCCTGCTCGACAAGGGCGCCGATGTCTCGGACCGAGATAATGATGGTTTTTCACCATTATACATCGCGGCAGAAATGGGACACCTGCCAGTCGTCCAGCTCCTGCTCGACAAGGGCGCCGATGTCTCGGACCGAGATAATGATGGTTTTTCACCATTATACATCGCGGCAGAAATGGGACACCTGCCAGTCGTCCAGCTCCTGCTCGACAAGGGCGCCGATGTCTCGGACCGAAATAAGAATGGTGCTTCAGTCTTATTCATCGCGGCAGAAATGGGACACCTGCTAGTCGTCCAGCTCCTGCTCGACAAGGGCGCCGATGTCTCGGACCGAAAGAAGAATGGTGTTTCACCATTATACATCGCGGCAGAAATGGGACACCTGCCAGTCGTCCAGCTCCTGCTCGACAAGGGCGCCGATGTCTCGGACCGAAATAAGAATGGTGCTTCAGTCTTATACATCGCGGCACAAATGGGACACCTGCCAGTCGTCCAGCTCCTGCTCGACAAGGGCGCCGATGTCTCGGACCGAAATAAGAATGGTGCTTCAGTCTTATACATCGCGGCACACCAGGGACACCTGCCAGTCGTCCAGCTCCTGCTCGACAAGGGCGCCGATGTCTCGGACCGAAATAAGAATGGTGCTTCAGTCTTATACATCGCGGCACACCAGGGACACCTGCCAGTCGTCCAGCTCCTGCTCGACAAGGGCGCTGATGTTTCGGACCTAACCAATGATGGTTGGTCAGTCCTACACACTGCGGCACAACATGGACACCTACCAGTCGTCCAGCTATTGCTTGAGTATGGTGCCGACATGCTAGTTCAAGGCCCGGGCGGAACAACAGCGTTGCGTCTCGCAAAATCAAAATCTATGACTCAACTCCTCACTCCAAAAGCGAACCAGGAAAAGAGGTGCGAAGAAGTATCTTCCCAACGTTTTTGGCTAGGTCGGGTGCTTACTCTGCGTGAAAGTAGTGATGATGATAGGGACGAAGAAGAGGCCCCGTGAGGTGTGGTCCAGGGGTGGGACAAGGCAGCGCAAATGGGTATGCGGGTATTGAAGGGTTTCTGGGGGGTTCGGAGGCTTTGGGCTTTATTTAAAATTTTCTCATTTTTTCGTCTTAGTTCCGCGAGCGAGATGATTATTATTATTATGGTTCCACGAGTGGACATTTCTGGCAATCGAGTGATGAAACATGATCGAGTGATGATCCATGACCGCTACTTGAAAGCGGTCTTAAAAGTATATCAAACTCCTAAATAGGCGGTCAACATACTTGAGTCATTTTTTCACGATAGGTTTGATGGGTATGTAGACATGCGCTTGCTGGCCGTTGAACTACATGTATACACATAATTTTAACGATCTGTCATGGAAGTGGGCCTCCGGGGTGCGGTTGAGGGTTGAGCCTTCCGGGTCCGGAGCATAACAGTACGTATACCCCCGGGCTGTATATCTGGACAGCGTAAGCCTCTATGAATGGTATGGGGTACGTAGATGGGCTCCACCCGGGCGAACCGGCCTGTCAATACCTCGAATCGTGTGTACGTCCTTGCCGGATTTTTCTTTTACTTTGTCCGGTGACTTTTCTTCCGCGCCCGGAAAACGGGTGAGGATTTATTGTGAAAGCTGTTGAAAGACCCTGAATTTTGGTGACACAAGGTAACGGTTTCCCCAGATTATTTTGGTGAGGTGTGCAATCATGAGGCCGTTGTGACCCTTCCTGGTGCATGCATGTAATGATGGGATTGCTGGGCTAGCTAGAAATAAGCCGGAAGGTATAGCCAGAGCACAGTGAAGTACGTACCCGGACCCAGCTCAGGTAAGCAAATCATCTCATAGTCTTCGGAGCCTGTGAAGTCTTAACTGCTCCTCTGAAACTCGCAGTTGATCTCAATCCATTGAATCGGCGAAGGCGCCGGATGCAGGTTAACGATTGCTCGGTCTTTCTTCCTCGACGTATCTTTCGTATCGTACAGTCGATGTTTTCCGTGCGTACGCGTGTTATGAAGGTACCACGACTAGGTTTTCAATAGTAGTTCCCTGGATGCTAGGAATAGGAGACCTGCCTGGGGGAAGGTACATAGTCGCCTTGATAGGTATGGTACTAGTTAGTAATTTCGTGCGAGCATGAGGCTACAAGTGGAATTCCCTATATCAAAGCGCCCAGCATACCTCACTTCTGGGTACAGACTAGGATCGAGTGATGTTCGTGAGAACAAGGGTAGCACATGCCAAGCACATATCCAACCCAACTAGCTTTAGCGTCCACAAACTCAAGCTGCACAACGCCAAGATTTCGCAACTTTTTCCTCCAGAGCTGCAACTCTCCACCGCAGACACCACCACCCCCCACCACCGCCCTCTACAACACAAAAAATGGCCTCCAAACAACCCTCAAGGAAAGGCAAAAAAGCCTGGAGAAAGAATGTCGACATCAGCGAAATCAACGCAGGGCTCGACCAGCTCCGCGATGAAATAATCCAAGGGTACTTACTACACCCACCCTAATTCCCCCACCTAACCATTGCTAACCCCGTGCCCGCCGACAGAGGAGTAATTGTCGAAAAGACCGACGAACAGCTCTTCGCCCTCGACACAACCGGCGACACCGCAATCGCCAAAGCCCACTTCAAAACCGCCAAAGTCCTCAAAGCCGACGAGATCATCTCCGCGCGCTCCGCCGTCCCAGCAATCAGGAAGCGCCCCGGCCTCAACACCACCAACGGCATCATCGCCAAGAAGGCCCGCCGCGCAAATGCCGTCACCTACAAGGATATTGAGAGGATGAAGGCCACTGCGTACGGCCAGGAGGCTGCGTCTGGGGAGCTCACAAGTACAAAGAATATCACCATTGACTACGACCCGTGGGCCGAGGAGGCCTCGCAAGATGTGGCGAAGAAGGAAGCGCTGCATGAGACGGAATTCTCGTTCATTCCGGCTCCGCAGCCGTTTAAGGAGCCGAAGACGCTGAAGCAGCCGCCGGTGTCGCTGGCGGTGTCGGGACGACCAGTTCCGGCGGTTAGGGTGCCTGAGGCCGGGATTAGTTATAACCCGGAGTTCGCACAGTGGGATGCGCTTTTGCAGAAAGAGGGGGCAAAGGAGGTGGAATTAGAGCGGAAACGGCTGGCCGAGAAGGCCGAGGCGGAGAGGATCAAGGCGTTGGCAGCAATCCCCGATGTGGAAGAGGACTCGGACGAAGAAGACTACTCGACCGACTCAGACACAGAGACAGAGAAGCCAGTCAAGAAGATGCCAGACAGGAAAACACAGGCGCAAAGGAACAAGATCAAGCGCAGAAAAGAGCTTGAGCTGATCAGATTGCAGGAGCAGAGACTTAAGAGACAGGCAGCGGAGTTCTCGCTCGTAAAGAAGTACGCTAAGGACGTCGAAGCGAGGGAGAGACTAAGGCTTGCAAAGCGTGCAGCCAGGCTCAATATCGATGATGATGAGAAGAACCCTAAACTTATGCGAAGGCGGAAGTTTGGAAAAGTCGGGTAAGTCGTCCCCTCGGAGGATAACTATCCAGAAGAGTTGTTATTAACCATGCTTAGTCTTCCCCGCGCTCCTCTGGAACTCCAACTCCCCGACGAACTCGCAGACTCTCTTCGCACTCTCAAGCCCGAGGGAAACCTTCTCCGGGATCGCATGAGGAGTCTGCGGGAGCGTGGTGTGTTGGAAACTAGACTCCCAGTCACCCAGCAGAGAAAGCACCAGAAGAAGGTGTCGGAGAAATGGAGTTATAAGGATTTCAAATAGACTTGGGTTACGGGGCGGCTTTTGTACAGTACATACACGCATAAAATTTGGTGGGTGTTAATATTCGTTGTAGGATGGGTGGGATTGGGAAAAAAAAGTCTGGGTTTTTTTTTTGATTTTTTACTTGTAAACTGATTGATAGCTACATGTCTTAAAAAAATACTCATGGCATCAATGAAAACATTTTCACACCACGTTTTCCTATAAATATTAAATACAGCGAGATACTTGTCCAGTTGCTGGGGCCAGGGCTTGTTGAGTCAGCCTCACCGCTCATCACTCGGCGTATCCATCGGCACACGAGGAACCCACAATGGGTTCCAAAGCTTTTCAATTGGAAGCTCGTAAGTTTTCCCCTTTCTTTTACTCCCCGCAACGTCTTGTAATGGAAGGACCAACCATTTAGAGGAACTTGAAAGGGCATAGGGTGCACTAAGGTATGCAAAATTTAAATAGGCATTGGATCAAGGGTCGTCGAGGAGGCGTACGGAAAACAGATAATTAACTGGTATATTGATGTAAAAAAACACGGGAGAAGGACCGCGGGCCCATTGCTTCATAAGGTTAATATTGTGCATAAATTTCTGAAAACAAAAGTTATAGCACTCTCTTATCACGTACAAGTGTAGTGCGACCTCCGGCCGCAATATGCATGTAGTGAGTAAATAGGATTCCAGAGTTCACTATAATTCTAATACAATGTTAGTCTCAAGTTGCCCACCTAGATTTGCTAAAGCCCGAGAGAGTGAAATAATACTGTCCAATCTATCTACGAAGTCAATTGTCTAATTAATGATATATATATATATCAGTTCTTTCTTCTCAATAAAGGGCTTTAAATATGTATTAATATGTAGCTCACAAGAAGATATATGTAGTTTTACTCTCCTCGAGATGGTTCAAGGTTGATATATATAAGACTACCTGCCGTTTGCCCTTTCTAATATATCAACTCCCTTCCCTTCCCGGGTATCGGTAGCAGTTCTTTGTGGTATATATGCAGATTATTCAACCAATCATAAATGTTCCTGACCACGCCGATGAAGACTATACTGTTTAGATGTACATGTACCTGCCAGGTCAACGATAAGTCTAGCTCCCATGATCTCAAAACCTACAGTTGTATATCATATCTGCAGTTCGTCATCCAGCAATGTACTGGCGAGAAGACCTCTGAATTATGTATGATGCAGCGCAGATTGGGCTCGTAAGAAGTGTGTGGCTTTCAGAAAACCCTAGCCCTACATGCCCACACCACAAGGTTACCCTCCCCGCCCAGCCACGGGAGTCAAGACGCGTTAACCCCCTAGCTTGTCGCGTCGTCTAATTACTTCCGCTCCACCACCACCACCACCCTCCACCCACAACCACAACCATCCCCATCCCCATCCCAATCTCAATCCCAATCCCCATCCCCCATCCCAATCCCCATCATCTTTCCACCCCACACAAAACCCAATCCACACCCACAATGTTGGAAGCACGTCTCGAGCAAGCCAGCACCCTGAAAAAGGTACCACCACTCAATCCACCCCCAAATACCACCACCCTACTAACCCCCCCTCTCCCCAGGTCGTCGAGGCCATCAAAGACCTCGTGCAGGACTGCAACTTCGACTGCAACGACTCCGGCATCGCCCTGCAGGCCATGGACAACTCGCACGTCGCCCTCGTGTCCATGCTCCTCAAATCCGACGGCTTCTCCCCATACCGGTGCGACCGCAACATCGCGCTCGGCATCAACCTCATCTCCCTCACCAAGGTGCTCCGCTGCGCGCAGAACGAGGACATCCTGACCCTCAAGGCCGAGGACGCCCCGGACTCCCTCAACCTCGTCTTCGAGAACGCCGTGAACGACCGCATCAGCGAGTACGACATCAAGCTGATGGACATCGACCAGGAGCACCTCGGCATCCCCGAGACCGAGTATGCTGCCAGCATCACGATGCCGTCGGCAGAGTTCCAGCGCATCTGCAGGGACCTCATGGCGCTGAGCGAGAGTGTGGCGATTGAGGCGACGAAGGAGGGCGTCAAGTTTTCGTGCTCGGGCGATATTGGGAATGGCAGTGTCACGCTGAGGCAGCATAATAATGTGGAGAAGCCGGAGACGAGCACTAGGATTGAGCTGACGGAGCCTGTGGCGTTGACCTTCTCGTTGAAGTATTTGGTCAACTTTTGTAAGGCGACGTCGCTGTCGTCGACGGTGACGCTGTCGCTGTCGAATGAGGTGCCGTTGTTGGTTGAGTATGGCCTACCTACCTATCTTCTATCTTTGGGAGGTCAATTGCTAACATTGCTTCGTAGATACGCCATGGAGGGTGGTTACGTTCGATTCTACCTCGCCCCTAAGATTGGGGACGAGGAATAGATGGTTGTCGCAGAAGGAATGCCAATTTCTTAGACGGGGGAAGTGGGGGTAAACGCGGTAGAATATTAAAAAGTACAAGGTCGGCGCGGCATATCATTTTGTATTTTATTAAATAGCGTAGTAATGATCATGTGGCATGCCTTTTGAACCAAGCACGCGATGGGCAAAGTAGTAGTAATACATAAGGATATGAAAATGTGACAATAGCCCGAATAGCCTTATGGGCGGTAGCCTTATAACGAAAGTACATGTAATCTACTGTAGTGGTAATTGTAGCACTGTGACGGCCCACTGTTATGTTCAATGTTACTGCTCGAGAAATTTCCATGAGGCCACACACACACCGGAGGTGTCAGGTTGCAACGCCCGAAGCATCAGAATGGATACTTTAAAAACAGCAATATGGAATGAAAATTGAAGAACGATGTGCTCCTCTAGCTAGATTGTCCGAACAGTTGTATACGCACAATTGAATTTTATCAGAACCAAGTACTTTCTAGAGGAGCCTTTTGAAGTTGCGTCCTCACAAAAACTAGTGCCGGTGTGGGGTTGAGTTTTCGAGCCATACCTTGTGTCTAGTAGCTATGCAGTCTGTCTACATGTAGATATCCAAGAGAAAGAAAAAAACACCACACTCGCACACATCGTATATTACAAGCTACAAACTACAAACTAGCCAGCTACCAAACTACCTAAAAACCAAACTCCCGTAGAAGCAACAACAAAAAAGAGAAAGAAAAAAAAAACAGAGACCACAACAAAAAAGAGCCACAAAAAGAAGCCACATAAAAAGGAGAAACCCACAACTACTCTTCATCCGCAAACATATCCTCAGCCCTCATCCTCTTCCTCACGGCCCCTCCCACCCCACCCCCCACCGCTCCCAACCCTCCCGCAGAGGGCTTAACCGCCGCGCCATCATCAAACATCTCCTTGACATCCCTATCGCCGTCGTCCTCCTCCTCCTCCTCCTCCTCCTCCTCCTGCATGGGCTCGCCGTCGTTGTCGTCGTCGTCGTCGTCAAGCATGGGCTCGCCGTCCACGTCGTCGTCGTCGTCGTCGTCGTCCATGGGCTCGCCGTCGATGTCGGATGTGGGGGAGGCGGGCATGTCGGCGGTGAGCGGGTTGAAGGAGGAGGGGGTGGTCTCGACGGTTTTCCACTTGCTTTTGGGGGCGGCGGTGGGGGCGGGGGAGGAGGTGGTGGGGGCGGTGGTGGGGGGGTTGGTGGAGGGGGTGGTGCTGGCGGTGCTGGTGGTGGGGGGGGTGAGGAAGGAGGTGAGGAAGGCGTCTTGCGTGGTTTGCGGGAATATGCACCATTTCTGTATGAGTTGTCAGTTTTTCCATTAATCCATCAATCGATCCATATCCATTCATCGTTCTGCCTGCCCATATATATTCACGCCAAACGGAAAAGAGAGAGAGAAACACATACCTCCCACCACTCCAGCACCCCCTCCACCACGCCCCTCCTAAACTTCTCCGCCTTCATCCTCCCCCACCCAGGGGTCCTATACACCTCCCCCAAATGCGCAAACACGCCCCTCTCCCTCAGCGCCACATCAAACAGCTGGCGATACCGCCAGGCATTCCGGATCCCCAGCGAGCTATTGCTGAGCACGTCCGAGATGATCCACAGCGCCACGATCTTGGCCGCATGCGTCTCCTCTGCTCCCTTCTCCCCCTCCTCCTTATCTTTCTCCTCCTCGTCGTCATCTTCGCCTTTGGCAGCACGCGTGAAGGCGAGAGGCCGCAACACGTTGCCTACTAGCACGTCTACAACCTCCTCCCCCATACCGCCCTCGGCATGCTCCATCGCGAACGCCATCACCCGCCCCACGTCTCCGCGCCGTACCTTCATCGTCTGCGTCGGCACTCTCGCTACAAGGTGCACGAGCTTCGCCCTGCCGAGCACACCCAGATACCCCCTCTTCTCCACCCCCTCCGCACCCGCCACGCCCTCATCTTCCTCGTCGTCCAGGAGCTCCTCGGAGCTAAAGTCGCTGTCCTCCCTCACATCGCGCATAGCCCCCGCAAACTCATACCGCAGCGCCCTCTTGGGCGGTATCCACAGCGCCGCGAGCGCCGGCGTAGGCTCAAACACCTCGATAGCGGGGGGCGGGCGGTGCTGGCCAGTGATCAGCGACCACAGCTTCCAGCGGTAATAGACACCCGCGGGGGAGCGCGCATCCCACAGCCATGCAAAGCGCGGGTCGCTACGGACGTCGTTGGAGGCCATGAGCAGCGCCTCGAAGGCGGGGCCGTGGGTGATGAGGGACTCGAGGGTCTTGTGGATGAGGCGGAGCTGGCGGATGTCGTTGGGGGGCGTTACATGGACCTGCAGCGACGCTGTTGTCGGGGTGGTGGATGCGGGTGCTCGGTAGTTTGCCGGGGGTGCGAAGCCGCCGCGGTGGGGCGGGGGAGGGCGGTGGCGGTGGGAGGAGGTGGAGGGGGTGGGGGCCGTGGCGTTGAAGGGGGCGATGGTGGGCGTGGGGAGGGGGAGGGGCGTGGTTGTGCTGATGGTCGAGGGGAGGTGCCGGCTGATGGTGAGCCAGAAGCCGGTGCCGAGGTAGCGCCCGTTGAGGGAGGTTACGGCGGCGTCGATGTCGGAGCTGGGCGTCTCGGGGGAGAGCGTGATGAGCGCGGAGGCGGCTTTGCGTATGCTGGGGGAGGGCTGGCTGGGGCCGGGCGGCGGCGGGGCGGGGATGATGCGGATCGAGTCGATGCGCAGCGGTGTGGACGCGAAGAGCGCGGTCAGGATTGGCTTTGTGGTGGAGGGCGGCAGCGACGTGAGCGAGAGCGTAGGTTTCGGGTGTGGCTTTGACGTCTCGGAATCTATAAAGCTCCATCAGCACTCCCCACCATATCACCATATCCAGAGCCCGTGGGTGGACACAAGACCCACCACTATCATCATCATCATCATCATCCTTCGCACCGCCCACCGAATTCTCAAACGCCAACAGCCCCACATTCCCCTCGCGCAGCCTCCTCTTCTCCCTCTCCCCCAATCCCCCCACGCCGCCAAACACCCCCGCCTCCTCTCCATCGCGCTCAAACGCCGCCTCCAGATTCCGCTTCCTCTGCACCGCCGGCGGCGGCTGCGCAGTGAAGTGCCGCCTCCCAATCCCAATCCCACCCCCACCCCCACCCCCACCCCCCCTCGCGCCGCCCCGGAAAGAGCCGCCGCGCGAAGAAGAGGGCGGCGGCAGGGGCGGCTCGGGCTCGTCGAACGAGGCGACAAAGTCCTTCAGCACAGCGGCGGTCTCGGCTTCTTCGCGCAGGCGCTTGGCTTCGGCCTCCAGGCGGGACTTTTCGAAGGCGGATTTCTTGGTGGGCGCGGTGAGCTTGTCCTTGACGTTGGGGAAGGGGTCGTGGTCGGACATTTTGTGTGTGTGTTTTTTTTTTAGTTTTTGCTGTTTTCGGTGGGTTCGGGGAGGTGGGAGGTGAGAGCGCGTTGTGGTGATGTTGGGGTCATGGGCGCTCACTCGCTGGGCCGGGTAAGGCTGTGCTACCACGGTGGGCAGGTGTGAGGCTTGGCTTGGCGGTGTTACACAGGGTTGAAAGCTTAGATGGCCCCGGTGAGAAGTTCCCGGGGATTGTGGATCTCAGCGGCAAGGCTGGGGAACTTCGGATATTCACTCGCACTGTATATACCAAGAGTCCACGGCCAGCAGTGGGTGCCGGATGATTGGACTCGGCTGGCACGGGGATGAGTTGTGTCAGCGGGCGTCATGCGCAGAGTGGGTCTATCTATGGACCTCTAGCTTGCTCTCTTCTCGCCGGAGTGCGGAGTATATAGAAAAGTCCCTACGCTCGTGTTGCGGCACAGCTGGGGGCGTGTTCTTGCTAGAATCCACCCCGAGGCGAAGTTTGGCATGGCCCCATGTGCTCGAGTTGTTACCAGCGAGCGAGCGAGGGCTGGGGTGGCCGAGTGATGGGTTGTGCGCCAAGGGGTCCAACCACAACGACGTCCTCAGACAACGAACGACCCTGCTCAGAATACTCTCCGCATATTACAAGACAGCCACAATTCTTCTCCACCCCCCGCTTTCTTCGGCGGTTTCTTCGAGAGCTCAAAACAGACGAAGCCTCATCTACGGATCTTGGACTAGCTGGCTAGACCGTTGGCGCACGTGGTTATCGAAATACCTCTGCCTAGCTACAGAACGAGCGGTTAGTCGGCGCTACGTCTGTCGTGTAGTCCGCGTATAGTCTGACTGACGACCGCTTCATCCGGCCAGTCTCTGGATAATAGGGCCAGGTTGTGGCAGGTGCTTCACACCACAAGGAACTGGCTTCCGTTCCAAGCCCGCAGTGGTGGGAAGAACCGACTGCAATGTCTAAATGGGAGGAAAACGATGGGGAGGGTTGAGTATGAGTAGCGTGGTGTCTGTAACAAAACAAGGCCATGATGGTAATACCGCGTTGCGTTTACCGTGTGGGGGGTCTATGAGGCTGCTCAAGGTATCTCTATCTCTAAGCGGTATGCCTTACTCCGCTCGAGATGAGAGAGATAACGCCTCAGGGCGTTCTAGGCAATCGAGGTAAATGTGGATTACTAGTACTATTACGAGGACAATGGCTATTAGAAAGCAAACGCTATCCTGGACTTATTATTCACTCTCCGGTGGTAGTCAAGATCTGTTAGCAGTGAGCAGCGGGTCAGCAACAACAACGCTACTCTAGTTTCACTTTCCTCTATTAGTGTAATTTCTCGCCAATAGGACCAGGCTCTTGATGTCGATAGATGATCGTCCTTCCAACCCTTAGCCAACAGATGGTTCTTTCCGTGTATTGGTACGGATACTGAGTTGATACGGGGGTGAGACATGGAAAAGGAGCGTAGTATATTTCAAGAAATCTTCGACCTCGTACTCCGGCAGGGCACGGGGGAAAGGGGGCTGGCACGTTATTTTAACAATAGAAAACCTAGAGCCCTCATGTCGCTCTCGCCCACGTCTTCCATCTCTCGCTTCCTCCCGGAGGGACCAGGTCTAAGGCTTCCAGAACAGTACAAAAAAGAAAGAAAAAATACTGAGGGACAAAAGACTTATGTGATGAGTGTCATCCCTCAAGAGCGTCGCTACCATGTTGGGCATTCTCATCACTGCTTCCATCCCGGGTTGAACCGGCGATGTCATGCAACATAGTAGAGGCTATTACCCCTCGACCACGCTACGATGCTGTTTAAGGAGCTTGGGTAGTATATAAGCGGCTGGGAGCCACCTGGACTGGCGCAGCTAGTATGTTTTCAGAACTCTTATACCTAGCCCTCTAGTAGGGAATAGGGGGACGCGAACGGGAACAGGTGGTGGGAAACGGGTGCGTTATCTTGAAAACAGAAAGCTTTGCCCTCACGCGAAGATGTCGTCCTCACCCACGCCCCAGGTCCCAGGCCACCGTCTCCTCCCAGGGCGGGAGGACCAGGTAAAGAGTTCCGGAACCATGGCACAAACATAAGTAAGCCGGCAGCAGAGCTGGCGAATGTAGGGAAGAGGCAAAACATTAACGGCAGCCGCTGGTGAAGACCGCGGGTGGGTGTGAATTCGTCGTCACCGATCGGGCCAGCGTCATGAACGCGCACTCGCGTGGCTTGGCATTTGAACGTCGAGGTAACGAGAGACTTCGAGACTTCGAGACAACTACAGAACAGGTGGTACAAAAGGAATGAATTGATTTTAAAATACTGATAGATAACTCGCCTACTGGTGCGGTTATTGCTCTGTGTCTTCCTATGCTCGGAGGTCGTATCTCAATAGGCGCGGGGGAAGTAGAGAACAGATAGTGTAGTCCACGATGCACAACAAGACAGAAAGAACGCCTTCAACGCGCAGGGCTTTATTAAACTAGTAACTCCTATTATAGTCGAATCGCTCTATAAGGGTACAAAAGTGGCGCGAAGTCGTACCCTTATAGACAGGGGGAATTTGTGTCTACGAAGGCTATTATATAGCCCGAGAACCCATGCCCTTATAAGGTGATTACCCTTATAAGAGGTACCCTTATAGGGCGATTCGACTGTAGTTTAGAACGAGGATGGGATGAGCTATGAAACCGAAAATAGGATAGAACGTCTTCTATTACCCACGGAAGTACTTTAGTAGACTGATATACCTAGAAGTTTGGGCACTTCAAATTGAAAAAATAAGGTCGGGAAGGATACACATCACAATACAACCCATGGCCACACTGGTTCAAAACAGGTATTCATCCACTCCTGTCAAGCCCTCGGTATCACCCAGAGCCTAACAGGTGCGGAAGAAATAACGCAAAAAAGCCCCCTCCTCTTCATAAGAAGAGGAGAGGGCAGCAAGACGGGGAGCGGGCGTGTCAAATTAACGCAAAAAAGCCCCCTCCCCTTCTTTCGAAGAGGAGAGGGCAGCGAGGCGACGAGGCGGGCATAGCGAACTAACGCAAAAAAGCCCCCTCCTCTTCATAAGAAGAGGAGAGGGCAGCAAGACGGGGAGCGGGCGTGTCAAATTAACGCAAAAAAGCCCCCTCCTCTTCTTATGAAGAGGAGAGGGCAGCGAGGCAGCCGGGCATAGCGAACTAACGCAAAAAAGCCCCCTCCTCTTCTTGCGAAGAGGAGAGGGCAGGCAAAACGAATTAACGCAAAAAAGGCCCCCTCCCCTCTTCGTGCGAAGAGGGGAGGGGGCCTGGTGAAGTGCGCCGCCTCTTGCGGGCCCTCACCGCAGTGAGGGCCCGCAAGAGGCAGAAGAAAAAAAACCCTCCCCACAGGGGGGAGGGGGAACTACCATCCCCTCCCCACAGAGGGGGAGGGGGAACTATCATCCCTCCCCATAGGGGGGAGGGGGAACTATCATCCCTCCCCACAGGGGGGAGGGGGAACTACCATCCCCTCCCCACAGGGGGGAGGGGGAACTACCATCCCTCCCCACAGGGGGGAGGGGGAACTACCATCCCCTCCCCACAGGGGGGAGGGGGAACTATCATCCCTCCCCACAGGGGGGAGGGGGAACTATCATCCCTCCCCATAGGGGGGAGGGGGAACTATCATCCCCTCCCCACAGGGGGGAGGGGGGAAAATAACATCCCTCCCCACAGAGGGGGAGGGGGGGAAATAACATCCCCTCCCCACAGAGGGGGAGGGGGGAAAATAACATCCCCTCCCCACAGAGGGGGAGGGGAGAAAATAACATCCCCTCCCCACAGAGGGGGAGGGGAGAAAATGACATCCCTCCCCGCGAGGGGAGGGGAGAAAATGACATCCCTCCCCGCGAGGGGAGGGGAGAAAATGACATCCCTCCCCGCGAGGGGAGGGGGGAAGAAAGAGTTACTTCCCCTCCCCACAAAGTGGGGAGGGGAAGGAGTTGGAGCTCTCCTCCCCGACGAGGGGAGGAGAGAAGGCACCTTGATGCATATGATTTGTGAAAGAGAGGTGGGGGATCCGGTGGTTTATAAAGAAATGTCGAATAGCAAGATAGCGTATGGTTAGCCCTACGTATGTCGCCAGGCGTTTTTTTTCGCCGCTCGGCTACCTTGGCGTGGATCTGGTGGGTTTTGGTGGCGGAGCGTGGAAGTGGGAGTGGGAGAATATGGGCGGGAGGGTGTCTGGGTGTGCCAAGATGTGCTCGCACAACGAGGAATCGTGAGGGATACTGCAAAATTCTGTGAACTAGACTGCCCGTTGGCTGGCTCAATAAGATCTGAGCCTGTTCGTCCGAAAAATAGGGCCGAATTTGTGACGTTGTTGGCCCATTTACGGACAAATAATTTCATCGACAGTGTAGCTCACGAGGGCGCATTAACACTCGAGGCCTCTGCCTCGAGAGAACTCAAGGCATGGGGTTCTACAAGGCGAGTATGCTGGAGACAAGCACTTCTACTCGCCTCAAGCGATAGTAAGATACAATTTTATAGCTCTAAACATAGTAATATCAGCTGCCACGAGCCAGCTCGAGCACCTCGAGGCGTCACACGAGCGAGAGAAGGCACGCACCATACGAGGTAGCGCGCGGCACCTTGAGGCATTTGTATCAACTCGAGCAGCCTCGTAGACCACACTATTCAGAATCATCATACTTCTTGTCATAAGTTGAGCTACCAGTCGATAATTTGTTGAGGGCATGGTAGTCTCGAGCTTTCGAGAGATCTGTGGGCAAAGGCCACACTAAATTATATGCCCGATATTTGACCTAACGAGTGATTATCTGTGATTCGCAGCGCTATAAACGAGACCACAACCCGGTACCTAGAGAGTGCAGCTTAAAACCGTTAAATGCAAACACTTAAAGAAAGTACTCTGGAAGCCCACGGCTGGTGAGCTGTGGTGTGGTCGCCGTTGCAAACCCCTTTTCTCATATGCGCAGTAGCAGCCGGGTTGAAGAGTCGAGTGATTAGCTGTGATCCAAGCCTATACCAACGTTTTCGCCAGAGGTTTCTTGATCTGAGTACTGTAATACTCGCCGGTAGTATGATGGGAAATTATCTCTCAGCGAGATAGGTGCTGTGAGGTTAGAAATTACCGGACTACCTGTTGTGGACCCGGCGGTGAAGCACCAGTAGTGCTACATATACTTCCTACGTGCACAATCGTATACATATATACGTAGGCATTGTTACTTGTACAGCGACAGGTAATAAGTGATGGAACGCCCTGAGATACAGTTATACCTAAAAACAGCGTATGTTGGTGGCGTTTTACCCAGAACAGGTATCACTGTGTCTCAGGCCGTTCCATCACTTATTACCTACCGCTGTACGTATTGGACTGGGGAATCGGTGCATATTCGTACAAGATTTCACCTGGACACTGTGGGGGTTTGAAATTCCCTAGAACAGACACTAACCATCACGCTGTCGACAAAAACCCGCATGGTCTGGGTACGAGATCAAACTCATGTAACTCGAGCTAGGGCAGGGAGATCTTTCGCTACATACACTACCAAAATTTACAAACACCAGCGGTCGCTACTTCATTGAAACTGCACAGTTTCTGATCACTCTGCGCACGTATAAGATGCTGGCTCCAAGGTTGCTCGTGAGTGTCCAGATATGTATATCAACCCAACCTTCTTTTCCCTAACCTCGGCGAAATTCACTCCTGAGCCAAGATTGATGGTTCTTTAAATTGAAACACTTTCAACCAGTGTTTCCTCTCTTCATATACACCAGCAATGTCGCCTCCTCTCGCCTCCCGTCGCCCTCCCTCCGCCCCCCGACAACCTTCGCCTCCCGTCGCCTGCCTCCGCCCCCCCGCCTTCGCCTCGCCTCCCCCGCCAACTTCGCCAGGGCCGCCCGGGCCTCAGGAGAGAGGGGGCGAGGCCCCGGAACCCCCCCCCCCCCCCCCCCAATTCTTTTTTTTTTTTGGCAGCTCTTGCTCCCGTTCCCGCCTGGAGGCCGGAACGGGAGCTCAGCTGCACAACCCCACCTCTTCGTGGCCCCCTGTCCCCCCATTCCTTCTTTGGAATGGGAACATGGCCCTATCTTCGGTTTCCCCGCTTCAAATTTTTTGGAGCGGGAACCGCGAAGCTACGGTTGGAGCAATCCATTGTGGGTTAGGGTTTCTTTTTGTGTGGGCATTTTTTTCGGGTTTTTTTATTTTTTTTTACTTTATCTTTTTTTTGTATATAGTTCTCCTTAGATAATATATTCTTTAATCAGTAAATAGTTTCTTCGTGACTTTAAATCGTTCTCTGTGATATCAAACTGTGCTTTGTAGTGCTCTGTCGTCGTTCTTGTGACAATAATCCATTAATGAATTACAGCGTTCCCCAGTATTCTTCACACACCGAAGCCCACAGTCCAACCTCTCGTCACTATCAACCCCACTTGTATGCAGAAGTACTATGATCTACGCCACCGTTTGTCCGTAAACTGGCTTTGCCCACAAGAAAGTGCGAATAGGTGACTCTGGCGGGGTACGCATTAGAGTAATACCAGTGCTAGATCTTGTTCTTTCTTTGCCTTATAAGCCGCCCGGATCTCCCGAAAAAGATCTAACGAGCACCGCTGACAGCTGACAGTGGCAATTCTTCAGTTCCATAAAGACACCGTGTCACTGGTACTAACTGGGGAAGCGTTGTGGTCTATGACCTCGAATCATATGCACTAGGTGGCCGAAGACGAGGTCCTTGTGTCTTTGCCTCGAGAAAATGTCCTCGATGGCATACAAGAACAGGAGTCTAAAGGAAAGGAACCCCGAGGGCATCTCCTAGCTATAATACACCTTTTCTACACCTGATACGATAAAGCGAGCATAATTGAAGAGTGTTAAACTACGCAAATTTACATGTCGTTATCATCCAAGAAACTCCAGCACCTCTAACAACGCCACGTACGAGAATCACCTTTTAAATTTCCTCATACATCCTTCCCTCTACATAGCTGCCCTTCGTTTCCGAGAGGACAACAACCCTCGTATCCCGCAAAAACGAACTGCTAATGAAACCCAGGACTGCATACAACGTCGCAATGTTCACCGCGGCTGGACTCGAACGACACGGGTAGCTGCACAAGATCAAGCCCACTCCGTCTCGTGCCTCCGATAAATGCCTGGTGCAGTAGGGAATTAAGAGGCGTACAGTTTAGAGTTGGTGCTCCGAGTCTTTGCTTGTGCAGAAAAGCGCAGGCTCTAGAGCTAAGCCTGTTCTCTCACAAAGAGCGAAGTGGGAAGCATTGGTGAAGAAGATGAGGCCTAGATACCTAGAGATTCTGCCATTAACTACATGGGCGTCGTATAGGCTGTTCGTCTCAATTTAGCTTGCGCGTAACATGAAGCCGAATAAAGAGCCTGGGGGAGCAACCGAAATCCCATTTGAAGAAAATGCCGCTTTTAACTCTTAACGCACTCCGATCTTCTTTTATGATCAGCACAACTACCCGAACACGATCCAGCCCAGTGTGTAGAGGTAAACGCGCTAATGTGTCATGAGGTATCACTCGATGCCAAACACACGGATGATTTTGCGAGAAGCCGTAGGTTGGCTTCAACCCCCTCCGCACACACTCCTCAGTGGCTAATTAAGTGCATCGAGACAAAAGAGAGAGGTTCTATTGAGATCACCTTCGCTTAACTCCCAGTTCTCTCTAGCGATCATGCTTTTAATAGAGTAGAGGGAAATCGACAAGTCGTGTAGCTAACGGCGCCCTTCGATCGCCCCTGTAGTTAGAAAGCGAGTGCGACATCGTGCATCACTCGCTTCTAAGCCCGGCGCTAGCGTTACGCAACGGCCAACCCTCCCTCCGGCCGCGCACCAACGTCGTCTAGACTTCTCCGGGTAACAGGATATATATATACCACTTAACACTCCTATGTCTCCATGGATAAACGGGAGGTGGAGAGAACAACATGTTCGGATCAGACCCCTTCATACCGGCCTTATCAGCCGAACTCAAACCCAGATGCAAAACTCAAATACCCAGATACCTCAGTAGTAGAAAGACCTACCCGCTCAAAGCTCTAGTCAGAAATCGCTACACACATCCACACGTTTCTAGAAACATCGACACACCGACATACACAACCTCCAAGCCGGCCGCAGGACACGCCAGAGGAGCGCACAAACAGCCACCCGATCCAGTTCTCCCTCTACCGCTCCCCATTCGATTCAGGCAGCGGTAATTTTCCAAGAACGAGCCTATCTTAAAGCTTTAGCCGCGGCGCGCGCAATGCGACGAATGGGCTTTCCTGGTTCCGTCAGGCGCTGAAAACCTACCAGTTGAAGCTGGCATTGCGCTTAGTTTAGCCGGCTAGAAAGTGCTCAGCTACTGCCAGTTAGTAGCTGGTGTTCTGCACCGGGGGTTTGAGAATCTAAGCTACAGCCCACTACACCCATAGCCAACATCCCCAAGGCCGGCAGCATAAAACCTCAGCCCAAGATATGGCCCTTCTTTCTAGAATGAAAGAGTTCGCAACATGAATCCCATCATCATCATTGTTCCCGAAACCTAAAGGAAACAACCACACAGGGCCCAGATCACGAAGATGGCAATCCCTCTGCCTCTTTTATACCCTCGACAATGTAACTCCTGGAGCTTAATATAGGCCAGTCTCTCAGCACGTAGGTCAGGAAAAAATGCAACTCCAAGACAGTAGATATCCCCCTAATCCCGCCCCACCCCCTTTGTCTAGGTGCTCCACAGGACCAGAACTATATCAAACCAGCGCCCATGCATGTAAAAGCAAACAAACCACCGTTCCATACATGGCCCGGTAGTGTAGTGATCAGTATACCGAAACGCAGCCCGTAGGACATAGTGCTGTAACGGGAATCCCAATCGTGGTAACATCAATCTCTCCCCATCTTTTGTCTTTTATCTTATTTGAAGGCGTAAGGTGGTGCGGATGGGATGAGACGGTGGCGGTGGTCTAAATCGGTTTTTATGCTGACGTTACGAGGTGGTGTGTGGAGGGGTAGAGTGGTTGGGATAGCCTCGAAGGGTTGTAAACGTTCGCGGGGAAGCTCCCTAGTTGGGTAGAGAAAGACGGTAGCAGTAAGTGGGGACTATGAGAAGGATAGTGGCCAGAAACAAAGCTTCAGTTAATAGAGGGATGAATTCATGACACATGACGATGGGAAAGAAGGTAGGATAGAAGATGTGTGAGTTTAGGGCTTGGTTGCCATATAGGTTTGATAATCACAAAGCATCACTCGCGCCAAGCATCTACCAGCTTGGTAAAGAAAAAGAGTTATACGCGTATACGTTACATACATGGGTAGCGACCTAAAACAACACTTGGTGGGAAATGACACCTAAACACACGAGCGTCATCAATAGTCTATTTGTCGACCGTTACTTAAAGTCGAATTTCCTCCAAAGGACAGCAAAGTCAACTGTTGTTGTCCATAAATAGGAGTTCTGTAGTAGGTGGCTTTAATAAATCAGGATAAAGCCCACCTTGCCAGTATGAGCTCTATATTCTGTAGAAGAACTTTCACCCTCAGGAACAAGAAATATTTTCAACTTTCGATGCTTCAAAAAATGCATCCAAGATTGGTCTGCGAAGCAGGAGTTCCGCTCATACACTTTTTATCGAGAGAGCACGAGTATAGGTTACTGCTGCTCTTTTAGAAGATCTCTTTGGGCTAAAGGCATGTGTATATATAGAAATCTGAGAAGCCCCTTCGTCGATTTTTTGCGGCGAATCGTCTGAAAACCCATGCAGATCGCAGTTCTTCAACGGCTCGAATCAAGACCTTAAAGTTATTCTAATCTGTTGAGTTTCCAATTGTTTGGAACTCTCGGATTGTGAATACCCAAATAATGATGGGCACGGGACTCAATGTCTCGAGACCTGACGAGACTACTCGGGACAAGGCGAGATACTAATCTCGAGGATTTCTTTTCAAATCTCGAGATAGGTCTCAAGACCTCCGAGTGACGCTAAATGGCCGAAATCAAGGCTTCATGCTCTTCTCATCCTCAGGCTGATTGGCTGAATCGGGCGTGCACTTTGGTCTTACGCCATCTTTCGCCAAGGATTTCTAATCCCCCGTTCCCTTTTAACGTTACTATATCTATAGAACTTACCTCAAATCTAAATTGTGTTTAGCTTATATCGGTTTCGAGATTCTTCTCGAGACTTACCTCAAGCGGACTTACCTCAGGCCCCGAGACTTACCTCAGGCCTCGAGACCTCCAAGACTATAATAGGACGGGACAAGACAAGGCGAGACTTACTGGTTCAAACCACAGCTAGCAAAAGTTCTAAGAAGGAAGCGTAGCTTCAAATCCATTTGGCTTCCAGCCTACCATGTGATGGAGAGGGCTAGAGATCAGCGAATATATTAGGGTGAACTTACATGTAGTAAAGCCTTGAAGAAATAGCACTGTAGTTTCAGAAATGAAAGATTGATTAAAATATCTCTTAAAACCTCAGCGGGTTCTAATCTCCTCGAGGATTGAGACCGCGACAACGTCGGTCTCCCGTACGGTCTCTTATCATCCCGAGACCCATCTTTCTCACACCTACCGTCAAAGCACACACCCAGACAACTCCAAGCGCGGCAAGTGCCTATTACTCTAACAACTATAGTCCAACCAGTCTCAAAGGTGATTATAGCAGAAACGCCGAGTTACCTAACGGTTTTCAACCACAATAGATAGAAAAAACCTGTGGACAAAAACTAGATATCATAACGAAGAGTCCGCCTTTACAGATTTTTAATATTTATTGTGCTTGAAAAGCTTTAGAGAACTTGGCAAAATCCCCATCAAACGTCTTGGTATAGAGGGACTATGTATATTAGAAGGTGAGTGTCATGGTATATCACTCGATTGCCAAGAACCACACCAAAGTTCTGGTTCAATGGTTATTTACCCCACATTCCGAACATGTAGTTTCTAATAGTGAAATATGACTCCAACCCACTGTTTACATTGCTAAATGGTATTGATTGCTAACTAAATTTCCAAAAAAAAAAAAAAAAACGCCCGAAAAACGAAACCTACAACTTAATCCTGATGCCGGATCTATCCAATCCAACCGCCAACACCGTCAACACGCCTGCATACCCTAATAGAATCGCCACCGCCGTGCCCCTGCCCACTGTCAACGTATTGATACTGACATTAACTGCACCAGTCAACAGGTTCGCCACCAAGAACACTGCCAACCCGTTCGCGTTGAACGCCTCCAATATCTTTGGCACGGCCATCTCATAGCTGTCACCCTGGCAGCCGTCGTAGAAGAACCTCTCTACGCTGTAAAACGCCGCGAGCTGACATGTGTTGAAAGCAACAATCCATAGGAAGTACGGTAGGTTCGCCAAGCGCCTAGATATGCCAACGCCGAGGCCCCAGTACTGGTTCACCGCGCAGAAAAGAAAGACCCAAGCCACACTCCACGAGCAGAGGGTCTTGAAGAGCTTGTTTTTGCTAGTGGTGGAGGGAAGGAGGTACATGCCCGTTGCCATTCCAGCCAGGAAGATAGCAAGGTAGCCCGAGAACGAGGAAATACCTTCTTTGTTCTGACCTAGGAGGCCATACGCATTGCGGTCACCGATAAGCACATATTTCTGGAGGCCCGTAGACTCTAAGACAGTTTGGTATGTGACACCGACACCTAGGGCTAGTAGTGTGTATAGCCACGTCAAATCCAGGCCGCCAGTAGGAATACTTTGTAGTAGAGCAAGTAGCGGCGGGAGGAATCCGAGCGTAAAGAAGAAGTTCCAGTGCACGCCATACTCTGTTACGTGCTCTGCGTAGTCGACACCCTTCACCATCGCCAGGCGGACAAAGCCCAGCACAATCAGAGGCGCTGAAGATCTCATAGCGCCTTTCATCCGGACTGCTAGAGTTGACGGCGCCTTCTTCGCGAAGTGGTCTTTAAGGACCTGACGTGCGCTCACAAGCCCGGAGGAGAAGACGAAGCTGCCGACACCGAGATCCATCAGTGAAGTCCCCCAGTTTTCGACTTTTGCGAAGCGCCGTGGGAAGACGCGGAAGTCGACGGCTATGATGGCGATGCAAGTGATCACCATCATGGACCCGCGGTAGACGGTCAGAAATGCCTTTTTGGGCAATAGAGGTTCAGAAGGCGGGGGCGCCGTGTCATTTTTAGGTTTCGCGAGGCGCTTGGGCTTTTGGTGAGCAGCGGCGGAAGTAATGATAAGGAAAAGTGCGGGAAGGAGGATTAAAAGGTTGAAGAGCAGTGGGAGCGAGGAATAGAGTGTTATTGAGAGAAGTATTGCGACGGCGTTCAGGAAAAAGTCGGTGACGAATTGGAGAGGCCCGTAGGGACGGAAGAAGTTCAACCGTGTCTGTAGAGCTGAATAGAGGATATACGTCGCCTGGGAACTCGATATTAGTACTGCAGAGCTTCAATACCCACCATTAATAGTAGCTAACTTACAGGCGCGACAGCAGTAACAAGATTGATCTCGGTGATGGTACCGCCGGTCAGGTTGGACACAAAGTCCTCCTTGAGCGATTTCATAGACTGGGCCATATTTGAAGCTGAATCTGATCGCACATTGACGTTTGAGGGTGGCCTTTTATAACAAGCGGCGGTGTTTCCTTGCGTGTCCTTTTGCTAGTACTTAACACGTCTATGTTTCGAGAAACGACCATGCTCGGCAACTTCCGTTGACACGAGAGGTTACCCTGTTATACCGAGTGATACTTTGTGAAGCATGTCTTAGTGCAGTCAATTAAGGTCATCTAGCTCCGCCACCGTCCAACAGCTTTTCCTGACTCATAATAACCTTTACCACCTCCAATTCTCTGCTTCAGGTTCTCTTTAATACGCCTTGGTATTACATACGTATACTGACCAACAGATCTACAGGAAATCAGAAACCTATTATAGACACCCACCACCGCCAGAACAACATGCAGGGTATACGTATATACGATGGTCATGACGGAGCGACCTTGAAGCGAAGAAAGAAATGCGGAGGATACTACCCGTCAACTTTATTATTGATACGTATACTTAAGGAAGTTTTCGTCAATAGGTCTCCCTCCACCCTTACTCCTCCAATCTTACCTCATTTCCTAGGTTTCGACCCACTCCAGTTTCTACAGCAGTTGAGTATTGGAAACTATAGCTCTGTCCCGAGAGTACAAGCTTCTGTAGTTTTTTTATGAAGCACCACCGCGCAGATAGCGGGCTACGGTGACTCGGAGAAGGTTGGAGCGGAAGCGAAGTCCAAGCTCGGCACATACAGGTTTGTACGCATATACCCTTTGTATATACTCCATAACTCTTTCAAGCCAAACACCCCCCCAAAATCCCTAAGTATCCGCGACATTCGAAAGACTCTTACCTGCCCTTTTCTAGTCATTTAGAGTTTTCCGACCACTGTTAAAGGACGAGGTTAGGGCGCAGAAATGCTTCTGACCACGGGCTGCGGTAAGAAGTAGAGAAATAAGGTTTTCTACCCCTAGCCTATATATTCCAAATCATTCGCCACATTTCTACCCACTTCCTTTCTACATCGCACGCGTCTCTTCCACGAATTCCCATCTTCTCTCTCTGACATTAATGCCCCTCTCTCTTTCTGTCTATACGCGTACGGGGAATCCCGTATTCTTCCTTACCCACGCATTCATCAGGCAAGTCTCTAAATCAATAAGTCTCCCTCCACAGTGCTTTTTATGTTAGCCTCTGCAGCTCTGAGCAATACTGAGGGTTTGATCAGAGTAGGAATACCCAAATGCCCTACTGATAACTGACGATATCCCTATCTCATGGAGACACCAAGAATATAAATCCTGAAGACCGCAGACAGGAATGACTTCTCTCAACGGCTAATAGGAAGACTACCACGCCAAAGCACAGCTTTTACCACGACACATGGAGTTTTGGCACACTCCCTTGCTCTTGCTAACACATCTCTCGTAGCTGATAATTGGCTCCCGGCGCTGCTAAGAAGTAGAACACAGTGCCAAAGAGTGGGGAAGGTTAGAGGGATTCATACACTGTTAACTACTGAAAATGCCTCCACAGTTTCAAAAGACATGGAAAGTCCCACGTCCACTGGACACTGATAGACGAGCAAAAAGTGATCTAGGTAGACTTCCCAGTACTAGTACTTAACAGTGCCGTATACATCCTCCTATGTCAGCCTATAAAGAGAAAAGGTCCTCCTTTACCAAGCTCGAGTGGGCATTTACTGATCTCGTTCAGTTGATTAACTGCAACGCGCTACGGAGTCTCACACAAAGCCGAGATATTCTCGGCGGTTTCTTGGCGAGAGCGAGTGATGCGACGTGATTCTCGGCATCACCTTCTATCTCTACCTACTATCAACTAAACCTATCCGGTGTGAGTAGCTCGTGTGTTATGATTCGGAATACGATGAAGGATCGATCCGATGAAGCCGGTCGAACGGAGAGTTGCCCTTTTTCCTTTTTTTTTTTCTTCTTTCCTCGCTAGATACCTAGTCCTTCTGCTACATACCCAACCCCACCGGGTCCGCGGAGTCTATCACATTTGCGCCAAAAGATTACGTACCACTTTCACAGCACCATCCATTTTAATTCTGCGAACATTAAACAATTATCAATTGACTAAGCATGACTATCTATCCTCTCTCCCCAAATTATCATAACCTGCCACTAGTATTACACTATCAAGCCCGTAGATTCAAAATTAATTGCCCCCTTTCTTCGCAACAGTCTCGACCTGGGGCGGTTCTGCAAGCCCCTTCTCGCCCTTGCACTTCGAGAGAGCAGTCTCGTAGCATGTAGACCCCTTGAGCGTCTCGCTAGAGGTCTTCTTGGCAGACGCACACTGCTTAGATGAATCGATTCTGTTTTTGTGTTAGTTACGAGGGGTAGAAGAGGAGGTAGAGGCAGACTAACCGGCATTGCCTACAGAGATCCTCAACATCTGTAGAGGGGTTCGTGCCGCGATATGTTTTGGCATGGTCTACGCATTCTTTTTGCTATAGATTGGAAGGCTTGTTAGTAGACATCAAGAAATAAGTGAAGGATTTGTACACACCTCGACCGCGGGGTCAACATCCATGGCGCTGACGAGAGCGGCGGCAGCGAAGATGGTAAGGAGGATTGACTTGATCTGCATTTTGGGTATTTGGGTTGGGTTGGGTTTGTTTGTTGGCGGTTTTATGGTATGGTAGTGAGCTGTAGTTGAGAAGTCGAATACCAAGGTGGATTGATAGTTGTATTTATACACAACGTAGGTACAACCTAGTAGGCTCGGGGAATGTTATTGATTCGCTAAAGCCTCCCACATGTGTATTAACTTTTTTTGTCGCCCCTGAATTACCGTAGAGTTGGAGTTGGGTTTACTTTTTTTTCTCTCTTATTCAGGGCCCAGGACCAATGTCAGGGGTTGGGTTCGTCTGTCTGTCGTCGTGATTTGTGGAGATGTCTTACTTCGGGATGGGAGACATGGGAAACCAAAATACATACATAATCAGTTATAGCGAAACGTGCATGTGCACTGCCAGATCATCCTAGGAACAAGTGACTGGATGTGAGGAGTTAAAGTAGACAGTTTCCCCAGATCTACACTGTTAGTTGCACTTGTATTTTGTAGACAACTTTTCCCCAAGCCTTTTAATAGATGAAGATTCGAATTCGATATTAAATTGAAGTCTCTTCAGAGCCGCGACTGAGACTTTCTCTGAGTTGTGCTACTGTCGCTAATAAACCCCTACACTCGCCACCGTTTAGTAATACATGTATGCTTAAGCTTAAAAGAGGCGCTTAAGGTTGTATTACCAACACGGGTTATGAATGCGTGATAAATTGGGATTCCTTTGCCCAAAGCTGAAAACGGGGGGTCAACGATATGTAGATTGGATAGGTATTGAGCTCCAATTCCAACAAAGCATCATAAACATTCGCGTTCGCCAATGCTATCAATGCCAATGCCAGCCAGCTAAATTGGAGTCCGAACGGGACGGGCCGTATCGCCAAGTGTCGGCCACCCTCGGGCCGAACACCAGAACACAGTCTTCAAAGACTCAGATTCGAAACAAGCCTTTCTATCGTGAGAAAAAAAATGCTTGTTTTGCGGATCCAGCCGGATACGGGACCCAGAACTCCCTCCAGCCGCCGGTCGTACAAGGAACGACAATTTTATCTTCATCTGGCCAACACGGGAAATCCTACTCACGAATCCAGGAATGTGGCACTTTTAACGCGCTATTATTGGTTGCTGAGCGAAACATCTTTTCAGGCACATGAATCATGTACTACGTGGTGTTGAGCTTAATTGGGCGTTCCACGTAACCATGCCTATTCAGGGGCACAATAGGAACTTCACTAATTCATTGTTGGCCTGTACTCTACTTTGTGGGATGGGATTCCCAGTCTGGCTTCGGAACTACTGAATCCGAGGTTGGAAGAAGTGGTATCATTCACATCCGATGTGGATTCTATTCTCCCATCAGCGCGCTGACCAAAAAGACGGAACTCAAGCTGAATACTTACCCAAATAGTGTTGTGACTTCACAAGGTTGATCAATCCGAGTGATATACCATGAATGTAATTTCTCTTAATCAACCGAATCCCCTATTCTCCTAGAATTAATGCAATTGGTGATATGTCGAATGTAAACTCCTGGGACCTCAGTACAACTGTCAACCACAATATTTATGTGTATGTTGATATCAGGTTTCAGCTCTGCAAAGCCAGAAGCTGCCACTTGGGTGGAGCACATACACTTGTGCGCACACTTGTGTCTACCATCAACTTCCCTTCCCCCGCCGCAATACTCTATATGATGATAGGTAGGCTATCAACCAAACCCTAATACGAAGGTCATGATCAGCATTTGTTATCATCCATCAATGATAACTCCGGTCATCTCCACCTGCGTAATAGTCAGTGCGCGAGACACATTCATCTCAATCGACATGCTGACATGTCATCAAGCAGGTCGCGAGTTCTGGTAGTGCAACAGTTTGCTGACCTGGTAAAGCGGATTGCTATTGCATACCATACAGAACGTTCCAAGTCCATTGGTTGGTAGAGTAGGTACTCTACCTATAGCAGGTTGTTATTTAGAGTACCTACGTAGGCATGCGTGTATATGCATCAATGTACTGCTCCAAATCGAGGCATGATGGTGATGCGCTCCACTTCGACAGCCACTTAATGTAGCCACAGACTTGAGATACCTAACGGGATTTTCAGCACTCTGTACTCGAGGCAGGTAACAAGAACCTGAACATAAAAACGCGCTAGCAGGGGTCAAAGTGGTTGCTACTAGAAAAACGATGTTCAGGTTCTTTATGCCTACCGCGAGTACTCTACTCTAGGAATTGAATCGTGTGACCGCAGGTTCCATCGGTGATCACAGTTCAGGAAGCGAGTAGGCACGAGGGAGATGAGATGGCGAGGTGTCACTTCCTCGAGGTACTCTACTCTACCTGACACGAATCATCACCGGCAATAGATAGATAGTCCTTCCGAAGGAAACCCTAAGCCTGCACTGTTGTGTATGTCAGTCGCCTGAGATACAGTATTGATTTGTACGAGACGCTTCTCCAAGACCTTTTGAGAGCACATGAGACCGTCAATGGTGGGTTTCTTGAGGACCTGCGAGGCAATCGAGGAAGGATTGGTTTGGCCGTTGGTCGGTTTGCAGCTAACTGTGCACGTGCAGATCTAAGACTTCTGGGCCCCACACGGCAAAATGGAGCCGTTGTGAAGTTTTGAGACTTTTCAGTTACGTTCTAAATGCATGTCTAGGTAGGTGTTAAACGAATGCGACTTCATCTGATCATGAAGACAATGAGCTGGCCTGATCTTACCCTCGTCTTATTTTGTGACTAGTGTGGTCCACGAGGCTGCTCGAGGCGAGCAGTGACAAGTGCTCGAGGTGCCTCTGCCTCGTTTTGTCCATGCCTTTGCTTGCTCGTGAAAAAATGGGGGATGCCTCGAGGTAGATAATTACTATATTTAGATCTGTCAAAGTCGTATTTTATTGTAATACTGGAACGCAAATGTAGGGAATGCTTCCAATGTTCCTATCAGAAACATTAACCCTAATGAATATATGCTACTAATACTATGATTACCTAAACCTCGAGCAGCTCGAGGCGAGCAAGAGGGTTTGCCTCGAGCATGCTCGCCTTGTCGACCCCCATGCCTTGAGCTCCCTCGAGGCAGAGGCCTCGAGGCAAGTCCTCGAGCGTCGATGCCTCGTGGACCACACTATTTGTGACTGACCGCTACGTAGTAGCTATGATAGTGCTTCCTGACCACAACGAGGAAGATTATGCTATTTAGAAAGGTAGACATACATGTAACTTAAGTACATGTAGGTACTTGTATTCTCACGTCCTTGTATGCAGAGTTTAAAACTGATACAAGGTGATAGCCAATACATGCACAAAAAGGCTAATCTAAGAATGATAATGTATTAATTGGATGTAGGCAAAAAGCCCAACACAGCTGTATCTATCATTGGTACCGTAACTACATCTATCTAGTGATATCAGGCCACCGCAACTATGCGAGTGATCTCTCATGCTCATGCAGCACGAGGAAGAATTATTTTAGTAACTGGGGTCCAACAACAAGCTCCGTTTGACTGGTTGAGCCTGTAGGGCGCCGGTTCTTCCAGTGTTTCTGCGATGATATTGCCGCTTGCTGAAATCCATGCATCTGACGATATCTAAACCCTAGAAAGTCGTCCGCAGTGGGGTGGACACCAACAAAAGTTAAACGATCATACTCGTCAAGATCCTCCTGAAGCACGTATACATTCCCATCTTCGCCATTAATCGGCGCTGCCGACGGCACAAACCACAGTGGCTGTACCCCCCCGCTCCTAACCATCTTCTCCATCACCGTCAGCTTAAATGGCTCCTTCATACCCTTCCAGTAGTGTATATCATAAGTCTCGTCCGTCCACCTCATCCGCAACGTGAACTTCATCTCCTCCTCCGGGCAAATTGTCTTAAATAGCTCAGTACAAGGCGTATCCTCACATATATAATGCGTGGTACTCCACCTCTGGCCCTTAATCACCTGGTCCGGATGATAAAGCGTCTTGTCTGTAGATATTTTTACTACGACATGCTCATGCGGTTTGCTGTCATCGTCCATTTCGATCCATCTTGGACAGATCCTCCCCTTCTTCCCCGTATACTCTAGTATCGCCTGCAGCACCTTCATGTTCCTGCTCTCTGTATAGAGCAATATACATTCGTAGAAAATATGAGTTCTCACCAACTCATGGATTTTTTTCAAATGTTTCAGAGTTTCCTCGCAGTCCCCAATGTACGAGAAGTACCAACTCATGACCCCGTTCACAAGACGGAATATAAAGAGATACCTGTACTCCACAAACTCGACGGTGAGTATATCCCCTGGCGTCCGTTCATAGGGCCACAAGACCTGTACTGTGGCTCTAGGAGGCTTGGAACGCGTGTTGTTGAGGTTTTGAAACTCGAAGTCGAGCACGTCTTGGAGGCCCTGGTGTTTCACTTCACCGTGCGGACCTAGGATGTAGACTGTCCGCCCACCAGGACTCCTGCGTATTCTGAGGTATATATTTTCGGAGTTGCTGGAGCCTGGGGGTGGGCCGGTGTGCACCGGGACTTGTTTGATTCTTCGTAGAGGCGGGGTGAATATAGTGATGCTTTGAGGTGGGCCCTTCATCTTTTCCTCGTGAGTTGTGTTATTGTAGAATATAATTTGCGTAGCTAGAGTGATGCAATTTAAATCTATTAGGCTTTTGCATAGGTGGTCACTGATTGTGTTGCGGTAAACTGTTGTTTGTCGTAAAGAAGCCATGTAGTTATGTGGAAGTGATATTGTTAGAGGCAGTGTATCGGGTTTCTCATACACTCCTCTTAAAAAAAAAAAAAAAAAAAAAAAGATGCACCCAAACCATGCCAATAAGGCTATATAACTGTAATATTCAATCTCTTTCTTTTGAAGCCCACGTTTCAACTTCGAGCAGCCTATTATGTGGCATCGGACACTTTGCCGTTAAATATCGATAACTGGCATTTACAAGTGCAACAAGAGGTCATGTTGTCAAGCTTAGCTACATAGATACATGTATATTAGCTATAGAGGAAGAGACCTCTCTTCATCAAGATCCGAGATGACGATAGGGTATATTGGATTGTAGGCTCCTTGTCTTGGTAATAATAAAAATTCCCAAATATGATTAGGAACGTTGCTAATTCAGCCCCAATGTGTAGGCTCCAGGAACGATACTTAAGCTTGTAGACTTCACTGATATTACCAACAGCTAGTTCAGGATAACCGCCAAGCAATATCTCACACAGGGTTAGGTCTCCTGCAGGAACCATCCCATCCGTCGGGCCGTACCACGAGCTCCCAGCATCTGCTGCTGCCTGCATCATCACTACTCACATCATCTCGTCAGCACCACTGATTAGCACCTCACAACCTCAACAAACCTCACAATGCCACCCCTAATGCCTCTCGTCGACTACTCCGACTCCGATTCCGACTCGGACACCTCCTCCCCTAATGCCAAACGCGCCAAACCCAATTCCACCAGCACCGCCTCCGGGCTCCCGCCTCTCCCCTCGCGCTTCCACGACCTCTACGCCGTCGCCCCACGCATCGGGCAGCAAGACGATCCCTCGCTCCACGGCGGACGCAAGCGCTCCATCCCACACGTGCAGGGCAATTGGCCGACCCACGTCTACATTGAGTGTAACACACCCTCCATCCCCACCCCAGCTCCAGCAGAGAGAACAGGGAGGGAGCCAGAGAGCTGACGGAGAATCTGGAGGGCATTTGTCGCGTTTAGAGTTCGACTGCTTGGACGAAGTGTTTCGGACTCTTGCGGGCGTTGCGGAGCGCGAGGAGGGCCTCGCGGTAGAGAGCCACCTCAAGAGTGATCTGGGCGGCGAGCTGCCGTTGCATCTGAGCCTCAGTAGGCCCAATGTGCTGGCCACGGCGCAGAGAGAAGGGTTTATGGAGCTTCTAGGGGACCGTGTGGAGAGGCTGAGGGTTAAGCCGTTCGTCTCTCTTGAATTTGCCTTTTTTTTCGTTCTTGCTGGGGATTGTGGGTGGGGAGATGACTGATGTGGGGATAGGTTTGCGATCGAATTTACAGGCTGGGAGTGGGTTAGCAATTTTGATCAGACTCGTTGGTTCTTTGTTATGAAGACTTCGAAGGGGCCTGAGAAGGAGGTTTGTGGTCTTAGTGGTTATTGTTGCGGGTACAGGCCCGACCTGAAGCTGATGATGAGCTTATAGCTTTCCCGCTTGCTGGAGCTCTCGAACCGTACTTTTGAAGCGTTCGGGCAGCCGCCGCTGCACTCGCAGGGTGCGGATAGGCTGGACGGGTTCCATGTCTCCCTTGCCTGGTCTTTGAAGAAGCCCAGTGACGAAACAATGCAGAAAATGGAGAATGCAATAATGGGCGAAGAGTGCTGTGGTAAGAAGATCATTACTTTGAAAGGTAGGCCACAGCGTATGGCGATGGACGTTGAGACCATCAAGGTCAAGATTGGTAATGTAGTCCATGTTGTTGAGCTAAACAAGAAGGAGAGGGAAGAAGGCAGTAATAGTAAGAAGAGGAGGTTTTCGGGCTCGAAGTGAGTACTCGATTGAAGCCTTTCTGTGCTTGGGTGTACTTTACGTTAGTGCAAATTAGAAATAAATGCAATTATTACTTGTGTTGCAGAACTACGTTGCTCCTAGAAGGCTACACTGACTGGCACTTGCACGAACTATCACTCGAACACCAGTTTCCTGGTGTAATTGCGGTACGATATACTACGTAGTAACTCAACAATCATTTTCTCTACCACCGCAGATGTCCTGAATTCATCTTGTGCTCAACACTTGTATCAATCCCAGTTTATATGCATGCTGCGTGCTCCCGGCGCGAGGATTTCGGTTCGCAGTAGGTGAAACACATTATGCTTTTAAAGACTCTATGTGAATGATTAGTTTCTCGGGAAGTGTTAGCCTGTTTCATGTAACAATGCCAGCGCGTGAAACAAAGCATTCGAGAATACTATTTAAAATGGCAGTAGATGAGTATGATTTAGTTATCGTCCAGCAACACGGTTTCCTGAGCGATAATTATAGCCATTTTTTCCACAGGAGATAGAGATCTTTTATAATAATTGTTCATGTGTGAAATTTAAGAACATACTTCCAGAAGCTGCTCTAGCATGGTTGGCCTTCGAGATTGTGCAGCCCATTCAAGTTAACAAGCGCAACCATTGAAGTCTTGGCGCCACCACCCCGGGTTCTTGCATCAGCTCCTACAACCTCTCTCTCTATCATCAATCAACTCCAACCTCCACCTCCACCACCCACCTCACCTCAAACCTCACAACCCCAAAGCCCCACAACTCCCCACCAACCACCCACCATGTCTCTCGACAAGCAAGCCGCGGCCTTCACCAAGTCCGTGCAGGCGCAAGCCAACTTCAGCGGCCCGCGACGCGTCGCCGCGCCGACGGCGTCCAGCACCCCCGCCGCCAGCACGCCCGCCAGCGCCCCCAAACGCAAGCGCATCGTGGACCGGACCAAGCCCGTCGCGCCGCCCATCGTCTACTCGCAGCCCACCGACACCTCCCTGGGCACCCAGCACATGATGACGCAAGTGCACCACGCCATCCAGCACCTCAAGCAGCGCGAGGTGCCGCAGACCCCCGAGCAGATCGCCAGCTACCTGTCCATCCAGATGACACCGACCCTGCTGCAGGTCCTGAAGCAGAATGAGCGCCTCACGTGGAACCCCGCGCAGGGCACGCTGGAGTATAAGCCCATCCATAATATTCGCAGTGCGCAGGCGCTGCTGGCGCATCTGCAGCAGCAGACGACGGCGCAGGGGTTGAGCGTGAAGGAGCTGAAGGATGGGTGGGCGGGCGCGGTGGAGACGATTGCGGATCTGGAGGAGAGCGGGGATATACTCGTTACTAGGACGAAGAAGGATAACCAGCCGAGGATGGTCTGGATTAATGATAAGACGCTGGATATCATTGTCGAGGACGAGTTCAAGGCGATCTGGCATAAGATTGTGATCCCGCCGCCTGGAGACCTGCCGGGCGAGCTCGAGAAGGCCGGGTTGAAGCCGACGAGCGTGGACCCGGCGACTATAAAGAAGGAGGTCAAGGGTGGTGCGCAGAAGGGAAGGAAGAGGGCGCAGAACAGGAGAGTGAAGGTTAGCAATGTCCATATGAACCACATTCTCAAGGACTCGAAGGACTTGAAGAGGTAGTGGGACTATCAGGGTGAAGGTATTTCTTTCTTTCCTTGTGTTCTTCAGGGCGTTGGATTTAGGTTTTCCTTTCTTTTGTGTGTCCAAAATTGATACTATATCCAAGCAGCATCCTGGCTGCTTGGGTTTGGGATAGGGTTCTATAGAGGATTTTTTAACTTCTTTTCTCTTTTTGTTTTGAGATCAGTCGATAAATTGCACAGTGCTGGAATGTATTCGTGCAATTTACAATATAAATTATAATTACATATATAACTGTGCCAATATCCATGATTGTGATAAAGACCTGTACATAGTACGAATCAGGGCTATGTAGTATTGCAGTAAGCCTCAAACAAACGTACCCGAGAATAGTAATCTCGTCAAGTTCGAACCAGGATTAACTATCATTGACATCCAAAGCTGCTATCTCCCACGAAAATCGCCCAAGACCCTTCTATTCTATATCTGAACTACTAAGGCTAGTAGCCTTAGTCAATGGCCCTGAATTACATATTCCTTGACTGTCCCAATTCTAGTCTTTGTCTGGCCGTGAATAGTAGCGCGATTGTGAACATGTAGTTTTCTATCAAAAAGCTCATTTACTCTTCACTTGAATGCAATCCTATCTACATGCAGGCCAGCAATAGAACTACCAGTTCTCACTCTAGAATACCACTCTCCACCACACACAACAGGCAGTCTATAAAAGGCCCTCGCGGCCTCTCTCCTCATACCCATATATCACAATCACACACTATCTCAAAACACAAACACAAATAACAACCATGAGTCTCCTCCCCACCCCCAACCCCCACCTCCTCCCTAAAACCCTCTACATCTACAGCGACGTCCCGCCAACACTCACACGCCCACCCTCCCCCCTCCCCACCCTGCAAGACCTCGAGCAGGCCGTCAACGACAGCATCGGCGATATCGACCACAACACCGACGAGATGGAGGCCTTCCTCACCCGCCCGCAGCCGTACTCGGTTGAGGAGAAGGGGCGTGCTGCGGTGTTGCTGAACACGGCTGAGAAGGAGGTTGAGGTGGTTAATACGCATAGGGGTGTGTGTGCGCTGCTGAGGGGCAGTGGGGTAGATGAGGGGAGGCTGGCGGTGTTGGAACAGAGGTTGGAGGATGCGGCAAGCGATAGTGCGGAGGTGGCTTGGGAGCTATTGGCATTAGTGAAGGAGTAGGAATTTAGGGTATTTTTTCCCTCTTTTTTCTTTTCTTTCGGTGCCTGGCGTATGGTTTCTTTGAGAGGTCCTGCTTGCTGTATAAATTATATAAATCAGGAGTTCGGGAAATAACTGGGCCTGGCGATTGGTAGACATCTTTTATTTTTATTTGTAGTATTATAGTTGAACATTTATTAAATTCTAAATGATTTCCACGCTCAGTAGTAGTGCATAAATGGTAGATGCCGTGTTTTCAGTGCTTTGATGCTCATATGCTGAGAGCAGAGGGCTTGCTAATCGTTATTTTTGTAAGTAATATTAGCTTTAGACATAAATTATTAAGTCTTTGAACATCTAGCTTTCCTGTGGTTGAATGATCTTAATGCCACATGTAGAATAGATATGTGGCTAAGTCCACAGATGGTATGATTTTTTCTGACGTTTCATATTCCAATTCTCATCGTTACTCAAATATAGCCATCTATGTCGTTGGTAAAGGGCGTTGTGGGGTTCTATGACCGGCGAGTTCATGGTTAAACTGTTTAAGCTTATTTCGATACCGTGAGGTTTCCCAAAAATAGTCCTGTGCTTCAGATAGTCAAAACCAGGACGTGTCCTGCCTGCAAGATTCAACGCAATTCGATGCGCTGGTTCACTAGATCCAAATCTAGGCATCTCAATTGCGACATTCGATAGAATGGCTGCTCCGCGCCGCGGGCACGGAGTCTGTCGTAATATTCTACTGCACCAGAGAAGCAGAGCCTATAGATGAACCCAATTCCAAGATTAGGCTTCTTCCTGGGGTACGAAGACATACTATTTCCCCAACACTTTTTCGTCGCTGCCAGCCCCGAGTGATCGCGCGTGAAGCCAAGACTTGCTGCACCTAGCATGTGACAGTGCAGTCGATCGCGAGAACCATGCCATCCCGCAGCACCCGCCGCAGGAACTGGCTGGGGATACAGCATCATCCAGAGGACACAAAAGTTCCCGGAGCAAGCCGGACGGGTAAAATCAACCTCCCATTGTTGTATGCTGCACCGATTGATCAGATGGTTTATTCGCAGGGTTGCTGTGCTGTTGCGGACACCTGTTCGGTTACCAGGTCCACGCGTAAATATGTATGCAGTTGATGTATGGAGATGCGATAGGAAGGGATGGGGATGGGGATAGGATAGGGATGGGTAGAGGTGGAGTGGAATACGTAGAATAGAGTAGAGGCCTCTCCCCTTCTTCTCGCGCCTGCATGGAGGGCCCTGGCATAACCAATCTTATCGATCACATCTGGCAGTCTGTCTGCTGGCTGTTGGGTTTCAAACTGGTGAGAGGAGAGAAAGATCGAGAGTGCTAGGTAGAGGGCCCCTACTCTCCATTCTAAAGTACACTAGGCTGCTGCTGCTGCTGCTGCCCTACTCTAACAGGCTCCGAACACCTAACTACCTCTGTTCTTGTCACCTCCCTCTTTTCTTTCTTTCTTTCTTTCTTTCTTCCTTCTTCCACACTTCTTCTTCGCATTCTTCCTGCCCATTGCAACGCAACCCCCCATTCCCCCAGCAGCAGACCTCCCTTCTCGTTTCAAACATCATACCGTCGTCATGGCTTCCTGGGTGGATACACGGACACTACACCAGAAACCGTTGAGAGGTAACAACTTTTTTCCCATCCCCCGTTCCCCCTGTCCCCTATTCCCGTCCGTCGCCGGAAACCACAAATAAAGCATCCCAAGTAAAATAGAAACAAAGACTTACAAAATGCGCAGAGAAACGGAAGAGTTCCGAGACGCTGCCCGATGACCAATTGATACACCTGAAGAGCTACCGCTACCAGGCGGTCGACAAATCCCTCATCTCGCGGTACATCCTGAAGCACTACGTAGGTTCTACATTGGGCAGAGAAGGGGAAAAAAAAAAAGCGCGTTGCATACTGATCGGTTGGTGCTATGTAGTGGAACTTCATGGTTGAGCTGCTGCCGCGATGGCTCGCGCCGAATGCGGTCACACTGATCGGCTTCGGGTTTATCGTCACGAATGTCGCGTGTCTGGCCTACTTCATGCCCGACCTGGTGGGGCCCGGGCCGAGCTGGCTCTACTATTCGTTTGCGTTCGGGCTGTGGGCGTACTCGACGATGGATAACATCGATGGGAAGCAGGCGCGGAGGACGGGGTCCAGCTCGCCACTGGGGGAGTTGTTTGAGTATGTTTCTGCTTCCTGAATCTTGACTGGAAGTGTCGCGGCGAGGTGCTAATGATCTTTTTCGGACTTTTGACAGCCATGGTATCGATTCTCTCAACTGCACTTTAGGTAGGTTGACTTCCGGTGGTGGTTTGTCGGGATTGGCGACTGATAGGTGCTACAGCTAGTCTTTGCGAAACTGCGTCCATGGGCCTGGGACCCTCGAAGGCTGGCGCTTTCACGGCGCTGATTCCGTGCTTGCCCATGTTCTTCTCTACTTGGGAGACTTACCACACCCACGTCCTTTACCTTGGATACTTCAACGGCCCGACGGAAGGTCTCATCATTGCCTGCAGTTTGATGGCCGCGTCTGGTTACTACGGACCCGAAATCTGGACCCACAAGCTCTCCGAAGTTTTTGGCGACCACTGGATCTTTGCCGACTACTCTATCCGCGATATCTGGATCCCAGTCATTCTCGGCTCGTTCTTGGTCGCGCACTTGCCTTTCTGTATCTACAATGTGGCCCAAGCCCGGCGCCGCCAGAATCTACCCGTGCTCCCGATCTTCTTGGAGTGGACCCCGATCATTATCTTCACTGCCAGCTGTGTTTTCTGGCTCGGCAGTGAGCACAGCAGCTTGTTGACTGACAACCATTTGATTCTGTTCTGCATGACTATGAGCTTTGTGTTTGGGCGCATGACTACCAAGATCATCTTGGCGCATCTGACGAAGCAGCCGTTCCCCTACTGGACCATGATGTTGGCGCCGTTGATGGGCGGTGCTGTGTTGGCCAACCTGCCAGTTTTTGGACTGTGAGTGATTACTTATTCCTGATCCGGCTCAATGATACCAGACTTGCTGACTGATTCGATGTAGCCCTGCGATAACTCCGCTCTATGAGCTCTACTACCTCCGCGCCTACTTTGTGTTTGCCTTTGTCGCGTACACGCACTGGGCGGTATTGGTCATTGACGCCATCTGCGGCTACCTTGGAATCAGGTGCCTCCGCATCCCCTACCCACCCCCGGCCAGGCCGGGAGTGCTCAACGGCGTCACCAGCCCCAAGAAGCAGAGGGCGGCGTAAGCGAGCGGTAGCAGAAGACAAAATTCGAAGCTTCTTTGTGGGTATTTTATTTTATTTTATTACATATGTAATTGTGCGGTTCGGGAGAGAGGGGGGGGGGGGGGAGGGTATAGACGCGGGGAGCGGGGAGAGGGAGGGGTGTCGGTGCTTGCTTTTCTAATATTTTGAAAGGTGTCGGTGCTTGCTTTTCTAATATTTTGAAAGGTGTCGGCTGGAATATATATTTGTTCAACACATTAATTGAGGGGAGAGGGGGGGAGCGGGGGAGCGGGGGAGTGGGGAGTTTGTAACCTCTTTTTTTTTTTTTTTTTTTAAATCGTTTTACTGTAACTTGAATTGATGGGTAATGAACGAAACCTGACTACTAGATTCATGCCGTATATGTACATGCGTGCGTATGTGGTGGGGTGTTGCGGTTGTTTGTATGCAAAAGTTTTTTTTTTCTTTCTCTTTTCTTGGGGGGGGGGGGGGGGGGGGGTCGTGAGGGCGAGGAAGGCAGGATAGGATACCCGCTGATGTGTAGTTTAATTGAAATGGCTTATCTGGGCGTGGTATCTGTTTGTGACATGAGAGAGTGAATGAGTGTGAGCGAGCGAGTGTGAGTTACATGCGGAAGTGTGTGAGCGAGGGGGTGAGTGATCCGTTGTGAATCCAGGGTGTTCGAGGGCCGTCACGTGAGCACGTGAAACACACAAACCAACTGTGGCAGCTCAATTGCAGCCAGCAGATCATCACACTCCCATCCACGCAGAGCTCTCATCTCTCCAACACTTCTCCTCTGCCATCTTCTCTCTCGGCCCAAGTCCTACTGCTGCTGCTTACGTTACCCGGCCCCTACGTCAGTTGCAACCCGCAGCGTGATCCCAAAATCCTCCCGACCCAACTCCACTCCACTCCACCACCCACTCCCCCACCCCACCTCCACCTCAATTGCACCCAACCAACCCCCCAACACCCACCCACAAGAGCATCCACCACCCAGCACCCACAGCCCCAATGTCCGACCCGCTGCTCCCCGGCCCCGCCGCCTACCGCCGCCCCGACCCCGACGACATGGCCGAGACCGAGCTGATGCTGCGCCAGAAGCTGGCCGAGAGCTCGTCCTGGAACCCGATGGCGCCGCCGCCCGTCCCCGTCCCGGTCCCGGTCCCGGTCCCCGCCGAGGTTCCAGCCCCCGTGTCGGTGCCCGCGCCCGTGCCGCCGATCTACGACCCCGCTGAGGTCCCGACCCTCGTCGAGGAGGAGGGGGGGGGCGAAGAGGCGGCGGCGGGGGCGGCGGGGGCAAAGAAGACGCCTGCGAAGAGTAGGACTAGGGCTGGTACGGGGGCGGGCAAGAGTACGCGGAGACGGAAGACGAGTAGTACGCCGATTAAGGACGAGAGCGACGTAAGTCCGCCCCACCCCCCCACTCCCCAGTTCACCATCTAACACGCTCCTAGAACCCCTCCTCGGAAGAATTCACCATGGAAGGCATCAAGACCAAATCCGGCCGCAAGGTGCACCGCCCCGCGCACTTCAACCCGGCCCAAAAGCAACCCTCCCGGCGGCGCGGGCCCTACCGTCGCATCCACGACTCGCGCATCTGCAAGATCTGCCAGCGCGGCCACAGCCCGCAGAGCAACATGATCGTCTTCTGCGACGGCTGCAACACGCCCTTCCACCAGCTGTGCCACGACCCGCCCATCGACGACCTCGTGATCGCCGTCGCCGAGGCCGAGTGGTTCTGCAGCGCGTGCGCCAAGAAGCGCGAGGAGAAGCCGCTGGCCACGGGGCTCAGCGGCCAGAGCCTCACCGAGGACGAGAAGAGGACGTATTTGGCGAGCTTGCCGCTGGGGAGCTTGGTGGAGCTGGTGTTCTTTGCGGAGCGCGCGCATCCGGAGCTGCCGCTGTATGATCCGCAGACGAGGCGCATTGTGGAGGGGATTAAGAGCGCGAGTGTGGCGGCGGTGGCGAAGGAGGATGGGGGGGTGGAGGTGGGGACTGCGGGGGGTGAGGCGGTGGCCGGGGAGGCGGCGGAAGGGGGGGGGGTGCCCAATTGGGAGGATATGATTGTGAGGGCGATTCTGGCTATCGGCGACGAGAAGGGCAGCCAGGCGAAAGCCATCTTTGAATGGCTCGGGAAGTACGTCCACTACCACCCCCCCCCCCCCCCCCACGCACACAAACACCTAGCTAACACACAAAAAAACAGCAACTACCCCGCCATCGAAGGCCGCGACATCCGCTCGGAGGCCCAAGGCTCTCTGCAATCCGCGCTGCGCAAGAACCGCCTCCTGCGCGAGGGCCACAGCTACAAGGTCAACCCGGCCTTCGTGTCCAAACCCACCCACACCATGCTCGACAGCATCCCGGTCATTGCGCCCGGCTCGGGCATCAAGCTGCCGCCCGAGACGGAGGACCTCTTGGTGGATGATGATCTCGTCGCGTTCAGCCATAAGTGGCGGCTGGGCGTGGCGATGGAGGATCAGGATGCCGAGGGCGAGCTGGATGCGGATGCGGATGCGGATGCGGATGCGGATGCGGAGGGGGAGCAGGACGCGGAGGGGGTGGAGGATGCGGAGGGGGTGGAGGATGTCGTTTTGTAGGGTGTTGTAGGCGTGAGGTGTAAGCCGTGTGTCCTGTGGTAGTGGTGGTGGTGCCTTTTGTGCGCTTTATGCTTTATTTCTTTTTTTTGCATTTTCTTTTTTACTTCGACTGTTTTGGGGGGCGGCGGAGCTTGGGTGTCTGTATTTTTACGGTTTTTCTTTCTCTCTGTTTTTCTATTGTTTTTTTTTTTTTACCCCCGAGTTTTTAATTAGTGAAATGGAATCAAGCCTTCTGCCAATGACTGTTTCTCTCTTTCCTTGGAATCGTGACTAATAGATGCGTCGTTTTACCAGCCCTCGATAGAAGAAGTTGCGTAAAGAGTTACTCAGGGTTAGGGTATCCATACATAAAGCGAGTGACACCGCATGACGCAGCCTGGACAGCAAGTTTGGAAACGGTGTATATGGGCTTCTGCTCTTCATGCGGATTGCATGGTTTCATTCTCCCAACCCTTTCTTCCCCACCAAAAATTGCTTCCCCACCAAAAATTGCTTTCCCACCAACACTTTCTTCTCCACCAACAATTTCTTCCCCACTATCCCCCCGCTCTGTATCATCTATATGTCTGTCCTTTTTCAGCGATCTTTTTTCTTCTTCTCGTCTTTTGTACGCTTTGTTTCTGCCCTACGTCGTTACAAGTTCTTCTTCACTTGACTGTGAATTCTTCTCTGCCCTGTTGGTCTTTGGCTTCTTCCCCCTTGCGTGCGTCAAACTCCTTCCTCTTCCTCCCCAGCTGCTATCCCTTTCTCGACCTGTCCATCACCTAGGTTCTTTCCTACCCGCTGCAATTCTCTTTCTCTGTTGTTTCGAGCACTTTCTTGCTCCCTTGCCCATCGATCTTCCACCAAATCTTCCTTCTTCCAGCCATTGCCGACTACCTTTCGGTCGTGGGCTTTGCTTGCCTGTCAGTTGTTCTTCTTTTCTTTCCATCTTTTGTTTCTTTCGCGTTTCTTCACCACCGAGTTACCCCCCTCGATAACCCTCGACTACTTCTTCTCTCTACCAAGCTACAAGTCTACTTTCTTTTATCACCCAGCCGTATACCCATCTTCATCTTGCTCATTGGCTCTTTCCTATATCTGTCACTGCGATTCGCTTCCCTTTCCCTGCCCTACTTATCCGTGTACTTCGACCACAAAATCGTTTCTGCCCAACTTATTCCATCAACTCCTTTCCCAACATACCAAAACTTCCTTCTCGTCTACCACCATTTCTTTCTACTGTCTTCGTGTGCCTGTCAATACACGCTCTTTTCACCTCGGTGTCTGTCTTTCTTCGTGGTCGACACTGGTAGTTTTCCTACCTGCTGATCACCAACTCCGGCTTCCTTCTCCCTTACACCAACTGCCCCCGTGCATCCGTTCCCCTGCTTTCTCTGTTTCTTGCTTCCTGGTTCCTCGTACAACGAGATGGCGTCCCTTCCTTCAACCACCTGCACCTAGCTGCCCATATACATGTCCGTCATCTGCCATGGGCTTTCTTGCAAGTGCAAGGGCTTCTTGTGCCTGTTCATGACTTCTTTTTTTCGATTGTCTTCCCTTGCTGTCAATATCCAAATTTTTTTCCCCTCCCCTCCGTCTTTCTCTGCCCCGCGAGCCCACGAGTACTTCTTCTCCCCTACGAAATTTTCGTCAACCGTCCCTTCTCCTGCCCGTCGTCTACTGACGACTTCCTTTGCATACCGATTTCCTTTTCTTTTCTTTCACTCACCCTATCTATTCCTAGCTATCCCTATTATCCCTAGCAAAGGAAGGAGGGCTAGCTAAAACTAAAGCCCTGTTCATCAACTCCCGGTCTTTCGTTTTGTCAGCCTTTCGCCTCTGGGTTTGGTTTATAGGTTATTCGAACATTAACCTAATTCCTAGCTCGCTCTCATGCAAGTACGGTAAGTTTGCTACCAACTCAGACCTTGTCTACTTCCGTGTTACTAACAGATTTCTAGACTTCTCAACCAATCAACGTTAACGAAGTCAACATCAACGATCGGCACCCCATATCTAAATATTGAACAAAGCATTCCGCTCTCCTATCTTCTGCACCTCCTTGCTTTCTACGAACAGCAACTAACTCTCTCCACAGACATAAGAATACTTAGTCAGTAGACTCACGAGCACGTGACTCGTCTCTTCTAGCCTCTTCGGCTAGGACACGCGCCTGACCACCGCGTGGATTACCGGATCGGGTCAGTATTGCATAAGATGACACCACTAAACGGTATTCCATGTATTAGGCGGAATGTATTTATACACTCTCATCACGGGGATATGGTTTAGGGGTATAACATCTCATTTGCAGTGCCAAACTGGCATTGAAACCTTGAGAAGGTCCGGGGTTCGATTCCCCGTGTCTCCATTCAACTTTTTGTTTTTTTGGACTCGGTGGCATTTTGGCTTTTTTTGCGAAGCGCTCCGTTCATGGGTCTCGTCTAGTATCCGCGGTGCCCTAGGTCTCGCTGGGACTGTGCGATTCTGGACGAGATCTAATGAAGGGACGTATGTGGGTTTTGAGAGGATCTTGAGTTCGAAATTTTGGCTTTTTAAAATTGGCGAGTGCTCCGTTCATGGATCCTGTGGGCCGTTTCCTTCTCGCCGTTTGACTGAGGGAGGCGCTGGTATACAGGACCCGGCGAATGAATGCGTTGGGATTAGGGAAGCACTCCTTGATGATTTACAAGATCTGGCGAAGGGATGTGCGTGTGATCTTTTGGCTTTTGGCTTTTTAGCTCTTGCGCTCCGTCCATGGGTTTCGTAACTCTCATTCACAGATACACAATTCCTAGCTGGATCGTGGGTGATGTGGGTTACGAAATCTGCCGAAGGGATGTTTTGGAAAGCGCTCCGTTTACGGGTTTTGTATTTTTAATGTTGTTGCGTCCTCTACCTTTAGGGGCGGTGTAGCAGATACTGAGATACAAGATCTGGTGAAGGGATGCGGAGTTTTAGATATCGTGGGCTGGGTTTTGGCTGTGAGTGCTGATGGGCGCTCCCTAGTTATAGATACTCACTCGATTGCTATACCTCCTGCTGTGGAACAGGTTCCTGTAGAAACGCCTTTGATAGCGGTTTGATTCTAGAATGCCAGCATCAAAAGCGTTTTTACAGGCGAGTTGATCTTTGGTTTGTCCCGTGTCAATACAAATGGCGCTCTCCTATAGAGATGTTTTGGGCCTTGGGGCAGTCGATTATTGTCGCTTCCCGAACGCCAGAAACATGTTGATAGGCGAGGCCCATGCTCTGTCTGGGAATAGGGAAGTCGCCCGTAGGGATGTTTTTGAAGTTGGAATTTCTGATGCCAGAATTCGAGCATCAGAAACATCTTTACGAGCGAGTTGGTTAATCTTTGAGTCGGATCACACCTAAGTAAAAGTGGGATACTCCTGTAAAGGTGTTTTTGAAGTTGGAATTTCTGATGTCAGAGTTCGAGCAACAGAAACACCTTTACGAACGAGTTGATTTTGGGGCTGGTTGCACATAAACACTGGCGGAGTACTTCTGTAGAGATGTTTCGGAAGTTGGGGCCTTTATCGATGCCAGATCGAGCCCGAGCTTCAGAAACTTCTTTATAGACGGGCTCTACTGGTGTCGGTATCCATGGCGGTCTGTTGAAAAGTGTTTACGTATGATTTATATAACTTTGGGCTAATTTTTTACAGGTGGTACATGTATGCGAGTATGAAAAAGATTAATATCAGTGACAAGGCTACTGAGACTCCGAGAGACTTCGAAGCTCCCTAAATAGATCTAGATTCTTCGTGTTTTTTCTTTCTTCCAAGTCTGTTCACTCAAGAAATCTTTACTAACGACTGCGTGTTGTTTATGGTCTTCGACATCCCTAGGGATTGCAACCCGCGATTGTATGTCAAAGAGTAGGGAAGGCCAGATAAGGAGATAATATGTCACTTAATGGAATCAACTTCAATCAAGGGAATACTTGGGGATTTTTCTAGTAGCACCAGATATGTGATTCACTATAGTTATGTAGTAGTAATAGAGTCAATTTACATCTTAGCTCAGGTAACGGAAGATGTTTTCGCAACTAGGCCAAAACGATTTCAGCCTGCCTACATGTAACTCTTTCCCTACTCTTACTCCCTCTATGTACAATAACGCTTAACTTACATGTAGGTCCAAAGTCCTTGTAGCATTGAAGACAAGTATGTTACTTTAAGAATTTATCAAGACGTATAATGTAAGAGACGTATGATGTACAAGACTGCACGTTGTTGCCAGTTGGCCTGTACAAATTGGACCTTGTCGTAAGTTATTAATTACTTGTCTTCGAGCACCTACGTTTCCTACGACCACGGGAAGCTTGTTCCTACCTTTCTTTCTCACTTGGTTTCACGATCTGATCCAAATTATTTTTAGGTTCTTTTTTCTTTTTTGGGTCCTTTGGAATAAAGACTGTTCATTGAATCCTACTCATGGATGTGAGATAGTTGGACGGCCGCTCTCATTCGACTAGAAACACGAGAAATCACTGCAGCTGATAAGGATATATACAGGGAGTTGGCGGTAGTGTGGTCCACACTAAGTATGAAAGCTTTATAGAAGTGCATAAACTGTAACTAATAAAAGAATCTTGTAGAATATTAGGCATCGGGGTGTTCGAGACCACGGTCTACGGGCTAGATTAAGAATCTGGCTTCACATCGGATTGGAACCATCCAATGCATGGTTTCAACATTCCAGGGGTTCTACTCGTAATTTCATAGCGTTTGTGAACACAACTGGGTTGCATACCCGCAAAATCCTGCATGAGGCTCCAGACTTTGGTGTATGCAGACCCAGCTATGTTCACAAACGCTATGAAATTACGAGTAATAATTTAGTCGAGTCGGGCCCGCTATTCCTCGGACTTGAGCTTGGACGGTCCTCATCTAGAGCCGGTCGAGACAATTGCATCCATAAAGAGTCCACGAGATGTTTTACAAGACTATTTTTTCCTACCCAAACCGGTCTGCATGGGCTTATCGGGCTATCGATGTGCTAGCTATAGACTAGTAAACTGTGTTAAGCTACAATTGCAACGTTAAAACAATTGATACATATATAAAACCTACCAACAGACCTGCTGGGCAGATATTTACACCCCAGCTAGGCCTGAAACTCTGAGCTGTGGAGTGTTATCGGACGGGCTAGGAAGATATATCGAGAAAAGCAAAATACAACGCCTTATGATGAATATTAGCTGGGATCCGGATAGTGTGACGACGATGGACCTCCGAGGGCTCAACCGGCCGGGCCGGGCGGAAACCAAACCCAAACCGGCCCAGGCCAGACATCGGAAACCTTATTATCAATGGAAACGGTTGAGATCTTTCAATAGAGGTTAGAAGTCTGGATTGAAATAGAGACTTTCGCCTTAACCTGGGTTAAATCGGACTTGGACCATGAAAGCGTGTTGAAGCACGTTATTGATAGGTTAGTAATAGTGTGGTCCACGAGGCCGAGCGTCCTTGTTTCCTTGCCTCGAGGACTTCCAAGGGCGGTTCTTGGCTATAATACACACATAATACGTACTAATGGAATGAGGTCATTAATAAAATATAAAGATTTTTACCTCAAGGACAACAGTGCCAGACCTCGAGGACAGACAAGGTCAGAGGTCAACGAGGACGAGGTACCTCGAGGACACCCCCAAACCTCGCCTCGAGCGTCCTCGTGGACTACACTGGTTAGTAATTGATGAAGACACTAGTGGTTGGGACTCGCCAAACAAATGTCCAGCAAATCAAGGTCATTACAAGATTATTGGGACCTCAGTAGAGCAGATGCTTCCTATGCCTCCGTCTAGCCCACACCTTCACACCTTAGCAATAAAACTCTATATTGTTTCGATTACGTGCCGTGCCATACGAAACCGTACTTCTACTACCCAACACGGAAGCCAAACCCAGGCCATTTTATGGCGCTCACTACCGGTCGAGTGATACCTGATGCCGAACCCCCAGCAAACTCATGCTCAACGCACCTCGATTTCGGCATCCTTGATTTCAAGCTTCCAGAACACCGTCAGTCCGTCGATCGCCGCCCTATGGAATATAAAATATGACCTAAATCATGATGATCCAACTTCCAGGTTTTTGACCTTGATAGACAAGCGATATGCAGGGAAAAGGAGTTCCGGAAAAACAAGGAATTAATCCGGTTGTCTTATGCTGGTAACGGTAACGTTGGATCTTATCTTATCTGATTGTAAGTAAAATAGATCCTTGTAGAAGGAATAAGATAAGAACAGAATGTGCTAGGATTGGGTCCGAGCTGGAATGCCAGTTAGGTTTTGACAAGTAGTGGTGTCTGATTCGTGCTGACGTCTATGTAGATGGTTATTTCTGTAAGTAAGAGATAGGGGAGCGTTTGGAGGAGCTCATGTTCAAACTTCCATGGAAACGACCTAAGACATAGATGCCTTCCCGGGCCACTTGAATACCCCCTCAATCGAACATTGACGGTTATTGGTGACAAAGAAGCTCAATTCAAGGGGCGCAGAAACCGGCTACAGCGTAGACTCTTTCCTTTTTACGTTACCTATTCGAGTGAGGGGTGCGTTCGAGTGCTGGTACCTGCATGTGTTGGCAGTCCGAGACTTGAGTCAAAATTGGGCAACTATTTTGTCATATCTAACCATCGATTGGATTATTCTTCGAAAGTCGGCACTCTAGAGTTTAGAGGCCAACGACGGAAAGGCGGTCTTCGGCCAATGGTGTGGCTAAAAATCAGATCTGAGACCCAACTGACCTCTGTTCACCGTTGAATCTCAATTTATCCTCAGAATTCATGGATGGTCTCTTCCCCTTGGTAGAGATTACCGCTGCCAATACCACATGGTCATCGTCATAGTTGCTCAGTACCTTAACTACAGTCTCGGAAATGAGGGTAAAATTGCTACCGTGAGGCTACGGCATTGAGTCAAGAATACTGGTTTAAACCAGCATCGTAAGTAGAATACCATATCGATACCGTATCAATACCGTATTCTTACAGCATTACTAGCGTATTGACTAGAATACGATAGTGAATTTCTACCCCTTTCCGGTACTGTAGTACTTAGCCAATTGTGATGGTCGAGTGATAGCTGATGCACCATCACTCTATCTCGAACCGATGCCGCCTCAAGTGTACCTATAATCTCATGGATATCGAACCTCTTGGTTTTCTCCTTGCATATGTACTTCGTTCCTCTCTGGGGTGCCTTGGATCTTATCAGATGAGGCGTTTTGACAACGTTATTAAGCCAAATCAATACCCGAAGCCTCGTTTACTCGATGCCAAATAGTTGGGGTTTTACGGGCAGTAGTTCCTGATTTGCCTTGCCCCTCTGCCTTTAATGGATACGACCCCAAAATCTGACACGACCGGCCTGCTTCCGGGGTATGAGACGATTGCTTTGGCGTCTCCAAAATCCCTCTGAGGGGTTATACCCACTTTAATTGGGCGGGGAAACGTCTACCCCCACCAACACAACACATCATTTATAATTCAAATGCTCTACTCCAAGTGCAAATTCAATAATAGCTTAAGGCCAGTGGTCCCTGCCGTGAGGTGGCACATAATAGGGGTAGAGTCGGCTGTTTGACAGTCAAGAATCGAACCCCTCTCTGGGAGACCAGGGCTGTTGGTTCATAGTGGAAGGAACTCAATGGCTTCCACGGTTCATATTGGTCTAAACTATACTTCGGCTATGATCTGACAGTTGTCGACACGATTGTTAGTGGTTTCATATATATAGTAAGATCTAGATCTATACTACTTGCGCAAAGACTACCTCGTATCCTTAAAAGCCTTATAAAAATGCCCCTAGAGAAGTGCAAGAGGAAGCCCATTTTCAGACTCCCAAAGGGAAAAAACTGTGGGGTCAAATCGTGCTGCTTTTAAGTTTAGAGTACAGAATAGTGGTATCCTTGGGGTCGAATTATCCGGGATAATACAACGATACCGCACTGTTTCTCTCTCCACCTCTTGTCGGTTCTCTAAAATAACCGCCAATAACGAGGCAGAACTGAAGGCAGTTTTTTCAGGAGAAAGAGCCCCAAATTCAATCTCCAAGGATGCCAATATCAATTATGCTGTGCCCGCTTCCTAAGCTATGACAACGACATCATCCTTGCAAGGTTGCTTGGACTTGGATCTTGGATCTTGGAGCTTGCGCGTTTACCCAACGGCCATGGAAACCCCTTGCACCTATGGCCGAATTGTAGCATGACAGGTGCCGTCCGTCATGGACCGCTAACTCAAAGATGTGAGATTAGGTTTAGAGTTGTGAGCGAGCGAGTGATGGGTCGTGCCCTAGCCACAAGCCTCGGCAGGAACCTAAGGCAGATATTAGCCTATTTATAGAAGCACCCCGGTAATGCGATATCTCTGCTCCATCTTGAGAAACCAAACAGCACGTAAGAAGTACCTGCATGTACGTACTTCTACCTACTCGATGTATCTCTACTTTCTCTACACCTGACCTGCTGCACCCATTACATATCAATGTGCTGTGCCAAAGAAAAGCCACGCGGCGATTTGGAACATGAGCGGAAGCCGGGACTTGTAGGGACCCGAGCAAACGTTTCGATCCTCTTTCAGAATCAGGACCCTGCTTCTTATCCCAAGATCCCAAACCAGAATCCCACTTGCACCCCGTAATCGCTTCGCTGCGCCTGGTTTCACCAGCCCCCACGCACAAAAAGGGTCCACTCCACTCCAATCCGCGGAATACAAACGATTGTCCCAAGCTCTCCCTAAGCCGGAACAACCCTCGTCCCGCGGATCCGTGATGTGATGCTGAGGGAATATTTTGACGCGTATCCTAGCCGCCGCTCTTCGCTTTCCTCTTCTTTTTTTTTCTTCCTTCTGCCATGTGGTTGTTCCCTGGAAACGAGTAACCCTAACCCTGACCGTTGTTAGTGAACGAAGCAAGCTGCAGTTATGACGTAGGTGGTTAGATAAGACAAAGACTCTGAGACGGTCGCAGAGCAGAGTGATTTATAATATTAGAAATAGGTATCAAAGAAACGCACCTTTCTGCAAAGGGACGGTTCGGAAAGTTGTACTCACTCGTATTCGAGTTTACGATTGGGGCTTAAAAAAGTGCTGAGTTATTTCTGGGAGGGGTGGTGGTGGTGGGGTTGTTGGTATGCCAGTATGTATGCGTATGCCAGTATGGTTTATGTATGGGTAAGGGGGGGGGGGGGGGGGGGCAATGTAGGGATATATCGATAGACATGGATGGCGGATAGTTAACTAGGCTTGGGAGTAATAATTGAGGCCTCTATGACGTGGAATCGAAGGCTCCTGCTTCGTCATGCCACACTCACAGGAAAGACGGACAAGGACTGTGACTGACTGGAGGGCCGAGACTGGGTGGAGCACTGCTAGGGCGAGTCCCTATCAAAGGACAAAGCAGGAAAGCGAAGCGCGGCGGCGGGGAGCTTATATTTCATGGTGCTTTCCCGCCCTCCTCTTCGCTTTTTTTTTATTACCAGTACTACTATTACTACTACTTATTATCACTGAAGTCGTACCATTATTGACTTTTTATACTACTGCGACAAAAACTTATACCAACACCTGATTGTGGAAAATACTTATATCGAAAACGAAAATAATTCACAACTATAACTCATATCTACAATGGCTGCTGTTATGAGACCAGATAACACCTGGGTAAGTACTCTAATCCACAAATCCAACCTCCAAATCTCTATATCAAAATACTAATTAATCCCCAGGGCGCACCACCCCCATACCACTCCCACCCCCCGACGGCAACCCCTCGTCGCCCCCACTCCAAATCCCTCTCCAGCACCACCCCACGGCCCACCCCGCGCCCACGAAGCACCTCAACGGGCGCTCGCCCCCTCGCCACCCTCCAGCGCGAAGCCCGCCGTGCCCACCGCTCACCACATCTCAAGAAGTCTGCCATCCCAGGTCCAGACACCATCGACCGTCTCGACAACATTCTCGGTGGCACCCCATACCACCACGAAGGTCCATTTGACGCCACTCTGCGCGCAAGACAGATTCCCGGAAGAAGCCCCGTGGAGGCGCTAGCGTGGAGTAATGCAAAGGCGATTGCGGCGACGCCGAGAGAGAACATCATTGATTGCTTGGAGAAGCATAGGCCGTTGCAGGGGACGGCGAGTGTGCCCGTGGGCATGAGGACCGCCGCGGGGCAGGTGATGGGCGATTATGAGGAGGTTGATCTCATGGTGGAGAGTGGGTATCGGAGGTATCCGGGACTTGTAAGTATATTCCTTCTAGTAAGGTTGTAAGGAAGTTTGGAATGTGGGCTAACTGTTTTGATAGGACTATTTGGATGAAGATAAGAAAGGAAAGGGAGAGCCCGGATACACGCTCGACAAGTTCGACAAGCAGCAGAAGGCGGCGCGGAAGGCGAGGAAGACGCAGAGCCTGGGACGCAACGACTATGAGCCATATTCTGACAACAAGACCGGTGCGCACACGCTCGCTGTGCCTACGACCGCGAGTGGGTATGAGGGCGCCGGCGTGAGGCGGAACAAGAGCTCTGCCGGACGAATGGAGGGCGGCGAGTCATTTGGTGATAAGTTGAAGAAGAGGTTCAACTTGAAGAGGAGGTTGAGCTAGAGGGTGTTTTTATCGATTGATGCACGGACGGGCTTACTGTTACTGTTACTTGTATACTGACTGACCTTTTATACGATCGTTTCGATGGGTTTTTTCCTTTGTTTTAGCTTGTGGGGTTTTTGGGGCTTTTCTTTTGGCTTTTCTTTTAGCTTTCTTTCTTTTTCTTCTCATATATTACGGATAAATATCAGGGATGGGTACACATAGATGTGTCTTTTGTTGGACTTTTTGGTTTTGGTTTATTGGACTCAAATTTGAAGTATTGCGCCTGATGGGCTCTACTGTTGTATTATTATTAGTTTACTTTTACATGTGTTAGCTTTGGGATACGAATCATATCATGAATATAAAAAAGCATTCAATTATACACAATACGGTTTATATACACCTTGGAACCAACAAACCTATTACAACTCCAATTCAAAAAGTGTCTCTTCATCATCTTCCGTCTCTCCCGCTCCCACCACCCCCAGTTCTTCACTTCCACAAATAGTAACGTCACTATCCTCAGTACCCTCAGTATCCACACTATCCTCAGTATCCTCAGTATCCTCAGTATCCTCAGTATCCTCAGTATCCTCAGTATCCTCAGTATCCTCAGTATCCTCAGTATCCTCAGTATCCTCAGTATCCTCAGTATTCATACTATCCCCACTATGACTCTCACTCTCACTCTCACTACTATCACTCTCATTCTCCTCCTGCACATAATTTATTATAATAATCATCTCCTCAAACCTCACCTCCTTCCCCCGGCCCCCCGGACTCGGACCCTCCTCCTCCACCGTTCCCTCATCCCCACCCCCATCCACCTCCACCTCTACCTCAGACCCCGAGCGTCTCGCATTATACTGCGTCCTCCACCGCGTCTCGGCATCAAGGTCATGCGGCCTCACCACCGGCACGACCCTGTAACCCCGCGGCCGCGGCAGCTGGTACGGCGCGATATGTGTTGTGTGGCGGGGCGGGGAGAGGTGGCGCGGGCGTGCTTGCCAGGGGATGTAGGAGCCGATGAAGTATCGGTGCACCGGCTGGTGTGGTTCGGCGGGGTTGGTCATTTTTGTTGTCCGGCGGGCCGGAAGGGGGCGAGTGATGGGGTGTGATGGGGTGTGATGGAGTGGGCTTGGGTTGGTTGGTGTGTGGTGTTTTGTGTTTAAGGAATGTCTATGGAGAGAAGCGATGGAGGGAGGAGAGACGTGGGTTCTGTTCAATTCTATACATAGTAGTCGAGGTAGGTTTATAATATCGTGGTCATCGGGGTGGTGCGCTAAGAACTTTGCGGACTAGATGGCGGTGTCGTTCTGAAGAATTTACGCCACTTGACGATGTTATTTTTAGAGGTTTTTTGTAATAAATATTGCTGTAATAAATATTGTTGGTATCATATGGTACCATCTCTGTAGATGTAGATTATTATACCCTCGCTGGTGAATCGATTTTGGACCTCTCATGCTCAAACTCGACGTGATTTGTCAAGGCATGATATTTATTAACCCCCCCCAAAGGCCCTATAAGTACATCTTTAATAAGTAGCTTCCTATGTACATCTAAATCTCTCGTTAATTTAATCTGAGATAACGACGACTACATGAGCCCTTTACTATATATATAGGTATTTGGACAAGACATTACTTCCGGTTGGTTAACTTCTGCAGGAACTAGAGAAGCCATTCGATATTTATCATGTCAACCAAAGATCCCCAGCACGCGACGTATAAAGCTCGAAGGTCTCGTGTTCGGTTATCTCGAACTCTTCTTTCAAAGGTTATGCGAAACCGAGTGATATTCTATGAAACGAATTTGAAATAATGATTCTCTGCCTTATCCTGGGTTCGGTGTGCCTAGGTTTTATAAGGGTCTCAAAAGAGAACCTTGCTTATTAGGGAAGATTTGATGTCACCTTTGCTTTGAATACTTTCTGAACCTTGCTCTGTTTCGAGTGATTGCTTGTGACTTGAGAGAACTTTGGGTTACAAATATGGAGTTGTTCGACCTAATATGAGCGTATATAGAGCCATGTATTTACGGTTGGGAGAAGATCGGGTTGCTGTGTTGTTGGCCGACAGTCATAGGGTATCTTGGCTACGCAGTTGAGTTTTTCCTTTTTGAGTGATAATAGGTCTGTCATGCATACATGTAGTCTTGCGTGCACCTGCTAGTACTGATCGCAAACATAACACTTGATAAAAGAATTATTTAATATGTGTTATAACTTTAGATACCCAATATGCTATCACAAATAAACTAGACCTCATTGTCCTTTGACCTCCAGTTGCGAAAAGAAACCTTCTTGATCCAGAGTCTCAAAATCGATTCCGACACCCTGAGAAGAAAGCTTCTTACTTGCCACGGGGTTTAACCTCAAGCTTCAGAGTACTCCACATTGCAAGCAGAGAGTCATCGGAGATGAATGTGCTCCAGCCGTCAGCCTCTGCTACATTCCAATCCCCATTAACGTCCTCCTCAGGCTCACTCCCAATCTGCCTACGGCCAACCACTCTCCACTGGATGTCTGAGAACCCGCAGTTCTTTGGTTCGACGTATGCTTCGCACATGGGGCACACAGAGAGATGCTCGTCCTCTTCAAAGTTGAAATTGTTCGGGCCCCATCTGATTAGGATCTCTTTGTCGAAAGCTACGCAGGCACGAGTTTTGCAAATCCCTTTGAATAGAATTTTATATCAGTAATGTCTCTGTATATAGCATAGTATCGAGAAGCGCTGTTACTCACCTATGAGGCTTATACCCGGCACAGCCATTCTCCAGGCAGGCGCCCTGTAGTCCCACGATAGTCTAAGCTTGTCCTTGGACTTGAGCCCGTGGAAGGAGAAATGAGTGGTTCCTATTGGCCTCACTGGGCCACCAATACGTCTTACTTCCGGGGTGCCCTTTGGGGCGTAGATGGCATTATTCTTCTCGTCCGGGTCCTCTCTGTCGGTAGACATTTTTGTCGAAGGGATCTGAAAATGATATTAGTTAATTGAAGTTGGAGATGAAGAGAAGCTTTGAAGGATATGAGTGTTTATCACACCTAATTATGTTGTGGTTGGGTGTATTTACCGGTGAGAAGCCTTTTGGTGAAGAGCTGCGATGTGGATGTTAACCGGGAAGCATGTGGCGTTAAATACAGGAAAATGATGATTATGATTTCCTTAAGATTGAAGTCTGGGGGATGACTTTTGCTAAGCATGTAGCGATAATGAATTGTATTCTTTGTGTTGTTAAGCTAGAGAAATAGTCTTCTCTGAATGTGGCTTCATGTAGCTTTCGAGAAACTTCCTTGTCAAATATGTCGCGAATCAGATAGATATATATTGTCTTTATCTGCACCACCACTCTGATCTGGAGATCAAAGATTGTGTTTTCTTTAAAGATAGACCATCTTCTTAGACTGGCTAAACCACCTTAATCCAAGTCTTCCAATTTCTTTCAAAGCATCTTGGAATCTCCATAACGAATGCATGTACCCGTATGTTTAACAAGGTATCAAAGAAGGAAGTCGGTACTAGAATGATCTTAGCCAGCGAAGAAGTATCTGACCTTTTCATCATAGTAGGTTGATATAAGGATATCTTTCTAATAGAGCTGCGCGCACACTCAAGCTTCCTTAATTGTATAGTCTGGATCTCTGGCATTGTTGGTCTACCAGTGTATGCCCCATTCTGGATATTGCCAGCAAGATATCAAAGACAACTCTCTTCGACGCCGTACCAAAGCTTTTAGATATCAATCTCTGTTCTCTATTGTCCTTGTATTGCATTATCCACGACCAGCTTCTATTGCATTGGCAGCTCATAGTGGATCCAGTCCAAATGAGCCAAGATTACCAGTCTTAACGATTTTTCTTATGATCTGGTAACGTCCAATGTTTATTCTCGTCATGGAACCAACAGTAATTATAGGGATTGGAGCTTCAGTACGCCGTTTAGATAGCCCTTCATATATCGTACAGAGGTATCGGCCCAAGAGGCTAGAAACTATGAGCTATATCAGGAAATCTGGGGATGTCCAGGACTTACATCACCTCGATACAGGTCCGTATCAATCTGCTCACTTTGGCGGTAAAGAATCCTTCCCGTATGTTCTAGGGTTACTGCATGACTTATCTGGTTGACAATGTCAGTGTAGCCATATCTACAAAAACCTAACCCTATGCATAACATGATCTAACCATATTGGTACTAGTGCAATTTCAATGTCGCTATTCACTTCACCAGCGAAGGCGCGAAGTGTTGAACAAACCCCCGGCTTCACAAACATTTCAAAAGATGGAGTCACCAACAACACTACCTCCAACTTCGCTCGAAACGCAATCTTCATTCCCTCCGGCAGAGGTCAGTGCTACCTTCAGCTTTACGTTCTGTTCACCAGATGAGAAATTGCTCTGCTAACATGCTACGTAGGTTCTTGTCCGAGACTCAGCTAAAAGAACACGCGAGCTCTTCTCTGGAGATTTCGGGAACGCATTCCTTCTCGACGATGAGTCCAGGTAACTACCGCTCTCCCTTAGTCTAGCTCTACCCTACCTCATACTCCCGCGATAGACCCCCTGACACAATCTCCACAGTCGCAAATCCCTCGTCACGAACAAAATCCGCACCGAATATGACGACCTCCGCGAGCTTCCCGCAGCATTAGCAGCCAAACAGGCGGCAGCCACCAGCGCTGCGAAACGCAAGAAGCTCGGCCCCGGCTCTTCGAAGCCCCTTGCCACAGAAGCGGACGGCGCCGATGCATCGACAATGAAGATGATTGAGGGGATCCCCTCCTCAGGGGCAATCGGACCCACCACGACTGCGCTCACAATCCGCGGCAAAGCGCCGATGCCAGGCTTTGGCGGCGCGGGTAATGCTCAGAAGAATCTTCCTGGATCGAGCTTGGTGAGAAACAATGCCGCGCAGCAGGTGAAACCTGTTTGGCACGCGCCGTGGAAGCTCATGCGTGTTATTGCCGGTCATCTGGGGTGGGTTCGCGCGCTGGCTGTGGAGCCGAACAATCAGTGGTTTTGTACGGGTGCTGGAGATCGTACGGTAAAGATATGGGATCTGGCGAGTGGATCGTTGAAGTTGACGTTGACGGGTCATATTTCTACTGTTCGAGGGTTGGCGGTATCGCCGAGACATCCATATCTATTCTCGTGTGGTGAGGATAAGATGGTCAAATGTTGGGACCTAGAAAGTAATCGCGTTATTCGGCATTACCATGGGCATTTGTCGGGTGTATACTCTCTGGCACTCCACCCAACGCTGGACGTCCTGGTTACTTCAGGTCGTGACGGTGTGGCACGAGTATGGGATATGAGGACCCGCACAAATGTCATGGTCCTCTCAGGACATCAAGGAACTGTATCTTCAGTTGTCACACAGGAGGCGGACCCTCAGGTTATTACAGGTTCCATGGACTCTACTGTTCGTCTATGGGATCTGGCAGCCGGGAAAACCATGGCAGTTCTCACACATCACAAAAAGTCAGTCCGAACAATCACGACACATCCAAAAGAGTTTACATTCGCTTCTGGAAGTGCCGATAATATTAAGCAGTGGAAGTGCCCTGAAGGAGCGTTCATGCAGAACTTTGAGGGCTTTGGAGGAATAGTGAATACATTGAGTGTCAATGAAGATGATGTCCTATTTTCAGGATGTATGTGACCCCGTATTCCCATCTTACTTTACTACTGATAGCTCACATATAACAGCGGATAATGGTGAGATGTGCTTCTTCGATTGGAAGTCCGGACACCGCTTCCAAAAGATGGATACCACCGCGCAGCCAGGTTCCTTGGAAGCAGAGCAGGGTGTATTTTGTAGTACTTTCGATAAGACCGGTTTGAGATTGATTACGGGTGAAGCCGATAAAACTAGTATGTCCTACCTATCCCGGTGTGTAGCTGATTGATGCTAATGGTGGTCACGTTATAGTCAAAGTATGGAAACAGGACAAAAATGCTACAGAGGAGACACATCCGTTGGATTGGAAACCAACGTTGCAGAGACGGCGGTACTAGTTTGGATTTTTTTTTGTCTTTGTGTCCTCGGACGCTTGAATATCTGGGCTTAGATGGCTCTGGAGGATAGAGGAGGCGTGATGTTTTGTTTCCTTCCTCATTTGTATTTTTACAAAAATTGCTTTTCTGTTTGTTCTGCTCATGATATTAGGTGGCTAAATAATGAAATGAAATCTGGTCTTTCTCTTTATTCGATGGGTGCGGTAGATGCTGCTACTGCCTTGTCTATTTTCCGCGGTTGCCTAGGAGATCTCATCAAGCGGGGTGCATGCACATTGGGCGTTGAAAATGTTCAGTTTGGAGTGTAACCACCTGGGGTCTCTCAGACCGTCGATAAATTGACGGCTGGATCGATTCTATCGTCGTCGTTATCTTTTGAAGTCATGGCTCCGGGCCAATCCAAAGGGCGCAATATTACCTTGTCGATTGTTCTTGCACTACTCATGTGAAAGATCACGTACGGATCTATTGCCCACGTAATTTTTTTTATTTTTTATTTAATTCATATATTGCCCACGTAAGAAACATCCGGTTCTGCCAATCTTTGCTCAATATCGAGAGTTTTGAGCCTAGAAATAATCACAATGTGCCTAGGTATGCACAGTTCCCAATGCTGTCTCCCCATTCCCTTTCCAAAGCCACCATGTAGGGCAGCTTTTGGGGGAATTTCAATTAGCACTTTGCTTCTCCACCAGAGCACCACCTTCATGCTCTTAGTTAGTTCAGGTGGGGGATTCAAAAGGTGAAGTTTCTAAGGATTATGCACCCAAATTCTCCTTGACCAACAAGATCGCTCACCCCCCTCGTATTCCCCTCACTATCAAAAAATCAGTATCCATGTGCAAGTGCCAGCATCAGTGTTATGCACTCTCTAGGTATCCCTGTCGCTGAGTTGGAAATAGTCAACAGTACATACTCTTTGTTTGTGGTCAATTTGTGGTTGGGTTAAACTCTAGCCGCAGAAGAAAAACAGCTCAAGTCCGGCCTATTTTCACTGGCCGACACATAATGCTTGTTCATCAATCAGCAGTATCTACAGTAGACCAGTCAGTTTCTTTCTCGTCAGCGTACTCTAAAATGCTGATACACACCTATTGGCCTCTAGAGAACACATCCAGGAGTTTTGTTCGCAGCCAGCAATAATCTGTTCACCTAGGCCTCAGCCAGGCGTGTAATTGGTGTAATATGCAGGTAAGCCTTTCTCGCCTCCCATCAAAGAGCGTCTCATATTTGTGCAGATCTTTCTTTTCTAGAGTATATTTCCCATTGAGATGAGGCCACGGATGCTGGCTATCAGACGAAAATGAAGGGATTTAAAGCGATAAGAACCCAATCCTGCGACATCTTGAGCGGCTTTATGGACCGATTCAGTTGTAATCAACCGAGGATAGTTCTTCCCAGGGTAATCTTGTTTGGTAGTGGCAGTGCACTGTGACAGTGACACAGACTTGTTCTTCTTGGCTCCGGTAAGGTAGATGGTTGGTTTGATATCTGATTATGAGTCTATCCTCAGTGGGAATTGCCCCGCGCCCCGACGAGAAATAAGATGGCATAAACGACGTTGGTGGATGGAAACCGTTGCAAGGCCGTCTGGGTAACAGAGTACACTAGATGAGATTCACGTGTTATCACTCGATGTGCTAATCCGCATATTGGGGTTTTTTTTTTTTTTTAATTCATTAATTTTATGTAGACCGTAGTCTATGACAATATCGCACTACCCCAGAATTTCCCGATCACTTCCTCCACCTCACACATAATAAGGGAACTAAATCCGCATATTCGGTACGGCTTGACCAAGAATAAAGCTTAATACCACAGCCAATATGTAGCTACACTAAATCGACCGCCGTTCTCGTTTTTGACCTCTTCCTCTCTCCAAAGGTCTTTTCTGAAATTTCGTCTATTCCACAGGCTTATTTCATGAATATCATCTTGTTTCCCATATATGCTTTTTCTATAATCAGCTGTGCTAAAACATATTTTTACTGTTTATTAATTTATTCAAGTATAAGTTTTTTGTAATGATTTATAAACCTAGGATTCACATCTAGAGTTCGAAAGACTTCAACGAAAATGTGTGCAGACAGACAGATACATGTGCTGGAAACTTCATGAGACTTTCAAGTCTCAATAAGGTTGTGCCGATGATCAATAGGCTAAATAAAGGTAACGTTGCACTTTAGAAGACAGTTAGATGCTTTAAACAGGAAGTCTTAACCTACGAAGCTAGATGCTTATCCCAGACGAGAGGGGTGACGTTTGGCGTAGCCGCGCGACCGAGGTGAACATGTGTTTCCCGAGTGATTAACTATGATTAAGCTCGCGTGCCACGCCACGTCGCTACTATTTTTGAATTTCTCATCTACAACCTTCTTCAGACGTCATGCAATGTCTCATAAACATGTATTCTACTCACTTTCGTCCGGACGAGCTTTAAGATTCTGATTGGATACTGAAGTGGATGACTTCATCATGGATCAGTCGACATCGGCTATCAGAAGGTTTGACTCCGAAGACTTTCATCATCGTCAACAGTTTCTTGGACGAAAGGATATTGGGGTAGCGCTGGCCCTCATCATTCGTAGGTTGGTTACCCAGGAGGCGAGGTGTCTTCACCGACGGGTAGAGACGCCGCTTCGACTGCAGTGCATTATCTACTTTAACGTTTCTCCCTCATCTAACACTACCTGCCCCACTTCGTTTTGATTCTTGCAGATTTAATATATGCTGTGCGATACAGTGGAGAAAAATATCACTGGAGGGTTCTACGGACTACCTGCGACATCGACCCCCTCGATGCCTGATCGGCTATACTTGCATGCTGAGAAGCTTGTTGAGTGAGTGACGAGAAATTATTTATGGCCTTTAATTTCTGGCTATTTTCAATATTGGGGCTCCCCCACGTGTTTCTCTCTGTGCCTGGACATATTTTGCCAGGAGGCATCTCATCCGAAATATGATCCCCAGATGCTTGTCTGCTTATGGGGACACGACATTCACGAGCCGTCCCCTCAGAACCATCGTGTACAAGACTCATGTACTAGTATCCTCGGATCTCGCAGCTTCGTCATACATCTTCCCTTTCCTCCTTACTCCTAAAGGTCGAGGGAAGGTCAAGCACAAAGCATCACTCGTTCATCAACTGAACGCATCCAGTCCTTTTGGTAACTATGGGTTTCAGGCTTGTCACCGGGCTCGGAATTCCTCCTCTCCTATTAATGAAAAAGCAATGTCTATCTCTAGCTAGGCTCTCGCATCAAATCTGGATAGGACCCGGGCTGAATCTTCAAGTGCCGTTGGTGACTGTCTCAGATGTATGCGCGCAACGCGATATCAAAATCAGGACAACGAATTAATTGCATCTCCGGGTCGACGTACATAGGTCCAAAGAAGTGCTTGTTTTGAAGCTGGTTGTACAAGGACCCTGAACGATGATCTCTCGTGAGACCCTGTTTACTCACTTGCAAGTACCTGAGTTCCTGCGGGTATTGATCGATTTGTGTGAGCTGATTCAGTGACGACATCCAGGAGGATTTCTGTATGGAGAGAAATGGGCGTCTAATGCAGGGATGACAATCTCCGTTCCAAAGGTAAGGAGCAAGTTAGTGGAAGATGGATACCGGTATATTTCCCGGCTTTGACGCTCTCCGTGGTGACGAGTCTCGATCAATATGCATGGCCTTAATAACTCATGGGAGTGGGGGATTACTATATCTCTTCATTTACGTCGGATGGTGTTGTGTCGGAGTCGTCCTGGAGAGAATAAGCATTCTTGGTGTCTCTCTTCGGAGCCTTGACCATTTTCGAGAAGCTAGGTGAGGTTACGATAACCTTTATCGATAAGATGTAGGGTTAGGGTTGTGGTGTATTGATTCTCAAATGGGCCGGGTAATGATAGTATGTACAGTGGCCATACGATGTCACCAATGAACCTAGGCATCTTGGATTTTGGAAATTGGCTGTTTCACAATTTACGGAGCCGATATCTAGCCTTATCGTCAGGAAAAGACCGGCGTCAGCAGTGCAAACTCATCCTCCGTCTTAACTTGAAGCAATTGCCTATATTTGCTATTTACAGGGGCCCGGGTCCTATCTGCGATAATGGGAAGTACTCTAGATCTATCAACCGCTGTTAAGAGCTATGGGATGGGTCAATTCCAGCTAGTAGCAGCACCCGACAATCGGAACCAAAAGCGACGATGGGAGCGGCGAGTTTAGGTTGGAGAAAGTGCAGGAAGTCAAGTGCAAGATATGGTGTGAGAGAGGGAAGAGATTGTGTTGGAGGCTGGGAAGATCCTCTCCTCTTTTCGTTATCTTGCGATAGTCGTTTGTCCGGAACCCCGTATATCCTTCCCATCGTGGGGCGTTGCTGTGGAATCAAGCAGGGAAAATTGATTGCACACCGATGGCTGTTCAACATCCAGGAAGCATCTTTATGAGCTCCCACCATATGAGGTGATCAACCTGATGCCGATCATGGTGAAACCTGGCTATGGGTTTGCGAATAAAAGAGAAGACGATAAAAAAAAGCTCTCTCCCGCTGTTTCTGTACCTTGTGTACCTCTGTTCCTTCCCTCGAGATACCTAAAAGCTTGGTTGAGGAACGGAAATGATCATGCGACATACGGCAGCGAGTCCCATCTGCATCATGAAAAGCTTGACATTGATTTTCTTCCCATAGACATGGTTTCCCAAGGAAAGTAAAGTTGAAGATGGGGTCAAAGTGTTTCTTGCAAGGTTGTTCTCGTGAGCACAATTTCTCCTGAACTATAACCTACAATTTCACGCACGCACGCACGCACCCACGTGTTGTTGAATTCCAGTTCCAGAGAGTAAGATCTATCCGAACTGTAAATAATAAACCAAGTTCGTTAAGGCGCTTGGCTAAATTGCTGCAGATTTGTGGCGGAGTCGCATGTTCCTGCTGTACTTGAACTTGAGGTATAATTGTTTATTGCTTGGAAAGGATACAGTATGCCGGCGACGACTCCGAGCTGAGTTCTATTTCTGACGGTGAATTGTCAAGAGGAGAAGGAGGATCATGAGGAAGTCCTTGATTGCGCGTCCCCAACCTGGCTAGATCGCACTAGAAAGAAAGGGAAAAAAATGGTTTGTGGTGGAAATTCATTTTGGGGAGGGTGCTCGACCAAAGTTTGGTGGTGCTGTTTTGTGACCAGAACAATGATTTGCTACCCCGCCAAAATGAAAGAAATGGAGAAAGCGCCCCAAAGCTTGGGTGCACGCACGCCCAGGTGCGGGTGATTCCTTTTTTGTGGTTAGGGCTAGTGGGGGGCATGCGCGGTGACGATCGGCCAACCAATGCTAACGGCGATCGAGCGAGGGAAGCTAGGGGAGGGAGAGAGGAGGAGGGATGAGTTGCGAATCTGGCACTTAACCCCATCGTAGATTTCTCGGATTAATATTTCACCTTTCCTTTTGGCCCAACAGGGCTGAGCTCGAGCATGAGGGTTATTAATACCGCCATAACTCGAAAAATTGGCTAGATCAAAATTACTTGTACGGGAAACTTCTGGTGCAGATCGATGCCATTCAACCAATCACTCAAGTGGTAATCCCTGGACGGAGATAGCCAATTTTTCGAGTTTTGGCGGTATGTGAGAGGTTTTAAGGGTTGGAGGTTGGGGGTTGGGCTAAGGAAATACCTCTCTCTGATGTCTCGCGCGTATTATTTTCCCTCACTCAGTCAGTTTCTCCGAAGTGAATCTACTCCAACATAGCCCACCGACGGTAGAGTACGTTATCAAGGCCTTACTGACAGGGTGCGTGGAAGGAAGGCGGCAGACCCATGGTGTGACAGATAAGCATGTTTATCGACTGACTGACGGCTCACTTCCTCCACCAAAAGAACCATGAGCTTGCCTGCTTGCTTCGCTTGCTTGCTCAGAGTAACTTGCTGCCTCTAACTAACGCCTCTAACGTTTGTGGAGCTCGTGATCCACATGGGAAACCGATCGACATCCACGGAGAGTTTGCTTTGAGAGCTAAGGGTCTGGGAGTAGTTTTACCGGTAACCTAAGCTTAGCTTCCAACCCCAGGTTTTCTCCGCATTTTTCGTCCTGGGCACTCGCTCGCTCCGAGGGACGGTTTCTTATTTGTCTGGGCAGCGTTTAGATGAGGTAGTCTCCAGAGTATGGTATCAAGGACTGTTTTGCCCAGAAAACTGGCTGTATGCAAGCAAGCAAACTGACGGATAATGGAAACAAAGTTCACTGAAGTTCTCGCTTGCGCTTGCACAGGCAGGCGATCGCTAACTAACTAATCGCTGGGGTGTGTGGGGTGGGTTGTGTGGGTTGGTGTGGGTGTTCGAGACCCTCGCTCTGTCCACCGTGCACACCACACCCCGGACTCTCCCCGCATTTGGCAAGGAAGTTCCCTCACCAGGTTGCACGGACTCACCGTATGTACTTCCAATCGGTGGTGGTGGGCAGTGCAGGGCCAATGATAGACTGTATCAGTTCTATCTTGTCCATCGAATCAGTGGCGATCGCTTGTGACGCCCGCATACGTCACTGCATTGGGAAGGGCTGCTTGTGCTTGATGGTCAACGTTCAAGCGGTTTCAGAGGAATTGCCGGTATCAAGCCTTTTGGGAAGTTGCCGCTCAGTGAAGTATCTAAATGTAAGTTATGTGTAGGTAAGGAAACAGCTAGGCAGCATCATGAGACGCAACCACCGACGAACAGGCCCGCCCCACCAACTCTGTGTGGTCATGATTGTGGCTTTTTTTTTCTCCCCCTTTTGGCATTTCCCTTTGTCTGCGAGGAGTAATCAAGGCCCAACACCTGCTTGAGCTTACTTTACTTGCCTTGGTGGAGAAGGAGAAAGATATAAAAGCTCCTACCACCCCCCTTATCACAACCCATTCCATACAGTCCAGTCCATATAGTACAGTCCAATACACCGTCCAATATAAATATAAACCAATAAGCTCAAGCTCAATTACCCTCATACTCACTACATACTACCAATAACTACTACTCAAACACTCACCATGACCTCCGAAACCCGCACCCAGCCATTCAGCATGAGCCCCGTGAGCCCCGTGAGCCCCGTCGACATTGAGCCGCGACAATACCGCCGCGGGTCCATGGTCGACGACGCCATGGCCGAGCCGTTCATGCGCGTAGGCCGCCGCGGCAGCGATGGCAGCGATGGCAGCCTCTCGCCAATAGAGAAGCGGGATCGCAGGATGTATGTTTTCCCAAATCTCTTCTCTTCTTTATGAGAGTTTTTATGAGAGGTAGAGAGAGACAGTTGGCTAATTAATATTGTTTGCAACAGGAGCAAGGAGTGGGATGCCTCAAAAACACCGCCGTCGAGATTCCAGAAGCAGGAGGGTTCGGTATGTGTTTCCCCTACCCCTAAGCTTTCAAACTCCTTTTTTAGTGCTGGTGACTGACTGTCGATCTGGTGGATAGATTTTCGCAACCCCCTCATCGCGTGACGGCCATGTCGCCCGGAATAAGATCCACGGCTTCAAGGAGAAAGTCAAGGAGCTCAGTGGGAAGAAATAAAACCCCCGAAACGTTCTAGAGATAAAAAAAAACGTCCTTGCGATATATACGGTGTTGTCGTCGACCGGGGCGGACTTCATTTATGATCGGGGGCGCACGTTGTTTCTTTTTTTTACATTCTTATTTATTTCCTTTCACATCTACTTTTTTCCTTTTCCGTTTTCTGTTTAGTACTGCGTTTAGTACTCCTTACCACTACTACTACCACCCCGGTCCCCACCCTTATAACCCATCTTAAGGACCTGACCTTTTTTCTTCTGTTCTTTCTTGTGTTCGTTCTATCATTTCATCTATTTTCTATGTCTCGAATGGGGGAGTTGTATGCAAATGGGAAATCCTTGTTGTCATGAGGTGTTTGGTCTTTTATGGTTTGGTTTGGTTGTGGGTTGTGTCTGGATCTGGAGGCATTCAGCCGGATCCGCCATTCATGTATTGATTATTGATATCTTGTTTCGTTTGGGAAGAGAAGAGGGAGAAGATTAGGGGAGGATCTGAACTGTACAACAATTATAATGTCATAGGACTTAAAACGTCTATGTTTCTGTCAAGTCGAGCTCAAGTCCAGTCAAGTACTATACGTCCAGTGATTGTCAACTATTAACCAGCAAACAGCAATTACATGAAAGAAAGCAACCAAAGAAGCCAAAACAGAAAGAACAGAAAGATATTTACACTACTATCTACACTACCTACCTACAAAACCCTCAACCCCCCCAACCCCCCCTCCCCCACCTCCACAATCCCCCCACCACTCCCCCCACCCCTCCCGGCGCCCACCACCCACCTCTCCACCACCGCCTCCAAGTTCCCGCCCACAACCCCCGCCTGCTCCCTCACAAGCCCATCGTTATCCGCGCCGCACACATACCCCAACACCCTCCGCACCTCGCCCACCCGCCCCCTCACAACCCTCCACACCTCCTCCCTCCACACCTCCCCTTCACCTTCCCCCTCCTCCCCCTGCCCAACCAGCGCCTTCAGCACGCCGCCAACACACACCACCGCCGCCCTCCTCAAAATCCCACTCTCAACCCCCCCCTCCAACGTCAGCACCAACAACGCAATATCCAGCGCCTCATCCAGCACCCGCGCGCCCAAGCCCGGCGCATTCGTCTCGATGGCAACCCCGAGAATCGAAAGCGCCGACGCGCGGATGCGCACGTCCTCCGTGCGGCCGGTGCCGGCCCAGCCCTTGACAATAGCCGCTTTGATCTCTGCGGCCTGCTTGCGCTTTTCTTTGGCAGCCTCATCGACATCCTCTACGTCTTCGTCGGCTTCCTCGTCGCTGCCGAATTCGGCGTCGCCTTGGTCTTTCTTGCCGCGAGTCTTCCGCCGGCTCACAACGGCCACCATACCGCCCGCCAGCGCCGCCGCAACGTCACCCACCAGCGCGCCGCCGAGGCGCTGCACGGTGTTTAGCAGTGCCTCGCCGATGCGCAGCCGCTCGTCGAGGCTGAGCTTCTCGTCGGCGTCTACATAGGCGTCTACCAGCATCCGCGTCACGGTGCGGGAGTGCCGGTCTGCCAGCGCCGTGAGACACTTGACGACGTTGAGATACACGTAGCTGTCGGCGTCCTTCAGCATGCCGACCAGTAGGCCCATGGCCGCTTGGACGTCCACTACTGGCGCGGCGGCGAGGATGAGCTCGCGGAGGAGGTGCAGGCCGTGGGCACGCACGGGGATGAGCGGGTCGCGGAGGTAGGATAGTGCCAGGGCGTATGTTTCTTTCTGCTGCTGGCTGAGGGATGTGGGGGCGGTTGTGGGGGGCGTGTGCAGCGTGAGGAGGGAGAGGATGTTGAGTGCGAAGGCGGAGATGTCTTCGGGGATGTTGGGCGCGGTGGTGAGGAAGGTTAGTGCGGGGTGGAGTGTCTGCAGGAGGCGCTCGTCGGAGGGAGTGAGTTTCGTGTCGGGGGAGGAGACAAGGACGCTGAGGAGTGAGAGCGCGAGGGTCATTGTCTGTGCCCGGGACGACTCCTCGTCCAAGTCTTCATCGTCCGAGTCTTCGTCCTCCTCCTCGCCCACAAACCGCCTCTCGCTCGTCACCCTCTCCCTCCTCACCGGCACCGGTCTATCCCCCACAATCCTCCCCAACCCCTCCAAACTCGGCTTCACCTCCTCCGCCCCCTTCCCCACACTCGCCTCCTTCCAAGCCCGATACTCCCCCAACACGCCGCCCACAATCTGCAACGTCTGCCCCGGACTCCTCGCCAGCGCCCCCCCAAACCGCCCCACCACCTCCCGCAGCACCGCCGTCCGCGCCACCATCCCCATCGCCGCCTCCACCCCTTCAACTGCCGCCCCCACATCCGCCAGCCACGCCCGCAACACGCCCAGAAAGAACTCTGCAATGGCGTCTTCAGGCGCCTGTGATAGCACCTCCACGAACGCGCCAACACGTACCTCCACCTCGTCCACGCGGACCTCACTAGCACCAGCACGCACCTCGACGCCGCCGTCCGCGCCGGGTCCGAAGCGCCAGGTCGCGCCGCCGGCGGTGAGGATGTGGTCGTGAAGCGCCGCGAGCACGGCGGAGGGGGAGGTCGACGTCTTGATGTGTGTGTGCAGCAGGGAGAGGGCGCGGGTGTGCCATGTGCTGCGGGAGGTGGTGAGCGCGAAGATGGTGAGTGCCCAGAGGGCTGGCAGGAGCGGGGTTAGCAGGCGGTGGGGGACGGAAGGGGTGGGGTGGGCGGTGAGGAGGGTGCTGAGGCGGGTGAGGGTCTGGGAGAGGGTGTGTTCGGGGATAAGTGCCTTGTTGCTGGTGTCCTCAGTGGTGGTGGTGGTAGATGTGTCGTCTGGAATTTCCTCGATTAAGGAGAACCGGGGCTTTGCCGGTGAAGGCGTGTCTTCGAACGCCAGCAACGCAGAGGACGCAGTATTTCCCGACTTCTCCGCCACCGCAGCTGCTGCCGCAACCTTCTCCGTCTCCGTCTCCGGCACCATGCCCGCCACAATCTTCGCGACCACCTCCTTCTCGACCACCGCCTCCACAGCACCCTTCCGTCCCAGCAGCTCGGCCAACACATATGCCGCCGCGCCGGCCAGGGTCCGATCGGCGACATCCAGGAGCTCCAACAGCTGCGGACACACCTTCTCAAAATACTGTTGCGCCATGACAGCCGCCGGGACGGCGCCGATGAGTCGTGAGGCGTTGGCCAGTGCGTCGAGCGACGGGTTTGTCAGGAATAGCTCGAGAATATGGCGGACGGCGTGGGGGCGTGTCATGGGGAGGTTGGAGAGGGCCTTGGTGAGTGCTGTGCGGAGCGGCGGTGGTGTGGACGGGTGGAGGAGTGAGAGGAGGGGAGGGAGGAGGGCGGGGGTTTGGGTACTGTGGGCAGGTTATTGTTAGATATGTAGCTTTAGGTAGAGTAGTTAGGATTTGTAGGCTCGAGTGATAGGCTGTGAAGTAAAGGGGGGTAATGATCGCGCAACCGGAAATGACCATTCCATCCACAAAAGAAACGGGAAAGCACATACCTCTCCACAACACCCCACCACCTTCCCCTCCACACCTCTCTCTCCCCTTCCCCACCATCCCCAGGGCCAAAAGCCAGTTCCCCACACCCCGCCAAAACATCCACCAGACACCTCTCCCTCATGGACCTCGCCGCCGCTCCCCCGCTCCCCAGCGCCTCTAGTAAGCCCTCTACAACACTTCCCAGCAGCTGTACATCCCGTCTATCTTCAACTTCCGTGATTCTCCCGCGGCTCGCAGGGATAACGAAATTCCGTGCGCGCCGTGAGAGCGGGATTCCGATGCCGGGTGAGAGGGAGGGGTATATACCCTCCAGCACGAGCAGGTCGAGGAGCGCGTTGAGGGTGCGGTTGTCTGTTGCGTTTTCTAGCGCGGTAGTGGCGGGTGCAGCGGTAGGGGTAGGGGTAGTCGATATCGTATGTAAGAGGCGGAGGGCGTGGGTTAGTACTTTGTGGGCGAGAGTTTGGGCCGGGGACGGGGTCGGGGACGGAGTCGGGGAGGGGGGAAGTGTGAGGGCGAGACGGTCGAGGAGGGGGAGGTTACGGTGTGTTAGGAGTTGTGCTGGGTTTATTAGCTGGCTGGTCTAGAGAGAGGGAGGAAAAGGGGGGGGGTACTTCGGTCGAGGACGGGGGAGAGAAAATGTTGGGCTTCTGAGAGCGCCGTCATTTTGGTTCACTGTATTGCTATGTAGAGCTAAACCTATAACCTGTTGGTGGGTTCAATGGTTTTAGTCTGTCAGTTCTTTGAGTTTTGATGGTGAGGGGATGATAATAGGTTGTAAAATTAATTGTATTTGTAATTAATATTAGTGTTAGTAGTAATACTCAATAGAAAGAGCTAGTAGCCGGGAGTGTTGCGCAGTCGGAGGGGTCCAACCAGGTGCTAGCCCGGTCATTACCCGGACGCCGGATTATCGTTTCTCCACCCCCTGCCATTCTTCCCCACAAAATCCAAAAAAGAAAAAAGAAATCTCACAACCTCCCGCCCGCACCCCAATTAACTTAGAACTACCTCTAACCCCCGCACCCGCACCCGCACCACACACAATGTTCCGCCTCCGCCCCGCTCTCCGCCCCCACAACCTCCCCCGCCTCCTCCCCAGCACGCGGTAACCACCCTCCCCCCCCACCCCCACCTACCCACCCGCCCGCACTAACACCCCCACAGAAACCTCCCAGCCCTCTGCCTCCTCCCGCAGCGGCCATTCCACACCACCTCCCTAACCCTCAAAAAGGCATCAAAGCCCGCAAAAGGTGATCACCACCACATCCCCAGCAACGAGGTCCCCCCACCCGCCGGTGCTTTCGACTTCGACGCCCACTTCACCGACCTCGAGAGCGACCTCGCCCGCGTGCTCGAGAAGCTCAAGGACGAGCTGTCGAAGCTGCGTACAAGCCGTGTGGACCCGGCGCTATATGAGAACATTCAGGTGGTTGTGGACCGCGAGGGAGCCAAGGTCTCATTGCGTGATATTGCGCATGTGGTTGCGAAGGGGAGGAGTGTAGTTGTGGGGGTTTATGAGGAGGATGTGAGTCTATCCATTCCCTGGAGGGGTTTATATATATATATATATATATATATGGGGAGGTGGGGACTGACATAGGGTGTGTGGGGGGGGTAGAATGTGAAGAAGGTCATGAAGGCGCTGCAGCAGGCAGACCTGAATGTGACGCCGATCGTGGACGCAAAGACGCCGACGCAGATCACGATGCCTCTGCCACCACCGACAAAGGAGTCGCGGGTTGCGACGGTGGATGCGGCGGCGAAGGCGGGTGAGCGGGCGAATAATGCGCTCAGGAACGCGAGGCAGGGGTCGCATAAGAAGATTAAGAGCCTGAAGAGCATGCGTGTGGACGATGTGAGGAAGGCGGATAAACAGTTGGAGAAGATCATGGATAAGGTTGGCGCTGAGGCGAAGAAGATTATAGAGGCAGCAAAGAAGTCGATCATGGAGGCTTAGTTAGGCCTTCTAGCGAATAAGAAGAAAAGAAGATGGGTGGTTTGTGTCTTTGCTGTTTTTTGGGTTGTTAATGAGTGTGGTTGACGGTGTGTTTTAGTGATTAGAAAATCATTACCAGCGGACCATAGCGTTGTACAAGTTGCAGGTATTATCATTGACTTTGTGAATTTCTAGTGCCGCAGATCTGATTAGCAATTTGACCGCTCTGTTCTAGTCAATATAGGTACCAGATATCATTAATCGCAGCTGTAAATGCTCCAGTAGTTAGTCCCCGCGTCGTATAATAATACCTCGCAGTTCAGAGTGCCTCTAGCTTATCAGAATAAGATAAGAGTATTCCCACGAATTTGCTCCGCCAGCCAACCATATGTCTCCCCGCCGCCCAACGAAGCGCATCACCCACCAAGCCGGCAGGGGCCCGGGAACGGCCCATTCACTAGGCATTTCAAGCCGATGCGTTAATCCGTTTACTACACAAGCACCCCATGTGTCTCGATGGCTATATTGACTCAAGTGTCAACCTCACCCCAAATTTCTATCGAGTGATAACCTATGATGCAACTGTTCCACGCCCCACCTTACCTCACTTTTTGGACCCAGGTTTCCATGCCACGCGCCATCAGGAAACTATTATATCGGATTGCTATAGAGATAGCGCCTTGTTTCGCAGGGGAGATCTTCAATATGAACGCTTGTCTGTTGCGCGGACTCTCTATTTCCCTGTGCATATTCTGTTCCTGTCCTCTAGAAGAAAGGAGGAGGGGGCGCTGTCCATTGGCCAGGAGGATTATTCTTGTACGGCAGCCAGGCCAGCAGGCCATAAGGCCATCTATCAATCACCGGCCAATCATCGTTATAGCAGAAAATGAGCTTCTTGAGGCGGCAGAGCACAATCCCGGTGTTGTAGTTGCTGACAGTCGATCGCTAATATGATGAGTGGGACTTAAACGCCCTGGTGAGTTGGGGGCCGGGGGGCCTCTCGGAGTATGCATAACATAATACGATATATAAATATAGAAACCACCTACTGCATGGGGTCCCAACCGTACCCCCCGCTGCCGAACTGGTCCTCGATGGGGGTTTTCAAGTCCACCCCGCTTGCTCTGTTTTCTCTGCTTCCCCAGAGCGGAATAGTAGAAACTGGGCCAGATGATAGATAATTAGCTAGTGGGATTTGAAGGAAGATAGACCCCCGATTCCCACGGCTTCTGTGGTTTCCTGGTCCTGTTGGTACTGGTGGCCGCCCAGCGGATAGATAGATAGAAGAAGCCTAACTAGATACCGCAGATGGCAGCCCTTACAGGGGACTCATGGAGCGGCCTTCCCGGGTACATGTTTCCGCCTTGCGGGATTTCTGGTACTTCGGTCATTGACGGGTGATGTAAAGATTAAGCATAGGTGATGATTCGTGATTGTGGTGATTGTTTGGTTGGTTGGTGTGGTTGTTGTGGTTGGTGTGGTTAAAGTAGCAAAAAGCCAGGTGGGCGGCGATTGGGGTAATGATCAAGAAACACTATTCGATTGGTGTCGGGTAGTTACTGATGTCTATTCAAGTCTCGGTCCTCCCTGATCTCTATTTATAGTTATAGTTTCTGGCCATGTGTTCCTCGCCTAATCCAAGCTAGTTGTCCTTACACGCTGTACAGTGTCTGTTGGGCTAGCCTGGGTAGATCTCAGCCCATAGGAGAGCCATAAAACCCGCGCCATAGCCGCTTCGATCATTCCTAGCTGATGCCAATGATACATAGTTGCATTCTTAGATATCGGGTTGTGATTCGAGATGGGCGGAGTGGTTATTTAGTCATCTAGCTATTTAAAAGGCTATGTGGGTGAGTTGGCGATTGGAGTCTTCTATATTGGGTAAGATATTAATACTTTTAATACAGTATAATTTATCACATCTATTATTCTCATAACTACTTGTACTGTTTCACAACCGATTAGCTACGACGGTTGGATATCTATATCTATATTGATAATTGTTCTATCCGGTTTTTTTTTGTCTTCCCATCCCAGAGATGCCGCGCAAAGAGTAGAGAGAAATTCCATAGTAGTAATAGTAAAAAAAATGAAATGATAAAACTGTACACCAGAGAGAAAAAATACAACCAGCAAGAAAGTAGTAGTAGTTAAGAGCCCCTTTTTTGCAGAAATCATCATCATACCTTACAAGTTACATACAAAAAGAAAAAGAGTACAATTACGCGCTAGGAGGAGGAGCCGGAAGGCTCATTCCAAGTCTAGGCAGAACGTTGATCAAAAGCTCCCTCTTCTTCCTGTCCGAGAAGGTTCCGTTCACCATGACCATCCTGTGGATATCTCCCGCGATGCCGTGAGGGCCCACGTTAGGGGGCGTGTACTTGCCCTCGATGAGTCTGCCGAGAGCTGATTCGCGGCTGGCGTCGTAGTTCTTCCAGTTCTCGTAGGTCCATTGGGAGGTTGGCTTTGAGCTGTGAGTAGTATCAGCCCAAAGGGTGGCGCCGATGCCCTGGTTGGAAATTACTGAAGGCGGAATGTGAGGGGCGAGATATTCAGCAGTGGGAACGGTAGGGGTGTAAGGCAGCTCAATCTGCTCTGCAGGCGGTGCAGGGGGGAAAGGGTCCCTGCGGGAGGTGCGAGACGAGGCATTGCGGTCATCGTCTCTGCCACCGCGTCCACCACGTCCGCGCCCACCACCACGGCCACCTGGACCGCCACGTCCACGTCCGCGCCCGCCGAAACCACCACCGAATCCACCACCGAAGCCACCCCGGCCTTCACCGTCGAAACCGCCGCGGCCACCGCCGAAGCCTCCACGACCACCACGGCCTCCGAATCCACCGCCACGGCCTTCTCCGTCAAAGCCACCGCGACCGCGGAAGCCACCGCCGAAGCCACCACGGTCTCCACCACGGTCTCCACCGTAACCACCGCGGCCGCCACGGTCACTAAAGCCTCCGCGGCCACCGTAGCTGGGACGGTCACCGTAGCTGGGGCGTTCACTGCGATCACCGTAACTGGGACGTTCGCTGCGCTCGCCGTAACTGGGGCGTTCGCTGCGCTCGCCGTAACTGGGGCGTTCGCCATAGCTGGGACGCTCACTGCGGTCACCGTAGCTAGGACGATCACCGCCACGGCCGCCACCATATCCACCACGGTCACCGTAACTAGGGCGGTCTCCGTAGCTTGGGCGGTCTCCGTAGCTTGGGCGGTCGCCACGGTCGCCACCATAACCACCACGGCCTCCGCCATACCCACCGCGGTCACCATTGTATCCGCCACGGCGCTCAAAGCCACCGCGACCACCACGGTCACCGCCATATCCTCCACGACCACGGAAGCCTCCGCGACCTCCGAACCCGCCACGACTACCGCCCTCCTCGTTGTTGTTGAAGCGACTGCCACGTTCTTCGACCTCCTCCTCTTCGATGGTTTCAATGTCTTGTTCCCTGGCCTGGGCGGGGCCCTCGTTGTTGCTGTTAGGTGGGAGAATATCGTCTATGTCGACAGAGCGTGGGTTTGTGCGTCCCGCGAGAGCTGTAATGGGGACATTGGGTTAGTTATGTGCATATATCAAGTTCCCACAATTAGACAGAGGGGAATCGATAAGATAAGATAAGATATACCTTCATCGTTCCAGTAAGGAGAGGAAGGAGCGGGTTTATCGTCCTCAGCGAGTCTGGCCGGCGTAATGGAGAATTGGCGGCGGGCAGAACTAACTAGAGACTTTCCGTGGCCGAGAATGAGATTCCTGGAAAACATTTTGATTGGTTTTTTTTTTTTTATTTTCCTTTTATGGGAACCTGTGAGTGGGAAGGAGAGAGGGATTGAGAGCGTTTCTCAATTCCAATTAAACGGTTTTGTAGGGCGGGTTGCACGTTGATGTGGGGGGCGGTTGATGGCCTAACAGAGTTTTTTCTCTGCCTCAATCCTTGTCGCGCTTTATTTTTCACCCCACTACTGCCAAGTCTTTCCTTATCCACACGTGACACCCGAAAAACCTCATCTTATATCCTGCATCATAAAAATAAATTTGAAGAATTGAAACTAATAGCTCTTTTCACGGACCAATCGAATCAATCATGAACTTCGCCCGCCACCTCCTTCGTCGTGCTGTTACTGCTCCTCTCTCCTCTCGAGGGATCTCAATAGTTCTTCCATCCCTCTCCGCCGCTCCAGTTAGAGTTCTCGCAACCCCAATTCCAAGAATCATTATACCACGACTCCAGCAATCTGTACGCCATGAGTCCTCGACTGCAATTGGGGCAGTCGGAGGTACAAAAGAAGCTGCAGAAGGCGAGGAAGTGAAGGAGACCAAGCCCAGCTATGAGCTTACGTTCACCTGCAGACCATGTGGACACAGGTCTACACACACAATCACTAAGCAGGGGTACCACCACGGTACAGTAATGATTACATGCCTCGGGTGCCAAAACCGCCATGTTATCTCCGATCACCTGAAGGTACATCGATATTCACATATTTTCTCTTCGTTCATCTGTTAATGTTTGCTACCGGTATAGATATTCGGCGAAACCGCCCGCTCGTTCGAGGATATCCTCTCTCAGTCAGGTTCGGGCGAGACCGTCAAGAAAGCCACCCTTTCCCAGGAAGAAACGATGGCTGCCGTGGAGAAGGTGCTGAAGGAGAAGGGCATCTGGAGCAAGGATGGAGGCGATGTAGAGGTGTTGCCGGGTGAGCCAAAGGAGACGGAAGAAGACTGGCGGAATGGACTGGTAGGGGGAAATGAGAAGAAGGAATAGCTGTACTCCAGATGAAAGGAACATGGGATGGCGTTATATGTTTTTGTGTTTTTGTAGATAAAAAGTGTTCCTGTATATAGCCGGAAGGCGGCATCTGTATCCTTATTAGCATTGGATTGAGATAGTATTTAAAAACTCCATTCTAATTCTCATATCCTCCAGTTGACTCTAATTGGTCAATTTTATACTTAAGGAAAATCGTGGGGTTGGCTGTGATTATTACCCAGCTGATTCACAGTCTGCAGGGACGGGCAGGAGTTTGAGTGGTCGAGTTTGAGTGGTCAAGGAATTTGAAGGTTTTTTGACCATCTATAATTAAACAAGAGGGTGGCCAGTGGGTCATGATGTACGTCGTGGTGGATTGTGATTGCAGAGTTAGGTGTACCCCTAGCTAGCTCAATTTTCCCTCACTTCCTTAAGTATTACTTCCGGACCGTAACCGCAGCTTGAACAATTATCTTAGCTTCTCATTATTTGGCCAATTGGTCTTCCCTATGATCAGGTCCGGATATAGGATTAGGCTGGTTTAGCGAAACTCTTTCAGACCATATTCTTTTATAGTATAGTAGATGTATGGACTGCATGCCACGGTGTTCCTATGTAGGACAAAAAGTTAATCGTGGTCATTTGAAAGCCATGATGCGTTGTGACTACACCGAGTGATAACACGTGATTCCACAATACATCTATAATCCACCACTCTCCCACCTCGGAATTAGCAAGATCACATCTCATCTTCTCCTATCTGTAAATCTATCTGTGAATAGCGAATACTATATACGCTGAACCGCTAGAAAAGCATCCTCAAGAAGCCTTGTGGTCGGTTTGCGTTATTAGCCTGCATTTATCGTACCCAAGAGCCCCTCCCAGTCTCAATCATCAACCAGAAGGCAACCGAGGGAAGAAGCAGAGCAAGAGGACGCTCCTAGGCGAAACATTTGACCAGTATTCTCCCCGCATTCATCGACCTCCAAGTAAAAAGCACTTCCTGAAGCCTTTCGTTCTCGTGGAGATCCCTTCATGCTACCTCACTATCCCTAAGCAAGTCCCCAAGCTTCTATCCGCTCTGTCCCAGAGATAATTCTGCTTCTTTTCACTCAGATTTCTACAGCGTTTGAGTCTTAACCAATCGGCCGGCCTGCGGCACGCCAATTTCGACCAAGACTAAAATACTTTATCCCGGTACCACCAAACCCTCTTCACAGCAAACATCGACAGCACACCACCAAGCCCTCTACACTCTTCTCCGTATGTCTAGACATCTTATCACCCAGGATCGATCCTTTCCTTCCTTCCCCGCTCCCACTCCCAACGTCTCACCCCCCTCCCTCGCCTACCCCCACACCTCCCGCCCTTTCCGTGGCTGAGTCGTCTTCCAGAAGATGCAACTTTCGAGAGCTTCAAGGGGGCTTTTGGGAAGAAAGAACAAGGACTGCGTGCTTACTATACAACCTCCTCCCAGATATGGCAATTAACACTAAACGATTTATTCTTTTCTTGCACACAGAGCTTACTACCGGTTGTTGTCTGGCTGTTCCTTACATGAATCAAGGCGTCAGTAACATGCATCACATGTATCAGCACTATCACTAACCTAAGAGCGCCAGTTGAAGAACCAATTCTCGTCGGTACCCAGTACTTACTAGAGAAGATATTAACTACAGGTGTGGACCATATACTAAACTTCAAGTTCAAGCACCTGCCCGCATAGGACTGGAGAGGCTATAAACTCATGAACCAAAACGGTGGATTCATACGTTGTGCGCTGACTACTTCAGTCCAGGAAACAGCCTAACGTACATATTAACAATCGTTGCTACCTTCAACAGTTCACCAGCCAATGGCTACACGAATATCTAGAGGCGTTACCTCTATTTACGGAAAAAGATGAATTATTTTCACTGAAAAACCAAGCACCAGACGTAATTGCCCCAAACTGTGCTTACTCTGATTGGCTTATGACTACATGTAGTATCTAAGGTCCAGAGAACCGTCAGAAAGAGGCTTTTGGACCTCAGGCAGTGAATAGAAAAAGAAGGATTTTGCCCGACCAACCGTTTTAGAACCTCGCATGCACAGATAAAAATGGATACCAACCACTCTGTCAGATTTCCGACTGCCCAAGTATACACGCGAGCAAACCAGATTCGGAGGGAGAGAGGGGTCGTTTCAATTATAAGACAGCATAGTCCCCTGTTTGGGACACCTCATCCTTGCGAAATGAAAGTGGAGCCTATAATCTTTAGGCCATTCTCGTAATATAATACACAAAATAGCCTTTATGGGCTTAATCAAACAGCACGACACATATGGCAGACGGCAATATAGCGACTTAATCTTCTTGAAATTTTAAACCTCACGTCAGAATATATCTCGTCGAAGGACTCGATTACAAACCAATTTATTTGCGCAAATTCGGTTTTCTTTTGCCGGATTAGGTCGAGTGATTACACATGATTCATTCAACCCCAAATAAACCATTAACCCAACAGTTGTAATTACCGTACCCGAGGTCTGTCTCGGAGATATAAAGGTCTGGAGCATATGATTAACATGATGTGCGAGGAAGGCGTCTATTCGCCCCGTGATTCCCTCAAACAGCCGCAATTGAAAGAAGTACGGGGGACACTTATAGGGATCCGCTCTGCGTGGCAAAGAACTTTGGGACTTCTGGATAAGGGTCACAAAATCGGCCCCATAGGACGATTATGGTCTAGTTCCTCACCTGTTCTAGAGAAACAGCAATATAACTTGTCTCCATATTTGGGGGCCGCGCGCGCCCTAAAGGAAAGAAAGATTCTGAATCCTCAAAAAAAAAAACGACAGAGCATCAGAGATCTAGCACGAAGGAACCCTGACCAACACCCGCTCAAAAAGGTTTCAATAAGCTTCGTAGGATCTGGGGGGATACGCCGGCTTAAGGAGTTCACCTATAACAGGAACCCACCCCTTTGCAAATATCGCTGGAATTTCATGTTGGAGTAGTTAAGATTTTGCTACATACACTAGCGAATATCCCATAGGCCCCTATTCTGTCCTAAAGCCAGTTTGCTTGCTTTAGTTCACTCGAATGAGCAAGAGAAAAAATCTCTCCGCCACTGTTAGTCTACACTAGCTCTGCTAGTCTCTTGGACGCTAATGGAAAAGAGAACACAGCAAATATACCAACTACCGTCGTTGATCGACCCTGGAGGACCAAATAAAACTCCAGGAACAGCTGCTAGCTAGGCTCCATCATTATTAGATATGCGACAACTCTACTATTTATCCCAAGAATTATTTGGGGGGAAACGTCCTTAATTTAGCTGACTAGGCTGGTCAGCTGAGACTCAACAATATCTTGCCCCTTTAAGGATATACACATGTTTATTATATCCCAAGGCTCTGTTGGTATTATTAGTATATACAGAAACCGTCCAAACCTCGGAGACCACCCAGCGCTCTTATCTATTTCACCTACTAACTCTGCGTCACGTTCGCGTTCTAGCTGTGATACTCCATTAACTTGCGGAAAGGCGTCCACACACCAACACCAGTACAAACCGAAAAAAATCTCCAGAAAATCGCAGTTTAAGCCCCATCTACCAGCACCAGAACACGAGCGTTTTGCGCTGCTCAGTCCCCATCCCGGCCCACCCCACCCCACCGCGCTGCGCTGCCCCGGAATTGCAATCGGCCGTAAAGGGCTTACCTTAACTACACGCCCGCAGACGTAAACAGCGTGGTGTTTCGGGAGATTTGAACTAGTGGCCCCCCCCGGGGGGGGGGGGGTGGGGCTAGAGGGTCCGAGTGATCATACACGACCGACCGCCAAATCGAGTGCTGTGCTGTCTTTTCGGGAGGGGTTTGATCAAGATAGTCTCGTTTCCCAGACTTGTGCATGCCGGTATCGACCACATTCTAGGTATGAGAAATAGGCTTGAGGCGGAGAGCTAGGGCGCTTATCCCTCCCTTTGTCTGTCACGTTGATAAATACTGCCCATGGTGCTCACAGATCTGTTTTATCTTTCTTGTCGCGGGGGAAAGACATCTTTAGTTTTTTTTTTCTGGCATAGGTGGGGATGTGCCTGGCTATATATGAGGAGGAGGAGTTTGGCGGGACAGGAGAGGTAGGTGGCTTGGGTTCTCACGAAGCTGGTTTTTTTTTTACAAAGGCGTAGTAATAGTTTGGGGGGGGGGGGGGGTTCATATAAGTACTGGTTTTAATTAGAGGGTGGAAGGAATGAATGAGGTAACGGTGTTTGTGAAGGGGTATATGCTGGGTGGAAACGTAGTGAATAACTAGGTATCTAATCTCTGGTCTTAGTTTCTAGCTAAGCTTTAGTCGCAAATACTGATACTCAGCTACAATATTCTGATTACTGCGTTAATGTACTGCTGCATATAAAGAATGATCAGACCATACAAGAAACCACTGTCAATGATCACCAAGACTGTTTTGATTGACTATATATTTACAACAAAAAAAGAAGGAAAGACAAAAAGCGAAGCAAAAAAAAAAAGGAAAAAAAGAGAAACTCCGGGTATACCTCTCTACGCCTCCGCCATCTTCTCATCCTTGACCCCCTCCCCCTCCCCCTCCTTCTCCCCGCCCTTCTCCTTCTCCCTCTCCTTCCTCGCCTCCTCCTCCTCCTTCCCATCCGCCGCCGCATCCAACTGCATCTTATCCTCCAGACTCTCCTCCCCCCTCTCCTCCCTCTCCACACTCGCATCCCTCATCTCCTCCACCCTCCCCATCTCCTCGACCCCAGGCGGATCCTCAAACACCGTCCCCTCCGGCTGCGGCCCCACATCCTCGGGCCCCAACGGCGGCGGCGCCGCCACCTCCCCCGCCGCCCCCTCCGCAACAATCCCCAACTCCTGCTCCGCGCGCATCAGCTCCCCCTGCGACACGGCCGCCGTCTCGTCCGACAGCGCGGTGGGCGTCAGCCAGGGTATAGGCGACAGCAGCGCGCCGCCCAGCGACTCGTCGCTGCCGAGCATGAACGCCGCGCCGTTGGGCGCCGCGGGCGCCGCGGTGTCTTCGAGCGGGAAGACGGTGGCGGCCGAGGAGACGGAGAGCACGCGTGTCAGTGCGCGCAGGTACTTGGTGAGGGAGCGGTAGTGCGCGGTGGGGTTGCGCAGCAGCTCGGCGAGGCGCTGGATGGTGTAAGGGGGCGCGGTGTCGAAGCTGGTGGTGAGGATCGTGGTGAGGTGCGTGAGGGTTGTGAGGTCGTCGGGGGACATGGGGGAGGTGTTGCCGCTGGTGGGGGGGAGGGTTGTGGGGGCATCGGATGGGGGCGGAGGCGCCATGGGGGAGGTAGAGGTGGCGGCTGCGGTGGGGGCATCGGTGGTGTCGTTGCTGGGGGGGCCGGTGGGGGCCTCGGCGGGGGTCTCAGAGGGGTCGGAGGCGTCGGGCGCGGTGGACTGCGTGGAGGGGTTGGAGGCGGGGATGGTGCTGGGCGCGGCGGGGTTAGGCGCTGGCGGGGGCGTCGGGAAGGAGTTGTGGGCGATCTGGGTGAGCTGTTAGTGGGCGGTATTCTGGGAGTGTGGAGAGCGAGGGACGAACGTGTTCCAGACGGGTCAGAAGGCGCTTCAGAAGCTCTGGCCACTCGGAGCTGAGGTTTGCGTTAGCTACACGGTAATGTATTGGAGGATATATGCTCGCAGGGGGTTACTGACATATCCATTGAGCCATCCTTGATGATCTCGTCGAAAATCGCCTCGTCTGCAGTACAGAGAATGCCCCCATTCGCTCGTCAGCCCCAATTGCTTGCAGTGAGTGTTACATGTATCAATCTGGAGATCGAGATCTTTGGCTTACCGGATCGCATTGTGCGTGTATGGGGTATGGGGGGTGGTTGAGGGTGTGATAGGTGGTGGTGCTGGTGGTGGTGCTGGTAGGAGGTAATAATTCTGGGGTTGCAAGTATCACGTCCGCCAGATAGGTTGGAGCTCTTCACGTGCCAGCTTGTTTACGGTGGCTGTGCAGGCCTGCTGCCCTCCTCTACCGCTCCACGTGTGGCTCCCGCCCATTGATTGACAACGCCTTTGTCAAGACTCAACCCCCGTCCGTCCGTCTCCGTCCCCCAGTCCGTTCCCCGTGGACCCCCGTCCCCCCACCCCCGACCGACATCCCCCATCCACCCAACCATCCAATCCATCCCCCAACCATCCAACCATCCAATTCATCCCCATCCAGTGTCATCCACCCATTTCCACCCATCCAGGGCCCACGTCCCTGCCCCCAACTGCAGCAGAGCAGAACCGGTAAGGTAAGAGACTCGCAGCAGAACTGCACTGCACTGCACTGCGCAGCTCCAGGCTTCAACGTCTGTCTGGTCTGTTCTGTCTGTCTCTCTCTCTGGCCCTGCCTGCTCGGAACTGCCCATGGCGGATAAAATAGTCCCACCTCCCTCGCAACTCTCCGCTTTCCCCAGACTTTGTGTTGCTCGTGTGCTTTTTTAATTTTACCGTGCACCCACCCACCCACCCACTCGCTCACTCACTCGCCTGAGAACCCCCCCCCCCCCCCCCCCCCAAACCCCATATGTGCCCTTTGGTAGACCACTAGTAGCTAGGCCCACCACTGCTACCAACAACTCGCTACAGGCTCCACTAATTACAGTAGCTAGCTCTAGGCAGGCACACTGAGAAAAAGAAGGAAAGAAAGAAAAGAAAAAAAAAAAGAGAGCGAGAGAGAGACGCTTCCAGACCGCACTCCTCCTCCACAGCTCACGCGGAGCTAGCTATGGAACATCAGCCTTACAGCATCAACAGCAGATATAGAAGCCCCCGTAGAGCCAGAACCCGCACCAGCAGCTCTCCCTCCATCACGCCCTCTCACCCGCTCTGCCACCACTCCCAGCACCACGCCTCTACCCCCTCCACCCTCACCACTACTACCACTACAACCAGTACAACCACCACCACCAGGCAAACCCCAATCACAGCCACTCACTCGCCCAATTAAAACCACCCCCCCCCCAAAAAAAAAACCCACTACAACTACTACAGAAAATGGCAATCCTCCTCGCCTACAACATCACCGCCGAATCGCCCCCCAAGCAGCCCCAGCCCCAGCCACAGCCACAGTCACAGTCACAGTCACAGTCACCGCGCACAATGCCCTACCCGCTCACCCCCGCCCCCTCGCCCCCGCGGGCGCTCTCCCCCGCGCCAATCCTCCTCCCACCCCCTCCACCACCCACCACCATCAGCACATCCCCCACCTCACCCTCACCCCTCCCGATCCCGCGAGGCCGGCGAATCTCGCACACGCCAATCCCCCTCCCCCCTCCCACCCCCACCACTCCTACCACCACGACAGAAGGCTCAGACGACGACACCGACACCCTCGACCCCGAAACCCGCTTCAACACCGAGTTCAACACGCGGCGCTGCGCCGCGGCCGCAGTGCCGTTCGTCGCCAAGCCGACGACGACGGCGGCGGCGGCGGCGGCGGCGGCGGCGGCGGTGCACGCGAAGAAGAAGAAGGGGAAGAGGGTGGCGTTTAAGCGCGAGCTGGCGACGCTCATTCCGCCGCCGTGTACGGACTTGGTGCTGTATGGGCGGCGGCCGCGGGGGCGGTGTGAGCGCAGGAAGGGGTGGTGGGAGTGGGTTTTGGTGCTGGTGGTGGTGGTGATGGTGGTGGTGGGGTTTGGGGGGTTGAAGGTGCAGTGGGCGCCGGCGGGGTCGTGGAGTCGGGGGGCGCTGGGGATTGCGTCTTCGTAGGGTTCTGGGTCTTGGGGGTGGATGGATGATGGACTGGCTGGCGGGTTGTTGGGGGGTGTCTCTTTCTTTGTTTCTTTTGTGGATATGGATGGCGTTTTTGGCGATTGCTCTTTTTTTTTTTTTTTTTTTTTTTTTTTGGCTACTACTACTTTGCTACGACGGCTTAAGCTTAGATGGGGGCTAGTTATGTTCTTGTCGTTTTTCTGCTCACATACGAGTTACTTTTCTCCTTTCTCTGTCTCTTTTTTCTCGGGATGTTAATAGATCGTGGTTTCTGCGAGTGTTTCAAATGGTGGGATAATGATAATGATAGTTGGCCTTCTTTTTTATGCAATTGATATGATGTTGATATGATGTTGGGTGGTGGGTGGTGGGTGGTGGGTGCATGCTAACTACTGATCTTCTTGTAGTGGGGCTGCTTCTGTAAGTAACTATTGGCATTTTTTTTGCACTGGGCCTGTTACTGCTGTAACTACTGATATTCTTGCAGTTGTGGTAAATATTATTATCCTGCACTGTTGCTGCTTGCTTGTGTTCGAGGAGTCGGATATCATGATTCGTAACTCCCTACTGTGCTTCTCGGAGTTGACGGTTGAGCTTGAAGCTGAGAGGTTTCATAGGTGACAACTGCTTAGCTACCTACATACATATATACGTCATCTAAGCTTAATCCTTCTCACAGCAAACTTTACTAGTAGCATGATGGTTTATACACACGATCAAGGTGTGATGCACAGAATGGAGGTTGTCTTCAAGTTTTCATACAAAAGTTCATAATTATACTTAGTTCTGGTGGCTTCCTGCTTCCTGAAACTCTCCGGAGCTCCCTGGGACCGCCCTACCTATCCACCAGATGACGGGTCCACCTCGGAAGCGAGTCACGCGACTCGCCCGAGCAAAACAAAGCGTCGGTAGGTAGGGGAGGCGGTGCTTCTTTCGGCGGTCTTCGGAGGGATAGTCTCGCGCTGTACTATAGAGTTGACATCTATATATATCCTGCTTTCTTACGCCCCCCGCTATCAGGGCTACTATTATTTACCACCAATCAAGCCTTCTACTCCCCCTGGCTTTTTGCACGGATACTGACACTTATTGCTGGATAATTTGGTTTTTGGGCCCTTCCCTTTCTCTATTAACCCGGCCCGGGGCAGGGGACTCATTGAGGCCTTAAGTAGGGATCCGCACTATCGTATTATGATACGTGTGTGGTAGTACTATAAGGAGGGGAGAGGGTGGGGTGGGCTGGGGCAATTGTTCTGTTTGATATCTATATAACCTGGACCGTTCGTGTATATATGGGGCAGGAACATATCCAGCTCTGAGCCGGTGATCTATCAATATTGAGCTGTTCATCTTTGAGATGGCAACAACTGCGTCTAGCTGGGCGAACAGCTGAGAGAGATATGTTCTCCGCTTAAGGCTTTTGTGCACACGCATTCATCTCTCATCATTGACAGTGGCCGCACTTGCGTGGTGTGCGGCCGGCGGCCTCCATCCCCGCGCCTCACTCCTAGCCGCACCCGTCCCTGCATTCCTTCATCGCTGGAACACCCCACCCCACCCCACCCCCACCCGTTCATCGCTAATATCCCTTAGGCGGTCAGTCCAAATCAAAATCGTGACCGAACCAGATATGGTAGCTATGCTCTGATAAACGCAGTTCCTGTTTGTTCTATCCTCGAGCCTATTCTCACGCTAGAAAGCTCCACCTATTCCACTAGAGATAGGGAGAGAATGAACAGTAATTGCGTTCAACTGAGCCCACCCAGCCATATCTGGTTCGGTCACGATTTTCATTTGGACTGACCGCCTAAGGGATAAGTTCAGACTAAACAACTGCATAACATGCAGGAACTCCAACACCGCAGGTACAAGTACTCATAATCGACAAAAGAAATATTCCTGAGACAGCATGAGTGCGAACAGTCTGTAAGTCGTACTTAAGGGAAGGAACAGCACTTGGTTGTGTGCAGTCCGGCAGCTGGCTGAGGTTCACATTTCTTTCTGCCCGAGTGACGACCACCTTCATTGACTGGCCAGGTTGCAGCTCCTTTGGTGTAGGATACATCGCGGCAGGACGGAGCTGTGGGCACTATTATTCCAAACAGCACGTGGTCGTGCCGATTCCCACGATGGACATGTCTATATCCCCGCAGAAAACAAACAGCAGCCTATGATAGCTCGAATCGAATGAGTGAGCTTAACAGGTGCAAGTAAGGGGATCGGTATCGACTGTGGGGAGCTGGCCCAGAACTCGAGCATCTACATACAGCACAAGAACTACATACCTGCCGTCGTCATGGACTAGTATCTTGCAGAGAGAGAAAATGTAGCCTTCTTTTCTTCGTGCGCAGAGGACGCATCCGATCTAATTCGCCGATCGACGATATGTGCTTTTGCGGGCCTGGTACTGGGTCTTGGGGTAGTTAGACCAGCATATAGGGCAACATAAAATCTCTCTCCCTCCATCAGCCGCTGGAGTGCGGTAAAGCAAAACCTACACGAATGTCTTAGAATTATAAACTTGATTTGGATAGGATCTCAGACTCAGATGAGACGGAAAGACCTACGAGCTCAACCAGGCTACCCAAAACTTCTGCAGCCCTTCCCCTGGTTTCTCTACTTCGATGAGCAGTAACGTAAAGCGCAGTGACCTCATCGTGTCTAAGGCCCTGAGCAAGAGGGAAGGGCGTCAAGGATCTAAGACATCGAGGTACAGGTGGATCATAAAGTATCACTCGCGAATCTACCACAGATCGTGCGCCATGTGGGGGGGCCCAAATAGACGGTGTATTATGGAGCAGATGTATGCACAGAAGGTTCTCCAATCTTCTCGAGTAAAAAGCCAAGGCGGACAAGAGCTTTACAAACGGAGGTCACTGATCGATCGACGTAACTACACAGGAACACAACACAACAACGCACAACGCACAACGCACAACCACAACCACCACAACCACGATCAAAGAACGGAACTCAAGCTTATTCCATCTCCTTTTCTTTTACGCTTTGGTACCCCTTCGTACCAGAAACCTACCCCAGATAGACAACCCTATCCACTCCAGGCATCGAACCGCATCCGCTGTGTGTCCAGGTACTATAGATCGATCCAAAGCTCCCCATAGTACTCCAAGGCGCATTAAAACCTTACGTACCTCAAACATACTACTCAAAGAGCTCGCCAAGCTCAAAAGTAGTTGCAGGTTGGCCCTTGTCAAAGCTTCTTGTGGGCTCAAGTGAAATCATTACATCAATCCTAGAGACGGCGTCGATCTAGGCAGTGGCTGAATTTCCCTTTTGTGGCCAAAACTTCGACCCAACTACATGTATCTATGTACTGTTACCTAACATCAAACAGCAATAGGAAAGTGACTGAGACGAAGGACAAAATAGGAACGTGATCCCGTTCATGGGCGACGTACACACATATACATACCTTTCATGAAAACAGTGTCCCATCAAAAGAAGTCAGTGAGCTGCTGGGAACAATAACCCTGGTCTCCCCAATGAGAGTAGTATGTCACTTAAGTAGAGAGCTATTTGGAGCTTTAATAGATATAAGAGATAACAATAAACTCCGATGATTCTAATTCACTCCGCCAGCAATACCGAACTAAGAGGGAGTTCCTATATAGGGAGAAAAACATGGAAGCCTTTAGTGCAGGTTTTAAACACATGTAGAGCGCAAAAGCAACGAGTGGTGATGGTGGACCCGATTCTACAACTAAAGAAGTGCCAAACCTAGTCTAGCCAAAAGCCCATGGCTACATGATCTCTGACAAGGAATATCTGGTAAACTTTTGAGATTGCATTATTCTAGCCCTACATTTCTTTGGTTAAAAAAAAAACTAGAAACCCAAATCCCACCGCTCTAGCGAGAGAGCGCGATATCATCTATCCTCAAAATCATCTTACAAGTTTCCGCAGCCAATTCAATGGCACTAGTAGAAACTAACAAAGGCTGCAGAACGTTCTCGTCAATGATGTTTGTGACTGCACCTCTCCTGACACTGACACCCGCACTCTTCTCGCCCTTCTCATGTCTATTCCTCAATTCAGTCACAACACGAATACTGTTAAGACCGGCATTCTCAGCGAGGGTTGTCGGGATCACTTCGAGAGCTTCTGCAAAAGCAGACCAACACACAGATTCAGTGCCTTCGATAGTCTGGGAAGCTTTCATCAACGCGCGAGAGACCTCGATTTCGGGTGCACCACCACCAGCAATGAGAGCCCTTTAACCAGTTAGTTTTTGAAGGAATTAAAGGCCGTAAGACTTAGCTTCATACTTCTTCTTGACAAGACACCTGATAACGCAAAGAGCATCATGCAGGGAACGCTCGGCCTCATCCAAAATCATAGAGTTGGCACCTCTGCAGAGAACAGAGACGGTTTGGCCAGCTGCCTTTACACCAGTGACCTTGACGATACGTGCACCAGCAGATTGAACCTCCTCAACAAGATCTGCTGAACCAAGCTTATCTTCTGTGAATGAATCGATATCGGCAATGGGCTTGCATCCAGTGCTCTGTTTATAGACGTATTAGCGTTGCTTGTGGAAGTAAGGATAATAGCTGACCTTGCAAATAAATTCCACTTCATCACGTTCGATATCCTTAATGGCAAGGATATTAAGCTTGGCGAGGAAATGCAACGAAAGGTCGTTGACAGCATCTCTAAGAATTGACTTTTGAATGAACAAGACATTGCACTTGGCCTTCTTGATTTTCTTGCACATGTTGAGCAAGTATGTCCTCTCCTCCTTCAAAATCTTATCCATTTGGCGGTAGTCATTGACGACAATTTGGTTCTCCATCTGCAATGTCAAACATATCAGCATCAATATCTGATTCCTTGGAAAGGGTATTACTGACATCAGGCTTCGGCGGTGACAATTGGAACTGAATGAGACCGATCCTGGCCTTCTCCATCCTTGATGGCCCCCCCGAGGCCTTAATAACATTTTGGGTCAAAACCAGGCCATCCACGAGCTCTGTATCGTCAATGGTTCCTCCGACTTTCTTTACAATACGGATGTTGTTGAGATCAACGTTCTCAGCGATGGCAGGATTGATGACCTTCAGCACGGCATCAACAGCCATTGGGCCGAGAAGCGAGGAGTATTGAGAGACGATCTTACTGGACAATGATGTACTGGCGGCCTGGAGGAGGGATTGGCGGTCGGTCAGAGCCACGGGAGTGGACATCTCTGTCAAAATCTCAACCGCCTTTGCCGCCGCCCTCTGGAAGGATTCGGCGATGATTGTAGGATGGATACCTATCATACCTCTATGTTAGATAGGCAGTAAGGTGCACAGCATCTCAATCTTCTTTATTACCTTTCCCAAGCAGCTTCTGTGCAGCACCCAAAAGACTTCCGGCGATAACTACTACCGAAGTAGTACCATCACCAGCCTCAACATCCTGCGCAGCTGACAGATCTACCAACTAGTCACCCAACCGTAGCCATCAGCAACGATAATCTAAACCGTAATCCCCTCCGGAGTTTGCCTTCATACCATCTTCGCGGCCGGGTGCATTACGGCCATCTCTTTCAAAATTGTGTGGCCATCGTTTGTAATCAGTGTGTGACCCTTTCCATTCTGAATCATCTTGTCCATTCCTCTAGGTCCCAGTGAAGTCTATCTCTCCCGTAACTGTAAGCATTGGAATACCATTCCAGAATCGAACTATCATACCCTGATGGCATCGGCAACAGCTGTAGTTGTAGAATTCCACCAGTCAGTCCAGAGCCTCACCCAGATCTGATACAGGTTCCTTACCTCTGGCAGCAATGATATTTGCTGTCCGTACCGCCATCGGCTTCTCCTTCAAACTTGAGGTTGCCCTGTTAGAGCCTGCTTGTGTCGCCATTCTTGTTTTGGTGGGTTTGATATTAGGGGGTGGTCTGGTTGTACTTTGATGGTGTTAAATCCGGACAGTTTGGTAATACTGGAGGGGAGCTGCGGGGGTTTATTTTTCGAGGGTCTAGGTACGTTGCCAAGCCACACGCCACTAGAGATTATCGAGATAAGATAAGATCCGAATCTTCACGAAAAATGACTCGGTCCACAATATAGAGTTTAGCTGACCAAAGGTGAAACACACTTCTGCACATATTATTGGATGCATAAATTTTAGATTGCTTAAGTTTCCGTCCAACTGTCACAGCCAGAACTTTATGATGCTAAAAGAGCAAACAATGCAAGTCACATGAACCTTACCAACAAATGAAGCACGAACGATCAGTTTGAAGAGAAGAAATTTTTTGTTTTATGACAAGCTAAAAGAATGAAATGAAACCATTCTTTCTCTGGGACATCCTAATATCCATCCATGCCCAGTTTACAAGAATTCGATACCCCGTAAGGATACCTTCCCGGTTCCACCACAATTCCACCACGATTCCATATCGTTACTCGGAAAGAACTCTGTTTTAACTTGTTAGGCACTTGTCAACCTCATAATCTTGAGGAGTGGGGGGGGGATGTGCACACCTTCTTAGTATTTTATTGAATCCAGAGCTCCAACCCATACTACCAATATACCATCTCTTCCCTAGCGGAAGACGATATTGTAGTTGGTGTTATTGAAATAGGCCGGAGGGGCCGGAGGGGCCGGAGGGGCAGGAGGAGCTGGAGGAGCAGCTGGAGGTGGAGCTGGAGCTGGCGGTTGAGGAGTAGCGAACCCGTACGCACTATGCCAGACGATATGGGCAGGAGCCGGCGCAGGAGCCGGCGCTGGGGCAGGAGCCGGGGCTGGCGGGGCTGGCGGGGCTGGAGCCGGAGGGGGAGGAGGGGGCACAAGATGCCGGGCATAAGTCCAGATCATTGGCGCAGCAGGAGGCGCCGGAGGAGCTTGATGGTATTGAACAGTAACAGAGACACCGTTCAAATTAGGAGGCGCAGCAGGAGCTGGGACAGAGGTCCAAAAACCGGTCTCGGTTTGATAGAACAAGCGTTGGCCGTCAGCCATTGTGGAACTTTTGATGTAGATGAGAGATAGAGAAGGGGTGATGGTTATAGGGGATGGGAGGTCAGTGATGGGAGGTGATGTGGTTTTATAGCCTGTTTCAGTGTCTCCGCACAAGCGTACAACTCGTACTATGCGTACAATGGGCAGTAACCCTGTCAGATTTTAAGCGAGTGATGGTACATGATTTCCCTTAGACTTGTTCACAAATATTATGTAACCTTTACCACCTCACACATAAGCTGAGAATCAAGTTAAGCTCAAACTCAATTGAAAATGTGACGCCAATTTAAATGCTCATGCGGCAATTTTGCTAGCAAATTGATTATATTTGTCTATACGGATCGCTTGAGAAATAGCACCATACACACAAAGGCTTGCCAACTAACTAAAAGCACAAACCAAAACAGACACGAGAAGGTTGAAATGACCCGTGCTGCGCCGATAAAGATGATCCCAAAACCAACTTTTTTTTAAATGTTGAATGACGCGCCTACCCTATACCCAGATTTTATCTTGTTGAAAAACGCCTTTACCAATCCCCGCCCCATACATTCTACCGAAATTGTCATAATAATATACCCCAAAACCTTTTTGAATAAGTAATCGAAGTTGAAGACGATTACTCAAGGCTTGATTTATGGAAATGAAAGGAAAAAAGGTTAGATTAACAAAAGAAATATTGGAAAGCTAGCTCAGATCAACAGATCTAGAACTCGAGCTTCTTGGGCTTCTCCCAAGTGAACTCTTGGTTGGTGAAGTGACCTATAACCCAATGATTAGAAAAATGAACACTAGCTGGAAGAAGCATGCAAACATACCATTCTTGGCGGTCTGGAGGTAGATGGGCCTGGCAAGGTCCAAGTCCTTGACAATGACACCAGGTCTCAGATCAAAGTTCTTGCGGATAATGGCAACCAACTCGTCACTGGTCTTGTCGGAAGTGCCGTAGGTGTCGACCTAATAGATTATCAGCACGTTGGATATAGGTAAATCTCATGCAGAGGCTACATACGAAGATAGAAAGAGGTTCGGCAACACCGATGGCGTACGATAGCTGAACAAGAGCACGGCGGGCAAGGCCAGCAGCGACCAAAGACTTGGCAATCCAACGGGCAACGTAGGCAGCAGAGCGGTCGACCTTGGAGAAGTCCTTTCCGGAGAAAGCACCACCACCGTGAGCACCCCAACCACCGTAGGTGTCGACGATGATCTTACGTCCAGTCAAACCGGCATCACCCTGGGGTCCACCAATGATGAATTGACCGGAGGGTTGAATCTTTGTTGGGTTAGCGAAATCAGGGCTCAAAGACACCGTAAAAGAGAGTTCTTACGTGATAGATGGTCTTCTCATCGAGGTACTGAGCAGGAATTGACTTCTTGACAATCTTCTCCAAGATCTCCTTCCTCAACTCTTCGGTTGTAATGTCCTCAGAGTGCTGAGCAGAGACAACGACAGTGTCAACGCGTTTAGGGATGACAGCACCGTTGTCGTGAACGTACTCAACGGTCACCTGGGTCTTGGTATCAGGTCGGAGCCATGGAAGAGAACCGTCACGACGGGCAGCAGCCATATCGGCGTTCAACTTGTGGGCAAGGACAACAGTCAAGGGGAGGAGCTGAGGAGTCTCGTCGGTAGCATATCCGAACATGATACCCTGGTCACCAGCGCCCAACTCTTCGAGAGCCTTCTCATAGTGGAGACCCTGAGCAATATCCTTAGATTGCTGCTCAATGGCAACCAAGACGTTACAGGTGTTGTAGTCAAAGCCCTTCCTTGAGTCATCGTATCCAATGTCCTTGATGGTATCACGGATGATCTTCTGGTAGTCAAGACGGGCGCTGGTGGTAATTTCACCAAAAACCATAATCATACCGGTCTTTGTGGCAGTCTCACAAGCGACCTTAGAGAGGCGGTCCTCGGCCAAGCAGGCATCGAGAACAGCGTCAGAGACCTGATCGCTGTGAAACTGTAAGTACGGGGACTAACATTGATGAACTTCACAAAATCGGAAAGCGGGGTAGTATTGATGCTAAGAATTGTGACAACTTACGCGATCTTGTCAGGGTGACCCTCACCAACTGACTCTGAAGTGAAAAGGAAAGTTCCAGTAGCAACCATCTTAAATTTGGATTTTTTTTTTCGTGTGGAGTTTGGTTGTAGTGTGTAGTGTTGTTGTTGGATGTTGTGTTGATAGAAGAGAAGAAAAGAGGGAGAGGGAAAAAATTTGGCTGGTCCCTCTTTTTAGCTTGGACAAGAATGGTGCAATCTGAGGACCCTTTCGGGTATGCAAGGAGCCCCTGTCCCTGGCATATGCCATTTCACAATTTAATTGTCAAGATTCTCAAGCCAAATCACGATATCGTTGAATTATTAGAGTCCAGGCGTATTTGCTCATTTCAAATTGGCCAATTGCAAATCGCGACTTTATCTATGACTGGTGGATTTCGTGCCGAGATGGCGACATCCGGGCCAATGTTTGTGGTCCCTGCGGCAGGCAAAGTGCCTGAAAGGTTGAGCCTTATATTGATCAAACAGTGCCAATCACCTTGCACTATGTGAATCTCTTTTGGCAAACCTCTCCGAAACCTTTCACTTTAAATCAGATAGAGTATATATGTAAAATCTTAGATCCGTATTGCCAAGGCTGCGGCTCAACTAAGGTTACCAGCATATTTCCCGATTTATCACCGTACTTTAAAATGCTTGATGTGAGCCCTCTTGATTTCGCATAGACCTACCCTACCCAAGTAAAATTCAAATATCATTGAACGGACCCAATTTGCAAAGCTTTGCGATCTGTTAATGCTTTGGGGTTCATTACCAATTACTACATGCATGCATGTACCTATTTCACTGTTGATTCCGCCGGACATATCTCTACATTTCTACGGAATTAGGCGCAACACCGAAGAGTACTGTCATTCATGGGGTATTGGCGGATACTGGGTGATGGCGGACAGGGCAAAAAAGAGACAGCCAAGCCGACTTTTACCGGCAATTCGCCAATACCCAGGATCCACCAATACCCCGTGAACGACTGTAATCGAGCTCTGGACTTTGTGTAACACAAACCATAGAAGGTGTGTTTCTGCCTCCAGGATCCTCTCCCTATGTACATGTAGTTATGCCCAAGCGACGAGGCAAATATTCGACCCAGCCCGCAAAAGACGATCATCTAGATATCTAGATGTTCGAGAGATATCGATATCGAATACTTATATCACACAGTAGCAACTTTCCATCTTTGTGTGTCTTTGTGTAATAATCGGATAATGAGGATTATCTACATGTAGTTTTCAAGCACAGGTAGCATGAAGTGATAGAGTGAGATGTAGGTTACAATTATAACTACAACTGCAAGTATATAGTCTTAGCTGCCTATAGAGTACATGTATTCAGGTGAAAAGCTTCTCCTGCATAAATTTGCCTACATGTAGTTGCCCCCACTTCTGTGAATTGAGTCATAATCAGCCGAGTATCTCGTCTTTTATACTCGCTCGTTAATTAAAAGGTCGGAAGTCGTTGCAACCAAATCCCCACACAAAATTCCGATCTTTTAATTAACGCGCAAGTATCCGATAGTTATAGGACAGATGTGGTGTCTATATCTAAATGCGCAACGCAATGAGATCATTGACTTTTTCATGCAGGATAATGGAAGAGACGGGAGAAGTGCCGAAGAATTTTTACAGGCATTGCATTATTTTATTTTTTGTTCAATTCATCCATCACCTCTCTAGTCCAAGGCCGTATCCTTGTGAGTTGTTTTAGAGGAGGAATTCATGGAGACCAGTTGGTCCTTGAACCCTATGCGCACTAAATTTAAACCCGAATGGGTGTACTCGACGTACACGGCCATTTCATCTTTCCTTACAAAACCTAAAGGTGTAGGTACGTATCAGCTCCAAACTAGCCCGACCGCCAAGACCGGTGGACATTAAATTTGTGCTTTCATCGCAAGTATCTACATGTATGTAGTTCGTCCTATGGCAGAAACAGCGGTTAGTAGGTTAATTACCAGAAAGTAATGGGTACTACGTACTATATATAGAAATATTAGAGCCCTACCCAAACATCCCAGCTGTCGGGGCGAGTGAGTGGGGATGAAGGAGTACATCCTAGACCTTCAAAATAGCTTGATGAGTCATGCAGACAGGACAAAGGCGGGGCAGCTCGCATTACTTACCCATCAGGATCCAGCAACCGTGAGACGTCAGCATTGGATATTTTTTCGATTTTGCGGAACTTCCCTTCCACATAACGCACGCCACCAAACAGAACAACCCTCCTCTTATAAAGAGTCCCCACCCAGAATCAATCGTTGAACGCAAGGCAAAGTAGAAACGGAAATAAGTTCTCGAGTGACTCAAAGCTCAACTGTATACCACAAATATGCCTATGTAAGCTGCAAATTCCTCCAGACAGCTCTTAATTCGTCCAATAAACTAACTGAGAAAAATTTTAGGCTTCAAAATCCAGCAACGAAATACAGGCCGTTCCCGCCTGTCAGTTTGCCTGACCGCCAATGGCCAAATAAAACAATTACAAAAGCCCCCAGATGGCTCTCTACAGATTTGCGAGACGGTAACCAGTCATTGGTTGATCCTATGGTACCTTGAGACCTCTACACAGAAATTGCGCAATGCATAGTTTGCTAACTCAGTTTTTCTCCTCGTAAAATAGGACGGTGACCAAAAATGGCGCATGTTCAAGATGCTTGCCGAGCTCGGCTATAAGGAAATTGAGGTTTCGTTCCCTTCTGCATCGCAGACCGACTTTGACTTCACCCGCCGCCTTGTCGAGACACCAGGCGCTGTACCCGACGATGTCTGGCTCCAAGTCCTCTCCCCTTGCCGAGAGGATTTCATTCGCCGCACAATTGAGTCCATGAAGGGCGCCAAAAAGGCAATCATTCATCTATATCTCGCAACTTCAGAGTGTTTCCGTCGGATTGTGTTTGGCATGACCGAAGACCAATCTCTGGAGCTTGCCGTAAAATGCACAAAACTTGTCCGAAGCTTGACTAAAGACAACCCAGATGCGCAAGACACTGAATGGGCCTACGAGTTCTCCCCTGAGACCTTCAGTGACACTCGTCTTGACTTTGCTATTCGTATCTGCGAAGCCGTTAAAGCTGCTTGGGAGCCTACAGAGTCTAACCCAATCATTTTCAACCTCCCTGCGACTGTCGAAATGTCTACCCCCAACGTTTATGCCGACCAGATTGAGTACTTCTGTCGTGGAATCACTGAGCGCGAGAAGATCTGTATTTCTCTGCATCCACACAATGACCGTGGCTGTGCCATTGCCGCTGCAGAACTCGCTCAAATGGCTGGTGCGGACCGAGTCGAAGGTTGCCTCTTCGGCCACGGTGAACGTACCGGTAATGTCGACCTCGTCACCCTGGCGCTGAACCTCTACACCCAGGGTGTCAACCCCAATGTTGATTTCTCAGACATCACCAAAGTCATCGATACGGTTGAAGATTGCACTAAGATCCCTGTTCACCCCCGTGCGCCCTATGGGGGCCAGCTCGTTGTATGTGCCTTCTCCGGTTCTCACCAAGATGCTATCAAGAAGGGCTTCAAGGTGCGCGCCGATGCAGGCGTTGGTGACGATGGTCCATGGCAGCTTCCTTACCTCCCTCTTGACCCCGCTGATATCGGGCGTACATACGAGGCTGTTATTCGTGTCAATTCACAGTCCGGAAAGGGCGGTGTGGCATGGGTTATTCAGCGTGCTCTCGACTTAGACTTGCCCCGCGGTCTTCAGATTGCATTCTCAAGGGTCGTACAGAAGCAGGCAGATGAGCTCTCCCGCGAGCTGAAGCCACATGAGATCCAGCGTTTATTTGAGACGGAGTATCATCTTAATACACCTTCGAGAATCAGTCTCATTGACTACGAATTCTCAACTGATCGTTCCACTTCGCCGTCCCCAGGACTTGGGAAGCAGAATGTTACTCCTCGTCGTACCTTTGCGGGTATCATCTCTATGGATGGGCGTGAGCACTCAATCAAGGGTGTAGGAAATGGTCCTATCTCCTCTTTAGCTGATGCGTTGAAGTCGGTAGGTGTCGATTTGGATGTCAGAGACTATAAGGAGCACGCTATTGGACAAGGGAGGGATGTGAAGGCAGCATGTTTCATTGAGTCCCTGATCAGAACACAGGAGGGTGGTAAGGAGACGGTATGGGGTGTGGGTATTCACGAAGATGCGGCCCAGGCCAGTTTGATTGCCGTCTTAGGTGCGGCTAGTAAGGTATATTTCAACAATCCCCCGTTTATTTTTTTTTTGGTTATAGAAATGAAACTAATCAACGATATATAGCTCGTATCATCTCGTCCTGGTACGCCACTGCCATTACAGCGAAAGGAGCACCTTGAAGCCCCGAGGTCTGGCCTGGCTTCAGAGATAAAGGTTAACATTAACGGCCTGGAACAAGCTGCTGCAAATGGAGTACATTAATTTCTTTCTGATATTTCGTGTTGATTTCAAAAAAATTCTTTATTTCATATCAAAACCCAAATTGGGAAGTCTCAAAAAAAGGTTGGAAAGGATAAGTGGTGTGGGTAGGATATCAGGTTATGGGTTTGAAAAGTTTTTTGTTTTAGTTTGACATCACGCAGACGCGTTGTAGGTACTTATTTTGATCATGTTCGTAAACAAGTAGTATAAGAAAACCATCACTTTGGGCGTAAATTCCTCTGTTGAGAGGTCTAGGGCATGGATCGATCAAACCTTGAAGTATTGAAAGTGATTCTCATGATCACGGACTAGATATTACTGCCACTGGTAATGATTGGCTACGCCAAGCCAGTTTAGATAAGATAAGATCAGCCCAGACTCAGAAAAAAACTCTACATTCCTTGCGCAGTTCGAGATCTCCATACCTTCAACCTACCTATCGATATCTGCTATGCGGGGAGTGTTCCTCAAAGCCCCCGCTGTAACCACCAAGCGCCTATTCGCAACTGTCACAAACACACCCCTTACACACATCATGGCTGCTGCAAACACCACCACTGCCGCCGCGAAAAAGGTGATCCTGGCGCCTATGGTTCGTACCGGAGAACTTCCAACTCGGCTTCTTTCACTGAAGTACGGCGCCGATATGGTCTGGGGTCCTGAGATTGTTGACAAAGCGATCATTGGTTGTAGGCGCGTCATCAACAAGCGTACTGGAACTATCGACTTTGTCAAGCCCTCCGGCGGTGCGAGGGGAGAAGAGAAGGTGGTTTTTAGGACGCACCCGGAGATCGAGGGTGGCAAGGTCGTATTTCAGATGGGCACGGCGAATGCGGAGCTGGCGGTAGAGGCGGCAAAGGTTTTGGTTTCGAGGGGAGAGGATGGGGAGAGGGAGGGCGGGACCGTAGTGGCGGGAGTGGATGTCAATTCAGGGTGTCCAAAGGTATGTGAATGCCATTGCGAAATGATTATTTGAGCAGAAATGTGGGTAGGTCAAGGAGGAGTGGCCTGCACTCATGATGTCTTTATATACATAGTCGACATCCACCAGACACACCCACCCTCTCCTCCACTCCCGCTCCACTTGCCCGCTGCCCCCGCTGCCCCGGTACCTTCATTTATATAATTATTCTCGTACTCATATCTACAATAGCACTTCAGTATTCATGCCGGAATGGGAGCCGGGCTACTTAAAAACCCCGACAACCTCGTCGCCATCCTTACCTCTCTCGTCACCCAAATCGGAATCCCCCACTCCCTCCCCATATCTGTCAAAATCCGCCTGCTTGAACCCCACTCCGAGACCCTAAAGCTAGTGGAGCGCCTCTGCACGACCGGTATCTACCGGCTTACCCTGCATTGCCGTACCATCCCACAGCGCCCTCGGGATCCCGCGATCCGCGATGTCCTTGCAGACGTCGCAAACATCTGCCATGCGGCAGGCGTGGAGTGTATCGCCAATGGCGACGTCCTAAGCAGGTCTCACGCGCTCCAGCTCTGCGATGAGTATGGTGTCGACGGGTGTATGATCGCCCGCGCAGCGGAGGTTAACATGAGTGTATTTCTTCCCGACAAACCATTGCCATGGAAAGAAATAGCAGATGAATTTGTCAAGACTGCCGTGAAGATTGAGAGTCACTTTACAAATACCAAGTTCGTATTGGGCAGGATCATACCCGGTAAAGATCCCATCTACCAAAAGGTGCACCAAGCGAAGACACACGAGCAGATTTGCGGCATTCTCGGAATCCCATATGAGCCTCTTTCCCCTACCATCGTGGAAGAGATGCCAGTGGAGGGAAAGGCAGCTACGAAGGCTGTGGAGAAGGCAAAGAGCGTGAGCGCGACTGCGAGGGCTGCGGGAGGTGTTGTAGCGCCGCGAAAAGAGGGGAGGAAGTTGGCAGAGCGAGGAGTTGGGTCGGCTGCCAATATCAAGGCAGCTGCCGAGAGAGAGGCAGAGACCGCTACTGTGACCATTCCGGAGCAGGCCCCAGTATCTGCATAGCGGACCATCTATTGGATCAATGTTGCAACATAAACGTAAAGTACTTATCTTTCTTTTCTTGGGCTCAAGGCGAAAAATATCATGTAGATTGGCGTTTTTTTGTTTTCCTTTTTACTTTATTGGGCTGCATACACTTTTCGGGTTTATAGTTATTATCTAGTGAGCACAATTGTACAAAAGTTTGGGCGTTCAATCACCTAGTCAATTTGCTGTGTTTTGTGCGGTATGGGTGAGTCAATATAGCATCGATGTCGAGTGATAGTTTATGTTCCAGGTGGTAACCAACCCGTCTTGGATAAGAGGTCTCCTGTAGGTAGTACATACCTTATCTGAATCGACATCGTGGGGGTAACTTTAGACTAGGTTATGCGGGAAGAGTTGCTTCTCTAGACAACATGAGCATAAGATATCGCCTACCGCATGAAGGAGAAAAGGGCAAATGAGTAGTACGATACTATTCATATCCGGTAATCATCTTATGGTCCTATAGTTGAGAGTGACAGTGGCAGTCTGGCCGTTTAGGGCTCCAGTAAGACAGGCTGTATCGAAAGACGTCGAGACAATATTGTAGGTATTAGGCTCTGTTTCGGACATAATGCCTTGTCACACGCGGTTATATCGGGCAGGGATGTTCTGTTACGAAGTGATCCATGGGAAATGTACCTGAATTGCTGCCGTATCTACTACTATGGTGTTCCAGGTATACATATTTAAGTCCCGAATATTATAACAAGCGACCAAATCTAGGCCTCGCGTGACTGCGTGACTGCGTGACCGCAATCATAATCGCAAGATATCTGGCTAAATCCTTTGCTCGAGTGTTCGCTAGAACTGCGTAATCAATTGCGTGAACTTCCCCGCCGTCAAACCCCTTCTACCCTAGAACCCCTACCCCAAACAGAATTATACCGCGGTCCCGGATGCACGGCCATTGCGGTCAAGTTTCATGGTAGCATGCAGAGTATAATTCATTGTGTTTCAAGGGCAAGTTTTTGCTGATTGTTATCTCGATAGGCCACGCGTCGGGATATACATTGTATCTTCTCAGAGTTGATCGATTGATTTCCAACCCCGGAAGAGCGGTGTTATCGCATCCGTATGTAGAGTACCAGGTGGATCTTCACGTGACCCCCCAAACTATTCAGAATCCGGGAAATGCAGAGAAGAAGAGAAAGAAGAAGCCATGTGGTCGGGATAGATAAACAAGCCGCTGCCAATTGTCGGGCCCTGCAGTAACTGAATCGCCCACCATTCGGAAAGCTGAAGTATCGCATTGCAAAAGTGCAACAATTGTTTTATGATTGGACGGGTAAGTAAGGAGAAACGCCGTTAGAGCTATTTTAATAAATTCCCCAAGTGGCTGCATAAAGTAAGCCGGACACATTGCAACCCCCGGACCTATCCTTGGTGCCTGTAGATGTGGGAGAAATACGACGAACTCCCGTCACCTCATCACCACATCTAACGTGTACCTATCTCCCACCTACCACATCCACACAAAAGCGCCCTCGCATCATAACAGAAGCACGAATTAAACGAGGAATCCAGTACCGGTCACTCCGACCGTGACAGCAAACATGTCCGACGAAAAGGATCTTCGGGCTGACGTCGATGTTAGTGCCAGTATTGAGGCTCCGTCTACCTCGATGCCTACAAAGGAAACAGCAGAGACGAAGCATACTGAGATGGTTACGGGTTCAGTACCCGTAACTGTGAACGGGGATGCTTCTGACGACGAAGAGAGCTTCACTGAGGTCAAGATCTCAGATGTACACGAAGAGGATGAAGAAAAGGAGCAGGAAATCGAAGCTCCTCAACCTAAGCTTACACCAATAGCTGACATTCCCGTTGTTTTGGAACCCGCAGAGGAGGCAAAAGAAAAAAGAAATGAACACCTAGAGAAGGACAGCCCTGTCGAGTCCACGCCAGTACCGGCGTCTCCTGTCGAGGAGTCTACAGAAAAGGTTGAAGAAGCAGAATCGCCCCCGGATGCACCGGAGAAGAACAGCCCCATTGAAGCTAAACCAGCTGCACTACAATCGTCGGAAGAAGCATCCATTTCATCTTCGGAGAAGTCCCCGCCTCCCACAATCTCCGTCCCGGATATGCGGGACCGAGAGCTACCACCTCTTCCGAACCCACCACTTACCCCGAAAGCTGGAATTCCACTTCCAATCTCTACAGACCGACCAGTTCAGTCTGAAGCACGGACTGCCCCTCCCACACCTATGCGTGAATCCTCAAAAAATGCACCTACCACGAGCTCTGCGCGAGTCACCTCCGCGTCACTAACTACGAACAATAGTGCAGGGCAGCCGTCATTATCATCGATGGTTTTTGTAGTCCAAGCACTCGAATCGATCGGCGCTTCAAAAGAAGGAAAGCGGAGAAAGTCTTTAGGAGAAAGTGTACAGCGGGCTCTTACAGCTATCAGAGATGCAGCTCCCCAACTGCCGCCGGATCCAGCAGTCGTATTTGAGCCATTACAGATAGCATGTACTGTCCAAAATACAGCTGTTGTTACCACTGCGCTGGATTGTATCGGGAAACTTATCAGCTACTCATATTTTTCAATACTACCGCCGGCACCCCCGGCGGAACCTGAAAGAGCAAATGAGAAGATGCCAGCACCCGAAACACCGCTCATTGAGAAAGCAATTGAAACTATCTGTGATTGTTTTCAGGGCGACACAACCCCAGATATGGTGCAGCTCCAGATTATCAAAGCCCTTCTAGCAGCAGTCCTGAACGACAAAGTAATTGTGCACGGCGCAGGCCTATTGAAGGCTGTCAGACAAACCTACAATATCTTCCTTCTTTCACGAAATAGTCCGAACCAAATGACAGCACAAGGAACATTAACACAGATGGTTCATACAGTGTTCGAGCGTGTCAAGATCCGGATTGCAATGAAGGAAGCAAATCTAGCTACGTCTGCTAATAGCGGCAACGAATCCCCAGCTGTGCCCAATAGACCCTCAAGCGTAGATGGGGATAGTGTTGTTGGGGGCTCGGAGGTGCCGTCTTCAGCTGGAGGAGAAAAAGTCCCAGAGAAGATCACGCTGCAAAGTTTTGAGAACCGAAAATCATTCGACGATGAACGAATTGCTGACAATGTGCCCACTACCGTCACCCGTTCATCCTCGCACAGAAACGCTCAGCCTTCAGGTTCTACGAGCGCAGAAGAAGACGAGGACGAGGTTTTCACTAAAGATGCGTTTTTAGTTTTCAGGGCCATGTGTAAACTCTCCATCAAAACCCTACCAGCAGAGCAAGTTGCGGACTTGAAAAGCCATGGGATGAGAAGCAAACTGCTCAGTCTGCATTTGCTACATACAATACTTAAAAGCCATATGATCGTATTTGTGAGTCCGTTGAGCACAATACGTTCAAGTAGCAGTGCAGAAGCGACAGGGTTTGTGCATGCCATTAAGCAGTATCTCTGCCTATCGCTCTCAAGGAATGCAGCGAGTGCGGTCGGATTAGTATTCGAAGTTTGCTGTGAGATATTTTGGCTATTAGTAGGAAGCATGAGGGTTATGCTGAAGGTGCGTTGAGAGTTCCAGGTGGAATATTTTCTCGTATTTAAAGAAATAATGCTAATTATTACAAATAACAGAAAGAAATCGAGGTATTTTTGAAAGAAATCTACCTCAATATCCTTGACAACCGTCATAGTAGTGTTCAGCAAAAGCAATACCTTCTCAGTGTCCTAGAAAGAATCTGCTCAGATCCAAGGGCGCTTGTAGAAATCTATCTCAACTATGATTGTGACCGAACAGCACTTGATAACATGTTCCAACGCCTTATCGAACACCTTTCACGCATCACCACAACACAAGTCTCTATTACAGAACTTCAACAACAACAATACGGGGAAGAGCGGAAGAAAAACGAAAACAACAAGCATTACGGATTCTCACTCCCACCAAGCTTATCCACAGCTAACATCGCAGCTACACCTGCAAGTACTTTGGATCCAACATTCCCTGTTGAGTATACGTTGAAAAGACAAAGTTTGGAGTGTTTGATAGCCGTGTTGCAGAGCTTAGTTACTTGGTCACAGAAAGGATTTGTAGATGTTTTACAGGAGAATGCAGGAAGGGAGAGCCAGGACGGGAGGGACAGCTTGGATAACACCTACATTTCACCACGGCTGTCTACTGTCGGCACTCCAATCATAGGAACACCATACCCAGAACTTGAGAGATCTGTTTCGTCAGTGGATGTGAACGAGATGGTGGATGACCCGAGTCAACTTGAGAAGGCTAAGCAAAGGAAGACTGCACTCGTCGAAGCAATCAAAAAGTTCAACTTCAAGCCCAAACGAGGAATTAAAGCATTAGTTGAAGGTGGATTCATAGAGTCCGAAACACCAGCAAACATCGCCGAGTTCTTACTGAAGAATAATAACAGCTTGGATAAAAAGGTGATAGGTGAGTATCTCGGAGAGGGGGATCCTGAAAATATTGCAGCAATGCACGCATTCGTCGATCAAATGGACTTTGTTCGTATGCGTTTCGTCGATGCCCTTCGTCGCTTCCTCCAGTCCTTCCGTCTACCTGGAGAAGCCCAAAAAATCGATCGTTTCATGTTGAAATTTGCGGAACGTTACATCAGCGGGAATCCAAATGCTTTTGCGAATGCAGATACTGCGTATGTGTTGGCGTATTCGGTCATTCTATTGAACACAGATCAGCATAGTGCTAAGCTGAAGGGGCGAGCACGAATGACACCAGATGAGTTCGTGAAGAACAACCGTGGTATCAATGATAATGCCGATTTACCACCGGAGTATTTACTCGCAATTTACGAGGAGATCCGAAACAATGAGATTGTGCTCGAAGGCGAGAAGGAAAGGGAGGCCGCAAGGGGTGCAGCAATCATCGAGAGTGGTGGCGGGATTGTCGAGGGTATTGGAAGAGTTCTAGCAAACGCCGGAAGGGATCTAGAAAGAGAGGCCTACGTTCATGCGAGTGAGGAAATGGCGAACAAGACAGAACAATTGTTCAAGACACTACTCAAGGCGCAGAGAAGGAACGGAAGTAGGCCACAATTGTCAAAATATATCGCGGCGTCTTCCTCAAAGCACGTGGGACCAATGTTCGAAGTGACTTGGATGTCAATATTGTCAGGGCTTTCAGGAGCGGCACAAGATAGCAACGAGACTGAGATGATAAAATTGTGTATGGAGGGATTCAAGCTCGCTATCCGAGTAGCTTGCTTTTTCGATCTTGAGACACCAAGGATTGCATTTGTCACTGCGCTCGCGAAGTTTACACATCTCAACAATCTCAGCGAGATGAAGAGCAAGAACGTGGAGGCTCTCAAGGTCCTACTTGACGTCGCACAGACAGAAGGGAACCTCCTCAAGACCTCATGGAGAGATGTGTTGACTTGCATCTCCCAGCTCGAACGCTTCCAACTCATCTCATCTGGCGTTGACGAGGGCTCAGTTCCAGATGTCACGAAGGGCCGTATCATCCACCCCGATGCCAATAGCGACGCAAGATCTCGTTCCAGCATGCAATCTCAGCGCCCTATGCGTTCACGGCCTAGAACACAGACCAATACGCATTATGTTGCCGAGGTAGCAGAGGAGAGCAGGAGTCGTGAAGTTATTATAGCTGTTGACAAGATTTTTGCCAACACCAGTAAATTGACGGGAGAGGCTATCGTAGATTTTGTAAGGGCATTGAGTGAGGTGTCTTGGCAAGAGATCCAAAGTTCTGGCCAGAGCGAGCATCCTAGAATGTTCAGTTTGCAAAAGCTAGTAGAAATCAGTTACTACAACATGGGGAGAATCAGAGTTGAGTGGAGTAACTTGTGGAATATTCTGGGAGAGCACTTCAATCAGGTTTGTCCCCCTAAAGCATTACCCGAGAGGAATTGTGCTCTTGAGATTGGAGTTAATAAAGAGCATAGGTCGGATGTCATACAAATACTTCTGTGGTGTTTTTTGCATTGGATTCGTTACGTCAACTATCCATGCGATTCTTAGAGATAGAGGAACTCCCACACTTTAAGTTCCAGAAGGACTTTTTGAAGCCGTTTCAACATGTTATGGCGAACAACGCAGTTGTGCCAGTGAAAGATATGGTGTTGAGGTGTCTCAGCCAGATGTTGCAGGCAAGAGGTGACAAAATCAAGAGTGGTTGGAGGACTATGTTTGGAACTTTTACATACGCGGCAAAAGAGAACTATGGTATGTTGTTTTCGCTCAACGATTTTCTGAATGATATTGGGCATGCTAAAAGTGATTGTGGTTTCACAGACCAAATTGTGAATCTGGCCTTCGATAGCGTCAGGAAGATTTATAGCACCAGATTTGGTGTTGTTGTCTCCCAGGGTGGATTTACAGACATGATCGTTTGTCTCACCGAATTTGCGAAAAATCAACGGTTCCAGAAAATCTCACTGCAAGCAATTGAAACCTTGAAGGGTACAGTTCCGGATATGCTTTCATGTCCGGAATGCCCACTTTCACAGACGAAGAAGCCTGCCGCGCTCGGCGACGAACTTAACCCAGCAATGATAAGAACTGTGAAGGAAGATCCAATGATCAAGTTCTGGTTCCCGGTCTTGTTTTCTTTCCATGACATCCTCATGACGGGTGAAGATCTGGAGGCGAGGACAAGAGCCCTAGGTTATCTTTTTGATATACTTGTGAAGTACGGTGGGGACTTTCCGACGGATTTCTGGGATACGATATGCCATGAGCTCTTATTCCCCATCTTCATGGTGCTGAAGAGTCGGAGCGAGATGGCACATTTTAGTACCCAGGAGGCAGTAGGTATGTGGTTGAGCACAACTATGATTCAGGCGTTACGAAACTTGATCGCACTGTTCACCCACTATTTCGACTTGCTGGAGAGGATGCTTGACGGGTTTTTGGACCTTTTGGTGACTTGCATTTGTCAAGAGAACGACACAATCGCAAGGATAGGTAGCAGCTGTCTACAACAACTGATCCTACAAAGTGTGAAGAAGCTAAGACCAGAACACTGGACAAAAATTGTATCGGCGTTCGTTCAACTCTTTGAAATAACCACTGCAGATCAGCTCTTCTCGGCGGCAACACAAGGGAGCGGTGCCAGGTCAGTGAGCGGGACTAGCACACACCAGAGCCCACCAAATGAGCCAAAGGGAGCCTTCAATGATGCAGTTATGGAAGAGGATGCGGACGGAGAGAATGCGCTGAAGATTAACGGACTGTCGACACCTATGCTGGGCGACGATAGTTCTGATACTTCACCCGAAGGTCGAAACGCCCAGAACATCGATCTTGAAGACTACCGCCCTCAGCAACTGACTCAGCAGCCTGTAGTTACAGCCGCAAGGAGGAGGTTTTTCAACAAAATCATCACGAAATGTGTCTTGCAACTCCTTATGATTGAGACTGTCTCGGAACTATTCTCGAACGATGCTGTGTACAGTGAGATCCCAAGTACGGAGTTATTGAGGCTGATGGGAGTGTTGAAGAAGAGCTTTACGTTCGCGAGAAGATTCAATAGCGATAAGGAGTTGCGCATGAAACTATGGAGGGAAGGGTTTATGAAGCAGCCACCGAATCTGTTGAAGCAGGAGAGCGGGAGTGCCTCGACTTATGTCAGTATCTTGTTGAGGATGTATCATGATGATCAACGAGAAAGGAGAGAGAGTCGGGGTGCCATTGAGTCGGCGTTGATCCCGTATGTTTAACCCTTCTCCAAGTCCTCCAATCACCACTACAAAGAAATTTACTAATAATAATTTGACACAGGCTTTGTGTGGACATCCTTCGCAGTTATACAATTCTCGACGAAGAGACTCAGCAGCGAAATGTTATCGCTTGGAGACCAGTGGTAGTAGATGTGATGGAGGGGTACACAAACTTTCCAGAGAGGGACTTCGACAGGCACATTGACACATTCTACCCACTTGCCGTAGAAATGTTGAACAGAGAGCCTGGACCAGATGTGAGGATTGCACTGCAGAACCTCCTGAGAAGAGTAGGAGAAGTAAAGAGGATGGGGATTATGGGGCGTGGTAGAGTAAGAGATAGGAGGATGAGTGATATGAGTGGGGTGAACGTACGGAGGACACCTTAAAAGGATACTTTACTTTCTTTTATCTTTTTTTATTTTTATTTCTTTCATTCATAGAGTTATTTCCTCTTTAAACGACTTATTGGACTTGGAGCAGTGTGGTGTTTCTGGGGCGAGGAAAAGTCTTGTTATGTTGTTTTTAGCTTGCATATTCCTTTTCGCCTTGTACTAATTTAGGTAGGGGTTTTCTTGTTTATCAGAAAATGTAATCTGTAGCTAGTACCTGCTTAATCTTTTCTTCAATCTAGACAGACTTGCATTGGCTAGCCAAGATGCTACTACAGAGTGGTGGATAAGAACATATGTAGCTAAGAACAAATAACAAATAACAAAGGCGTAGCTTAATGGAGAACACACTAGACATCCAGAAAATCTAAGACTCAAATCACTAGACTTTAGGGCTTCTAGATATGAAAGATTTATTAATCTTTAACAGCCTTTAATTTAGCTCATTCGACGTATTTTAGAAGAGCTATATGACTACTCGTAAATTAAAAAGGCAATAGGCATGCTTTTACACTGTTTCCCTCAACACATTACTGCCTAACCCCCATCCTCTCCTCCCTGGTCTTCTGCCTCACTCTCTGGTCCACCGCAACCGGAACCTTCTGCAGACTCTCCTGGAAGCTGTTGCTAGCCTCGCTCTTAGTATCCTGGGCCTTTTTGAACTCGTCGTAGAGGATGAGGTCATCAGTTGTGAGCTTGATCGGGGTTGGTTTGCGGCGGAGCATTTTGTGTTTTTTGTTTTTGTTTTGCTTCGGAGGTGTTTATGTGGTTGTTGTGCAACTACCACTGGAATGAGCTTGGATACACTGAACAAACGGACTCCACACCACACTTACCAGACCAGACGCTCACCGATATATGCAATTTGCAAAACTCTTACTAGCACCCAGAAGATAAGATGCCCAACGATGAAAGGTGAGCGACTCGCAACGATGGTGGTAGGCAATGTCAGCAGTGGGGAAGGGAAGGGGGTGTGGTCGTAGTGCTTACTGACGCGCGTGGTGTGTTGCAATAGTTCCTTGACGACCACTCAACGCGAGATCCTGACAGAGCTTCAGAAGATCTTGATGACAGTAAACCAATTGTAAAAAACCATCAGTTCTGTTTTTTCTTTCTTGTTTTGAGCTTTGTTTTTGTTTCCTTCAACTTACCATGACCTTGAAGGAATGATTCGTTACTCAAGACGATAGCGCTAGCGAAGGAAGGTGGGGATATGCAGCGCCTGCAGAAGGAGGTTATCACTACTGGTGGAAAGGTCTTTGGAGATGCGCTGGGCAAAGATGGGATGGACGTGGCCGATAATATGGAAGAGGATTGATCGTGCACAATAAAATTCTTTCTATGTAGACTGTATATAATGTTTTCCCTGTGCAGCGATCCCACGTTGAGCCCACCCAGAGAACACTATCAAATTTTACATAGTTATTGGTGGTACTGCATTTTCTAACGAGTGATATAACGTGAAGATAACGCAGGCGGAGATATAGTATCGGAAAACAGTCCTTTATGGGAATATAACACTATGATCATGAAGTCTTACTTTACATAGTCGGAGATATGATCTGGTCCAGAGCTGGTGTGGTGTGCCTTGCAGAATCTAGTCTGAGCTCAGAACTGCGGCCCCGAGAAAGCTGAGATTTTAGCCATAACTAATTAAGTATGTAGAGTACTTAAGTACATGTATTTAGTAAAAAAAACCCTAAAAAGCCATCACAAGCCCAACGCCCCCGTTAAAGTCGATAACCATTTATTAATAAGCTCACAAATAACTAATCTAAATAGCATAATCTTCCTCCTTGTGGTCAGGAAGCATTATGATTGGTTGGTTTTCTTCTACCAGGACTGCTATGCAGTAGATAGTGGACAAATTGCAAAGAGCCACTCCCGAGTTCGGAAGGGATGCGACATGAATGACTGGCTTCGTAGATAGAATGGACATTACAATATCCACTTAGAGGTCGTACATTGATTGGACAGTATATTTCTCTCTCTTAGGCTTAAGCTTTAGCGAATTTGCGGCCGGAGGCTGCATTCCACTTGTATAATATAATAACGTATTGTACTGCGAAACCGCCCATGATAGGGATTCCGCCCACATAGCAACGGGTCACGAACCACAACCCGTGAGGGTAAAAATAATATCATTACTCAAAATAAAAACTACCTACTCATTCTATATAATCTATTGACCTTTAAATTGACTTCTTGTCACCCTAGTTCCCCTGGGTTGGGGTGTGGTAGCCTCAAAGTCATCAATGTGTTTCCATTGCCGGCCCCCTCCATACTCCTCACTAGACCCTCCATCCTCCTCCTCCAACCATTCTTCTTCATCACTATGGTGATCTATCCTTTGTACCATAACCCCATTAGATAACTTGACCGCTTTTTTGACTATCCCTTTAACTTTCCCTTTAGATGATTTGCCACCAAGGTCATGTGTCTTTTTCTTTTCTTCCTTGATAGCGGCTTTGGCTGCTCTTGTTGCATCTGCAGCCTCTCTAATTTCCCTGAGCCTAATTACCTCTTCAGTAGTAATCACCCTCGCTTTAGAAAGCCGCTTCCTATCTGTAAAATTATTCTTGGACTTTTTGGCAGCGGCTTCTCTAATTTTCTGGTGAACATGATCATTGATTTCCTTATCTGTAATAGCCTGCTGTAAACCTTTATCCATCTGTTTGACAATGGCACGCAACTTGCATGCGCTGTCATTGTTTCCTTTAATATATGACAAAGCCAATTTAGTAGTTGATCTAGCCATCCTAGAATTGCGAGGGGTGGCGGTGATCGCCAAAGAGTCTCGGCGATTTGCAGACGCCGAGATTTTGGGGTTTGAGACGCGCCGAGGGTTAAAGGGCCAGATGCCAGCTGCTTCCCATGCAGCGCATATATTCTTGTTAGTATAAGTCATGCGCCGAGCCCTGAACAGGTATCTATCTAATGTTAGTTGAGGGAATGTAGGACAACGGAGCAGGTCAACATACTGCAGGAACATGCCCTTATTGATGCCCAATTCACCACCTTGGGCAGCCTCATCTAGAATATTGCTGTAATGGCATTGCAAAGGCCCAAATAGGCCTATATCCAGCGGTTGGAGAAGGTGGGTGGAGTGTGGAGGTAAGCAAAATGGTATTATTTTATGCTTAAGGCAGTAATCAAAAAATTCCCAAGTGACATGTGATGCGTGTCCATCCATTATTAGCAATCTCCACGCCCCATTTGCCCTATAAAAACCGTTAATATAATTCAATTATGGATGGTTTTGGAAAGGTACTGACGTCTCGGCACTGAATTTTTCGAAGTTTTTAGTCAACCATTCCATCCCCAGGAATGTATCAGTCCAACCCTTGGGTGAAAACCCAAACGTAGCCAAATCATTAGCTGTTACTCCTGCATACCACCCTTTATAATGTCCAATACCTTGATTAATAATCATAGGTGGTAGAGGTTCTCCGGCTGCATTTACAGTTTCAATAACCGTCACCCATTCTCGGTTACCATTGTGCGTCAAGCGTGGGTTCTTGCGACCGCAACGGCAGATCACCTTGCACTTAGAAGCGATTCCCATCATGAACCCTTTCTCATCCATGTTGTAGGAGTTTTTGGGAAGGATATTATAAAGCTTAATAACGTGTCGTAGCTGTAAAATTATATCAACGTTTTATTCCGAAAATATAGCGACCAATGGATTGAGTAGTACCTTGTCAAAGTAGTCTTTTAACAATCTAGGATTATTGGCAAATGCTCTTTGCCTTTCAATACGTCCGGTAAAGCGCGATGACAGCTCAGGATTGCGATCGAGAAATCGTGTTAACCAGTGCTGACCCAATTTGCGACCGCTTGCACGTTTAGAGACTAGATATGCAGCCATCTCTTTTACCAGACTTAAGTGCAGCGGAAATCCCCAGTCGTCCATGCGTTCGCACCATTGTACTATTGACTTTTCTTCGTACTCAGTCAATAGTTGTTGATGCCGATGACTTTCCCTTCTGCTCTGGGCACCTCGGAGGCGGTCACGAAGAGTTGACCATGGTATGCTGAACTTCTCGGCTGATGCTCTGATAGACGGCTCAAGTGTTTTGTAATAGTCCTTTATTGCTAGTTGTATCAGGTTCTCATGCTCCTCCTTCGCTCTACCTTTCAAACGGCCCATGTTGATAGCGAAGAATGCGTTGACTACTACTATTCTATCTTGCCGAACCTTTTATGAGTACAGCCGGCGTTTGCATCTTCACTTGGCGTTGAGCGTTGAGGAGTGCCAAGACTCTGTGCGGAATCTATGTCTTGGGCGGTTTCACGGTACAGTACGTTATGCAAAACTAATCCTTTGTGTTGGTGTGACGGCCAGCGACTAAAGTACATACTTGTGTACTTAATGAACCATACAATATTCGCATACTGACCTACAAATAGTAATAAATCCATTCACAAGATTTATGGAGGGAGAGCCTCAAGTTAAAACCCTAATTAAACCACGCTTCTTTCGAGCTCAAAGTCGGTTTCTGCCAATGAGAATTCAAGCTGACACACCTACCCTCTACTAGTATCATGAATTGAGCTATGCCCTAAAATAAATAACCGATCAACATTTATCTTCGGGTTAACCTTTGGGCCGTAGGCGAGAGCATACTAAGCTCGGAATATCACAGCCTTATAATTAAGAGACGCGTCGATCTCCAAAGACTTGGCACAGCCTTTGATTTATCCGAAGATCGCTTATTGGATGATTCCTTGAACTAGTGTTCAGCTCTGGAGGGTTTTAAAGCTACAGGAGCGCGTATAACCCATGGCCAGCAAACTTCATGGATCCAAAGTTTAAATGGATTCACGTGGACCACTATTCCCATAGCCACATATAATCTAAAAAGTTGACTTTTTGCGGAGCAACATTTCGCCGAATAGACGAAGTTTTTGCGGAGCAACATTTCGCCGAATAGACGAAGTTGTTGCTGAAAACGCCAATAATACTACAGATTTGGTCGCGTCACTCATCTTCATAGATGTAAACCACTATAGTTCTTAATGAACTTAAAACTGGTAGTGATCAGTATTACTAGTTTCTTTTTGGGCGGGGCATTATCTCACCGAGTAGACGAAGGGAGGCTGAGGACTTCTTAATCGTAATTTGAATATAAGAATGAATGCGAAGCTCCTTACTGTAGATTCAATCTCGATAATTCAAGCCATACATCTAGAGCAATTTTCCTCCTTTTCTACTTTCTCATATAACTAAACTTCCCTCCTTTACTTTGAATGTCTTGTGTAAGTGAAAACGCTTTTCTTCGTGGCTACAGAGCAACTTACAAAACCCTCGGGTTTTACAGAGGTTATAATTTCCCTCTATGTATGTTCTAGTCCATAACCTCGTATATACCGCATTGGATCAAATCTAATGCAATCAGGGTTCGTGTTCGGTGGAGCTTTACTCGGCTTCTCGCTTTCCAGACTTGGATACCTAGATATAGCAGGGATCTTTTCGAAGGAAGCCAGTCCTGGGGAATGGTTTTGGTACCGGCATGGAGTTGATAGAAGTTAGTTATTTGGTCTTTTACATTGGAATCATCGCAAAGCTGACAGCTGAATTAGTTGGTATCACGATACACCTAGCAGCAATTCTACCCTGCGGCATCCTATCAGTATTCCAATTCGTCCCCATTATACGTCATGTTAGCCCCCTCTTCCTTTCATATTTAGACCTGGATCGTAACTCATATAAACAGAAAGCCTTGATAGTACATCGTATTGATGGGTACATCATCCTCATACTTTTATGGATCGCTACAGCTGGTGCACTCATGATAGCCCGTCGTGCATTCGGCGGAGATCCTATAACTCAGGCTGGGACATATTTTTTGTCCTTTATAACACTTGTGGCTTCGTCTATGGCATACTATAACATCAAAAGGCTACAAATTGACCAGCATAGGAACTGGATGCTCAGAGCGATGGTTTATGTTAGTAACTTTGGAACGGTTGCAATTTAGTTAGACTGAGCTGACATGACTATATGTGCAATAGATGTCGAGTATTATAACGCTCCGCCTTGTGATGGTGATTGGCGCGAAAATCATCACCAGTATCAATTCATACTACAGGGTGAGTCGCACGCACAGAACCAATCCACAAAAGCTAGTGAAGGCCTAATCTTATTCCCTACCTTAGCTTATGCGTTGCGACGAAGTCGCGTTTATCATGGATGACGCCTCTCGGTTCGCAGAATCCTACCCTACCTGCTTGACTAATGCCAATTATGGCTATATTGCTGTTCAAGCGTCGTTCAAGTCCGGATCCTCACCCGAGAAGATCGGTGCTGCGTTCCGGTTGACCTTTGGGATGGGAATGTGGATTGCTATCTTAGTTCATGTTATTGGGGTAGAGATATATGTAGGCCCTCCCGGTTTAATTAGTTTTGTTGAGTGTTGCTATGATACTAACATTGCCAAAGATTCGATTGACACCTGCTGAATCTGAGAGGTTGAGAGGAGTGGCGTACGAGAAGCAGCTGAAAGCAGGACTGACTCCTGCAGGGAGTGCGGGGCTTACGACGGATGTTTGGGGAGACGCAGTTTGGGCGCCGAAGAAGAGTGCGGACGCGGAATCTGTACCACTCCAAATGTTGAGTCATGACCAGTAAAGAGGCGGTTGTCGGAAGTTATAGATTTTGGCGGTTTTAAAGTTTGGTGTATGTACTGAGATATAGTAGCTGTACATACATGTACATGTAGTTTCATAGAAGTCATATGTCCTATATTTATGTTACATGTGGCTTTTAACCACATCCACAAACCCCCATCCCGCTCCCTCATGTGATTGAAACGTTCGAACAAGCCTAGCCCCAAGGTTGTAAGCCAAAGATCAATTAACCCCTAACCTGTTATCAAAGCAGAAACTTCATTTAAAGTCAAATTTCAAGGGGATCCTCCTGGGCGTTAGCTCACCTCCGTTGGATTTTCTACCATAGCCTCCAGGCTTCAAACAATTAATAAATTACCAATCAATCAATCTGCGTTCTGAACCTTGCCGAGTGATGGATGATGATTATTCCGGACTAAACCAAACATGGCTTAGGAGGAGAGCATAACCGGTAAATTCTTTGGTATTTGACGTTTCCGATTCCGTTTATGAATTTTTGTTCTTCAGTTGCCGTCATGGAAAGTTTGCCTAGGCTTCGTTGTAAGTAAGTTGCGCGTACTTGCGGCGAGAAAGCGGCGGCTGAGACTTATATATACGTAGTATTCTCGCTGTAATTACATCTAGTACGTACATGGCGCTTGAGGTTATGCTACCGGTCTCAAGCAACAGCTTTTGTAAAATTATATCTACGAATGAAAACCTCACATTACTGCCACCTTTTGAATTTTATATAGTTCCACATTTTTCATACAAGGCACTCTCAAGGCTGACATCTACGCCCGAACCACTGGAGTATCTAGGGCACCCTTTTCTTCGCGCCCAAAAATTTCGAACTCCAAATGCCATCCATCAATCTGATATAATACTGAGAAAATGATACATCGGTTGTCAAAACAACCGGCAGAGTACCACAAAACAAATCCCATAACTCCAAGAATTTAAGGTCCCATAAAGCTAGAAAACAAGAAGAACCAATAATTACCACCACACCACAAGCAATGAAAGACATTACTAATTACGTCACTAGTTCATAAGAATGATATGCCTCACCCCTACCAGTTCCAGGTACGGTTCGCAGCATTGAATACAGGGGGTTTCCACTGTAGAAGTTCAGGATCAAGCGTGCGTTTGCCTTTAATCTTCTGTTTTTCTCTCTGTTTCTCCTTCTGTGCTAGGATTGCATCAGTGAGACAGATAACATGTTGTCCTTTCTAAAGAGATGTCAGAAAAAAAACATAAAAGAGGTTGAAAAGGGCGGAATTGTGGGTAACAAACATAGTACTTGAGCATATTGAGATTCTGCAGTGTATGAATAACATCTTGGGTGGTCATCGCGCTCGAACTGGCCAGTTCATCAATAGTTGTCTCTCCTTTAACAAGCATGAGCTGATCCACGATAGTGTCCTGCCAGAATGCACGATAACTCAGCAACCCCAAATCCGAAAGCGGCTTTTCGGGAGACCCAAGCTTTCCTTCCCTTTTCGAGAGTTCGTAAGAGAATGCGATCAGAAGTTTTCCATAACCATGGCGCTGGTATTGTGGTAGGGTAAGAATACAAGCCACATTATACCCCTCTGCGGATTCCTTTTCTTTAGAAAAGTACCCAATTAGATGGCACCCATACTCATCCCGAGTTGTCATGCAGTAGAAGAGGAAAGGGTCAACATCGTAGTAGAGCGTCTTGTGGTCTAAAAAGCATTTAGACAACAAACATAGGTTTCGGCACCATGTGCGTTGCCGTCGACCATCAATTTCGAAAAATGAGACATTTGCATCGCGATAAATCTCATTTCCTGGGGGATGAAATAATGTGCACTTTCCCCTGTGGCGTTCAAACCGACGGGGCTCTCCAAAGTACGAAAGGCAGAACTCGCAAATATACACAGTTTCTTCCTCTGTGTATTCTATTGGATATGGTGAAAAATACCAAGGCTCAACTTCATATTTTCCCATCTGAAGCTTTGACAAGTTACGGACACGGGAAATTTCGTGGGCAGACTGTGTCATCGAGCCAGACGTCCGAAGCTTTTCAATTTCATGCTCCTTTGAAAAGGTATCGGGTTGTTGGGCAATCGCGTTCCCTTGTTTTGCAGCAGCAGCTCGAGCCGCCGCAACCTCAGATGATATTTCCGGCTCCTCATCTTCTACACCAGGAGTACCAGTATCGCCCACAGTTTCTGATTGTATAACCAGCGAATCGTCATTCTCTTGAACAATTGATGCGTTTCTTCCCCTGTTCTTTGGTGCTTTTTGTCCAACAGTAGGTGTGCCAGGACCTAGACTGTCTCGTCTCGGTCGCTTCGGTGCACGTGACGCGGTGTCACGTGGTGTGGTAGCTTTCCCATTCTTTTCAGTCTTTGCGACTTTTTTCTCGGGGCGAGGCCACTCGACCTCGCGTTTAAGATCGAGGCGTGTTGCGGGAACCCATTCGTCAAGCCGTTTATTGAATTCATCGTAGTGAATATAGTAGTATGGCTCGCCTTTGCGGGTCTGAACTGACAAGATCTCGGCCCAACGATGTTCCTTAGAACTCTCATGGTAAACATAAAGCTTAACACCTATGCTAATTCAATGTCAGAAAACCCTTTAGACCATCGCGTTGGAATAAAAATGAGGAACACAGGAGACACATACCGGAGAGTAGCGAGAGTGGCAATCGATTTCTCGCCGGTTTCAACAACCGGGGTGCCGGCGTCAGCGCTGGTATCGCGTGCAGGCATCATGTATTACTGTAACAATTATAATACGGTATTTGTAGGTGAGTATATGCCAGGTTTGTGGTGATAATCCTCCTGACAGTTGGGGGTTGAACCTCAGAAAGATGAGATGACGTTGAAAGCTTGGATACGTAAGCGGTGCACTAATACAAATGGGGCTGTATTGATTGTTACACGGATTAGGGCTAATCATAAATTAGGAGTACTACATGTAGGTACCGTACTGTATGTACAAGTATCACTCATCTTCACCAGCTTGTGTATGCAAGTATTAAATTTTGATCCCGTCAACTGATACCTTATGAACTACAGTACCAAAAAGGGGGGTGTATACATTACCGAAGTAATACGGTAGTAATACCGCTTTTTCTTGATTACCGTATTCTTTCCATTACTGGTTTATTTCGGTATTCTGTGCAATAAATAGTTCCAGAAATACTGCAATGTTGGGTGATTACCGTAATTGCCAGAATGCGTATTGTACCAAATACCGTATCAATACCGTATCAATACTGAAACCTATCACCGCACCTCGCCGCTAGTGGCCCGCACCCCCTACTAGAGGCCACCCACCCCCTGTATGACCTCCACCTTGTCAGGCTACATGTGCATCTACTACATGTACATATACGTATACATGCATCATGATCAACAGCTTCAAAAGCCTCGCCTATATATGAGGTATCCAGCATGTATATTCATCAATCTGAACTGATACCTGGGTATATAGGAGAAGGAAATTTTATTTTTCAAAAGTAGTTCGCAACTTTTGCACCCCATCACCGGAGGATGGAAAGCTATGAAGATATTGATGAATCAATATCTGACGATGTTTCATAGCTCAAGGTTCATGAGATGCTTCATGGCCAGAATATGTATTAGGGTTAGGTAATAGGTATTTGCTAGAATACTGTAGTAATACTGTAGCTAAAGCAATACCATATTCTGTAGAATACTGTGTTACCCCAGAATACAAATTGCGGAAAATACCGGCATCCATCCGAATGCGCATTTCATATAATAAGTATTGTGGAGACTGTTGCATTGCTAGGACTACGGTACAGCTACGGTATTGCGTCACTGAATACAGTAATCTACAGAATGTGGTATTTGTCCGGTATTGAGAATACCCCCCCCCCCCCCCCCCCCCACTTTTTGGTACTGTATGCCTAAATTTATCCCCGTTGGAAGGTTCAGGCACCCATGGAAAACCATATCTTGGCGCGGATATGTCAGTTACACAGTGTACACGATCATTTCGTACTCTTGCTCCAATTATCAGAAAAGGCATTTGAGACTGTCTGATATATATGTGCTTGATGATAAGTCGATTGGTTGGGAGGTTCGTGCCCAGTTTACCCAGAGGAACATATAAGGAAAATTATCAAGATCTATTTTTCATGACAGTCCATTTTATCTGATCGGGTTGGAGTTATTCCAATGATACGGCTCCATCATATCCGTGCTCTGCCATCCCCATTGATATCTGAATATAACCATCTTCCATGACTAGCTCATTCATATCAGAATACCTCTATCAAAGTAGCCCGATAACACGGCTATCGTGCCAGTGACTCGCAACCTACATTTTTAATAACAAATATAAAAAGGGGGGAGGGAATAGTACCTGATTTAAGAGAATAGAGATATAAGTGAGAAAAGAACCTAAAAACACGAAAGGGAATGGGAAAAAGAGAAAAAAAGAATTCAACGCCGTTTCCGATTCATGCTATGCCCTTGCGAAACAAAAAAACCCATCCCCCTAGTAAACAACCCGCGCCCAGACAGGAAGTGAAACGAAATAGTAACAATATACAAAAAAAACCTCTGTAATGATACATCTGCAGGAAAATGAAGAACTAAAAATCCGTAGACTTACCAAAAAGACTAGACATCAAAGAAGAGAAATATGTTGCGAGAGATTGAAGATTCAAATTGACAGCAGTAATGGAAAACTTTGGATTTCAAAAAGTAAAGAACCCCCCTATGTTCATGCTAATCAAGAAGACCTCGGCGTTCCATTTGCAAGCGGATCCTTAAGCTTTAAAACAATCCTAGGGGCCTTGTTATGCGATTGTCGGGGCGTGGAATTATTGGAGGAAGATGCCTTGGGTGTGGCGGACGGTCTGGGGGTGCTTGATGGTTTCGGGGTGGACTTTGGGGTAGATTTCGGAGCCGACTTAGAGACGGATGGTGTCCTCTCTATATTGGGCCTAGAATCCTTGATCTTTCTCCCTATTGGCGTGCCGTTGACCCTCGGTTTCGGCGTTGTGATGAGTTTGAGTGGTTTTAATTGCACAGGAGGCGGCGGCGGCGGAAGTGGCTTTGCTGCGAGGTCATATGACCACTTAAATTTCAATACAGCCTAGTAAGGTATGTTAACAAGCGGTATTTATTATTCACTATGACCACCGTTAAACAAACCTTTCCTATATGTTCACACCTAAGATGGCGTGGACGTTTCATCACGACAATGAGCGAATCCTTCGTAGAGTATAGAAGTCTGCAAATATCTGTTAAGTCACGCAACTCAAGCAATCCAATGTCTTGAGACCTAAACAACAAGTAAATAGTCAGCTCAGACACAAACATTCTCGACGGGAGTTCACTAACGTGCATGCCTTCCAGAGGCTCTCCTTCAAAACCTTGTCCTCTCCAATTTCTTTCTTCAAAGAGGCAATTGCGCCAGAAATGGTCTCTCGGGCAAGTTCATCCTTACGTGAGCTCGAAGAGTCCCCCCCGTCCTCAATTATCATCATCTCGCCTAACTCCATATCCGGTTCGTCTTTCACTTTTGATTTGTCGTCACCGGTAGCTATCATTCCCAACCCCTTTACAAGGGCGCCATAAACACGCTTGCGGATATAGGCTGAGGGATCCGTTCCGATAACCTTGCATATGTACTCGACTAATACAGGGGTACGGAGAGCGCCAAGATCAATCATGCAGTCAAAAGCTTTTGCTCGAAGAGTTTCCAGTGTGCCCTCTCTAGTGTAAGACATGAAAAGCTCCATCTTAGCATCCTTCACACCTAATAAAGTCAAGTCTCTCCGAATCTATAATTGACGTTAACTACCACAGATCCCGTCTTCGTGGACTCTAGTTTTACCTCTAAAGAAACTTCAGAAACAATGTTCTGATAAGTCGGCTGCCACTGATCCATACGTTGATACCTTAAAATTTCTCTAATAGCAGCTTCCTGCGTAGCCGCAGCCTCGTCGTCCTCAAATTCATAGTGGTGGCCAAATTCACCTCCAGCATTTTTTGTCAATGTGAGGGTGTTAGCTAACGCTTTCATAAGATTGGCCACATAATGGCAGTCATCAAACTTTTTTACAGTTAGCGCATTATGAAAATCTTCATATAGTAGGGGGCTTACGTTATTGTTTGAATTGTCATTGTACCGAAGTACGTCCAGCAGCCATTTTTGCGCGCTTGTTGGGCAAGCCCCCGAAAGATTCCTGATCCGTGACATCGATGTTGGTATTGCTTTCTGCACGTAATACGAGGTGAAGTCCGTGAAATCATTACTTCTGGGTATCGCTGATCCTGGGAAACAGAAAAACTCCTGGAATGCCTTCATAAGGTGAAACTGTCCCACCCATGCCAAGTCGGCAGTAGCGCACTATATTTCGTTAGCTAGGTGGCCCCAAGACTCGCTAAGATTAACACACCTTAGATAATGCGAGCGCAGCCTCTGTGCGTATACCATGATAATATCGTCGATCCATCAATGTCCTTACTAGAATTGAGGATATTAAAGCGGACTCTTTTATGCTTGCAAGGTGCTGCAATGCCTATAGCAAATATGTTAATCCCATACACTATTGAACACTTTTAGAAATTATACCTCATACTGAGCAATAACGTCCCTGTCTTGCTGTAGCTGGGAAAGAAACATATAGTCCGGCTGCCCAACTTTAAGGGTGCAGATCCACTCAAAATCAGCATCCATACGAATCCACTCAAATGACTCTTGTGCCATCTTATCCTCGTCCTCTTTCGACCAATCTTCTAACCTCCAATCATCTACCTCCTCTTCACTCTGTAGCACATCGCCCAAACAATAGAGTAGTACATCATCATTCTGTGCATCAATACTGATATCGACGCCCGCACCAGCAGCAGCCCTTTCTTTCTGTCGCCGAGAACGCTTGAGCCTTTTATACTTCGTGTTGTAAGGGATATCAAGCTTTGTATATGTATCCTTGATGTCGACAACATGTTCATAAGGCGTTCCATCTGCCTCGTGGATTCGAATGGTCATTGGGCCAGTGAACAAGGGCAATGGAGGTCCCACTGCTATATGTCGGACATGCTCTTGAGCATCGTTAAAGAAGCTTTCTGCAGTTACTTTGTGATGTGTTGGGGTTTCTGTCGCTTGAACTTGTCGAATTCCCATTTCCACGATCATACGCTTCTTATTGAACCTTTGCGAAACCTCAAACCGTGGATACCCTGATCCATAAACCCACTGCTGAAAAAAAGGGTCTAATTTAGTGTGGCTGCTCTTCTCACACACTCGGATAAAGTGCTTGGTACTCATGAGTCCGTTCTTCAGCTCGCCTGCCACTGCCCCTAGGAACGTCTTTCGAACCACACGGTGCAAAACCATGGAAGAACTGACTTTCCACAATCTCTTCTCAAGGATCGTCAAAACTACAGGAGCCTTAAGCTTGATGAAATCCAAACATCCCTGATCAATTGGAACCGCAAATCCCGCAGCGTAAAGCGATGGACGCCCAATATCCAGCTCACATATTTTTTCCGCATCCCTTTTGAGTCTGAAACGGTATTCATTGTTGCCCATCAATGTCTTCAGAAAGCATCCAGTCATCCAGTACGCAATCCCGATAATAACCCAAGTGTCCTGCCAGTCCTTCGGTACCACTTGCACCCCAGACCATTGTGTTGCCAGGGCATATGTGAGTTTCCGAGTAACCGGCCAAATTGGATCGATTACATGCTCCGGGAAAAGTAAGCGGTTACTGCATATAACCAACGAAGCTGATTCTGTAGTATCCATTGCTAAATCATCAACGAAACAAACTTTGAACGCCTGGAAGACATATTGTCCGAATTCCTTGAAGATATAATCTAGAGCCTGCTAAATGTTAGCCAAAAATCAAGGGGGAAAAGAGTGAGGCACATTCCCAGGAAATACCTTTGGAATGAACATGCAGGTGTTCCTAAGATCTGGCTCCCTCCCTGGGAGACAATACCCTAGCACATCAACACTCATAGTTCCCATAGCCTCCTCGGTTTCTACATCCCGATACTCTGAAAGATTAACACGTTCAAAGGGACCGGCTGCAATCGAGATATGTTGTGGGGCCACTGCTTGAAGTTGCTCAAACTTTAAAGTCTTTTTCCAAGACTCGGTAGGATGAGTTTCCTTCGTACCGTTAGCAGAATGATCAAGTAGATTTATTGAATTCCAACTAACCTCGTCTTTATAGTTGCCGCTACAAACAACTGTCATATCAAGATCCCCATCTTCATCTGCTACGTCTTCTGCACCCATTTCGTCTGGAGACTCGTGAGTTCCATTAACACCGTTGATTCCATTAGTTGCAGGGCCATTTCCGTTCACCTGTGGCGATGGTGATTGAGATGACGTCTTTTCAATGTCCCCGATAGTTTTCGGTACCGTCACCTCAATCTCCCATGTCCACCTCTCGTGAATTCCATCAAGAGTTGGGAAAAGACAACATGCAGATCCTGGTAGAGGGGTATGGGTAGTATAGGCATGAGGGTATCGCAGATCACCGGCATCACAGCCCACAAAGGTGAATCCATCACGAACATGCTCAATTACATATTCGATCCTTACTTTTAACGGGCTGAATATGAAAGATGTATCTGATCTGGGCAGGGCAGGGGTCATAGCTCCATTTGCGGCAATGTCTGGAGATTCCCGTCTGATACCAGGATTACTTCGCCCAACAGGGGGGTTTTGAGTGCTAATACTAAGAGGATCCTACACTCAAACTTGTAAACAAATCAAATACCTCCAACCATATGAGGCCCTTAACAAGGCAGAAAAAAGAACTCACAACGGATTCTATCTTAACCTTCGGAGGTAAATGAATAACCAGTTCATGCTCCGGAGGATCACTGAGCGCCGGATCAAGTTTTTTCATAAGCTGATGATGTTGATGCACTGTGGCGGTATCGTGGATTTTGAAGCTGCTATACGGTTCCTTATAGGTTAACGATGGGGACTTCCCATTGACAAGGCATTTTGTAATTTCTATGATTTTACAAGATTAGTTGACCGCTGTGAAAGTCACTTTGCTGCCCAAGATAATACGTACTGCATTGTCTGCAGTTCAGTCGGAGTTGCTTTAAAGTAGCCTCTGTCGGATTGATGGTAATCTCCGTCCAGCCCTATTTACGCGTGTATATCAGCACAGACATCCCTGCGGGGGTCTAGATGCAGAGATTTCATACCTTCAGGCTTTTGTTTGCGAAATTTATATCTAATCCAACCTTTTGGTGACCTGTGCAAAACTGTCAGCCACATAACGCTAGGAAACAGAACGTGAATCGGGAAACTTATATATTAAACCCGCGATTATAAACTACTTGTGGCGGGGGTGGCGCCTGTGCTTGTGGTTGGGATTGGTTATGTTGCGATGACTGCGAATAGTGCTGCGATGACTGCGCGAATATAGGCACCTCCGTAGCTGCCGGCATCTTGCCAAATTATTCAAATAAAAGTAAAAATGAAGCTTGTTGAAGATGCTGAAGTAGAGGTGGCGTAGCGGGGAGTAGTTCAGTGAAGTTGTGCGATCGAAACACGCAAAAAACGTAGGAAATTTCGGCGTCCTTTTTGTGTCGTCCCTTCTATACCAGCAAGAGCACGGTCTTCATCCTATTTTGGCTCCCCTCCCCAAAAGATTCTATTGCGGAACAAGCTAGGTTCTCTCCCTTTTTTCAAAAACCCTCTCTTCTTTTGACCCTAAAAGCCCCTCCTGTGTATTCCGCAACCTATCCTTCTGAGCCCCTCCAACCAGCGATCTCGAGCCTCTCAAGCTTGCCAAAGATACCAAAAGCTCCTCTGGCAATCGTTGCGCACGTATGTTTGAGCTGTCGCGGTTGTTGCTCTGCTTTTTCGTTTCTAATGTTGTTGAAATTCTAAAGCAATCACGGTTCGAAACGCTCGTCGAGTCCCCGGTGGTGATGGTACGAGCGACGCGGCGGAATAAAGGGGTTTGAGGAGGAATACAGAGGCGGACTACCGAAGGCGAAGAAGTGTCCTGTCGAGAGGTATCTCAGTGAATGGTAGATTGAGGCTTGTCGTGCCTGAGAACTAACGGTGGGTTGTTGTCGGAGTCAGCGACGATTGAGCGTCATTATCTATGGGGCTGCACAGGCGTCGAGACAGAAAGGCGTGAAGTCGGCTAGTGTAGCTGTTCTAGCCGCATGTGGCTTCAGGTCTTGGCATATCGCACATAGCAATGCGAACCAGAAATCTGCAGGAAAATGCTTCCTAACATAGCACCTACATACGTCTCTACTGCAACCAATAAACAGCATCTCCCTTTTTTTTTTTTTTTTTTTTTTTGGGGGGGGGGGGGGGGGGGGGAACACGTGAGAATCTCTCTTCTTTGTATATGTGTACCTGCCGCTGCCGAATACTTCCCGGCTGGAGACGAGAACAAGCTGCAGAAGCAAACAGAGATCCACGCAGGATATGCAGACTGTCTACATTGAAACACCATATATAGATTACAGTAAGTCTGCTAGCACTTCATTCCCGACAATAGTATCCTGAGATACATAATATACAGTATTGTGAAAGTACAGCGGAAGCTGATGGTAAAAATACACTGCATGACACGCCATGCCACCAGAAAAACTAAATTCGCAAGTGCCAGAGATGGAGAACCAGAGAGAAGAGAGTAAAAAAGAAAAGCCCATAACCACGACGATCCCAATGAACAAAGTAGAATAAAAACAAGAAATGATACGAACAATAAATTGCCCAGAAGCTTACTAAGGGGGGGGGGGGGGGGGGGGGGGGGAGGGGGGGGGGGAGCGCGGATGAGGAAGAACATAAAATAGGGATGGAGATAAAAGACCCGAGAAAAAGATACCATAATACACCACCTCCCGGAAAACCGCAATATGAGAAGGAAAAAAGGAAAAAATTAACACCATGTGATATTATGTACTTTCCCTAACGCTCCGTAAATAGCAACCCTCAACACGCTCCCTTATTTAGAAATCCTCCTGCGGGCCCTGAGATGCCTCGCTGTTTTTTGGTGGAATTCTTCGGGAAGTTCAAAATCTTTGATTTCGAGCTCCGGGAGGGATACCCCGAAAGGCTTCAGATTTCGTGAACTTTTTCTAGAAGTGTTGAGTACAGCTTGACGCATGTGTGGATTATTATAGAACGAGATGAATGGCTTGTGTATTGGTTGTTTCTTCTTTGGACTCTCGGCGGCGGCGAGTCGATGAGAGGATTTGGATGATTTCGATGTGTGACGATGTTGCTTTGAGCGATGAAGATGATCGCCGTCGTCGGAATCGTCTGTGATAGCATATATATCCTTTTCTGCTTTTCCATCCTCCTTATCTTCTTCGCCTTCATCTTCATTTTCATAGAAAGCCCGCCCGTTAGGGTCTCCAGATTCATCTAGATCTCGCTCTTGACTGTTTGTTAAGCTTCTGCTTGTTCTTCCGGCGGCAGCAAGCTTTTTTCTTCTCTCTTCCTCCTTCCAGGCCTTGAATTTTCTCAATAATGACTCATGCCATCTAATCACTCCGGCCTTTCTCTTCTCCATTTCGACTAGTCCGAGTTTCTGGGCAATTGTGCTAAGGTTAAATGTCTTTATCCAGTCAGGTCCTCGTAACCGTTCCAACCTATCTTCGTATCTTTGCTTATCATGGGCTGCCCTATCACGCTCAACATTGCGTAGGCGCTTTTCCTCCCTTCCCATGGAGGTGTGTGGCCTGATATAAATGTCTTCTGATAACGGATCTACAGCAAACCTAGTAAGCCGAGAACTACTGGCGCGGGCTTCTTCTTCGAGGTTGATAGTCTCGATAACTACTTGGCGGGTTGGGGGGATAGATTTCTGTGGCTCGGCCAAAGAATCTACTATTCCGATATTGACAGTTTCTGGGGATCGAGTTGCCTCAATGCCGTTTATATCAGCATTTCCGTTGACAGTGATGCCATTAATTCTGTTTGTGCTGGCGCTTTGTGCGTTTCTGGGAGTAGTATCGTTCTCCACAATTCTCATAGGATGATCAATATCAACAATAAAATCTACATTTTAAATTAGCCACTCAGTTAAGTACGAATAATGAGAGATAATTTACCATCCTCATCCTCTCGGTCTTCGAACCACTCTGCCAATTCGCTCTTTTGCTGGGTGTCTTGACTACGAGTTACTCTTTTGTCGCCTTCCTTTTTATCATTTTCATTTGGGTTATTTGTTGTTGTGGTTGCTGTCGTTGTGCGGATATGGATAGGTTGTTGCTTTGAAGCTGTAAACCTCCGGGCTTTCTTGGGTGGAGGTTGCAGATCCCCTTTTCCACCACCGATGCTCTTGGGAACGGAACGCTTTCGCTTCCCGATCAATTGCGACGTTTGAGGAACGAAAGCGGCTGCATCCGCTGAGGGTGAGGGCGGTGTCGGTAGAGAAGCTGTGTCGGGTTCTTGGGAATTTTTGTACTTATTTTGAACTTTTCTCTTGCGTTTGTCGCCTCGTGCTTCTACGCCTTCGTTATCGGAAGATAGTCGCGCCATAGACCCAGCCTGAGGAGAGTCGGGGGACTCTGTCAAGGACGTAAACGATGTAGCTGGAGGCGTGGAGTTCTCGGACGAAGAGAATTCAGATGAGGCAGAGGTAGAAGTAGCAGCAGGAGGATTGACTTGTTTGCTGAAGCGCAGAATTATATGGACCTTTCGTTTCATGATGTAAAGACGTTTTCATTCTTCACTTCTATGACTAGTGGGGGAGAGGAAGGGGGCGGGGAGGGGCGTGACAGCGGGAAGTAATGGGGGGGGGCTTCTTTTTCAAGGTCTCTTTTGTTCAGAATTGATGGGACCGACGTCGGCTGCCTGGCTGACTGGTTGCGCAGAGTACATACACCGTAGCAGTGTCTTCGCGAACAAAAACTACTGACAGAGCTGGGATTTTGGGGTTCAAAAGTTCAAAGGTTTCGCACAGAGGGGTCTCTCCTTTCCTCACACCATGCACAGGAAGCAACCAAGCAGCGCGGGACACCCTACTAAACTCGATAACACTGTCGAAGTGTAGGTGCATCAGCATCTGAACTCACTCGCAGATCGATATTGCGCTGCAAGGCAGAGTTCGCTAGAGTACATTCTTGGGCTTCATCTCTTGAATGTGATAATTCTAAGCAGCTTTTGACGCTTCAGTTTATTACAGTAGCCACTGTGTATTAACCCAACCCAATCTCCATAACCAGCCCGATTCTAAAGGAAAAGTCATAAAAGTCTACCGTAGATACCTAAGTACCTACATACATACGTATATGCTAATCACGAAAGTGAAAGAAATGAATAAAAGAAAATGATATATGAAAACTTCTCAAAGAGGGGAAGAAAACACACATAAAAGTATTGGAAAAATATAACCATATAATTAATCAACGCGCATCAAAAATTGCTTTACCAGAGGCGAACCAGCAAACTCTGGGTTCAAAAGGATGCATCTGCCCAGTAACAAATCAGGTCAATCAATGTCTTATTCACTCTACGTAAAACCGATTGAACCAGTATACCAACGATAGAACTTACGAGAGGAAGTATGACAAGCCCTGGCGACGAGCCTCAAGAAATTTTGGACGGAACTTGGCTGGTAGGCCAGGAGTTAGTATGTTCTAACCACGGAGAGACCCAAATTCTCCGGACGTCAACGATAGATGAAACACGTACAAACAACACTTTTTGGCGGCAAAGCTGGTATAGACACTCCTGATCTTGGGAATGTCTCGATAAGCATATCCCGCAGCTCGACAAACTCGGAATACCTATTTTGTCCAGTCAGAAATCTCCGGGACAATACTGCCAAATGGTCGTAGCGGGGTGGAATCAATCGCGCACCGTTTTCGAACAGTAAACTGAGCTCCCTATGTATGACGACAGCAACGCATGAGCCTCAATAACTCATAATGAATCCCCAAGCAGACGCCAACTAACCTCGAACGTCTCAATCGAGCAATTCCAGGCCACATAGGCTCCCGCCCTCGTCCTACTACCAGAAATAATCAAATAATCCACCACCTTTGCGCTTCTTGCCCATATTCCAGGGCTATTCTCGCTTGGAATGATCGTGTGGTCGATAAGCTTAATGGTGAGAGGATGAAATCCCCGCTCTTCGTAGTCGTCATCCATATTGTGTTTAGGTTTGTTGAGTGAGGGTACCTATCATGTAGCCAGGTCAAGGTGTTCGTTTTCACGATCGTTGTTGCTGCCGTAACATGCTACGCTGGTATGTAGATGGTAAAGGAGCTGATGTGGCGGTGGCCGCACCATATGTGGCGGTGGACGTACGTAATTGACTGGATAAACACATATACATGCACATGTAATTGCTAAATGTAGATAGGTACAGTGGGCAGAATAAGCACATGCAAATACCAAAATCAACAGGCCACAGATGGTAGGTAGAGTACATGTAGTCGTTTCTTTCCATAATCCTCCTTCACCTGACCTGCCCTCCATATACCGAATGCCAAGCAAGCACAGATCTACTATACCGAACGAGTTTTAGAGACGAATATCTAAATCAATTGGAATTCGACTACAACTGTATGTATGCTAAATGGAAGATTTGGAATATGCGCGTTTCTTATAACGAGGGACGACTCAATAGCTAAGTTTACTGAGCTTAATCCGTAATGTTATTAGAGTACAGTTCATTAATCCAGTACATAGTAGATTGGAAAGGATTGAACGGACGGATCCTAACTTTCCGGGGAAGCTCAACGCATGGATAAAAATAAATTGAGCCAATCGGGTCTCAATAGTCGAAATATGGAGCACTTTGACTGTTGAGACAACAAAATCTAACTGTAAGGGGCCTGTCTGGGCCGTAGACTCAGGGATGCTGTCCATAGCGGGAAGGGAGGCAGGGGCCCCTTGGCACTCTCTCAGGCAATGTTACTATCTGCAGACTGCAGTCCTCTTTGGTCGTGTGTGTGTCGGTTTTTTGTGTCTGGGTAACGACATTCGCTCCTTCCTCTTCTCTTACCAGCCGCTTAATTGTCTGTTGGTTTGGGGGTTGTTTCCTTTCTCTTATAATCGCCTCCTTCTCTCCTTCTCCCCTTCTTTCCCTCTCCTCCTCTTTCAACTATCCATCCTCACTCGCTCGTCCCTTCTCGCACATTCGTTTGTTGCTAGTCCACCCCTAATACCCCTAGTCCTGTATGTTCCAATCCCCTCCATAATACGCCTAATCCAGGTAAACAAACCAGGGACCCTTACTGACCCTATTGCTTGTTTTAAAGTTACATATCATACCTTAATTACTGTTCAATATGCAGTCCTTCCTCATTTCCACCCTTCTCGCGTCCAGCGCTGTCTTCTCTACGGCATACGCCCAAGTATACAACTACCCTAACGTTACTGATATGTAAGTTTACCGACTACCTTACTCTATTCAAGAATCACAATACTAATAATCTATAACAAAACAGTGATATCAATGTCAGGAACCAGTGGTGTACTTCACAGACCTCTTCGTGTAAACTTTTGTGCCAGAATCAAGAACTGAAGGTTTCTGCCAACGAATGTTTTCCCGACAATCTCTACTACCAGTGCACTTGCTCTAACGGCCTAGCTCCCAATGCAACCGAGTAAGAGCCCTCTCTTCATGGGTTTTATTTCACGTAGATTCTGATGATTGTCAACAGATACTCCCAAACTATTCCGTTCTTCATCTGCCGTCTTGAAGTTGAGGACTGCCAGACTGCCTGTAGTGGCGATGCCACATGCATCAGTCTTTGCGCCTCGGGCAAGCAGTGCGGTGCGACCGACCCCACACGAGTAAACGCTACCACAACCACTTCTTCAACGAGCAAGTCTTCTGCTACTGGAAAGTCGTCAGCCACCCAGACAGACTCCAATGGCTTTGCCGTCACAGGAACTACTGAATCATCCAGCGCCGACTCATCCAACGGTGCTTCTACATTGTTAGAGGCTGGTAGTGTTTACGGAATGGGTGTCCTCGTTGCAGGCTTGGCTGCTGGATTCGCAATTGTCGGAATCTAGGCTGTTTATGGCGAAGTGTAAAAGAACACCGGCAGAAAGTAATGATTAGGGGTTGCATGATGCTTATGGGGGAATACGAAAAAGGGTTGTATTGTAAGGATGTGTTCAAGAGCAGCAAATCACATTTCACTTCATGATTAGCTGTGAGGCTTTATTTATTTTCTTAATGGATCTGTATTGATGTGATTGGGGATTGAATGCGAGTTGGCTTTTCTAACGCATAGTTTTTCTTTTCTTTTTTTCTTCCCTCTTATTTACGCTGACAGATTACCTACCTGTATTTATACTTTTATGGACAACTATAGTATCAAGTTAAGCATCTACTTGCTTTAAGAATAACACTATCTATCTCAATTGAGTACTGACTTGGATTGTATCGACTATCTACATATGTAGATTGCTTGCTTAAAGGGAAACTTAAGGGTTTGACTTTATGTTCCTGTTGTTCTCCCTGCTTTATGTTTGATAATCTTTCTTTTAAAGCACTATGGGTGTCCTGGGAGCAACAATGTTGAAAAATTGTGGAGAAGCGAGATTTAGCGAAAAATGTGCTTACTAGCGTTTGTTTCAGAACCTTCGTGGCTAGCCCTGAATTAGACCCCATATTGACCAGGATCCCCCGGATCTATTACTATACTAGGTGTAGAAGCGGAAAATTGTATAGTACCCTTGTAAGTAGTGGCTGCAAGAGTCACCTAGTGTCGGTATTCGCGGTATGCTTACTCGGGTTCTGCACCATCATATCGTATCACTCGGTCAACGGCTCCGACGGCTCTGTAGACACGTCAAAGTGCAAGTGCAAATTTAGAAACGACAATCGTTCTAAGCGCACTTGTCAAATTTGTATCTTCAACAAGGGTATTTAACCTCAAAGTTTAAAAAGTAAAGTATCTGCCGCGAATTTCGGAGGTCGTCTTGTATATGTACCCTGCGCCGAAAAAATCAATATGAGGGTGCGTTATTCCTTGGATGTATGTGTATTTGGAGGCAGGTAGTAGGTACAGCCACTCTGCAAAAGTGTTCGTGATTCCGAGACATTTCTCCATAGGACCGTGGCGGACCATCAAAAAAAACCCAAGAGAAGACTTTCAGTGATCAATGGAGCCCGGAATCAATGAAGAATAAGATCAATGACCTATCTTCTTTTATATATAGTCACGAACTATATTATGTATTTTGCGTTGTTTTGAATCTCAACATTAATAACATCAACATTACTCATGCGTTTATTAAATGGTCGGAATTCTTAGTAGGGATTTGGTTGCAACGATATCCGACCATTTAATGAACGCCCGAGTATGTACGAGTGTAATAGAGCGTATTTGCCAACCGTCAATTTCAAGAATTTACGAATTGTGGGGCTCCGAAATGGCAACCGGGGCTGTTAATTTTGAATTTCGGTGGGGCGGCGTGCTGTGAGATATACCAGGAGGATCACAAGTACCCAGTTTTGTTACTACCGAACCTAGTATCATGGGTATGAATTTTCAGTTCCAACAGCGTATTTCACAGGTAGCATGATGGATTGTCTGGTTTTCGGGGTTTATTCTGTCACACCGTTAACCAGATCGATTTTGGTCACTGAGGGGAACTGTCAAGTTTGAAGTGTCAATAGTTGAAATTGACGTTTGGCAAATATGCTCTAATCACGAACACTTTTGCTGAGTGGCTGTACATACATACATAGAGCAACCGCTTAAGTGGAAATAAACCTAACCCTCTGCAAAATCTTTGAGAAATCGATTTTAAACGAGAGCCTAAGGCCAAATTTTGACCAAGTTTCCCTTATTTTGGCTACTCCCGTTGCTAGCTCTTTGTCCGATTTGGCGGTACTAGAGTAGAGCGAGTACCGGGGGTTAACATTAAATACCGAGAATCTGATAAGATAAACACACCTATTTCACAGCAAGATTCTCTTATCAGATTCTTCGTATTTACCGTCAACGCCCGGTACATACCCTGTCTAAGAGCATGTAGACAGGGTATGCGCCTAGAGTATTAATGCGCGTCTACTGAGTACTCTAGAGTATATCAACCCGTGCATTGTATGGCGGCAGATCTACTCTGCAACCGCCTAGCGTGACAACCCAACGCCTCTGTGTTCAATATCACAGCTCTTCGAATTGATCCCAACTCACTTAATCAATCAACTGCCAATACATCGCAAAGGTTTGTTTCTCGGTTGACATGGATGGACTAGATGCAAGTGCCCACTACACACAGGGCCCTGATGGTACAATTATTTCCTGTAGAGAACGGTTGATGGAGAACGCTAACACAGGCCTTCAGACGACAAGCCCTCTCTTCTTGTTCTTATCCTCGACACAAATCCCTACGCTTGGTCACAGTTGCACCCAGTTCTCCCTCTTCCTCGTGCCCTCGCATCGATTCTTCTCTTCCTCAATGCACACCTAGCCTTCTCGCACGCAAATCGCGTCGCCGTGATCGCCTCACACACAAGGGAAGCTGTGTTCCTATACCCCAGCACCACCCCTACACCCCCAACCGACAATGATCCCATGCGCGATGCCAACAAATATCGCCAGTTCCGCATCGTCGAAGACGAAGTACAGGCCTCGTTCCGCAAACTCATGGCGGAAACCACTACCGAGAGCTTGGCTGGCACGAACGAGACTATGATGGCAGGGGCGTTGTCATTGGCGTTGGCATATATTAATCGGCTGTGTATGTCATCGGAAGATGGTCAGGGAGGACATACAGGAGGAAACAGGACGGCAAATGGGACCAGGGATGCGGATATGACCACCATGAATGCGAGGATTCTAGTTCTAAGTGTGTCTGGTGATTTGTCTACGCAATATGTATCAATGATGAATTCGATGTTTGCAGCTCAGAGGAAGGTATAAACTGCTACCCTGCCCTTCCTTGTTTCTGGAAAATTGAGTTCTACAATGGACACCTCGCTTGGTAAGGCACTGACAATATAAATGTTAGAAAATCCCCATCGATATATGTAAAATCGCTGGTGAAACCGTCTTCCTCCAACAAGCATCGGACGCCACAAGAGGAATCTACATGCAGCTTCAACATCCTGAAAGCCTCTTGCAATACTTAATGGTGCCACTTCTCATACCTTTTAGAGTTTCTCTCTCTCTTTTTTTGAAACTAATGTTAGTCTTCTTAATCATCGTAGATGTGTTTCATCCCTGATAACTCTACACGTAAACACTTGGTCCCACCCACGCAAATCAATGTCGACTTCCGCGCAGCCTGCTTTTGTCATAAGCGTATTGTGGACATCGGGTTTGTGTGCAGTATTTGCTTATCAAGTCAGTGCCCTATTTCTTTTCTCGAAGGTGATACAGAAAGACGCGAATGGAGGTCTTTGGAGCTAGCTCCATGCCTTGAACATACCAAGGGAACGTCACAACAGTGTGCAACAGCAAATTATGACGAAAACGTTTTGGAGTCTTCAGAGAGTTCAATCGAAGACGCTAATTTTGATGTCACTTATTGTTGACTGGTGGCTCGGCGGTATGCAGCCGAATCATGACAACCGACTACAAGAGGTGGACAGCCTCGAAGTGACCTCTACGAAGCGTCTATAAACACAAGCCGATAAAATATAGTAATAAGCACAAAGCATATTTTTTGCGTCGAACACGATTTTTTTTCAATCTGTGTTTGGTTGTGTGATTTGATGCACAAATAATTTTAGCGGAGACAGAAATGGGTTACTGACTCTTCTTTTTGCTATGGCTTTTGGTGGCTTCTTATAGTATTTTGCTCTCCACCCGAAGGCGCTGTATGCACTACTTGCAGTACAAAACTCGATGTTTCCGACCTCGGTAACTTTGGCGGACGGCCTGCCGTCGTATTGGCCAAGAAGAAAAAGGCAAAAAGACCTAAGCAACCAAAAACAACCTCTTCCTTTTCCAACGACGTTTCTGCGCCTGCAAGTACGCCTGGGACACCTGCCACATAGCATCTAACGAATTTCCCTGCATCAGAAGTAGAGTGACCATGAATAATGGGAAGTGGATGCAATGCATCCAGAAGGACGCTGATATGAATTGAGACGAGAATTCATAGGGTTCTCATGGGAAAGTTACTTATGGTATTATTCTGGCTCTGATTCTTCTGATAACAATATGTAATTTAGAACCTTTCTTCTTGTTGCTCTATCTGTGGGGGGGGGGGGGGGGCATACCATTCACACTGCTCATTCTAATAATAGGGGCTATTGGTGTTACTTTGTCCTTTAACGGCATTACTCAATCTTAAGGGAGTCTAACGACCTTTCCACCAAGGCAGGTCTTGGGATTTCGTGCGTTACGTGACATGACTGTTTCTGGCTCAATCATGGATGCTGTCATATGTGCCATAGCCTAGGTGACAGTTAGAAACCCCAATAAAATGTGGGCAAGGGCTTTATAGTAGGAATTTGTCCTTGATTGAGGGGGGGGGGGGGGGGGGCATAGATGCCATTACCATGCTATCAGTGGTGTGTCCGTATGTGAAATATATCCGTTTTTCCGCTGCATTTTTATCGATTTTGATAGCCATGATGCCAACAGCAGAGGACATGGTTGACTCTTGAACAACTTTCGATCCTGTCAAAGTCATATTAGATTACCAATACTTGGTGGTTGAGCTATGGGATTTAGCAAACCCATGAAGTCCTTTTCAATGCTTGTCTTTAAGCCTTGCGATTCATCATCACTATGAAACATGCGATCAACAGCTTTGGATGCAATCAATGTATGTGCCATTTGTTCTCCAGTTCCTAAACAAAAAACGATAAGAAAATCCTTAGTTAAACATTGATAAAGGCCGGAGGAGAGAGATACCAGAGCATGTTGTTGCAACAACAATTCCATCCTCTACCCTTATCCAAGTTCCAATACCAATCAATGCTGCGGGGCCAATTCTGCCACGATGCTTCATGCCGATACCACCGGAACTACTTCCTGCTGCAACTCTACCCCAACGGTCAACACAGATAGCACCTACTGTATCGGTAACCACATCCTCTGTAGCATCACGCTGGCCTGTCTTTTCAATTTCAGCATCCAGTTCTGATTTAGCTGATAGCGCTGCTGCCGTTAGGGTGACCCCGGTAACTTTAGAGCGTGGTGTCTTTTTATGCTCTTTATGACGAATGCCATAGGCATCAAGCTCACGTTTCCACTTGACCCAGCGAGCATGGGCATTTCGGCTGATAAGTGCTTCATTGTCAACTAGCGGGAATCGATGTTCCTTTGCATAAGACTGTGCACCTGGCCCGACCAACATAACAGGCGGTACACGCTTTAAGGACATTGGCCGACGAGTATTGTCGAGAACAAGTCGGGCGAGGGCCGAAGGGTTTTTAAAACCTGGAATAGACATAAAATGTAATCATTACATGGGCTGGATCTTAATATGCATGTAAACGGAACGGAAGCATGAAAACTTACGGTCAACGGCTCCTACAGCACCAGACCTCCCGGTATCCTCCATGATGGAGGCATCACATTCTACCGTCCCATCCAGGGATAAATTACTCCCATAGCCGGAGTTGGTGATCTCATTATCCTCTAGACTCTTTAAAGCCATCTCAACACCGTCAACAGCAGATCCGCCATTGCGCAGGAATACCATGGCAGCTCTGCAAGCACTGAACGTATATAATGAGGTTAGAAACTAGGGCATAAGAAGAATAGAAAGTGTACTAACGCGGAGCAAGCTTCAAGATGACTGGGTTCGTTTTGGACTGAATGAAAACCTGCACCGGCATGCACAAAGATGGCGGACCAGTCATCCTCAGTCCTTTGCTGGCTAGGTCTTGTCTCCAATCCACCGTCCATTTCGGCTATCTAACCTGCACGAGGAAGCAGGGATGCAGAAGATGTGGGGCAAAAGAATAAGAGAAACAGCAAGGGATAGCAAGGACTGGGAACGGTTATAGGTATGAGATGCAAGCAAGGCGAAAGCAAGAGGTGGAGGAGAAAGATAAGACGGATAAGGTGAAAGGATAGGATGGAGATGAGAGGTGGGGGGAGGGGTCGGAGAATAAGAGGACAGACAAGAGGACAGAAGACCAAAAGATGGGGGAGGTCAGAAATAAGCAATTTTCCCCATAAATGCAGGTCGAGGGGGGGTCATCGTGATCACCACTTCACGAGCACCTGCAGCGGCCCGTCGTGAGTCGTTGAGGCTTAAATTAACATAGCTAAGCTATTAAGCGAACGCACTACGCAAAATATCCCGGCCAAGCCTATCAAACTTCCCCGCTTGTGTAAGGACACCAGGTTGATTTAAAGTATCGTGCAGGTGTGAATACCGACCTTCTCCCTCTAAAAACAAAGGTCATTGCGTCATGATGTCACATTCCGAGAACCACGGTACCTCCGGCCAAGGCGCTGGACACAAGCGTCAGGTACAGAGGTCAGGGTCTGCAACTAGATGGATGTGGATGTGGCTAAAACGATTTTAGTTTTATTGGAGGAATGCTCGGTGACCGGCGAGCAATCTCGGGCGAGCTTTTTACAATGTAGTGCATGAACCAATACCTACTCTACAGCTCTAATCCCAGCTGGACACAATGCACATCTAACCATATGCGTGGAAATATTAAACCTGATACTATAGGTACATGGAAAAAAATTGAAAATGGGCTGCTCGAACAATATCTCATTTGTCAAGAAACCCCAGTAGTGGCGGCAACACGAGCTGCAGCTTTCTTAGCCCTTTTAGAGAGTTGCTGCCCTCCTTGCTTTTCATTCTGTTTCTGTGGTTGTTTCTGTTGACCTTTGGCCGGTTTACCCTTCCCTTTGCCATCGTTACTTTCATCCTCTGCCTTCCTCTTATTCTTCTGTTGAACGGTTTCAGGGGGTGCTCCATTGTCGACAATATCTATGACTCCCCTGAACGACCGCCTCTTTAGCCCCGCTTGTATCTACTTACTATGTTAATGGGCTGCACAAGGAGAAAATCAAGATACATACGAGGAATGGGGAAATTACAACTACAGTTCTACTAAGGCCCCCAACTGCCTCCCTTCCCTTCTCCTGGCTCAGCCCCCACAAAGTTGCCAAATTCATAACGTCAAAAGGTGCTCTAACTCCCACAGCCTTTCTAGCTTCACTACTTATGATTATACCCCTTCCCCTTGTCGCTCTTATAAGAGATGCGGCGTTTTGCATCAAGTTTCGTCGAGCAGCAACATCATGGATACTTGCAGAGTAGCATATCTCCAGGAAAACTCCACGTTGGATCGCTGTGCCAACAATCTTGTGCTTCAAGTTATACGAAAGCCTTTGAGAAAGATCTATGGAGATGAGATCACACTCCAGCGAAGAACATGCCTGTAAAAGCAGCTTGTCATTCGTCGGACGTAGCGCAACGAGGTCATAATGGTTGACTAATGATGCGAGATGGTGACATTGTGCTGGGTCATCGAGAACAACAGTTACGCGACGGAGAATTTTCAGCCCCGGGTGTTGAGGGAAAGGATCAGGTGAAATGGGATTTACCTGAGATGCGCTGGTTAGCAGACTGATTTTTACGTCGGTAAGAGGATGTGAAGTTTTACGTGACTTTGAGAAAATTTACCGGAGATAGTGTGATTAAGGGCGACGACATTGTATCCTACTTTAGATGTCTGTCAGCAGTGGCCCTTTGGAATCATGGATTGGATGGGAGGGCTTGCACTCGTCCAGAAAAGCTATCGTCCTCGGTAGATCTGGTGATGTAGGTGTCCAGGGAATATTGAGGTCGTGAAACATACCGGCGTATTAGGTCAAATCCCTGACTTGACGTCTGAATCTTGGAACAAGTTATGATTGACTGAGTGTGTTCTGGCTTCAGGCGACCACAAGGGTTTGGGGTTTTCTTTGACGGTTGCCAAGAAAGCTTATCGTGCCCCACTAGTTTCCAGGTTCAACTTCCAAAGCTTTCCTTTTCTAACCATTACATAGGGCACTCAAACACTCCGCCTGACCGTGCTATTGATCATTCCCGCAACATTTCGTCTGTTCAATCAATCGGGTCGTTGTTCGATACGACAATTCGGAAACGAACTAGACTAATCCCCGAATAAGTGCCTCAACCCTCATGCGATACTTCAGAAATGCCCCCACAAACACTATCTAATTCTCAATTTTGACATACAGATTGGCGAGACCTTTCATTCTGTTTCCCTTCAAAATGACCTATCGCTTAGATGTCCACTGACCTATTTACAGGGGAGCCTTGAATTAGAATCAATAATAAATCCTTTTGATTCAGAAGAAAATATGCATACTTAAGTGCCCAAGGAACTCACTTCAAAATCAGTCCTTAGGTACAGTACTGTAACCAGGGGAACCAGGAGAACCTGCAAATCACGAAGCAACATGCAAGAGCACCGAAACGGGAAGCAGCCTCAATAACAGATTTCGACCCGCCTCCGCTGACGGTTGTAAGCCCCAATAACAATCACGGCGAACCAAAAGCGATCGGCCAGTCTGAAGTTTTTTTGCCTTGAAAAACTGCCAGCTCTTTCAAGCTTTGAAAGGGGAGCTGTTATGGGCTTTAAAGATGCATATGAAGGCTTTCGTGCGGATGGACGGAACCTTCTTTGCCATTCTCCGGGCGTGCAAAAAATAAAAATAAAATGAAATAAAGAAATATAAATGAAACAGACGTCATGAAATGAACACCATGCAAAACCGGTTTGACAAAATATGTTAAATCAATCATTACCACATTTCGCTGCTATTAACTACATGTACGTAGTAGACGGGTTTTTTCTAAATCAACTCGGCCATCCGTCGGTAAAGGCGCCGGAGCCAATGAGTCAAAATCTCCTTTGCGGTATATTCTTCTGCTCTACTGCAATCACATCTGGGAGGCATGTGAATTCAAGATAGGACCGAAAGGGAACGACAAAGAAATACGATAGAGCTCTTCGGGCGGATTATTCAAGGAAATCATGAAATGTCAATTCATTATGGCTTCGAATTTCGTATTTTCTGTGTCGTGGCTGGATCAGCAAACGTAGAATGGTAATCTCAAGCAGTCAACAGCGATAGTCAAAAATCCATCCCAAGTAATACCTCCCGTTTGCCGCTGGACAGGCTGTTATATCTACGTGAGGCTCCCCGAACTTGAAAATCGGACTAAAAATCTCGTTGTTCTTGCGTCAATTGCAAGGGTACTGTGTGATGCCGTGCCTTCCCCGCGGGTCCGGCCCAAGCTGCGGGCAAGCCTTGACCACAGGGCCGCGCACGGACATGGGCAAGAATTTAGGTATTGGCGTGACTGAAGAAGTTCGAAAAGTGTTTATCGTTGTCCGCTCAACGGCAGCTCGCAGGAATAATAGTGAAACTACATGTATGAAGCAGTAAGACAACGGGATTGTTAGGAGTCTCCCGAGTAGCAACCGCCGCAGCCTATTGATATTCTGTCATTTTAAAATGTGAGCTTTTACTGATTCTATCTCACACCTATCGACTCTCTGATTTCGGAGCAAAAGAGTGACAAAGGGCGGCGGCGAAGAAAATAAGAGCGATAGCGGGAATTTAGAGGCGTGTCGAGTATTGTTTGGAAACGAACTGCACAAAGCG